>NW_024467114.1:32658214-33275357 GCF_017591425.1 Ochotona curzoniae | reverse complement strand
TGCCACAGGAAATCAGGACGCCACGTGGGCATTCTTGGGTTTGCGTTCTGCCTCTACCTCTGATTACCCAAGTTTATCAGGCATTTGGGAAGTAAACTAATGATAGAAGATTCTCTCTTGCACTCTGCCTTTTAGATAGAAATAAATAATTTTTTTAAAAAAGGAGAGAAAATCTCTAGTTATTTTGTGGATGTAATAGACTGCATAATGGTCCCGCTACCCAAATCACTCATGTGTGAATTCTAATTCTTGGAACCTGTGGATATGGCGGACATGTGGACAGTACAGAGATACGAATCTTGCAAGGAGGAGAGGAACCTGTGCTATCCAGGTGGGACCAATCTAGTTGGTGGAGTCTTTGGAAGCACAGAACCTTGCCAGATCTCTGTCAGAGAGAACGGGGTCAGCAGACCGAGTCTAAGATGGAGAGAGTGGGGATTCCGCATGCTGATCTTGGCTTCACAGAGGGAAAGAAGCTGTAAGCGAGAGAATGGAAAGAGTTGGTGAGTAGAAATTTGTTTCATAGTTTTTTAATGCTAAGGGGCACTGCTTTTTTTTTTTTTTTTTTTTTTTTTTAGGATGGAAATATACAGGCCGCACCCTGGGCATTCGGATGCGTTAAGTCTGCTACAGCCTCAAAAACTTGCCACTTAACTCCATTTAGGCAAATGGGGAGGAGGACAGAACTTATTTCAGGCAGGCAATGATTTATCAGTTATTTCTATGATTACCAGAATCTACTTTTTTAATTTCAAGGAAAAGAAAAAAAAATACACAGAGATTAATTCTTAATTGCTTTACATTATCTGGCTTCACAGTCTGTCCTTAGAAAACTCATCAATTTTACATCTCAGTATTTGAAAATGAAATCAGACATATGTGATCAATCAGACATATGTGATCAGAAGTTTCAAAAATGTCCCGTCCAGGATATTTATCACACGTGATGCTTTGATGTGAATTTCAATAGGCAGGCCACCATGGTTCCATGACTTACATCAGGCCCAGCTACCGTGAATCAAGAATGATTCTCTCTCTCTCTCTCCCTCTTTTTAAGAAGTTGAAAACCTTGTCAGGGTTGAGAGGGGGAGGAGAAAAGCGGTGCAGAGATTAACTGGAGTATTTGTGAATCCACATGAGCAAATTTACCCGTGGAAGAGGGATTATGGGAAAAAAAACCAAAAAAAAACCTCAATCTCTGGTTGTTGGCTGACCACAGCAGCAGCACATTTGATGGAACATGAGTGGAGTTTTGGAAATCTTGTCTCTGAGATGGCTAGGCTTGGCCTGTACAATGAAAGCTAAAGACCTTGGGAGGAGGGGTCGCCAGGTGGGTCCAGGTGAGACCCGTTCAATCAGAGGCATCCTTTAAAGCTGCTGGGAGAAGGACTCGAGCTGCAGCTGTTGCTGGTTTGGATGCTAAAAAAAAAGGACAGCTCGAACCTAAAGGAAGGGGTAATCTCTAGAACAGCCTGGAAGCAATAGCAGAAAACAAATATATCCAACATCCTCCACCCCACCCCCAAACCAAGAGAGCACAATAAGCAAAAGTTGTGGCATTTACTGATCTCTCGCCTTGGGCCACATTCTCTGAACCGGAGCCAAGTAGGCGAGAAAATTGTCCTTCCCAGCTCACTTCCATTTGTTTAGTTTTGGTATTTCACTGGGGTTTTCACAGACAGATCCAACCGAAACTGCTGAGACTGGCACACCACAGAAAACATGAGACCCTTTTGACCCTCCTGCCCATCTATCACGGGGTGGAAGCCAGACTTCGTAAGAAGGAAACTCAGGCTCCGATTCCCATTCTCACCATTGGGAAGTCTGGCTTTTCCCCCTCCCTGGTGAGACACCTGTGGGCTGTGTTTAGTAATATAGGACCAGGGTTGTTAGCTGTGTATTTCTTCCTCTCCCATTACCGATGTTAGTTCTTAGTGTTGCCAATCGGTCTGCAGTATGGAGAAGTGGAAAAGAGGGCTCCTTTGGCCATCTCAGCAGATCAAAAACAAACAACAACAACAACAACAAAACAGCAACTGATGCCAGAGTGGGGTCTGAGTGCTCAGGGGTGCCCCACTGAAAGCGGCTGAGCTGATGCATGATGTGGTGCCAGCCTTATGATTCCAATGCGGATCTGGGCTCTTGGACGGAAGACTTTATTTCCGCACTTCTCAGAAAGAGTGCATGTCATTATCAGGCCTTCTCAGTGCGGAAGGCACCCTGGGTCACCTGCTGGGAGGCAGCTTGTCAGTCTCCTTCATCTGTGAAATCCTTCCCTTGCATGTAATCTGTTAGGAAGTTGGTGTGCCCTGCACACGCGTGCAGAGCCTCCCTCTGAGCTGTGGACTGTGTTTACCGGTGTTCCGCATGAAGAGGCTGCTCTTCTCCGATATATTATTCAGCCCTTGACAGCCACATGGACCGATAGGTATTTTATCATACTTTGGTTTGTAGCCCAGTACTTCTGTATTTTCTTCTGCTGTAGCTTAGAATACTGGATACCCTATCAGTTAGCTCATGTGTTCCTTTGACGTCCCATCATCAGTACCTTACATTTTTTTTTTTTTTTTTTTTTTTTTACTTAATGCTATAACAAGGTGCTCCAAGCTTGTCTGGTGTGGTCACTTATTTTTCTGGGTGCTTATTTCTAGTAGGATCCCTCAGTCAGCAGACGGGGGCCTCAAGCCTAGGGACTATGATGGGGGAAGTGGGTACCTGAACTGGCAGGCAAAACACCTGCTCTGTGCGGTTCTCGTTTTTCAATTTCTCTCCACTTTATCCCTTTCATAAAATAACCCCTGAGGCTTTCAGTTCTTCAAATTGCATCTCACGATTAATATTTTAGGTGTATTAAGATTATAGGGTCTTAAAAAATTTCAGGGTCAAAAACAGTTATTTTCAGACATAGTCTTATGAGTAATATTTAAATGAACAACAATGAAAAATACAAATATGTAAACACTGCCTTGTGCAGATCAGTTCCCATAAGTGATTGATTTGTTAACTGCCTTTCATGTGTCTTCATTCTTGTCTGTAATTTCTGGTTAGTTTTCTTCTCTATTGGGCCACAAGTCTATTTTGCCTGCTTTATTTTCTTCCAAACTTAAAATGTACTCCTAGGACGCATTCCCTTAACATCTTTGCCCAACAAGGATTATGCCTGCATTCACTAGGAAAAAAACCATAAAGATTTGGCTTTCTGCATAGAAGTACCTGTGTGAACAGTGTCTAAAGCTTGAGTGGCTTGATTTAAACACTCCACCCTTTACTGAGACTTTACATGAAGGTTTTTTTTTTAAGGTTTTAAAATTTTTTTTATTGAAAAGGCAGATCAGATTTACGGAGAGGGAAGACAAAACTCTTCCAATTGCTGATTCACTCCCTAAAGGACTGCAGTGGCTAGAGGTGAGCTGATCTGAAACCAAGAGCTAGGAGCTTCTTCCAGGTCCTGCTCCACTTCTGGTCCAGTTTATTGCTAATGCACATGGAGGCAGGAGATAGAGGCCCAAGTATGTGAGCTCCTGTTACCCATTTGGAGAGTTGGATGCAGTTCCTGGATCCTAGCTTCAGTCTGACCCAGCCTTGCATGTTGGCTGTTAGGGATATCTGGGGAGTAAACCAGCAGTGCTCTTGCTGCTGCTCTTCTCTCTGTCCTCCCTCTATATCTCAATGATACACAGACAAAGAGAGAGAGAGCTTCTACCCTCTGATTCACTCCCCATGTGGCTGCAGTGGCCAGGGTTAGGGTTACACTGAAGGCGGGAACTTCATCTGTGTCTCCTATGTGGGTTCAGGGGCTTCAGAATGTAAGCCATCCTTTGCTTTTTTCCTAGAGTATTACCTGAGAATTGTGTCAGACATAGAACTACCAGAACTCTAAGAGGCAGCCATACAAGATTCCAACATTGCAGGTGATGGCTTAACCCATTACATCACAATGTCAATCCCAGGAAATATTTTTGAAGGAATAAAACCTTTGTGGAAATCGAAAGGCAGTTTCAATTGTCTGGCTTTCAAAAGAGTGTGAGTGAGAAATGGGTGTGGGACTAATTAAAAATCCAACGTTTGGGTCCAAAATGTGAGGGTATAATTAAGTTCATGTGTGTGTAGGGGGTGTGGGATTCCCCCAGAACTCTTAATCTTTTAATGATCCTCTAAACAATTTCTTCACATGTAAAGTCTAAGTCTCATTGTGAAAGGTGAGAATCTAGTCTTGAGTGTAGCAGAAGAAATGGCTGATGGAACATCAATGAGAACCACCTAACACCTTAGCTTCCAACCTTGCACTTCTGTGACTCACTTTCAATTCTAAAGCTTAAGTAACTGACACATCAAAAATAATGCAGCGTTCTGAAACTATCCCGTGCTAACTTGCAGAACAGTTTCTAGAAGTCTCCTACAAACCCAAGCACCACCTTAACACACATGGTTTGTGGTTGGAGCTGACAAATTGGAACTAAATTCGGAGACTTTGAGTTTAATCCATGTTTCTTATGCTTTCACTTTCTCAAAAGCTTCAAGTGAACACTGAGAAAGGTGGCAGGAAAAATTGGGAGACCAGACTGTCTCCTCCACAGGTGGAATTACAACCTGAGTCATTACAGGGTTGATGTCTGTGGATAAACGTACAATTGAATGAGTGACTGACTTTCGATGACTATATATATTTTTTTAGCACAGTAGCTCTAATAATTTCAGGAAAATGAGCAGCTGATCCACTTCCCATCCAGCTCCTTGCTTGTGGCCTGGGAAAGCAGTAGAGGATGGTCCAAATCCTTGGGACCCTGCACCCATGTAGGAGACATGGAAGAAACTCTTGGCTCCTGACTTTGGATCAGCTTATCTCTGGTTGTTGTGGACACTTGGGGAGTGAATCAGTGGAAGCAAGATCTTCTACTCTGTCTCTCCTCTCTGTAAATCTAACTTTCCAATAAAAAAATAATTAAGTAAAAAACATGGTGCTGTCTACATTAATATTCCTATAGTGTTATTTCAGTATGTTTGATTCTTGAGCCCTGTCATTGAGAAGAAAATCATTTTCTATATGAGTTTAACTGACTTGTGTTTTGATTTTCCAAAGATTATGTACAGGGTAGTGGTCAAACAATTCAGATGAGAATCTGACAGGTGTTTGTTTATAGCCAAAGAAATATGATTCTTTCTTTTGTTAAAGCAGTATGTTTTTGATGAGTTGAAGCAGATACTGTTGATTATATTTGACTTTTACTAGGATTATAAAAACGATGGTACTCTATTGCAATGAAATTTGACCACTTTGATAGGATACATCCATTCTAGCTACATTATTGGGGGTATACATTTCCTTGTACACTCTAAGTGGCTGTTGAATGTGTTACTGAGACCAGGAACAGAAAGCAGCTATTGTTTGAAAGCCCATGACTCATTCTTATTTCATAGTAAAGAGAGTTGCTAATTTTAGTCAGAACTGTGTGGGATTTTAGAAACGCTAGTGTTGAATTCAACTATATTGCATAGAAATATAAAGATGATGATCATAAATAAGTCTATGTTTAAAATCCACGTTGTTGGTGTTGTCCACATTGACATCTAGGAACGTGTAATAATTGGCATATTTACCAGCCTTGGGAAGTTGAGTATCGTTTAGAATTATGCAAACTATGTCACCTCAAAAGAAAATTCAGCTATCACTTTAAATTCCAATGAAGGGCAATTTTTAATGCAAAAACATTTTATAACTTACTTCCTCTTTAAATGAGTTATACTATTGGTGTTAGGTTATCTGACCCTTGTGAATTATAATTAAAGATGCATATATATGAATGGCTACATGAAGTGAATATATATCATTGATTTTTCAGGTTATATTTACGATGTTTATCATCAAAGCTTATGATAGTCATCATCTGTGTTCGATAAATATTTTTACAGCAAAATGTAAATGTATTATTTTTTGAGTATTGTTTTTGAGTAATTATTTTTGAGTGATCTCCACACTGTTTTCCGTAAGGACTGCAACATCAACCCAAATGTATTAGGGTTTCCTTTTGTCAACAGCCTGGTCACATTTGTTATTTTTTCTGTCTTTGATAATAGCTATTCAGACTAGAAGAAGATGATACATCAACATGATTTTTATTCTTTTTTTTCCTGAGGGCAAGCAATATTTTTGTGTGTGTGTTTCTGGTGCCACTTCAGGAAATTTGTCCAAATGAAATGAAGTCATCAAAGGAAGGAGATGCCTGCACTTCCAAATGTATTGCAGCACTAAATTCAATAGCAGAGATGAACAATCAACTAATATGTCTATCATCGGGTGAAAAGATAAAGCAAGCATGGCCTATAAATGCAGGGGAATATTACTCAGCCACAGAAAGAAGGAAATCCTGACATTTCCAGCAAAATGGATAAAACTGGAAATCATTATGCTAAATGAAATAAGCCAGACACTGTAAGAAAAATACTGCATGTTTTCATCGGGCTATTGAAAGCTGCAATAGTATTTTGCATGTTGTCATTACTGGATTATGCACTTCATAGAATATATGCATTATATATGCATATAATATATTATAATGCATATAATATATTATAATGCATATAATATATGCATTATTATATGCATATGCATTTTTTTTCCTTCAAAAGCTACATGAGTTTGTTTTCAGGATTATGTGTATTACAGATTTGTTTAAATATGTCCTAAAAGCTCACTGCCATCCTCGGGAGACAAACTGAGTATGACCGTGAAGTTAGGTCGAATAGTAGCAGAATGCAGGTCCTCGCCCTGGGACTGAACTAAGGACCCCTTCCCAACCATGACCCAAAGAGGCTGCTGGGGAGGAGCAGCTGAGATAGAACCTGAACAGGAAGGCAGGACTGTCTGCCAATGCTGAAAAAGTGTGTGTTTCGGTCAGGAACTCTCTATCTGGAGTTGGTTGCATGTGTGTGTCTCTTGATCTTTTTTTTTTTTTTTGTCTGGAAACATTCTGACCTTCATCATACAGACCAGTAAATACCTGGAAGGACTGTGAGAAAGATGAAAGTCATGGTACATCCTGTTGGAAACAAGGAAAACTGGAAATTCTAAGAGGATTGTTTCAGCTGAGTGGAACTTCCATGCTCATTTTATGGGGAAGTCCCAAAATACTGTATGTGGAATGAATCCAAGTGTTTGTGTCTTCAGGGACCAGCCAAAAGCCATGGGCTGTTCAAAACATGGGTACAGACTTTGAGTTTACAATGAGACTTGTTTATAAAATGGCAAAATAGTACTAAACTTTATGGAAAGAAATAAAAAAGTTACTAGCTTCAGAGGACACATTTACGGGACAGATTTTATGAGTGTATTTCCTGGAAGTTGTTCACTAATTCATTTCTTCATCATTTATTTCAACACTTATTTGATACTTTGTGTGTATTAACCACAGGAGACTCAGAGAGAGCCCTCATGCTTTGGCCTGGGAACCCAGGCATTGTCTCCTTGATTTGAAAAATTCAGATGATTAGGGAACAGAGTTTCTGCAGTTTCCATTCTTAGCTTCATTTATTTTTAAAATATAGACGAGTCCCTTTTGTTCTTAAAGCTTTATTTTTATTCCAAATAAGCTTCTAGAGAGGAGAGGCAGAGACAGACATCTTCCATTTGCTGGTTCACTCCCCAGTGGTCACAGTGGCCAGAGCTGAGCTGATCCAAAGCCAGGAACTTCTTTCAAGATTTCCATGTGACTGCAGGATCCCAAGGCCTTGAGCCATCATCTGTTGCTTTCTCAGGCCATAATTAGGGAGCTGGATCAGATCAGAAGTAGAGCAGCCAGGACTAGGGCCAACACCCATAAGAGATGCCAGTGCTGGAGGCAGAGGCTTAGCCTACTATGTTCCATTTTTTCTCCCCCCCCCCCCCAAAATTCACTTATCACTCCATGCTATGTACAGGCTGACACCTGAATACATTACAACTGGGATATCTGGAGACATTTCTCTGTGTGACAAACACCTCTCATAGTGAAATCCTTCTGGACTCCTAAGCAAAATGATTAGGGGATGCGTTGCAGGCTGTGCTGTGAGCACCCTGTGTGAACCCAACTGTGCTGGCTCAGAGCAGGGTGCAGACAGCCATGGAGAATCCAGGCTGCAGTTAGATTGGAGCCAGGTTGAGCAGTAACCCCTTTGTCAGGGCAATGAGGAGCTTGCTTCCTGTCTTGTAAACAGTCAGAAAACCTCTGAGAGGAGCAGGACGCGAATGGAGGTGTGGCTGGGGACTCAAGTGAATGAACTGATGGAAATGCAACATCAAATATCTGCCCCCCCGAGATTCAAAATAGGCTAAACAATAGGCTAAACAAAAGTCTTGGTGCTGAGTTTAAAGCCATGATTGACAACTGGGTTCTGTTCTTCACTGAACTGGGGTGCAATGTTCAGTGCCTGGCGTACCAGAGTTCCAACACCATCAACTCTAAGTACAGCTGGTGGGTGACAAGAAATCAGCCACTTAGGAAACTTCTCCCTCTTGATTTCCATCCTTTCTAGCTTCTTCCAGCTTCACTTGAATTCACTAATACTGCTACCATTTTACTACCTCTTTCATTCTGGATCAGAGATAGTTCTTTGAATAACTCTCGGGGAATCTGTTAAGTTTTCAAAGGAATCATTTAGGATAAAAATCTCTGAGGCTGCAACATTTTGGATTTTCATTGTAAACCAATCTTCTTGCTTACCACTGTCTCTTCAGATATCGCTACATATCTCAGAACATACACACATTTTACCTGGCCACAGGATGTGAATGGAGAGTAACATTAAGTAATCAGAACTTACCAGGGTGATAGCAGTAACTTATTTTTGTAGAAACACAACCAGAATCTTAGTCATTTCTCCTTCTCGGAATACACTCAGAATTTGCCCTGGTCCTGTGAGTCACCGTCCCTTCTTCCCTGGAACACTGCCTTCCCTCCCTTGTCCCCACCTCCACTACCCTGCATCCCCAACCACCACGAACACAATATGGACAGATGGTGGAGGACAGATGATAGAGAAGCTGCAAGGTTGCCTTCCAATTCTTGCTGTCACACTCATCTTCTGTACAGACACTGAAGTCAACATCATTGTACTTTAGAGATAGCAAAGCCTTTTCCCCCATGCCCCCAGTGGTTTCTGGCATGGTCTTTACATTTCTAAGCCCCAGTTCAAGATTGGCTTGAGAACTGGAAATTGAGATGCTGTCACAATCAGACTATCTCACCAAAACAGACTGAGAATAATTTTATATCTCACCCTGAGGTTGGCTGTTACAAGAGTTGGGTACATGATTAAACTTGAGAAAGTGGAAGTAGCATTTTGTCTGATTCTTAGATGTGGCATACAGTTCACCAATTATGCTATGAGAATGTTTCTTCTTTAATTTTCATTCTAGGTATCCATTTTTCCCCCAGCAGTTTTTACAAATTCTTCTGTAAAATTAGGATGATAGTGTTTTATTATCTATTTTTTGGAGATTTTTAAAAAAGTGTATGGGAAAATGGAATTTAAAAGTATTCTGATGCAAAAAGCTTTTAAGTCTGTGCATTTTTTCATACTATGTTATTTTCCATGACCTTCTGTATGTTTCTCTATTTCACAGCCAATGTTAGTTTGAGGGGAGGCTGTGGGGAGAAAAAGCCAGTGTTAACAAAAGCGAGAGAAAGCAACCTTTGGTTTTCTTTAGCTGTGTTAATCTATCTGGCATCCAGAGATTTTCAAAAAGCCCTTTGGAGGCAGTAGATGTGATTTGGAATGCCTTTCATATAAGGTGATCATACCCAAGGAGGTAACGGGAATGAGGGGTTGGCAAGCCACATCTTATGTATTGAAATGGCTGAAGGCGCATCCTAAAGTCTGGATATAAACCTTTCAGATGAGCTTGGGATGAGGCAGTTAAAGTCTAAAATGACTTCTTCAAGGGGTAACGGTGTGAGACAAAAAGATCAAGCAACTACATTTAAGACCGCAGCCCCTATACTCTTCTGAGAAGATGGTTGTTAAGATGGTCCCTCCCCCACTGTGACTGGAAATCTAAACCAGGAAGAGCCGCCCCGGCTTCTCTGTTTTCCCAACACCTTATTTCTATGTCATTTTAATACTGGTTCTTGAGGTTTGATGATTTTCCTGTCTATAAGCTTTTTTTTTTTTCTTCCAGTAATGTCTTTCTCTTTGCTAAACTAAGCAGAATTAAGAAAGAACCCATTTTACATTGTCAGATCTTTAAAATATCCTGTTGATTCATCTTGTTTGTAACTGAATCCTTCTTTATCATGGCTATTTCTTTGCCCTAAAGCTTAATGTAACATGTTTATCTCTTAAGTATCTCTGGCTCTGAAATCAGGATTGTTTTAAGGGATCATTTCATGGGTGAAAATTTCCTTTTTTTGGTGAAAACTTTTTATGTTATCTGTGGCATTTCCTATTTGTTTTTTATTTGTGTATTATTATTTTTTTAAATAATCTTACTTAGTTGATTAGGGTACAAAGGGTCAAGGGCTACAGGAAAGTGGGTAATACCATTGTTTCCACACTAATATCATTTTTCCCCTGCACCTGGGATCAGGGGAATGTGACTTTACTGATATTTTTAATTGCTTTATGCATTCATGATGCCGAGGGACAGAGAAAGAGAAACAGAGGCCTTTCATCTATTGGTTCATTCTCTAAATGTTGGTAATGATTAGGGCTGTGCCAAGTTGCATCCAGGACCCAACAAGGGATACCTAAGTAGTTGATTCACTGCCTCCCAGGAGATGTATTAGTAGGAAGCTGGAATCTGACACAGAGCCAGCATTCAAACCCAAGCATTCCAATTACTGCTAACAATGAAGGGGAAAACACAGACACCTAATGGGGAATGATCAGTTCTAACATCAAGTTAGCCAAGGCTCTAGAAATGCTCTGTGTTTCAATCTAGACTCCCCTCAAACTCTAAATGAGCAGTTAGTGAATTTAAGCCACAGGACCAGATTCATCTCAGCCTGTCTGTAAAGAAGGCTTTGTTGGAACACAGCCATGCTTGATCTTTTGCATATCGTCTTGACCACACCTCATTAAGTGTTTGTGACAAAGGACATCTGGTGCACAAAACCTAAAATATTTACTACCTTGTGCTTACAGAAAAAGTTTGCTGCCTTCCTCCCTACTCATGCGTAACCCCTCTCCCCTTTTATTTTCAGATGTCCCAAAGTCATATCCAACCTCAAACGTCTCAATTTCCATCTTTACTGGGATATCTGCTGTGGCTATCATCTTGCCAATCTTTCCACCGATGGCAACTCCATCCATTTGTTGAAACCATGAGTTTTGGAGGCATTTCTTCTCTCTGTTTCTCTACCATCCCACTTTGCATCAGTCATTCTCTCAATGGGTCTTCAGAAGTGACTTGGAATTGTCCTCTGTCTCGGTACCCTTCTTTTACCTGTGGCCCCTGTGGTCTTTCTTGACACATGCCTATAATACGTGGAAGTCATACTGTGTCCTTTCTTCATTCCAAACTGCAAAGGAACCCAATCTCCCTTAAGGTAATAACAAACTACTTGCAGCAGCTTGTAACCACCTCCCCACCCCTAGCCCTTGGACTAATCTTCCCCATTGTCCCCATCTGCCATTCTCATCTAGCCTCTTGAGCCTCCACAGAACAGTGCTCCTGCTCGCCAACCTCCCAGCCGGCCATGTTTTCTCCTAGAATTTCCATTTCCACAGGGCTTGCACATTCATCCTTTTTCCAAATCTTGCACCAGTGAGACCTATCCTGGCCATCTTGTTTACTATTGCAAACCTCTATCCCTCTAGAATCTTCCAACCTTTTACAAATACAACTTATATAACTAAATCTATTGTTTATTTTCTGCCTCCCTTTTATAGAATGTAAACTTTCTGGGTCAGGATTCTGGAGATGTTATATTTCCAAATTTATCCTAAGCATATAGAATGTCCACTCTCTAACAAGCTCTAAAATATTTTGTGAATGGAAAAACAAATAATTATTTGATGAAAATCTAACAAACATGTCAGCTATTAAAAAAATTTTTAAGATGCTAGTATGAGGATATTTCAAAATGTCTATAGAAATAAAAGTTAAAAGATAGATGTAGGCACCAGATTAGCATCGCAGTAGGTTAAAGACCACTTATAATGCTAGTATCCAAAACTCTAGTGCTGGTTTTAGTAGTTGTTCTACTTTCAATTTGACTTCCTGATGACATACCTGGGGAGGCAGTAGAGGATGGCTCAAGTGTTTGGTGCCCTACTGCTCATCTGAGAGACCTGGAAGAAGTTCTTGGTTCTGGTCAGGCACAAAGCTGCGCATTTGTAGCCATCTGGAGAGGAATCAGTAGATGGAGGATCTGCTTGTTGAATCAAACATTCCTCATTTTAAATAAATAAGTAAATAAATAGTTTTAAAGGCTGCTAAACTACCCACACCTTTTTGACCAATTGCCAAAAAAAAAAAAGCAGTGGTTCATTTGGTAGGTATATTCTTGTATACAGAAATTTATTGCAAGGATTCCAAGGAAAAGTCACGACTCAGAATGGTTCCAAATGAACAAAGAAAGGAAAATGTGTCTACCTGGCTCCTTCTGATTCTCTTTCCCCTCCCATTAGTCCATATTTGTTCCATGGAGAGTTAATTTTCCTACACTCCTGTATCTGACTTCAGGAAGCCAGAGAGGTGACAGGGCAAAAATGAGCTTAGTGTATGGGCAGTGAGAACCAGGCAGGCCCTGTGTTTAAAGTCTGACTCAAGTCAACACTGTGAGTTGGGCAAGAGCACCAATAAATTCACTGGTGGACTATAGAGAAAAGGATTCTATAGAAACAGGTCACTGAGGGAACCAGAAGAGGTATACAAAGTTTATATACAAAATCACCAACTCCAATTGTCACTTTATTTGACTTCAAGCTATCTTTAGGGTATTAAGAAAAATCTTTGTAATTTACTTCGCCAGCTTTTCCAAGTTATCTGAGGCTCCTAACACTGGGAGCATTGGGAGGCTCCATAACCTTTGCTTAGTTTTCCACTAATTTCCTTGCTTTATTGTCCTTAGCCACCCAATCCAATAAGTCTTTTGCTTAAAGTTCTGGTCTAAGGCACTTCCTGCCATGCGTGTTCTCACTTCTGAGATGCCATGTTTACTGGATTAAGTGACTTTAGCATGTGAATGAATATCACAGAAATCTGTACTCAAAGTTAATCCATTTTCACTGTTTTCCTATAGATGTTTTCTGCCTCTTAGATGGAGTCTGTTACCGACCAATGAGTATAAATTTATTTCCATAAGCCCCATCATCACTTCATCACCTCATTTTTTTTCTTTTTAATGACTTAATTGGAAGGTAGAAAGATAGGACCAGAACTGTGGGGTAGCCAGCAAGGCCACTGCCTCTAATCCCATATGGATTCTGGTTAATGTCCTGGCTGCTCCACTGCTGATGCAGTGGAAGCTGGGCCACATGGAATACCTAGATGAGGCTTCTGGCTTTGGCCTGGTCCAACCCTAGCCATTGTGGGCATCTGAGGAGTAATCAGTGGGTGAAAGTTTCTCTCTCTCTCTCTTGCCCTTACTCTTACCCATACTCTCTCTCTCTCTCTCAAACTTTCAAAATAGATCTTTTTTTTATAGTTAGAAATGTGGAATGATAAGCAAATCTCTCATCTGTTGATTTCCTAAATGCCTGTGATAGACAGTGCTGGGACAGGTTGAAGCTAATTCAGGTCTTCCACCCGGGAGGTGAGGGGCTAAGTATCGGAGCTCTCACTACTGCCTTCTGGAGTATGCCTTAGCAGGAAGTTTCAATTGGAAATAAAGTCAGAATTCCAACCAGGCTGTTTAAAATGGATGCAATAACCTTAGATGCATCTTACCCTCTATTCCACATGCCTGCCCAAACATTTCAGTCTCAAAAAACAATGAATTTATCTCAGTTGGAACCGATGGCATGAGATTTAACCTCTTCAAATGCTTGTCAGTGGATGATACAATAAGGCTGGCTATATGGATAACACTGCTCAACAGAGCTCCTGAACATACTCATTTTACAATAATCGAAACTTTCTCCCTATTTCCTCCTTCCTGTCATTGATTATAGATCAATAAACGTGCTGCTGTTTCAGTGCAGGAACACTGACCATGGGCTATCTTCACATAGAAAGCTTGCCAGAGTTCTCTCCGTCCAGGAGTCATGCTTTGGCTTATGTCTTGATTTCACCCCCGTTTGGCACCTCATGCTGTTGACTTGCTCCTATTTTATCCTTTTCCTCAAGCTGCCAGCCAGGCTCTCTTCTGCCCTGACCACAGAATGGAAGTGAAACAAAGCAATTAGTCACTCTTTCATTTCACTTTTTTTTGGGTCAGTTATAGATTTAATTAGTTGACAAAGACATGATTTCAGTCCTTATCACCTATTTTAGAGATGGTTAGAGAAGACATAGTATAGGAATGGAAAAAAATATATAAAAAGCACAAGCTTTACCTTTTATCGTATGAATTATTTCACATGATGAAACCCCAAGTGGCATATGAAGGTGTAAGCAGTAAACGTGATTTGAGTAAGTGTCTAGAATTTGACTAGGAAGTATAGTTCAGTAAGCAGGCTCATGCTCCTTAAGAGGGAAAAACTGAGTTAAATTGAAACTTTGTAGTTTATAACTGAAATAATCTTATACTCTATCAATTAGCGAGTGATGTTAAAAAAATGTAAAAATACAGCACATACTTGAGAACTTTTCCTTGTTCTTAGAGATCTAAGTTATGAAGATTTTATGTCCTTAAATATATGTTTTCTTGTAGATAGTTACTTACATGAAAATAATAAGGGAAGCATTTCAGGAACAATGGCATAGGAGGCAGTGTGAATCCGCTCTCCTGGAAATTGATCATAACTTGTGAGAATTGATTAAAAAGGAACAATTTAAAGTATCAATACATTTTCCTAAACACATACACAACAAATATACAAACATCAATCCAAAGAAATGTCAATCTTAGTATTAACTTAAGAGTCTATAGCTTTAATAAAAAAAAGATTTATTTGAAAGAATTACAGAGAGAGAGAGCGATAGGGGAGAGACAGAGATTTTGTCCTTCCAGGTGGCTACAATGGCTGCTTGGGTCAGGCCAAAACCAGGGCCCAGGAGCTTCTTTCTGGTGTTCCGTTTGGGTGATATTCCATTTAGGTGGAAGGACTCAAGCATTTGGGCGACATCTTGCTGATTTTTCTCAGGCCATTAGCAGGAGCTGGATTGGAAAGGAACAACACCAATATAGAATGTTGGCATTATAGACAGTGGCTTTACCCACAAGCCAGCCCTAACAATCTGTAGCTCTTGAAACATAAGCCGCACTCCCCCCTCCAATTTGATGTGTTGGAAGTTTCACTCTGTATGATATAACCAGGAATACTGGGGTCCATCCGTTGTACCCTGTCTCCTAAGGTGGGTCAATAATTTTCCCATGAGAGACAAATGTCACTAGGTCATTTCACTGTTTCACCTCCATGCTCTTGCTTACAGAAATCCATTCTAACCCAACCTCACCAACAGTTCTTGTGTTATTCCCTGCTTTTTGGGCAGAAGCAATGCTGTGCTGCGGCTGACTGAGAGCATAGGGCATGAACCGTCTTGTCTCTGCTCATTGCTAAGGGCAGAGATTCCACAAAAGAAGCTAACAGAGATGACCAGGGACCGCAGAACCTTCCCTGGAACTCCTCTGCTGGAGTTGAGGTGCCATGTCAGGAGAAGTTTGCCAATGTCTACACTCAATTCAAGAAAAACTTTAAAGGCTTTTTTTTTTTTTTCCAGTGTGTGGGCCTTTCCTTACGGGAACTGATTTTAATTGCAAGAGCCTGGGAAACTCCAATCCAAAGTGTGTTGTCCAACACATTAGAAATACTAGTGGTTAATGATATGAGAATGCTAGCAGTTCTACCGTAGCAACAGGTGATACGGTAGACAAGTTAGACATTTGACAGCGGAGCTAGGGAGAGAGCCAGGACGAATACTGCTGCCTTTGCAGAAAGCTTCAGTGGATGACCTCTGAGTGCACTCTGATGTAGGGGTCTATTTGGAACGGAGTCGAGTGATTTATATGCAACATTTACCCCAAAAAGTACATAAGAAGAGCTCTTAAAATCAACACAAATGAATTTAACCATACTGAAAAAACGGGAGAAAGGGTCAAACTGACAACCCAGAAGATGGATGGTGTCAAAGGAGTTTAAGCAAAGATGTTTAACATTCTGTTCTTATGCAACTGCAAGCTAAAACCTTATTAGTGCAGATGTATTAAAATGATCAGTATCTCCAGATCCTGGTAACATTAAATGCTTCATAACAACATGATACAATAGGGACTCTATCTCCCATTACTGGTAGACAAGCTAAATGGTACAGCCATGTTGAAAGACAGATGGGCAGTTTCTTACCATATGGTTCAGCAAACACCCTCCATGGTACTTATCAAATGAGTTGAAAGTTAAATCACTAAAACCTGCACATGAATAGTCACAGCAGCTTCGTTCATAATTTCCAATCTGGAAGCGGCTGAAGCATCAATCAACAGGTAAGTTACTAATTTGTATGCAGTTTGTCTAATAAAATGCTGTCATGGCATGAACACTTGTTTCCTATCGAACTCATGTTGAAATTTGCTTATGACACGAAGGGGTGTCACCTTTAAGAGATGATTAGGTTCTGAGGGACTTGCCTCATGCATGGACTCATGCTCTTGTCCAAGGAGTAGGTTTCTCATAGGAGCATTAAGTTCAACTTGCCTTCCTTTCAACTCCTGCCCTGGGATGACTTAGGAAGTATACCCTTAGCCAGATGCTGCCTCAGTCATGAGTGTCTCAACCTCTAGAATTGTGAAGAAACACATTTCTATTCTTCAAGAATTGCTCCATCTGTGCTATTTTGTTATACCAGCAGCACAAAAGAGAGTAAGACAATTGTTGGGGCACCTTAATGTCTAAGTACATGTTGCTGAGTGAAAGAAGTCTGTTTTAAAAGGCTATATAGTATATATTTGACATTGCTGAGATGGAAAAGGATCAGTGTTTTTCAGAAGTTCAGGGAGGGAAATTTAAAGTATTTTGCCTATTGCATGAGATGCAATCTTGATGGACAACATGACATTTTGAATTAAACCAAATCCATAGCACTATACTATAGAAATATAGTGCTATAAATTTCAGACTTTGGTTAATCATCAATACAGATTCACCTGTTACAAGAAATATACTTCATTAATGCACATTAGTAATAGGAAAACAAGTAGAGTAGGAAGAAGAGGATGTGTACAGAAAGTCTACTCTCTTCTGACAGAAATGTAAAAAAGTGAGAGATCAGCAGAACCTCACTGTTTCCAAACAACCTCACTGAAATATGCCGCCATTATGTTTGAAATTGTCAGCTGTCAGGTGAAAGAGATTACACGTAAGATTTGTGCCCAGAGTCAGATGACTCAATAATGAATCAACTACCATGTTTTCCATTTTTTCTAATAGCTATCCAATTTCAGAAATCCAAAGACCAAAAATCAGAAAGTAAATAAGGAAGAAATATTTTAGAAAGTATTGTAAGAAAAATATCCGGGACAATTGTGTGCTAAGCAATGTCATGACAAACATAAAACAGACAGATGCCCACATCTCATATCAAAGTGCCTATGTTTGCATATTGGCTGCACTCCTGATATGAGTTTCTTGCTAATACACATCTTGGTAGGCAACAGGTGAGAGCTCAAGTGTTTAGATTGCTCTGGCTCACATGGGAGAACCAAATTCTTGTCCCAGCTTCAACCTGCACATTGTAGGCAGTTGGGCAGTGAAAGAGTTGATGGAAGATATTTCTTGCTCTTAAATAGAACAAAAATTTGAACACCTCCAAATTACTTTGAAGCAAATTTAAGGTGACATGATTGAATGGAAAGACACCCAGAATGGTGGGTGTGACTGCCAATGGGTACACAACTTCTTTGATGTAATAGAAGTCAGCTAAAATGAGATTGTTGTGATGATTGCACAACTCTGCAGTGATGCATAAAGTCATTGGCTTACAAGCTTTAAGTGGATAATTTTTTTGGTGTGTGATTGTATCTCAGTAAAATATTATTAAAATATCAAAGTGATCATTAAGAATTAACTTATAACTTCCAAATATTTAAAAGGGAAAAATTGTTAACCCAACAAAAAAGAAAGCCCAAAGAAAAGAAAAACAAATCTAGACAAAAATGGGAAATGGAAAGTATAGAAATACATATAAATATATAAAAACTCTATCAGAGAGCTGGGATCAGCTCCCTCCTCGACTGCTGATACAGTTTCCTGTTATTGGTCCTGCCACCCATTGCGGAAACTCCGATGAAGCTCCAGGTTTCCACCTGGCCCAATTCTGTCTGTTTCAGGCATTTGGGGAGTTGATCAGCAGACGGAAGACGTTTCTCTCCTTTCTTTTCTCTGCCTTTCAAATAAGTAATAGAAACTTTAAAAATTATGGTATTCACTAGAAGTATCTCAAATCTATAAGTTAAAAAGGGTTGGGAGCAAAAACTAACAAAAAATGTGTCAAGTAAGTATTGACCAAATAAGACAAGTTGTCATAGTTAGGAAATTTGGGGCACTCCTTTGTCAGGATGCAGTCTCTGCAGGTAAGCACAAGAAACAAGGCAAGGAGCAGCCCACACATATGCCAGGTTACATTGTCTGCTGGCATACATGTGGATCAGGTCTGGGGGTGGGCCAGGTTGGGCCAGTTCATAACATCCACTGGCATAACATCTGAGAACCAGGGTGGGGTGCAGGTTGGGCCAGGTTGAGCTGCAACATCAGCTGGGGCACATTAGGGCCAGGACTGGGGGCAGGGTCGAGTGGGTGGGACTGCAGCACCCAGCAGCAGAAGCTAAAATTCAGAGCAGAATGGGCAGAATCAGGTTGAAGTACCTGGTGTTGGATGCCAAAATGAGGCAAGCCATGCCAATCTAAACATGAGGGTACATGGTCCATGAGCCCCAGAGGCAGGGGGTCCAGCGAAGCCTGGATCAACTGGCTCAGGTCCTTGGACCCACAGGCATGGTCGGTGTTGGGTCCATGAGCCATGGGAATGGGGTGTCTGGTGGGGCCCAGATTGCCTGGTCTGGGTTTTTAGAGCCAACTGTGAGGGCTTGTTATCCTTGGAGAAGAGAGAACTGTGGGTGGCAGGCCAAGATGCACATGGAGGATGTGGTGGCCCATTAGAGTCTGCAAATAACATCTGCTGCCATGACATAGGATAGAGAACAGAGTAAATTTGAACAATTGCCCCAGCCAAACAATGACAGCAAAAGTTTGGGTGTATGAAGACTGTAGGGTCAATTGTGCTGGACATTAGAAGGGTTCCCTTATCCTTCAGTCAGTGAGATAGGCAGCAATTTAGAACTATCAGAACCACTTGGGTAGAACCTTGAAGTGTGTACCACATCAGGACCCTGGGTTGATATCGGGTGACTGTTCCCCATTTCCAAGTATGGGGGCTGTTGGGAGGCTGGGTGTGGCTTCTCCTCTTCTCTCCCCACTTCCCCCATACAGGAGGAAAAAGTGAAAAATTTGGAAACAATGTCACACTCACTTTTCCCTAACCCTCGATCCTTCCTACCTCATCAACAATGTAAACATAATCAAAAATAAAAATGAAATGTAAAATTATTGCTCCTATTTCAAATATTTAGCCAACTAAACAATGAATTCTCGCGTAGTCAAAATGCAATAACACAACACAATGGACTTGGTAGGACTGGAAATACAAGGGACTCAGTCTGATTTCATTCAATTACCTGACCTTCCTTGGCCTTATCTTTTGTCAATTATAAAAAAAAAATACAAACGAAATGATCAGATCATTGATTTAGCACTAGCTATAATTTTTGAGATGTAGTTACTATTTAACAAGAATTTAAAAGCATAGCACCAAACTAAATGAGGATTTAACAAAAATATTTTGTAAATATCCTACTAGTGACAATTGGCATAAGTGAGGCATATAACATCTCAGACTTCCTCTATAGCCTTGCATGTACTTATTGATATTTTCACCATAATCCATAATAGAATTGATACCATTTGTGGTTAGAAAATGTTAGTTGATTCTTCATAGAGACTGTATTGTAAATCCTGGTGAGCTAAAGTAGAAGCTAAAGAATTGGAAATCCCCACTTATAACTTTAAAAATTCCTGGTGACAAGTCTGTTGATGCCAGTAACACCTATTCATCCTTGTTGCTGAGGTGGGCACAACTATTTATAAATTACAGGTATTCAAGAGCCTTAAATATACTTGTGTTTTACCCAGCAAGCTACGGGGAGAGTTTCTGTTTTATTCTTGAGACAACACTTTTCCCCATTTTGTTTCAAAATGACTTTGCAGACGGTGATAGTGAAAGGTGATTTATTCTTGTTGTTGACTCTCAACTTTGCAGTAAATCACATGATTTTTTTTCTTAGAAATATAGAAATGATGATCTGGAAGAAATCTTAGAAATCAGCTCCCCCTTATTTCACAGATGACAAAACTGGGACCAGAAATTCCAAAGCCCTTTCCACTTAAGCAGATTTAACTTGTGGCTGAACAAGAACTGGGGTCTGTTTATCTGAATCCATCTCATAGACATGCTGCATGTCTACGCCAAAATAGCTGGTCGTGCCAAAAAAAAAAAAAAGAAAGAAAGAAAGAAAGAAAAAGAAAGCTCAGTTGGTGGTTTGAACTGTTAGTTTGTAGTAAGTGCTACCAAAATTTATTTGAAGAGTAAAGTTGAATATCCTTTCATTTGATTCCTTTTTATGACCCTATTTTCCTGCTAAACTTTGTTGAACTCTTTAGTGGAGCATTAAGCCTTTCATGATAAAGTTAATTTTAAAAATGTTATCTTGAAAAAAATAAGCAAAATATTAAGTTGAAAAAGAGCAGAGACAAAAGATTATGAAGGTAATCAAATTAGAATCAACAAGCTTATGAATTTTTACTATATTAAAATTCTTGTTCTTGACTTTCTTTTAAACTCTTTTGGATGCATTTGTGCCTGGAACTCAAAACACTTTTCCAGCCTACATATATTTGTTAGGAAATACTGCTACTCCTTATACACTCACTGTCTATTTCATCAAGACAGTCAAGAAACTGTAACTTTTCAGTCCATCAGGATATGTTGTGTTTTATTCTAAGTGATTTAATTTCCTTCCTAGGAGTCCTGAATTCTGTAACTGGTCCTGTTTCCTTTTCTAATTGGCTTTTAGAAAGTAAAGGGCAAATGTGTAACCCTGATTAGTGCCAAGGGTGCTGAGTAAATGAGTCACCCTCTCATCCTTCATCCTGACACTATTGTGCATTCTCAGACTTGATGTGTTGGCTTTCTGACCAATCTGTGTTGCACTGCATTGTTACCCTGGATCTTTGGAACTACCATGCTTTTTGTGACACAACAAATACAAATAATTTTCCATCAGGCTGACTGCTGTGCGGCGATATTATGATCATAGATATATTCACAGTGCATGTTGCAGTTGATAGGCATGTACGTACAAAGTCTTTTCAAACTTGATGAGTTTACCCTATTCAACCTTGGGCTGGTCTCATGTTGATAAGTGTATATCGTGGACAGGACATGGAGTAATCAAATTATTTTGTAGCTTGTTTACATAATTTGATTCTCTTGAACTTCATCTGAACCTGAATTTAAACTTACAGAAGATAAATCCAGATTTTCTATAGAAGTATCTCACACAAACATGAAGGGATGGTCATGTTTGGTTGCTTTTAAATCCCTTTAACCAGGTAATGTGTTTGTTTGATAGGGAATTTCCAGGGAGTTTAAAAGCTGTTTGTGTAACAGATGAATTTCTGAGATCAATGGTATTGACTTAAACTTCAGAGTGTGGTTTTCCCCTAATACTTGGAATTTCTTAGCATTGAGAAATGGCTTCAGCAAATAAAAGATACTCCCTGGATTGTAGTGTAGCTCAAAGATGATCTGAATTTCCTAACTAGTATCTATCACCTGCAGAGGGCCTAAAAGTAGTCTGGTTTGTCTGAAAGTTACTTTATATATATATATAAAGCCAAATTTGCTTTTTCTGATGTCTATAGTCCCAACACAGTGTGAGTTCAGAATGGACATGCTTCCCTGGCCCTGCCTGGGCTGCTTCATCAGCTGCTCAGCCTGCCACGTGCACCTACACCTGCTGTTGCATCTGTGGTGCCATCATCCCTTGTGGCTGCTTCACAAGCCTTGGAAGAAATGCACATGCTGTTAAACTGCCATGAGTTTCAAACCTTCCTAAATTCCAAAAGAGAAAGTGTATGTTGTGAAATAAACCATATGAAATAAAACAAAATGCCCAAATATGGCAGGAGAGCGAAACAACTGTTAGTTCTAGCAGTGAAAGTGAGAGACCACAACCTCACACGACATGCTACGTCAGTGATTCCTCATGCTGTGTTTTATTATATGATGGAGCAAGCAGGTAGCTAGTTCTGATAACAGAGCATTTAGAATTATGTCTGTATTATCGAGCAGAAGAGCCACCAACTAACGTGGCTATCTGGTGAATGTGGAGAGCACAAATCCAAATGTGTTGTGTGAAATGTACGCTGGACTTTAGAGACAAAACAAAGAATATAAAACATCTGAAGATTTTTTATGTTGATTATCTCTGGGAATATTAATATTATGTATGTATATATATATATATACTTAAGTAAAATATATCTTTACACACTGAATTAAATAAAACACTGTAGTATAAATGCATTATTAAAATGTTCCACTAGTAAAAGCTCAAGGACTTGTCAGTTGAAAGTATTGTAGAATACTCCATCATGAACTGAGACTAGTTTTAATGCCGCATTGGTCTTCAACTGACTTGTTTCTAGAAGTTTAAACTAAAAAATAATAGTACCGCATGTATAGACCTCTCTCTCTCTCTCTCTCTCTCACACACACACAGCTCCATAGAAAATAGGAATTTGTGCATGTGAAATAAGCATTATGATATGTAGGAAACTCATAACTAAGGTGATATGTGTTATGATCATAGTGTGCTTGCATCTCAAGTTTCCATAAACCAATCTTCAAATTAACGTAGATGTACTTATGTGACAAGGCTATGGGTGCCTTCTTGTTCAGCGTTAGAGATTTAACCGACTCATCATTTTTATGTCAACTTTTTTAAAAAAAAGGAGAAATGAACGTATTAGAACGAAACTAATGAAACTCCAAGTGTCCATTTTGTTGATCTTAAAATGGAGGAGGGAAAACCATTATTTTATAGGATTATTATCAATGTATCTCAACTTTTCTTTGATCTGTTTTGTTCCCTTTGTTGCCATTTCCTTCAGTTATCAAGTTTATTCTGTGTTTCTATTTTTTCTATTAGTTTTTTCAGTAACAAAATTTTAAGATTATCTTCATGCTTTTCTTGAAAATTACATATGCACCCTTAATATATTAGAATCTACTGCAAAAGTTACCACTGCTTGGACTAAGATCATACTGTATGCGAGCTGTTGTCATACTCCCTCTAACTCTTGTGCTATCATTAACTTACTTTGGCTGTTCCCCACGTATTGACAACTCCAGTTTCATTTTGCTGCCTGTTCTGTGAAAATGGTTTGGGTGCAGACAGCATCCCTCTGTGGCAGCTCCACATGCAGCTTTGCCAGTAGGTTATAGGAAGCTACAGGTTTACTCAGCAGGCTTCTCCAGGGAACACTCCTCTCTCCACTGCCTTCCCACGTGGTTTTCTTCCAAGACAGGGTGCGGCTTTCTGCAGCACTTGTGTTTTCTCTGGAGATTCCATTGGGTTGCCACCACCAGAATGTTGACACACACCTTACAGTCAAGTGTCTACTTTTCTGTAGAGGGAGACCCATTCAGCTACTGGGGCCAACACCCAAACCCTGTATGTTCAATTCTGCCTGCCCGTAAGCTTCACTCAGCTCATTTATGTTTTACACATTTGTGTCACATGACCCTCCCAATGTGGCCACCATGCTACACACTTCCTGCCCACAGCATCATATGATTGCTCGCTGTGTACAAGTCCTGTAATCTTTAGCTTGCCCACAAGCCCAACAAGAAGACCCCTGTGGATTACTTCTGACTTGAGAAACCCAAATAAGTTCTTCACCATCCAGCAAACTGTAGTAGGATCTCTTCCAGTCTAATTCCCCTCCAAGGTTTGTCCTTCCTTCAGTTCTCCAATATCTCACAAGTATACCCATTAGAGAGCTTGATAGAGGGAAAGACACACACACACACAGAGAGAGAGAGAGAGAGAGAGAGAGAGAGAGAGAGAGAGAGAGAGAGAGAGAGAGAGAGAGAGAGAGAGAGAGATCTGGGGTTGGTTTTTTAGAGGATTGGAGCAACCAATGCTTAGAATATGGAGCAGCACTAATGTATGTTTTGTGCTATGGAGGAAGAGACCATACAGTACAAGGGACTTTGAGTGAAGTAATTGGAAGGCTGTCAGCTTGATCCTGGGTAAAATTGGCTCTAGGTAAAGCTGTTCCAAACTAAAAGAATTTAAAGCACACATCCAGAGGATCAAACTGCTTCCACACAGTCTATCTTAGAACAGAGTTTAAGAATAAAGAGATGAGTGCCCTTTACTCTAAGAAAAGAGCATCACAAGGACATGGAGAAGAGTTTGAGCCAAGAAGTCTTGCCAAGTTCCCTGTTAGATCATAGCCCATTTGTCTAATTATACTTCTCCACAATTGTCTACTTCTTGATTAAACTTAACGCAGGAATACTGGCATTCCCTATGCCTTGGGGTCTTTAATTCTGAAAGCTTGGTGTCACATAAAACTTACTAGACAAATCGGTATGCTTTTCCTGTTAATGTGTTTTTGGCAACCAGGGACCCTATGGGAATCATGGAAAATCTTGTGTATGTGAGTAAAATATCTAAAGTGATTCTTAGAGGAAAAAAATGAGATGAGAAAACCACAAAGCATCCATCCCTAAGTTCTGGAATGATTTCTAGCAGTTTAATGTAAACGTAAATTGAGCTCCCAAAGTAGAAATGAGAAAGGGAAGCACATACGTTTTTGATGATTCCCTCATAGGACTATCTTCTTAAATTGCTTTCCAGAAAAGTCAGTATAAAGAAATATGACTGATTTTTGTGTTTTTTGCTTCATCATCCACTTTATTGAGTTCACTGGTTAATTCTGATGAGTTTTGCCTTTTTGCCCTGGAGATTTCCTACAAATATGATCATGTCCTCTGCAAATATGGTTTCACTTCTCCCTTTCCTGTTTAGATGGATTTATTTATCGTCATGTCTAGTTACTCTTGATGGAAATTTCAGTATTATATTGAGCAGAAGTGGCAAGAGCAGATATTCTTTGCTTATTCCTGTTCTCACCGGAAAAGCTTTAAATTCTTCAGCGTTGAGAATGCTGCCGCTTGTGAACTTCCCAGAAGAGTCTTAACTACCTTGAACTAAGTTTGCTCTGCACCTATTCAGTTGAGGGCATTTCTCTCAAGAAGGTGTCCAATCATATCAATGCTTACTTTGCAATGGTTGGGGTAATCATTGTTTTTTGTTTGTTTGTTTTTGTCACTCCTCCAATAACTTGCTCCATCTTATTCACCAGCTTGCACATGTGTTGAACCATCTTTGCATTCCAGGAATAAACCTCTTGTGATTGTAGTGCATGATCCTTTTATTGCGTTATGGACTTCAGTTAGTATTTTGTTGAGGGTTTTTGTTTTTATATTCACTAGGGACATTATACTTTTCTGGTGATATCTTTGTCTGGTTTTGGCTACTAACTTTATGAAAAGTTGGAAATATTTCCTTTTCCATTTTTTTTAAACCCTTGGAACCATCAAAGAAGGTTGATGTTAATTCTTTTCCCATTCTTTGATAGAATTAACCTGTGAAGCCACTTGTTCTGGAACTTTCTTTGTTGAGAGGTTTTTGATTACTAATCCATTCTCCTAATATTTTATTGGTTTCTTCAGAGTTTCGATTTCCTCCTTTTTAAAAAGATTTATTTATTTTTATTACAAAGTCAGCTATACAGAAAGGAGGAGAGACAGAGAGGAAGATCTTCCATCCGATGATTCACTCCCCAAGTGACTGCATTGGCTGGAGATGAGCTAATCCGAAGCCAGGAGCCAGGAGCTCTTCCTGGTCTCCCACGCAGGTGAGGGTCCCAAGGCTTTTGGCCGTCCTCAACTGCTTTCCCACGCCACAAGCAAGGAGCTGAATGGGGGCGGAGCTGCCGGGATTAGAACCAGCACCCATATGGGATCCCAGCACATTCAAGGCAAGGACTTTAGCCACTGGGTCATGCCGCCGGGCCCTCTATTTCCTCTTGATTCCACTGTCACAGGTTATATGTTTCTAGGGATTTAACAATTTTTCCCCTGGTATCCCATTTGTTGGCATATAATTGTTCACAATTGTCTTATTTCTGTGTTGTCAGTTCTGATATTTCCTCTTTCATTCCTAATTTTATTTGAATTTTTCCTATTATTTTGTTGTTAGTTTAGGTAACATTTTATTGAATTTATCTTGTAAAAAATGCTTAGTTTTTTTAAACATTTTTTTTGTTCTTCTATTCTCTGTCTCATTTCTGTATACCATGATCTTTACTCTTTCTTCTGTTTACTTTAGACTTAGTTCTTTCAGAATCTGGACATATAAAGTAAGACTGTTGCTCTAAGGCCTTCCTTCTTTTTAAAAATTTATTTATTATTTTATAACACTGTCCCATAGGCTCTGGGATTTCTCTTCTCCCTTCCACAAATCCCTTCTCCATCCCACAGACTTACTCCCTATTATTACAATTGTATAGTCCTTCATAAACAGTCACAAGTCCATCATTCTCCTATCTAAGTATATCCTTACATTGCGGGTGTGGACAATGGCACAGAATTCAGCATCCTATTGTCAAGAAACGTTTAACAGTTCCATTGGGAGTCTTTCTGGATTTGGAAGTAGAGATGCATACTGTACTTCATACTCACATCTGAATACAATAGTCTTTATTGCACAATTACTATATACCCCCAAATGAAAAGCTATAAAACAAAACCTTTTTTTCTTTTTAATGTAAGCATTTATCATGATACATTTCCTTCAGTATTTCTTGTACTGTGTTGTTTAAGTTTTGGCATGTTTTAATTTTATTCTGTTTATCTTGAGATATTTTATTACTTCCTTTTGCATTTCTTTATCACAGTGGTTGTTCAAGTGCTTATTATATAATGTAAATATATTTCTCAAGTTTCCTCTTTCTGCTTTTTAAAATTGACTTCTATTTCATTCTATTGTGGTCAGAAATGAAACTTGATATACTTGCAATCATAGTTTATCAAAACTTATTTCGTGACATAATATGCGATCTATGCTTTGAAATGCTTCTTGTATACTTGAGACAAATTTGCTTTCTGCTGTTTGAAGATAGAATGCTCTACTGACAATCCATTTGGTTTATAGTGTTGCTGGAATCTACAATTTCCTTACTAACTTTTTGTCTGGATAGTCTTTCCATTCATTGGAAAAAAGTATTGAAGGTTTTCTTATTGTTACTCTGTATCTGTCATTTACTTCCTGTCTGTTAATCTGTGTTTTGCAGATTTATCTGCTCTGGTGAACATAAACTGAAAGTTATGAATCAGGGGTCCTCAGATCAGTAGTTCAGTTGGAAGGATCTCCAAAAAAAATTCATCTGAGATGATCCCAAAACCTGATTCTTATGTGAGTTTGTCAGTACATGGTCTGGCACAGTCTGTTGCTCCAATCAGCTTATGCACATGCTGGTCGTTGCAATTGCTGGGTCAGTTCTGTTTCCAGCCCTGTCTTCCACTTGAACCAATGGGTGTTGGAGTCCAGCTCGATCCTACAAATGTGGGAATCTTAATAGCACATCTAATCTGGAATAAACTGTCCCCTCTTCTCTCTATAACTTAGAACTGACACCAGATCCCATTGCAGTGGTAAAAGTTTGATTTCTCTGAGCTTAGGAAACCAGGATTGTGAATTTAACTCCTTGATGTCTTTTCTCCTGCTCAGTTGTCATCTGTGATTTTGCTGGCTGGCCTTGGCATCTCTCAAGCTCCATGCCTTGCTTAAGATTTTAAGACAAAGTCTCATCCCTTGCTGAAGAGCACATTTAGCAGTTAGGTACACATTTTTCTCTCTCTTAACAATAGTCTCTGTCTCTTCATTTTCTTTGCTTCATTTGAGGAACCTTTCTGAAATTTAGGCCTTTGGGCCTCATACCGCTTGATTATCTAAGCCACACCCCACTGCCTACAGGATACAACTCAAGCTATGAAATCTGCTACCTAAAACAGCTTGAGTAAGGCATGTAAAATCTCCAACTTGCTTTTTCCATTTGTAGTTATAACTCTTACTTCCATGTGCAACCATTTTTTCCAGATCTTTTCATGGAAATGGAATTGGAAATTCTTTTCTAGTACATTCCACATATCCACATTCCTCTGTTTAATTACATTATTTTTTTTGGTAAGATTTATTTATTTTAAAAAGAGAAAGCAAAATGATACTGGTTGATTGATTAATTTTCATCTGTTGTTTAGCTTCTCAAATAGTAGCAACAGCCATAGTTGAGCCAGGCTGAAGCCTGGAGGTTAGAGCTCAGTTCCGGTCTTTGCTATGGCTGGGAAGTCCCAACCACATGGACCACCTTCCCCTTGTTTTCAGGCTCATTTTCTCAATTGGAAGTAGAGCAGCAAGGACTTGCACCAGCCTTCTGACATAGGATGCCAGCACTGCAGGCAGTACTTAGCTTCCCACATCACGCCAGCCCCATCATGTACTACTTTCTTCCTAAAATGCTTTTCCTCCCTGGTTTCCCAGAAGAATTTCACTCTTCAAAGGCTGTGGAAACGTAATCTGTGTTGTGAGAGCTTCATTTTCAGCTAATCTGTTGATGCTGGAGGCCTATGCCATTTTCTTATTTCTTCTTCACTCAGTTCCCAATGAATAGTTGTTGCCTTGTACATGTTTCATCTGCATCACTGAGTCACTATGAATACCAGGTCTTCGCTTGGACCTTGGCTGATTCCTGAAATACACAACCTGAGTGATTCAAGTCCTAAAGGGAGATTTGGTGGATCTGGGGTCTCTTATTAGTCTGTGTCAGCTCATTGCATGTAGGTGGATGCCAGCTCTGTCTTACAACTTGCACCAGTCTTGGCTGTCATAGGATGCTGTCATTTTTAGGCACAGTAAAGTTTTCAAATAATCCTTCAAAGAAACTAACTTTTATACAGTTATGTGTGGAGAAAGACTGTTTAGGAATATGGACATCTTATAATTTAAGCCAGAAGTTGCACTGATATCTTTAAATCTACTTCTGAGTTACCATCAGAGTACCTTGCAGGATGGTTCTCTTATTCTTCATCCAAGTAGCTGGTCCTTAGCTAGGGGGTGAATTTTATTTTGCAATTGAGGTCAGAGGTATTTCGGCTGCTTTTTAGATTTATGTTATTTTCTAGTTTGTGTTCTAAAGAGCTAAATTGAATGTAACTTTGAATGCAAAACAGGCATCTGTTTTTGCCTGAAGCAGTGGAAAAATGAAGTCCTAGTACACTTTATAGAAAGTTTCCGTAAATGTATACTATGCTATAAAATTGCTGAAGAAATATGGTGGAAGAAAAGGAATGTGAGTGGAAACACTTTTAAGGCACACCCTTGGATACGTGGGTCATATTGGAATGCAAAATAATAAAATACAAGTGATTTTATCTGGAGGAATTGTAGAAATAAAGCAGGATGGCGTGCCATCTCCTTGATGGTAGTGGTGTGTGTGTGTGTGTGTGTGTGTGTGTGTGTGTGTGTGTGTGTGTGTGTGTGTATGTGTGTGTAGGGGCGTTTTGTTACCTTCTACAGTTAGAACAGATGACTTGTGGGGAATGGATGTTGAGATGTAAGCAGCACTGGCATAAAATTGCCATGACTGAAAAGGGGGTGTGAGCCCACCAGGAAAACCTCCCAAACTATTCAGCTCTGAATCAGAAGAAAAGTAGAATCCAGAGGAAGAGTGATAGTGGATCCCTCTGGTGTGGGCAAAAGAGGGCGTTACTGTTCTCTTTTCAGCCCCTAAAACTGGGGGAAGTGATGTCCCAGGTATTAATTAATCCACAAAGGCAGTGTTAAGCAGGGAGCTGCCCATGTCAGCCCATGCCAGAAGCGTGTCAACTCAGCTCTTCTGCTCACTTGCTGTGTAAGGGATGGGAAAACAGAGACCAGCTTTTTGGCCTGAGCATCATAGTAAATCGGCCACTGCTCAGCAAGCGTGTATTCCCAAGCTGAACAGGCCTTAGGAACCATCGGTTGTGATGGGCTGGGCTGCATGGGAGTCCTCAGCTTCTGAAAAAGAGTTTTGAACAAGAAGAATCTAACCTCTGATTTCCACCCTCAGGGTTGCTAATCCATTTCGGGAAGCTGGGAGAACTTTCCCTTGGTTGCTTTTGAAGATTTCCAAATTCAGGGAAGGGCCATTCGATGCATATGTTACTCTCTGTTGAGACGTAGCCTATGGGAAAGAAATCATATAAAGTAATGTCATATACAGGATCACAACATGTTCTCATAATGTTTTCTCAGCACTGTACAAATGAAGATTAACATGTCAGTTTGACAATTTTGGTCTTGAACTTGAACCCTGGAAAGCCAGACATTGACTACTAATCTCATTCAACTTCTTTGAATTTCTTTGAGCTCCTTTTCTCTGAGATTCACTGATTGCAGATACATGATAAGATGTCACCATGACCCCAATTTCTGGTTTTTGAAAGAGGCCATGTCTCCTTATTAGCAATGTGCTTCGGTTCCAGACCATGTGCTTGCTCCCTTGCATCCAGCAGCCCTGAGTGAACTGAGACTGTACAATGAAGGCTTTGAGATTTTCTACCCTGCTGAGAACTTATCCAGTTTTACAAGAAATAGTTTCCGAAGTTAGATGCTGGCTTGTGCTGTGAGATATAACAGATATTTCCCCCATGGACTATACTTCTCTGAATTTTCTCCATATGTTTTGATGAGATTTAAAATACACATTTCATAACAAAGACTGCTAAAGCCCTTATCTGAATTCAAACTGACACTGTTTGATTTAGGACCTTTCTCATAGAAAATACATGCAGTCATTTAGCATGAAGCATCAGAGCAGGGAAATAAAAGTCACCGGGCACTAAAACCCTCATCCCTTATCAAGGTTATCCAAAAAGGCTAATCTGTTCTTCAGAGGACTGGCATGATGGATGATTAGATGACAAATCATATTGTGCGAGAAGCAGAAAGACCCTTTAAGCTGCCCCGAGCCCTCCCAGAGAGCTGGCTGTTTGAGATACTTAATTTAATGCAAACACGCCACACTTGCTGATTACGTGAAAAGCACCATGAAGCACCACTCTATGTACAGCACATTTTTCATTTATTGCACAGAGCTGGCCTGAGGCATGTTTGAAAAGTACCAGATGGTTGTTTTGAGAAATGCGTTTGTCTTTGTGTAGTGACAGATGCTCCTCGAAATTACAAAATATGCAATAGCAGGGTTTGCCATTTGAAAGCAGGAAATTCAATCTTTGCCTAGGTCTCTTGTAAAAGATGAAGCTCACTGTAGGCTTATGTTAATCACACTGCCGCTTGAGGTTTTGTTGCTCAGAGAAGAGGACTAATCAATTTGAAAATATGAATGGTTCTTCTAAAAACCCTTCTCTTGTTTCCTTTGGGGTTTTGGATGGTTTAAACCTAAGCCATTGAACTACACCAAAGTGTGAGGACTACACCATGTTTGTACTTTGCTCCCCATAAACAAGGATGGAGCACCAATGAATAGGTCAGAATTTCCACTTAATAAAACAAAACACAAGTTGCTGCTTCTGAGAGGTCTGTGTTCTGTGAAGTGGTGACTGCCCTCCTGAGAGGATATCATCGATTGTGGTTATTGCAAAGCCAGTAGGCCGACAATTAGGACATAAGAGTCCACAGGTGGCCAATGCAAAGAATCATTGGCAGTACACTGCAATGGTAAGTCCTGTGCACAGAGCAGCCTTCTGCTATAGGGCTGGTAAGAATGGAAAGCAATATGATGCATTTATGAGAACAATTTGATAATAAAACAATGAAAACCAGCCTTAACCCAGAAAAAGTTTAAAACACCCTTCTAAATGTTTATCATATCCTATATCATGTAATAATAATCATATCTCCATATCTGCCCCAACACATGGGGATATGAGAAATTACTGCAATGCTGTTATAACAGAGAAAACAATCTACAGAACTGATAGAAATATGTGCTATCGAAACAATAGAATGTCTTTTAACAATAAAAATAAATAGCACAAATAAATATGGAGTTTTAAGAATATTCATGGGATAGCTGCATATCTTCAAATTTTATTTCCATGAGCTTTTGAACCCCATAATATATTTATTTATTTATACTACACATCACACCCATATATTCGCATGTAAAGACTTTCATGTTTAATCATCTATATGCTCCTCTATATGATATATTCATAAAATAGTCTGGAAGGCTGCAGAGAAAACTTTTTCCCTAGGATGAAAAATGAGCATGGAGTGGAAAAACAATATACTTTGTCTTAATTTTTTGTTATTCTATACCATTAGAAAGTGAATGTCCATAAGTTGCTTTTTCTGATTAAATTTCATTCTTTCTTTCTCTTCTCTCCCTCTCTCTCTCTCTCTCTCTATATATATATATATCAAAAAAAAAATACAGGGCGTGGACATATATAGGGTATATGGTATACCTATATATATATAGGGGATATATATATATATATTCCAGAAGTTCATTTAGAACAAACAACATTTTAGAACAAATCGTCATTTTCTTTCCCTTGTGTATTGACAAGGACAGCAGGTGGACAAAAACGTCAGGATGTGGCTGGCCTTTGCTGGTGGGAGTCATGCTTTGGGCCTGACCTGCGTTTTCCTTCTCAGTCTGATAGATAAACAATAATGGCTAGAAAAAAATTCATCCAGCCAGTCAAGTGTTGTGTGTTCAGAATTCTTCTTTGCTTCTGAAAGCACCACCGTCTTTCTCTCTGGATTCCTCTCCTCCTTGAGCTATTTCTGTCTGGCATAGCACTCCCTTTGCCTGTGTTCCTTAGGGAAGACACTAGGCTCCAGCCTGGACGGTTCAGTCATTCCTACAGAGTTGGTAATCAGCTTAACATTGAGTGGCATACATACTTCAACATCAGTTGTCAAATTAGAAATAGACATACTTTAAAAATTAGTCATTTAAAAATGTACTTGGAAATATGTCTTGGGAACCATAATTAGTGTAAGATGTCAGACTCAAATTTCCACTTTCTGAGGCAAGAGTTTGTCCCTCATGTCTGAGATTTTCATCTGCATCTCCAGAGTCTTTGAAAATAAAAGTCTAGGGAATGTCCGCATGGACAGCTTTGCTATAATTACAATGGAGGAAATACCAAATGAAATGACAAACACAGCAGTAAGAAGCTGGGGGAGTGATGCTGTGCATTTCCTTACTCTGCTTATCCAAGAAGACGTGTTCAGCATCATCCTGTGACCTTTTCCAGGGACAAGCTCTGTGTGCTCTTAGATTTCTGCTTGACAGTTTTTATGTTGCATCTCACGTAAATACTTGTTTTTGCATTACAACTAATATAAATACACCCATTACAGATATGTTTAGTACACATAAAATAGTAACATATCAAGGAATGCTTAATATTTCCACCAATAATAGATCTCCTTTCCAACCTGCAAAGGTTTCACTTGAATGAACAGTTTCTGCAACAACCATCTCAAATGAAAGGACCACAGATAACCAAGAGGAGGGGATTGTTTTAAAATTACAGGAAGAGGGGTGGACATCGCTTGTTAGAACACCTGCTTGAAGTCCCAGCACTGCTTCCCATCGCAGCTTCCTGATAATGCCAGCCTTCGGAGGTAGTGGGAGTTAGTAGTTAGTGGTTCTTGTGGGAGACACAGATGGACTTCTGGGTTCCTGGTATGGGCCTGGCCCCAATCTCGGATGTTGCAGGTATTTGAATGACTGCAGATAGCTATCAAGAGAGGGAGGGAGACAATTGATCTATAGATGATAGACTTTTGTTTTTTTCAAATAAATAAGCAAATTAAACTTTTTTTTTTCCTAGAGAAAGAGAGGCTAAGTCAATTTTGAATGTCTATTTTGAGAGCAGGCCTAGGATCTCAGTAGGTGTGGAAGAAGGCAAGTTCTACTGAGGAATGTTCAGAATTTGGGTTCTGATGTTTTGCCAGTCAGCGACATTTGAAGGATGCATCGGCAGCCAGCCGAGCCTGTGGGAACAGACCATCCCAGCTGCAAAGCTGTGCCAGACACATTTGAAACTGTGTGTTTGGAGCAAATTATAAGAAGCCATAAATGACATGAAGATGATAGCAGTGCTTAATGTTCAAGAAACCCGATGGCTCAGATCACAATGACCTGGGGTGAATGCTATTCACCGTAATCCAGCCTGATGGATGACACAGACTTATAAATGGGAACACTGGCAGGAACCCCTACCAATCAGTTACTGCAGAAGTTACAATTATTCATGTGTACTCATTCAGTCTTGACTTGGTATGGAAACAATTCTCTACGTTACAGAGTAAAAAAAAAAAAGAATATGTGTAACTCCATTTAATTTTCAAAACAACTGTAAAGCACCTCTCAATGTGACTGAGTAAGCAGGTAGCTTGTGAAGAATTTAAGAGGTTTGTCCAAGGTACCTAACCAGTAAGCAACGGAGCTAGAATTTAGCTCCAAACTGCACAGCTGCACCGTAAGCTCTGCTCATAGGGCCGGGGAAAGCCTCCTCTCTCCCCATCCCCTAACGTTGCCCACTGCAACTCCTGACTCACCTGCCTGGCCTGCCTGCTTGCTCTTGCTGCACAGGCCCTGTTCCCACTCAGCTTTATCACTTGAGTCCTATTTGAGTCCTATTTGAGTGGACTCTTCCTCCACTGTGCCAATGGCTGCCTTTTTTTTTAATCATAAGAGGGTACTGTGAATAGCTGACCCATTCTCCTAACACTTTTGTCCTGTTGTATTATTTTTTCCCATGCTGGGGTTACACGTCCTTGCAAATCATGCATCTATTCATTGATTTATTTTCCATTTCCCTTAGCTCTGATGAAACTATAAGGTCCTTGAAGGTAGCCAGCAGAGTTTTGATCCTTTCACTCCCCTGCATGTCTGAATGCCAGACGCAGAATCGACACATAGACAGTGTTTGTTCAATGGACGGATGAGGGGAACACGCACAATGTAGGCTTATGCATTTCATTGAAGGATATGTGCCGTTAAGCCAGCAACCCTATCCTCCCCATTATTAAACAGGCAATTGCACCATATAATTGCAGTTTATAACCCCCGTGCATGACCCAGTGCTAAAGTGGATCTGTGAACTTTATTGATAATAAATAAATGATTGGGAAACAATGTTTTTTTTCTGGAGCACAGACCGCGGACTGCAGCACAGAAAGCTGCAGACACACTCCCCACATGTTCTCTCTCCAGCTCTTGCTTTGCCTTTCTGCTAACCCCATGGTTGGATGATCCAACTACACTTCATCTTCTGGCCCCCGGCAGCTCCACTTCCCTTCCAGCTCTCTGCTTGTGGCCTGGGAAAGCAGGCGAGGATGGCCCAAAGCCTTGGGACCCTGCACCAGTGCGGGAGATCCAGAAGAAGCTCTGGGCTCCTGGCTTCACATAGGCTCAGCTCCAGCCATTATAGTCAGTTGAGGAGTGAACCAGCAGACGGAAGATCTTTCTCTCCATCTCTCCTTGTCTCTGTAAATCTGCCTTTAGAAAAAAGAAAGATATCAAAGATAATTTACATGAATGAGTAGATGCATGAATTTGTATACAAAAAATGATAGTATTGGAAAAATAAGATAAAACACCATTTTTTACTGGTCAAGTAGACAGTTTGCAGTTTAAGATTCAATTAATTAACTAATGGAAATAACTTGGTAGAATTTGTGCAGCAAGCTCCAATCCCTCTGGGCCTTAGCTTGAGGTAAAATGCAAAGCCTCCCCTGGAAGAACCTGAGCAAGATTCCCATAGGATTGAGTGTGGTGATTTCTTTTTAGTTTGAGTAGTTCTCATTGAGAGACCAAGTTTAAACAACGGAAAAATTTTAAAAATAAAAATCACTTCAGGTATTGTGTGCACATGACTTATCCATGTGTATCCTATTTGCTGTGTCTTTTCTCTGTTTCTGAAATTATTTGTTGGCTTTTCTATTTCAGTGTGCAAGCTGCTAAGGAATAGCAACTATCTTCCTAATACTTTCCTGCCTAAGGCACCACTAAGCCCATCTCCTTTATGTCTATAGATTTTGAGAGTTCAGAAAAGTTTTCCCGGAGACCCAAGTTATACACTTCAGCTGGTTAAAAAAAATACATATATATATACATACATACAGCTATAATCCAGGGATAGGATCCAACACTTCACTGGGAAAGCTTGAGCTGGGGCTCGTGACATTTAGTTCCTTTGAGAAATGACACAAGCCATAAAGGACTTGCAAAGAACTGTCCAGTAAATTGCCAACAGAACGTCTGTGACAGACTAGGTGAACAGAAGCCATTCACTGAGGGTGAGTTCTCCACACGGCTAAACCCATTGCTGATGGTCAGCTCAGCCAGAACCTGCTTTGATCTTGAGAGTGCCGGAGATCATCTGAAAGGCATCAGAGCGGGCGTTCAAGGCTAAAAACCAGTTATAAAAAATTTAACTTCTGACTTTCATAAATTTATTTCACCATCTCCTGTTAGGGTTTGGTCTGCTACATCCAATTCTGGCAACAAATTGAACAGATTGTCTATTTTATTTTCCTCCAGAGAGAAAAGCTCTCTCCAGCATCCAGATATGTGTTTGCTCTTAACACTGTGGACCCTTTCTGGGTTTGCCAATTCTGTCAGTCTAAATCTGACATTGAAAATACTCTTTGAAGATGACAACCTAAGTATAGCTTGTGATTTAAAAACAATATACTTTGCAAAGTCAGGCAAAAATAATCATGAGGACAGGAAAGCAGGTCAAAACGGAACCTATGTGGGTGTCTGTGTGTATGTGTGTGTATGTTTATAATACTTGGGGAAAAAACTGAATCTATGAGATGTTACGATTTTGATTGATAAGTATTTTTGTAATAGAATCAATTAAAAACCAACAAGATAATGTTCAAGAGCAAATCCTTGGTATAAAAAAGACAGTGAAATATTGGTTGTCATCCGATTATTAACCTCCAGGAAGAGGCATAGTTTGTTAGAGTGCTGGCATAGCTCCCAGTTACTACTCTTCTGATTTGGCTTCCTACTGTTGTGTCCTGGGAGGCAGCAAGTAATGGCTCAACATTAGGCTCCTCCCACTCACATGGGAAACTGGGTGGAGCTGCAACCCCAAAGCTTCAGTCTGTCCAAATCTGGCTATAGCTATCATCTGGGAGTGAATTCATGAGTGGTTAATCTCTCTTCTTTCTTCTCTCTCTCTCTCTCTCTCCTCTCTGCCCTGTTGTTGGATCTTTCAAGTAGATGAAATCAAACATTTTAAATATAGCTTTGAAGATAGAATATGAGGTAAACACTAGCAAATTAAAAATAAATGCGTAGTAGCAGGAATCTAGCACAGTCGTTAAGGCATTGCTTTGTGCATGCGTATGCTGTATCAAACTGCTGGGAATTGAGTTCTGGCTCAGCTCCAAGTCTAACTTCCTGCCAATATATACCCTGGAAGGTAACAGGTGATGTTGAGGGTAATTGGAGAGCTAATGAATCAGCATACAGAAAAATCTCTTCTCCTGCCTTTCAAATAATAATAATAAAAAATGACCAGCTTATCTGAAAACATATTCATTCCTAAATTTAGTTGGCAAATCAGAGCTAGTTTTTATATAGGAAATTTCAGATAGTTTATAAATTTCAAGACATATAAATCACTAAGCACAGAAATATCAGTCACAGCAAAGTGAAAAAAACATCCAAAAGGGACATCTGAAATGTAATTCCTAAACGATACAGAGTTCTCATAAAGGCATGAATGATGTGTCCATAGCGAGGTGCAATGAACAGCTAGACTGACCTGGTGCTCTGAGGACAGCTGGGAAACAAAGACCCCCAAAACACAAACCAGAAATGCATGCTGCCTTTCCAGGGTTGTGTACTCAGTGGTTTGGCAAGTATTTTTATGCAGATGTGGATTCCAAGGAGACATTTGTCCGTCTCCTGGCGGTCATTTCTTCAAAAATATTTCAAAGAGCAAATGGAGTATTTGTTTTGAAATTTCTTTTCACTCTAATAGCATGACTGTCTGTGTGGTGAACTGAAAGTCACAAATTAAGCTGTCTTTCCTTTCCTGCGTAACCAAGTTAACAAACATTGAAAGTTCTTATTGTGTCTCTGTCAGACAAACTAAACCCAGGAAAGTTGACCTGGAGGATTGAACCAGAACCTCCAGGGAGATGCTGGGCCTGCACAAAGGTGAGGGCTTCACTTCTAAAGGAAATAGGGAAAGACCTAAAATGGCTTGTTTATTTCCATTGTTTCTAGAAAAGAATTAGCATTTGGGATTCCAAATAGCACCGGAAATGAGGGCCTTTGCCATCTCGTCACATAAGGAAAAGACCTAGAGATCTAAAAATTAAATCCCATTGTCAGGTGTGGAACAATGAACAATGAGGTTAAAAATGACTGTCATTTTCAAAGGGCTGAATCTCTGCCATGGCCAATAAATTAGATTACTTGCCTTTCAATTACAATCCTCTGAAGTTGGAGTGATCATTGATTCATGCCAAGAATATGCCACTTATCCCAGAGTGCCGGTACCACGCGACTACAATGTTTGGATGATTGTAGGATATACTGAGCATCAACGTGTAGCTTTGGCATTTGTCAGGACTCGGATTTAAAGCGAAATTAAGATTTTGAATAAAGTGGTAAATGTAGAACATTGCTTTGTCTAGGCCCTCAAGGTTTTCAAGAGTCCATATCTAGTGTAGCATCCAGGCTTGGCTCCCTCTGTGAGGTGTCTTTGACTCACACAGTTCTTCCCACATGCCCTTCTTAAAAGCAAAATGCATTCTATTTAAACAATTAGGAAAAAAAATATGGTATTTGAAGTGAAGCTGTTCTATGAGGTAACACAGACAGAGTGAACTTGAACTCCTACCCAATTTCAGACAAGAAAAAGCAGTAAGGACGCAGTAGCTGACTGCTGGCAGGAGCAAATGCTGTGAAAGTGACACACTAAGACAGACGCCAGCTTTTCTAAACTTCACAAATTTATGCTGAATTGGCCTGGCTGGTCACACACTGGGGAGAAAGACAAAGTTTAACAGCACTTTTTTTTTCCTTGAAGCTGCAAATTCTGACCAGATTTGCCTCTTTAGAAAGCATTTGTACCTTCAAAGAAAGGCAGGATGTATAAACGGTGTGCCACCCTTGTCAGGTGTAATATTCAAGGTTCTCTTCCTCTCTGCGCTTAACCTGTCTGCATCTGTATTTCCTGATCTTCTGAACCCCAAAGTCACCACTTTTGGGCCCTCGGGGCTGCATGATCTATGTCAAGGAGAGCTATTACTGATAAATGGAGGAGACACTGGGGTGACATTCCTAGCTTTTACTCAAAACTTTTTCATAATCCTTTGTGCATGTTTAGCCTGGTGCTGATGAACCTAGCATCTGTACACCTGGCTCCTCCCTTTGAGTCGCAGCTTTTCTCCTGGTCTCATTCTTACCCCTGTAGCTGGCCTTTGATTTAGGCAGCTTTGTAACAATTCCTTGGAAACTGTCAACTTGTCTGTTTCCAGTGTCTGCTCATTTATACACACATTTTTCTCTTGTTCCAATCCTAACTGGCTTGACAGGATGGAACACAGACATCCTCACAGCATCTCCTGGTCCTGAAGCTGCTTTCTGGGTACTTGGATTCAGGGATCCCTCTATTGATGGCATGCATCTTCAGACTTTTCCAGAATCAGGCACCTGGCAGGATCCTTCCAAGCCCATCCCATTGACCTGATGTCTAAGGGCTGGGACTGCACTGCAATCACCTGGGAATTGTAGACATCTGTTTTGCTCAAGCAAAATGTAATTTTAACTGATTTTTAAAAATGGAGCTTCTGTTGTTTTATTCACATATTAAAGCTGGTTCTACATCATTAAATCATGTCATTAATCAAGATAATTTTAAAAAGCAAGTCATAATGATTCTGCAATGTCATTTTACAAAGTTCGTGGCTGAATGGACTCATGTATGTTGGGTATCTTTTCCACTTAGCTCTTGGCCATCAAGCAGCAACCATAATTTTAGGTAAGAGATTGCTTGAAGAATCACTGGAGAAATGTTGCTTGAGTGGATATTAGTAGACATGTCATGAGCACGTGATCATGTGTACCATACCTGCAATGATGCTAGCAGTTAAAATGGATGAGATCTGCTACTATGCCATCCAAGACCTATTCAGTAAAGTTACAGGATGCAAGATCAACATATACAAATCTGTAACTGAGAAAAAAATTATAAGTATGAATTCATTCATAATAGCTATGCCAATACCCAAGGAATATTTAACTAAAGATATTAAAGACCTCTTCAATAAAAATCAGAGAACACGAATGCAAAAATTAATAAAGGCACAAAAACATGGAAAGACTTCTCACATTCATGGGATTTAAATGTCCAAGACTGACATATGTTTTCCCTTTCCACTATGAAAATCAAATCTAAATGGATTGAAGACTAAATGTAAGATTAAAACAATAAAACAGCTGAAAAAGAAAATGAGAGAAAGGCTGCATTACATCGCTATAGGCTTCACTGTGTTTGGGATAAGACTCCAAAAACACAAGCAACAAAACCAAACTGACACACAAAAAAAGTGGGAGTATTTCTAGCCAAGAAGATTCAGGACAGTAAGTGCAACAATCAACAGAGTGAAAAGATGACTGAGAGAATAGGACAATAGATTTGCAAGCTATTCATCTGACACAGAGGAGTATCAAGAATACATAAAGAACTCAAACACAACAGCAAAACAAAAAAAAATCCAGTTAAGAAATGGACTAGGTTTTTGAATAGAGATTTCTCTTTTTGTTTTGTTTTTCAATTTGTTTGTTATTTTGTGATACCATTCCATAGGTTTGGTGATTTACCTTCATGCCTTCCCAAATCTCCTCCCCCTACTAAATCCCCTTCATCAGCAGTCATAAATCCATCATTCTGCTATTTAAATGTATCCTGACATTGCAGGTAGGGACAATGGCCAAGAGTCCAGCATCCTATTGTCAAGATATATTTAACAATTTCATTGGAAGTCCATTTTTGATTTGGAAGTAGAGATGCATACAACATTGTATCTTCACACCTGGATATGACAGTCTCTATTACACAATTACTGTGCATCCCCTTAAATAAAAAGCCACAGAATAAAACCAACAACAGGAAGAAAAATAGTTAAATAAGACAAACAGTTAAATACAGACAAATGTGTCACTGAATAAATGAAAAAGAAAATAAAAACTTTCTTAAAGAAAATAATGCTAATGTATGACCTATGAGTTAGTGGAGAAATTAATAAGAAAAAAGACTTTGACCCATACGAGTGCGGGCAGTTGGACTGCACAGCTGCCCTGGGGGAGAGGCACTCATTTCGGGCCTTCAGGATTACCAGCTTAGAGGCTTTCCCAACTGGCACACATTCACACAGCTGAGCACACTGCTCAGTGGGCTTCCGGGACCACCCCAACCTGGAAGTCTTTTTGACCACATGGCTGCATGTGGCTGGGCCAGGTGGCCTCCCACCCCAGAAGTACATGATTATCCCAGGCGCTGAAGACACTGGGTGAAGCCCCTTGGGCCTCCCGGCAATTCACCCTCATGCTTTGAGGGGTCTTGATTTACAGGGGCATGACAGGAGCACATAAGTAGCAGATATGAGAACCAGGGCAGGACGCAGGAGGAGCCAGATTGGGCTGCAGCACCAGCTAGTTCAAATTAGGATCAGGACAACAATCAGGCTGGGTTGAGATAGGCTACAGCACCCACCAGCAGGAGCTGGAACAGCCAGCAGACAGGCTAGCACAGGCCAGGCTGTACAATAAGATTGTGGATGCTTAGGTGAGGTGAGTCGTGAGTCATGCCAGCCTGGGCCCAGGGGGCCGAGTTCATGAGTCCCTGGGACTAACGGCTTGGGTAGTTTGGCTCAAATAATAGGTCCTACCTGCATGTTGGGGGCTGGGTTCATGAACCCCAGAGTGGGGGAACTTGTGGAGGCTTGAATCACCTGTCCAAGTCCTGGGGCCAGCCTGTGAGGTGGGTGTCAGGTTCTTGAGCCCCAGGGGTGGGGGATCTGGTGGGATTTGGTTCATTTGGCGAGGTCTTTGGGCTCACCTGCAAGAACATGTCCTGCTTAGTGAAAAAGGCAGAGCAGTGGAGACAAGTCCTGATGTAAAAGGAGAATATGACAGCTCCTTTGGTGCCATAGTAGAAGGAGAACAGAACAAGCTGGACAATTACCCAAGTCACGTGATGACAGCAAAAAATCTCCGTGAATGGAGACTTGAGACTTACTATGTCAGCCAATGGACATTGGGAGGGCTGCATCATCCTTGGATTGGTGAAATTGACAGAGTATCAGAACTATCCAAACCACCTGGGCAGAACCCTCAGAACATGTACGCATTGAGACTCTGGGTTGATATGAGGTGTTGGTTCTCCATCCCCGGGGTCTTTGGGAAGCTGGGTGTGGCTTCCCCTTCTATCTCTTCCCTTGACCCAGAAACAAGAAGCAGAAATAGAAAAATTGGAAACACCAAATTTTCCCTAAAGCTCGATCCTTCCCACCCTGTTCAAACATGTAATTATTATAAAAAATAAAATTAATAGAAAAAGAAGCAAAAAACAAAAAGAAAACAAAATGTCAAAGCCCATGAGATGTAACTAAAACAGTATAGACAGGGCTATTCATCCTGTGTTCTGCATGATGATTACCTTATATCAGAGACAACATATGATATTTATCCTTTTGGGATTGACTTATTTCATGGAGCATAATGGTCTCCAATTGTGACCATTTGGTATATCTTTTTAAAAAATGCAAAGGCCCACCAAATATAGGAAACATTCACAGTATCATTAGCCTTCAGGGAAATGCAAATTAAAACCACAGTGAGCTATCATATCATTGTAGTTACAATAGCTATTATCAAATGTCAGGAAAAAATAACAAATGCTAGCTAGGATGTTGAGAAAGTGTATCCTTATTAAAAGGAATGTTGAAAGAGATGGAAATTGGAGTAGCCACTATGGAGATTAGAATGGAGGCTCCACAAAACAATAAAAATAGATCTGCCACCAGGTCCAACCGTTCACTTTTGAGAACATATATGCAGGAAATGAAACCAGCATTTGCACTCCCCTATTGGTTGCAATGCTATTTACAATAGCCAAGCTATGGAGTCAACCTCAAACTGAGTGTTTTCAGTGAGTGACTGAATGAGGAAATACAGTGTGTGTAAATTGCATAATCAGTTATGTAAAAAAAAATGAAAACCTGTCAATGAAAGCCAAATAGAACTTTAGATCAATGTATTAACAAGATAATTCATACATAGGAAGAAAGACATAACATATACATTCTCACATATGGAAGTTAAAAAATAGTTGATCTCAACTTAGAATAGTAATGACTAGAGGCTGGAAAGTGTTGGGGAAAGAGATAGAAATGGATTCGGTGATGATTCCAAAGCAGTCTGAAGTCATGAGTTGTAGGGTAGGTCAATGCAAGTTCATAACAATGGGTATATACTGTAAGAAGAGCTGGAAGAGAAAAGCTTATGGGCTCCACATCTGGAGGAGAAGTGGGACATGGTGATGCTAATTGTTCTAATTACCTGACTTGATCCATTAACACTGAAAGCATGCTTGGAAATATTGTACCACACCCCATGGGTATATATAAATATTTCATGTGGATGAAAAAGGCAACCCCAGGTAATAGCTGTCCACAAGAATAGTAATTAAAATATAACATCATTGAAATAAAAATTTAATAATTTTTTACCCCACCCAATATCTAGATTGAGTTAAGAGTAAGCAAAATATACTTTCTGGCACACAGAGATCTATGAGCTGTAGAATTTTTGACAGTAACAGCAGGGAGCTATTTTTAATGATCTTCAGGAAAAGCAAATTTGTGATATTAAAGGAATTTGTTCTTTTTGTCAGAAAACAGATTATGATCTCAGATGGCTGTTGGGTCCCTGAGAAAAGAGCAAACTGTACTTTTCTGAATATAAAAGCATTAATTTACCTTAAGACCAAGTGAGCAAAACGCGAACTCATTGGATATTGATTATAACTAATCAAAAATGTTACTAAGGAAAGGTTAGAAGGTAGTCCAAGAAATGAGTGAATGATCCAAGAAGCAAGAATCTATGTGGATGGTTGCATTATATGGAAGAACAAATGCTAACCTCAAATGCAGGAAGATGAAGAAACAGCAAATGGTTTACAAGTAAGAGGTGATACATTTTTGCTTATCATTGAATGTAATGTGAATTATTTTATTTCTAACAAGTCTAATATTTGAATAATATTGAGTATCATGGAGGACATTTCTCATAGACTTCTGTGACATTCAGTTTTTACATATGAAAATTCTGGTGAGGGTCAGGTACTCTAAGGGGTCTGGCCAACAGAGAAACAAACTGGATTCTTCTTTGAAATATGTAAGGTATAGTCAGGGAGGATATATGAGTTGGTGGTACAGTGGGATCACAGAAGGATGCTCCCTGTTCACAAGCCCCCAACTGGCGCTGTGTTACAATCGCTGACAGATGACTTATGAACCCCAGTTCCAATTGGTCCTAATTTTTTCACCACTGAAACTAATCGTTTTCTCAAACACTGTGGATTTGATACTGCAATACAGCCGTTATGGAAAATAGTTCTTGACACTGAATTTGTTGAAAGATCATTTAAAGAGTCTTTGGCATTGAACTTGTTGAAAGACTTCACTTGCTTGTGCAGGCATGGCATAGGCAGGAACATCAAAGCATCGTTTACTACTATCTGTAGTGATTGAAAATTGCTGATTCCTACACAGGCAGTGACTGGATTAAGGGCTACAAGGAGACCTCTTGATGATGACTCATCTTTCCTGACCTTAGTGCTGGTTACCTAGGGGTGTTCACTCTGAAATCTCCTCATACTTTCTATGTCTCACATATATCTGATCTCACATATATTACATCTCAGCAAATATTTAATTTTTTTAAAACTGTAAATTTAAAAATATTTAATTATTTGAAAGGCACAGTATCAGGAGAAAGAGAGAACGAGAGAGAGAGAATGAACACTTTTCTTTGCTGGTTCACTGTCCAAACTCCTGCAAAAACCAGGCGTGGTCCAGGCTTAAGCCAGGAGCCAGAAACTATCCAGGTCTCCGCCAAGGAGAATTTGGGCAAGAGGCCAAACATTTGAGACATGTTCCACTGATTTCCCAGGTACATTATTAGCAGGGAAATGGATCAGAAGTGGAACAGCTGGGATTTGAACCTATGCTCTGATATGAGATGCCAGCATTGCCCTTGACATAACTCACTGTATCACAGCATCAATTTCTATGAAATGTTTTTTTTAAGTTGGTGGTAAGAGAACTGTATATATGTCTTCTCCTGGAGCCCAAACAGTGAAAGTGAACACAATGAATGCCTTTTATTTCACAGTCTTGGCATGCACTGGACAATGTAGAGTATGGGATTGAATTCCCCAAGTATCTGGGGATGTTGTTGTTATCTGAATACAATCATCATGGAACCAGAATGCCTCTGATACAGTGGGAAAAAGCCTAATAGTCACTCATGGAGAAATCTTAACCGGGTTTGGGAGAAGAGGATGTTGAAACTAAGATTGTCTTAGCAGTTGCTACAACAGGAACCACAACACTGTTTCCAAGGACTCTGAAGTCTGCCAGAAGGTAAGGATTTAGTACCTAATGTTGAATTTAGGTTTTCTTCCAATTCTGGGTCTGCTGTGTGATAGTAGGTGATAATTTTAGACCCTATCGTGGATAGTAGACTGAAAGTGAGGCTAGCTTTTGATTCTAGAGTTGCCCCACCCCAGACTTTACTCAAAATAAGGTTAATAAACGAAAAAAGTATTCAAGAGAAAGTAGAAAAAGAAATGAAAAGGAGAAGCTTGAAGCCAAATGGGCTGATGAGAGAGGTACAAATGCAGTAGACCCAAAACCACAGAATGTGAGACAGAAAGTTCTGGGTTTTACTAGAGACACAATTTGGAAAATTTTCTGAATTTCTGTAATTTTACCTTTGGGTAAGGAAAAAAAATATATATATATAGTAGTAACTGATTTAAGCTAAGTTAAAGTCTTCCTAAGTATGGCTCATGAAGATTGCATTTTCTGCCTGCTTAAGTGCCTAATAAAAGTTCTTTTTAAATTCTCCCATGTCCAGATATGGTGACAAGAGGCAGACTGGTTCCAAATGAAGCCTTTTTACAAGCATCCTTTGAAATACCTGTTCACAGGTGTGGCCAGCCCAATTGTAGAAAAACAAGGAAACATCACTAGTCCTTTTTCCATTGGTTTTCCCAAGCATCACTGGTATTCTCTACACTTGTTGTAATGCAATACTTACACATCACTTTGAACTTGGTAGGTCCTGACTCTAAGGGGTCACAGTTTTCCTTCCCCTTTAGAGAGCTACAAAAACCATCAGGGCAAAGAAGGACAATGTCTGGAGGGCCCTAACAGGACTTCCTTCTGCTTTGATATTTTTTTAAATCACTTATCTCAGAGGTAAAGAGAAACATAGAAACGTAGATTTCCCATCCGCCAGTTCACTTTCCAAATGCCTGCAACAGCAAGCATGGACTCGGCTGACTTCGGAAACTAACAAGTCAATCTAGCTCTCCCCGGCTGGTGGCAGGGACCCAACTTGACTCATTCCCCACTGCCTCTTGTGGTGCACTTTAGCAGGAGACTGGGTTTGAGAGAGGACCCAGGATATAAACTCAGGAACTCCCATATGGTATGAAAGCATCCCAAGTCACATCACTCCGCTAAGCCAAACAGCCATCCTCCCTTCTGATGTGACAGCGAATTCTCTCCAAAAAGTAGCACAGCAATCATGATTTCCATGGACACAGGCGTACAGGAGAAGATGTTCACATCTTTGATGTTTTCTACTTAAAAAGAGAGGTCCCATCTCTTAGGAGGTGCCAAATGAGGCTTAGTCTGATAAGTGAACACAAACCACACTCGGGGAACTAAAACTTTTAAACTTAGGTTGACCAAAAAAAAAAAAAGAAGAAAGAAAAGAGCTAAAAGTCAGAGTTCTTGTTCGTTACCAAAGGCAACCACAACAGGAAGGAATAGAAAGAAGTTACTACAAATCTTCAATTAATTCTTAACAGTTGGTTTTGTGTGTAACACTGTGAGAGTTGTGATGGAAAGATTGTTAGCGTTGTGAGATGATGAAAATGATCTGTCTCTTCAAGGGCTGCCATCGGGGTGAGGGAGGTTGTATGTAAAGAACCTGGGGAGTGCTTGTACATCCTAGAGAAAAGTTATACACATGTCACTTGTAGCATCTGTTATCCGGAAGATAGATACCCAACCCATTCCACATATAAAGAGACACAGAGGAGGTTGCATTGCTTGCCTAGGTTAGGACAGCTAATCATTATGACAGGATTTGACACGCTGGGTGCAGGTCTATGACAGTACACATTGCTTTGTGTCCTTAGAACATGGAGCCAGCTCTTGAGAGGGGATTTGACCAGGCTGGCAAAGCACATGTGCCGTGCTTGTCAAAGATCTTCCTAAGACTCAGTATGACTTATTTTGCTTTTTTGCTTAAAGTTTGTATATTGAATGCACATTTGCTCATGAATGCGAGAAGCTCTTTTTGGTGTGATTGTCACCTGTGTTCCTAACTCATAGAGGATTGGGGAGAGTCTTGTTATTATTTTATTTTTGTATCTTTTTATTTCTCATACATTATATTTTATTTCTGGCATTGAACTAATGGCATAAATATCTGTGTGTAAAAATAACATAGAAGCCTCTAAAGGAGAGAGTGAGGGTTTTTCTTTCACTGGTCCACTCTTTAATAACTACAGCAATTAGGACTGGACCAGGCTGAAGCCAAGAACCAAGTGCCTCATCTCCCACATGATCGGTAGTGACACAATTACTTGGAACGTTAGCTGCTGCCTTCAACGCATATTAGCAGATGCTGGATTGAAAATGGAAGTGGGGGCCCACTGTGATGGCCTAGTGGCTAAAGTGCTTGCCTTCAACGTCCCAGGATCCCATATGGGCACCGGTTCTACTCGCAGCAGCTCTGCTTCCCATCCAGCTCCCTGCTTGTGGCCTGGGAAAGCAGTCCAGGGTGGCCCAAGGCCTTGGGATTCTGCACCCATATGGGAGACCTGGAGGAGGTACCTGGCTCCTGGCTTTGGAACAGTGCAGCACTGGCTGTTGCAGTCACTTGGGGAATGAATAATCAGATAGAAGATTTTCCTCTCTGTCTCTCCCCCTCTCTGTCTACTTGACTTTCCAATAAAAATAAATATATAAAAGTAATGGGAGTGGGACTCCATGCTAGACACTGTAGCATAGGTTAAGCCACCAAGTGGCAGCTTAACCCACTGCATCACAATGTGTGTCCTGCCTCAACTTTCTTACTATGTTGAGACAGAAGAGAGGAGAGTGGAGAGCAAAAAGGGAGAGAGATGAAGGGTGGAGTTGGAGTTCCTTCTCATGCTAATATTTTTAAACTCCTTAATGCATTAATTATAGGTGCAAATCTTAGGCAATCTGACATTAAGCATATGCTTCAGTGGAAGATAATTTTCTTTGGACTTGGGATAAACACTGTATTGACCTTGAATGCACTGACAGCAGGTTGGTAAATTCCATCCTAACTCCATTCTGGGACTCACAACAACTTGTGTCAGAGTTGATTTGTAGCTGTAAGGTTGGCCTTTATACAACTATTTTCCAAAGCATGTTTCCCAATTATGTAGCATATGGTTTAGTTAATATTAATCAAGGAAGATTAAAGAAGAAATTTTCCATCTGTTTATGTGTGAGTGAGTGAGTGTGTGTGTGTGTGTGTGTGTGTGTGTGTGTGTGTGTGTGTGAGTGTGTGTGTGTGTGTGTGTCCACACAAGGAAAAGACTTAACTCTCTTTGTGGGAGTTCCCTGAGAATTTGGGTTTCACTCTAAGTGCCTTTATGCCAAGCTGAGTGTCATGTAGGTGGAAGAGTTTGCTAAGATTATGAGAATGGCAGTACAGAGAGAAAAGCCTAGTTTATCCCTCTGAAATCTCACGTCCCTAGTCATCTTCTAAACTGCCTGGAAGCTCTGTCTTCTCCCTTCTGACTGCACATCCTCATGTAAATCATCACCTCCCTTCATGAAGGTGTTGGAATGGATTGTGTCCATCACATTTGTTCAATAACCATTGTAACAGGTGATTTTCTTACTTGGCATTTACAGAAGACTTTTTATTCAGGCTTTATCCTTTCATCTGTTTAAGGCTTGGCACTAAGAACCATCCATAGTTGAGCAAGTCATTCATAGTTGAACATTTCATAAATAGAATAATCTTTTCATTAACAAGAAGCTCTTCGTTTTTAATGGTCCATTCCCAAGTATTTTATTTTGAGCCATATTTCTGGAATACTCATAAAATACTCTTTATTATTTTAGCATGTGGAATATAAGGAACATAACCCCTTAGTACATCTCCCTCTGATGAGGACCTTAGGGTCAGGAAGTAAATTACATTTAACCCTGAATTCTTAGAATCTGTCATGGGATACGCGAGTGCCTCACAGGTGATCCATTAGCATCTGCTGTTGATACAATGCTATTGAGATTCTTTTCATTTCTTAAATATTTATTTATTTTTATTGGAAAGGCAGCTTTACAGAAAGAAGGAGAAATAGAGAGAAAGAACTTCCATCCATTGGTTCATTCCCCTAAGCGTTTGCAATAGCTGAAACTGAGCTGATTTGAAGCCAGGAGATTCCTCCAATTCTCCTATATATGTGCAGGGTCCCAAGGCTTTGGGCCATCCTCGACTACTTTCCCAAGCCACAAGCAGGCAGCTGGATGGGAAATGGAGCAGCTGGCACATGAACCAGCACCAATATGGTATCCCTACACATGCAAGGAGAGGATTTAGCCTGGGTCATTGAGCCAAGCCCAGAATCTTTGGTTGGTTTGTTTGTTTCATCACTGGAAATTTTCTCTAGTTTTATCATTATGTCTGTCTTAATGCTTCATGGGTATAGACATAGAAGATAGAAGGTATTTTAGGTAGTCCCAAATCATTATTAACAATTATTTTCTTTGTGCTTCTTTCAATTCATGTTTCCCATCAGGGTTAGCCATCAGTGTATTCTAGACTGGTGTTCTGTCTCATGGCTGATTTCTTCACACCCATGATGATACTGGATCTCAGATGTGATTGGTAAAGGCTGCTAGGTACTTGGAAGAAGATATCTTCTTTAATCTCCTTTCTCTCTTATGTCTGCCATGGTGGTCTTCGTTATCCCCACTCCCCCCAATTCATTGGCAACATCTCTTTATGATATTTTGAGATGATTCTTTGCTGTTCCATCCACCTCTTTGGAGAGTGATCTGTCCAGAAAATTTGCCTTCTATGATATCTGATTCTTCAAGGGGCATCCTTTCCACCACTCTCTTCAAGCTGCCTCGGGTGTTCCTTTCTGGAATCTTCCTGCCATCTATCCATCCATGGAGCTTACAACCAAGGTTCATAAGATAGGGTCTCATCTTCAGAGCCACTAAATATGGCTGACAACACCTAGCCACAGTGGAATCTGGTGTTAATGCCAGCAGGTGACCTCCACGCTCACCTGTTGGCATTGGTCCTAACCATCAGCTGTAGTTATTTGGCCAGATTCATTTGGTCTCTTTCATAGCTCCTCCAAATTATGACAGTTGTAACTCCCTTCCTAAGCATTTGATATTTTCTTTCTCACCTTGAGCAAATGACCTTCCCTGCAGTTTTATAAACTTAATAGAGAGCTTAGGGATGAACTCTGCCAATTTTTCCCCTTTACAACACCAGCCCTGATATTTTGAAAATGGTTATTTTCATTCACTTGTCAGACTGAGTAACAGAGAGAGGTAGAAATATAGAGGGTACAAGGAGGAAATTTTCCATCTGCTGGTTCACTAACCAAGTGCTCACAGACTGGGGCAGGCAGAAACCAGGGACCAAGCTTTTGTTCCTCTATCTGCTGTCCCCCAAGAATGCATTGACAGGAAATGGAACAGACAGGGCTCACACCGTCTGAGATGTGATGTCACAACCAGCAGCTTAACCTGCTGTGCCCCAAAGCCCACCTCATGGTGCAAGTGTTGTACACTAACCCTGGAAACGAAACAAAACTTGTTATTGGTATCTGGCATCCCTGATGTTTCGGCTTGTTGGGTAATTAGTGCAAAAGAACATAGGAAGTTACAGCTGCTTCACTTTGCACTTTCACGGCCAAGGGTTGCAATTACAGTAAAATTCTGAAATGAAAATATCCTCCTAAGGAATTTTGTTAGAATTTACTGTCATTCTCATTGTCTAGCTGAAACTAAATGTCAGATTGCATTTGTACAGTGAGTGGACAGTCTGCTCATCATGTAAGAGTTTAATATCTTCTATTGTTTATAGAAGAAATATTGTTTGCATGATTTTCAATATTGGCATGCTTCATGCTTCCTGAAATCTGTCATCAAGGAATAGCCAGATAAATTTTTAAGGGAGGATAAGTAACAAAGTTAGTAACAGTTGAGATATATTTTAAAATTTGGATTTCATTACTTGAAAGAGTTACAGAGATTGAGGGAGGGAGGGAGGAAGGGAGAGAGAGAGAGAGAGAGAATCTTCCATCCATTGGATCATGTCCCAAACAATCGTAACAGCAAGGTCTGTGCCAGATTGAATTCAGGAGCCAGTGACACCATCCTGGTTACCCAAATGGTTGTCAGGGTTCCAAGAGCATGGGGCATCTTCTGCTACCTTAACAGGGAACTGGATGGGAAGTAGAGTAGCCAGGACTAGCACTGGTGATCTGACAAGTGATGCTAGCCTTGCAGGTGACAGCTTAACCCATTGCACAATATTGGCCCCCCCTAATTAGATAATTACAGATAAAGAAAGGTGTCTGGACTGCTGTCAAGTTATGCCATTCAGGGAGATGCACTTGACCTAGCAGTTAGGATATGCATGTCCTGTATCACCGAACCTGAATCCAACTTCCAGCTCTAGCTCCAGATTCCAGCTTTCTGTTAATATAGACCATTGAAGCAGTGGTGGTGTCTGCAGTACCTGGGTTCCAGCCATCCTTATGAGAGACCTTAACTGAGTTTTTACCTCTTGGCCTCTGAACCTGCTGTCCTGGGCTAACATCTTTACTCTCCTACTTGTTAAGCATATAACAATTCTTGGATAATGCTCTTTTTGTTCATAGATTTGTCAGTGTCAGAGTTTTATCTCCCAAGTAAACAAGTGAATGTAACAGGAAAGGAGAGAGGGAGAGACACTACAGATTCAGGAAGTATCCTGTGTTTTTAAGGGTTTCCTGACTCCTCTTTGAGTGGGAGGGAGCCTGAGGTGAAGTCATTCCCCATTGATTGCCTCTCAACCAATTAGGAAGTGGCTGGGCAATTCCCAGGATGCCACTTGAAAGTGTGATTTCCTTGGTGAGGGACAAACAAGTTCCCCATCTCACTGGGGTGTCCAGTTTCTCTGGGTGTAAACTGTATCCTGCCAGCACTCACACTACCTGCAAACACGGGGCAGTGAGTTGGTGGCCTAGGGAGCTGACTCAGGATTCTAGCAGGCTTGAACCGTCTCAGTTAATCCTATACATTAAACCTGTGGATGTTCCTTCTGATATTTCTCATTTAATTCTCTCCCCCCTGCTCACTACAAAAAAAAATCATTTTATCAGCTTTCTATTCATTTTTGCTATAATGCTCTCTTTGCAACATACAATGTTCCCATTCATTGTATAAAAAATGAATTGGTATATGCAAATTTATGTCTGAACTATTTTATTGAGCAACATATTCCAAGGATTAGCATTCCTTCAGAGTAGTCCACACTAATATTCCTCATCCTCTTATTTGTTTTTTAAAGATAGAGTTGTTTTTCTTGGAAAGGCAGATATACAGAGAGGAGGAGAGACAGAGCGAATGATCTTCCGTCTGATGGTTCACTCCCCAGCGGCCACCGCAACAGCCGGAGTGGAGCTGATCCCAAGCCAGGAGACTGGAGCTTCTTCCCAGCCTCTCACATGGGCCCTGGGCCGTCCTCCACTGCTTTCCCAGGCCACAAGCAGGGAGCTGGATGGGAAGTGGGGCAACTGGGATTAAAACGAGCATCCATGGGATCCCAGCATGCCCAAGGTGAGGACGTTTGCTACTATGTTATTGTGCCAGACCCTCCTCATCCTTTTTTAATCCTGCCTATTACTCTACTATATGGATCTACCAAAATTAACTTAGCACTCTCCACATTGTTGAATATTTGGGATATTTGCAATATTGTTACAACATAGCAGTGAAATGAACCCCTCAGACTTAACTGTGGACTACGGAGAGCTGGATGGGAAGTGGAGCAGCCAGGATTAGAACAGGCGCCCATATGGGATCCTGCTGTGTTCAAGGCAAGGACTTTAGCTGCTAGGCCATGGCTCCAAGCCCGAGACACATAGGTTCTTAGAATTGGTGTCTCAAAGCAAGAAGGCATCTGTGGTTTGAGGAGGTTTACCCAACCCTCCTCCATATAACACATCAACAGTGCCTGAGTGTGTTCTCCCCTCTGTGCGTGCTCTGCTTTTGCTTGTGCTGGGTAACATCTGACGCTCAGTGTGTTTGGTTTGTTATCATGAGACACCTGCTCATGTTATTAACGCCCTCTGTATCGCATCTCTAGACCAGTATCATTGTAAGTTCTATCAGAGTATTGAAAAAATAGGCGGGGGGGAGGGTTGGCCAAGAAATTAAAACACTTGGGTTGCATTATGACTTTTTCATTCACATGTCTTGGCTCTCAAACAAACCATGAACCTTCTCTCTGGTTCTGTCTGGCACCCAAATCATTTCTGATGATGAAAGAAATGCCCAGATACAACATACTGTATGCCCACCTTACCTTTATTGTTCAAGAATCTCTGTTATTCTGTTTTTTCCCTCTTCTCTCTCATAACGTTTAGAGTATGTGTCCTATACTTTATGGTGACCATCGCATATAAAATGAAAATGTTTATGATTTAAATGCCCAGAACTTAAAACTGCTCATTTCTGATTTCTGCTGATTACTATTTAAGTAGAAAACTTTAAAAATCTTTTTATTTTCTAAAATTTTACTCTTTTAGCTTTTTTTATTTTAAAAGATTTATTTAAATTTTTATTGGAAACCAGATATACAGAGAGGAAGAGAGACAGAGAGGAAGATCTTCTATCCACTGATTCCCGCCCTAAGCGGCTGCAACCGCTGGAGCTGAGCCAATCTGAAGCCAGGAACCAGGAGCTGTTTTTGGGTCTTGCACGCAGGTGCAGGGTCTCAACGGTTTAGGCCGTCCTCTACTACTTTCCTAGGCCACAAGCAGGGAGCTGGAAGGGAAGTGGGGCTGCTGGAAAACGAACTGGCACCCATATGGAATCCCAGAGGGTGTAAGACGAGGACTTTCACCACTAGGCTACTGTGCTGGGCCCTGCTCTTTGTTTTTGAGATGCAAATTGAAAAGTTCACTTTTGCAAGATTGATCTGTATTTATTCTTCTTCTAAAACCCGAAGACTCATGCTTCAGGAAGAGGGAACAGAATCTTAATCTTGATTAGATGAATAGACAGAAGGCAGGAGTGTGGAACTGCCTCTCCTGACATTAGCATTTGTTGCACAGAAGCTGCAGTGCATGGTCATTGTTGGCTACGTCCTCAGAGTACATGGTTCCTCTTGTGTGCCTTCCAGAATCTTCTTGTATATATAGATATAAAAAGGGAATGGTAAGAACTTACTTTTCGACATGGGTAAATGGCAAAATTCTTCACTGAAGAATAAAAAATCGCTGTTTGGATAAGCAAATTCTATGTGCTTTAATTATTACTTTTGGCAGGGAACAAAAGTTTAATCTGTCATAAATTGCCCTTTAATGTCTGCTGTCCATAAGGTGCAGATACCCTGGACAAGAGCTTCAGCAGCTACTTGCTAGACGCTGATGCCAATGTTAGTTGATGCAGTTAAACTAGCTGAAAGGTCATTAAACCATTAGCCAAAGAAATATGAGACACGTGGAAATCTCAGGTCCACAGAGTGTCTTCACAAATGTTGGTATCATTGAACTCTATTTTATTTATATTTGCTGAAAATGGCTAAATATCTCTTCATTTGCTTTCCACATATTGACAAGATTTTGAAATGCAAAATGTAGGTTAAAAAAGGAACTAAGCATGTAGACAATAGATCTTTGAGCCCTGTACTAGTTGCTAGTTTGTCTGCCTGTTTTTTTACACATAGAATTTTATATATTATCTCTTTGCATACTTACAGTTTTGAAAAATACATAAAAACGAGAGCTCAAGTTTCCCAATTAGGTCATCATCCACGGAAATAAGGCAAAGCAGAAGATTCAATTTCTCAAACTTCTTTCCAAATTGTTTTTTTCCGTAACAATTGTGTTCAACTCTTATATGCAGTCGTGTTCTCTTTGCTTGGAAACATCTCCAGATAAATTCAATGTTCTGAAAGAAATGTATGTGGTTTCATGCAAGATTAATAAGATGAAAGAAAAGGACAGGAAAAACCCAGGAGTCAATTATATAATTTGCATTTTTAGAGACTTATTTGCAAACGTTAACTAAAAAATAAGGCTTAGATTAGATTAACTTAATATTCATTTAATGGCAGAAAACCAGAACTTTTTTTTTTAAGTTTTTTTTTTTTTTTTTGCTTGTAGGTCAAGCGGAAGCCTGTTTTTGTTTTTTCTACTTTTCAAATTCTCTAAATTTACCAGTATGAACCTGGTATTGAAAATAGGGCTATGTCTTGAAGGAGCAAAGCGCTGTGCTGTTTATATTTAGTTCCTTTTTATTTACAGTGATGTGTACAAGTGGTTTATTTGGATTAAAATATGGAGTCATTAGTAAAAACTTTCCAAAGAGTATTTAATTTGTGGACATAAAAGAAAGAGTAGAATCTGAGAAAATGCAATTAACTGCAGAGGCTATGCCAACACGAGAATAACTAGGAAGGCTGACTTCGTATATTGCAAAAAATAGAAACATTTCTGAACACAGTTATTTAGAACAAATTTTTCATAGGATACTAACTAAATTATTTCACAAACAATAATTATTTCAGAATTTCCAAAACTATTAGCTCGGATATACCATTGCAGGATGAAGGTTCTAACTTTTGCTTCTACCATAATCGTTGATTTATTTCCTGTCATTCTGGACTGTTTTCCATTCCATTGACCAACCCATCATTGAAGTGTTTGTTAAGAACTCACTCCAGATTCAGCACTCTGCCAGGTTTTGAGCGTGGGCATACATACATGTTAACACAGAGTCACCGAGAGCAAGGAACTCACAGTCTTAGTGCATTGGAGAAACAAACGGATATGAGAAACATTAGAGATCTAACAAATAGGCAACAAAGATACCGAAGTGATGCAAGGAGGGGGAAGAAGGGTTTTATGTAATGTGAACAGGATGCAGTGGGCCTCTCACACTATGCCATATATGTTAGCTGAATCCCGCTGGGTTGGTCCCTGCTCACGCAGTCTGTTGAATTCACAGGAAATGCTGAATCGAGGAGGTCCTCGCTTTGTACAAACCATACAAAAGGAGATTGACAAGTGAAAAGGAATCCTAAGAAAAAGAAGCATGATTATTTTACTGAGACTAGAATCAGAGAGAGGTTTGAACTTGAGAAAAAATGAAAGCCAGCACAGTGTGGATAGTAAAGTAACCAAAAGCAGAAATACAAATGTTCAGCCAAAATAAAATGCACATTTTGATAACAAACAAGAAATTAATTCAAAATAGATCAAAGATGTGTGTGTAAGATCGAAAATTGCAAAACTCTTAAAGGAAAATTCAGGAGTAAATCTTTGTAATGTGATATTAGACAATAAGCACTGTGATATGGCTCCAAAAGTAAACGACAGATAAACAGGGATTGGTCAAATTAAAAACTTGCGTTTCAGAGAATACTGTAAAGAAAGTCAAGGGCAGCACACAGAATTCATACTCACTAATCTTATAAGAACCATATGTAGAATATGTAAAGGTTAGCTTCTATTTTAAAAAGTCACTTTATACTTAAAATGAGCAAGAGATTTGGGCAGGCATCTCTTCAAAACACAGTAAAATATTCTTTAAAGAAAATTTTAAACATTTATTTATTAGTTTTATTGGAAAGTCAGATTTACAGCGAGAAGCAGAGACAGAAAGAGAGAGAGAGAGAGAGAAAGTCCTCCTTCCTCTGGTTCACAACACAAGTGGCCACAAGATTGAGATTGAGCCAGTCTGAAACCGCAGAGCTTCTTCCAGGTCTCCCACATGGAGAGAAGCACAGGGTCCCAAGATTTTGGGACCTCTTCTAATGCTTTCCCAGGTCATAGGCAGGGAACTGGATGTGGAGTGGAGCAGCCAGAATATGAACCGGCACCCTATGGGATCCCAGCACATGCAAGGAGAGGACTGTAGTCACTAGGCTACTGTGCTGGGCCCCATTAAAATTCATTTTTATACAACACTTGAAAAGGAGCTCAACCTTTTTAGCTTTTAGAGAAATTCAAGCCAATGGCATAATATGGTATCATTTCCTACTCACTAGGATGCCAATGATCCAAAAGATTGGTAACAATATTTATTGACAAAAATGGGAGAAATTAGAATTTTGACTATGAGTGAGAAGGTAAAACGGCAGCTGCTTTGGAATCCCTGTGAAGGATTTTGTCCATTTTTCACAACGTGAAACATGGAGTTACCACAAGACTCAACGTTTCACTCCAAGATAAATTCCCAAGATCAATGAAACCACACATCCACGCAAAAACAGATGCATGGGTGCCTTTCACAGTGTTTCCATCAGCTAATGAATGAATAAACAAATGTGGCATATGTGTACATGAAACACTATTCAGACATAAAAATGACTGGGTAGCAGTATAGCTGGAACATGAATGAGTGTTGAAAACCCTTAGGGTTAGCACTGTGGCGTTGCAGCTAAAACCGCTGCCTGCAGCATGAGCAAGCCTCAAGGTTACAGGTTCAAGTCATTCTCCTCCTCCTTTTTCATCCAGCTCTTGAAAAGCAATGCCTATTTCCCCTGGATGTGTGGGACCAGACTTAGATCAAGTTCCAAGTTCCTGTCTTCAGTTTGGCCCCACCCTGCCCATTTTAGACTGAACCAACAGACAGAAAATTTTTCTCTCCTTCACACTGTAATTATGCCTTTCAAATAGAAATATCGTTTTTTGTTTTTTTTAAAAATGGAGCCCTCATTCTTCAGATGACCAAACTCGCTGAGAGTGGCATCTAAGCGAGGCCTGTGGTTTCAGGGAACAGACACAACGGGGGCATCCATTAGTGGATAACTGAACCATACTGGGCAATACACATGAGCTCTCAACCTTGGGGTCCCTATTACAAAAAACTGGAGAACAGGTTGCATATAACTTATTGTATGATTGCATGAGGACACACACACACGGCCTGAAAAGCTGAGCGCTCAGGAAAAGCTGTCGTTAGAGAACTACCTCCTTTCTGGGTCATGTAGTATATACAGTGGGGGTGGGAACTAAAAAAGAAAAAAAAATAGACATTGTGGTTTCTCTTTTCTTTCCATTATGCTAAAGGCTGAAAACTGTTACATTACTCTACCTGGAAAGAATCTGCAGAACTCCAAGGCCAGGTCACTTGAGCACGGTGTTAGGGGTCTTTGATCAGAATGGATCTGCTTCTAGGGTTTTTATAAAGGTCTTGTGGATATTTTGTCGCATTGAGCAGTAGAGTTTTGCCAAGAGAGCACTTACATCTTGGCCTTGGGGATTAATTTTCTTTCCTGTGAATTCATACTTGTGTTTGACATTCAACCTATTGCGTGTCTTAACCTGATGTGATGATTCATTGCATCTGCGTGGCTTAGGTAATCAAAATCGAGGACAGCTTCAGAATGCAGCAAGCTTTTAGCATTTATCAAGAATCTATCTTCTGAGAACAGGAGCTTCAAGTTCATCTAAGAATGGTGATGAGTATCATGAGTTGGCTCTTGGCTCTTCCCACATACTTTGGGCTTGGTTATACTTTGTTTTTTTGTTTTTTTGTTTTTTTTCAAAGAAAAATGTTTGAAAATCAGAGAAAGAAAGAGAAGTACAGAGAGTCAAAAAGAGACAGAGTAAAATCATTCATTGTTTAGCTTCCCAGCAACTGGAGCCAAAACCAGGAGCTGGGGACTTAATACTAGTTCCCTATGTGAGTGGCAGGGTACTGATTAAAATCATTACCTACCTTCTCCCAGTGTCTGTGTTGGCAGAAATCTTGTGCTGGAGCTAGGACTGGAACCCACATAACCCAACACAAGTGGTGGGCATCCTAACCAGTTGGTTGAACACCTGACCCTCATACGTGTATTTTTGAGGTTATATGATTATCTTGGTCATTGACCTCTACAAATGTCATCCTGGACATTCCTTCCTAAGGAACCAAAGAAGTTCTTTCCACAAAGGTATAAATTGTCTAGATGATACAAATTGAGTCTATGCCAGCTCTGTGCAATGTTCCAAAGTCCCCCAACATTTTTGAGACTTGATCTGAGGCTGTAAGTGTGAACCACATGGAACCTCATGAGACAGGTTGTAGTTCAGAGGGCCACCAAGTGTTATTATATAAAATTACCTTCAGGTTACATGTTCATGGTATTTATGAAAGATACATAAATGTTTTGTTTAGCTTAGATCTTCCACCTAAGACTCCTTATTATGTGTATGTGAATATTCCCAAGTCCAAAAATATCTGAAATCCAAAACGATCTGGCTCTAGGTATTCTGCATCAGAAGCAGTAGGCTATGTTACAGAGTACACAGTCACACATAAAGATCATTGATTTTCAATGAGTGTTTCTGTGCTGTGGAAGAGATTACCAGCAAGCATTGGAGGAGATTTGGGCATGGGTCTCAACTGTAATCTCTGATCCAGTGTTTCCACTGCCAGGAACTTGACTACGAGAATGAGCTGAGATCCACTCAAATATTTGTTATTGGGAATTGATGGAAAGCTTATATAAAATCATGACACATTTGAAAACACTTTAAAATATTTGAAATGGTGACTTGGATAAATAGAATAAATGTTTCTATTTATAATGTATTTGTATTGACAATAACAGTTCATGTTTTGGGAAAAAATAAGCCAGTATGCCTGATAGGTTAAAATGCTAAGAAATAGCTCTGTATAAATGACTGAATATGTGTATACATATGCCTGCAGCTTTATTGTTTGGAGCCAATTTGCAGAGCATAATTTGTGTTCTTAATCCCAATAATTTCTTCTGAATTTCAAGCTGAGTGATTCTGTGGACTACTCAGCTGAAAGCCTTCCTTCAGAGACCACCACCAAGGATGGAACTGAGGAAACAGGTGAGAGTGTATAGGGCAGTTATTTTGTGGCCTGATTGGATAACACTGGATAGTGTTAAGGTCATCCTCCAGCTTTGAACTCCCAATGTGTGGCTGCCATGACCATGTTCATACAAGTGAGTTTAGAAGTGTTTTCAGTGTGAACTATTATAATGCTATACCTGTATAGTACCTCATGTGCTACAAACATATAGGTATATAATATAACATGTGCTATATTATATATTGTATATGTAAAATATGTGTTGCATTATATATGCCATATATATGTGTGTGTGTGTTATGTGATTCAAGTTGAGTCTGTGCCAGCTCTGAAAGTCTGAAGTCTACAGTGTTCCAAATCATATATCATATGATATATATATCTTATATATATATATATGTATATATATAATATCTATATAAACTTGTATAAGAGATATATACTTGTAAAAGAGAATGACCTTAAAACAAAGTAGACAAAATAGAAAAGTCTGGCTACTGATGTGCTCATAATGTGAGTGGAATTCAGACGGCTTTGAGGTGCTCACTTGTCCAAGTCTGGGCTGAGCGAGGTGCTGTCTCCCATGTCCCGTGGAAGAACACCTGTCACAGCTACTGGAGCTACTGGACACTGGCAGAGCACAGTCATTCTCTGAGTCTACTAACACATCTCTGCTTCTGTTTTGAGTAAAGTTTCTGCTGGAGGGAATGCCCATGTTACAGAGAAAAAGCGAATTTATTCTCTTTGGAGCTCAGTTTTTTAACCCTCTTCCCCTCACACCACAACTTTATTAAGGTATGATTAGTGAATCCAAAACTTCCCATGTTTAAGACCTACAATTTGGTGAGTCTCTGAATAAGTCTTTAACAATAAAACCCCTTCCACTGTCTGTGTCATGAACATCTACCTCCACATGTTTCCTCCTGTTCTATTTATTTATCTGCATGTTTGCTTATGAATAAGGACTTATAATGTAACATTTGAGGTCTTATAAAATTTTTAGGCATGAGTATCTGATATTATATGGTTAATTATAGATGCTGAGCTGTGCAGTAGTTATCCAGTACTCGACTTGCATAATTAGACCTTTGTACCCTTTAGTACCTTCTGGATTGCCCCTGGAAAACACCATTCTGTGCTGAGCTTCTATGAGTTTGGATATCTTAAATTACACTTATCAGTGAGATTATACAATATTCCTTCTGTGTCTGACTTATTTCACATGGCATGATGTTTACCACATTTGAGCACACTGTCAGAAACTCCAAGATTAACTTTTCTTCATAAAGATGTATTTTGATTTTGTTTAACAGGCATAATAATAGAGAGGGGGAGTTATGGGGAGAGCTATTTCATCAGCTGATTTACTTCTCAAAGGGCCACCAAGTCTGGGACTGGACCAGGCAGAAGTCAAGAGCCTCGAACTCCATCTAGTCTCCCATGATGTGACAGTGATTCGAGCACTTGGGCCACCTTCCCCTGCTTTGTTAGATGCACTTTCAGGGAGCTGCATAGTGAGTGTGGCAGTCAGGACTCCGTTGCTCCTGAGTCTCAACTACCATGAACAATGATATGTTGGAAATCAGGATACCCTCTGAAATGAAGAACTACCCATGATAACAAGATGGATTCTTTCTCCGAGAGAGAGAAGAGCGTATATGTGAACATATAATACAAAAATAAGGAATGATTTAGACTCAGTGAAATTAGACTGAGAAAGAGGGAAGATAAAACAATTAAGGCTCATCTGGGGGTTTCTTTTTGTAAGTATTTTATTTTGATAATCTTTACATAGTTGATTAGGGCACAAAGGGGCAAGGGCTATAGGAAAGTGGATAAGACTATTGTTTTCACATTATTATTATTATTATTATTATTATTATTATTATTATTTTCTGTACCTGGGGTTGGGGGGAGATAATGGGAGAAGCTCCACCCAGCCTCCCAACGAGCCCAGGTCCCCAATGTGGGGCATGCTCCAAGGATCCTGTTCAAGTGTTTTTGATAGTTCAACAGTTGACATAGTCAACTTTAGAGTCTCAGTTTACCCAGATTTTCACTGCCAATACATGGCTAGAGAAATTGATCGATTCATTCTGTTCTCTGTCCTCTGTTATGGTACCAGGTGTCCTCTGCAGGTTCCGGTGGACTTCCATGTCCTCCATGTGCACTTGAAGAGGCTCAGCTTTGACACTTGTACTCCATGATCAGACCATGGGACTTGCATTTTTCATGGTTGGGGTTCTGAGTCCGGCAGTTTGATTCAGGGGATCCCCAAAGAAACTTCAACTGAGATTATCCCAAACCTGATTCTTGTGTGTGCATGCCAGTATAGGGTCTGGCACAGTCTGTCACCCCAATCTGCTTATGATATACTGGTAGTTGCAATTGCTGGGTCACTTCTGATTCCAGACCTTTCTTCCACATGACCAATGGGTGTTGCAGTCGAGTCTGATTCTGACCAACACACACTCAGCCCTCACACAAATCAGTGGGAGCTGCAGCCTAGTTGAAGTGACCCATAATAAACCTCATCAGGCCTGCCTCTGCCCTGGTTCCTGTGCTTGCCAGTATGTGCAGCAAACTGGTCCAGTCTGTCCCACATCCCATTCAGCTCAATGGGCAATGAAGCTTGGTTTAACCCAATCAGCCCCACTATCCAGCCAACACATTTGCTGGCAGGTTCCATTCTGTCTAGCCACCATTGCCCCAGTCCTAGTTTTCACACTCTCCAGTGGGAATGATAACCCCAGAAGGAGGTGCCTACAATTTCCCTACTGGCCCACTCCCACTCCTGGAACATGCACTTGAAGGCTAATTCTGTCAAGTTAAACTGCAGAACCACCTGAAGACTTGGGGTTTCTTTTATCCTTGCTCTGACAGGATCATGGTGAGAGACAAAATGGTGATGGCAGTCCATCATGGACACATAACAGAATGCTTCATGGAAAATTGATACCAAAAATGTATATGGATTTCAAAATCTCTGTACCAAAAAACACTAAGATTTCCATTCCATTTTTCTTGAATTTTTTGCAATATGGTTGCGTATCTAGAACTGATATCATGTGCTCTATTCTAACCCCACCCATCACTTCACCCCACACCCCAGTACTCCCCACTCAAAGGCTCTACAATACTGGCTTAATATTGTATGAAAACACACATACACAAGATGGTACTTCAAAAGATTTATAAATAATGGGATGACACTATCTTCTGGTACTCATAATTGAAATCCACACATAGTTTTCTGTATGATGCATTTCCCATGAATATTATGAAGTCCCACCCTATGCTAAGATTAAAGTGCTTCCAGAAATCTTTCAAAACAGCTTCCATAAGTGGCTTAAAATGGAAATTTCTGTGTTAATAACAGCAATACACAGCTGCAATTAACCAAACAGTTGCTATATTCAGTATGCTCCTTGTATATTTTATATATCTTTTTTTTTTAAATGTCAAAAATAAAAGCTTAGATTCATAGAGGATTGTCGCAGAGCCAATTGAGGCAGAGCCAGGATCCACAAGATCTCTAAGCTGGCACTCATTCCACTTAGATAGTACTCATGATTCAAGCTGGAGGCAAGTGATTTGTAGCAGCAGACATGTAAAAATGTGTGTATGATTGAAAATAAATTTAAGAACTTTATGAGTAGTTCAGATTACACAACCAATTCTTTTGTCATTTTATTAGATACATCTCACAAGCAAGATATCACTCAGAAAATGTGGATAGCAACACAATATGTAATCATTGAAAACTCAAACTTCTCAAGCAGCTTTCTTCAAATATCAGCCAGACACTCCCGCAAGAGTCATTTTGAAATTATACTAAAGGTAAGTTTCCTTTGACTCTGGAAAATCCGCTAAATGAGTTATCAGTTATTGGTATTCTCTGGCTACGAGTAGACTGCATAATGAGAAGAGCAAGATGGTGAGAATATGAAAGAATAAAAGGGGAAAAGGCTGATACAATAAACCATCAGGAAATTCCCCTCCTCCCTTTTGATGCTGTTCTACTCGGCAGAGTATAATTTGTGCTCTTTAGAAAGTCATCTCTAAAGGAGAACTCAGTGTTAATCTCGCTTAGTAAACAGTGGCAATTAGAGGCCAGGGTAAGAGTCAAACTTGTTTATTAAAAATTAAGCTTTTTATGGAGAGTGAGCAAATAAAAAAATTCCTCTTATCGAGCTTCATCAAAGTCACTTGAGGACAAAATTCCAATGAAATAACAGCTTCAAGCACTCAGTGGAGAACCTGTGATTGGATACACCTCTGGCACTTAAGCATTCAGGGTTTCAGCAACAAGAAGCTTCTTACCAAAAATAACATGTACACTTGGGTGGTTATTTCCTTATCCATTTCGTGTGTTGCATGATTTTGTTCTTCCGGCATTTTGTACACTACTAGCAGACTTAAGTCACGCTTTAGCCTTAGTGTCTCTCCCTGGTTTTGAAGAGATGTGTTTCTGTGCTCCCCAATCTCTGTAGAATAACACCTCTCTATTTGCCCCCACACCCAAAAATCCACTTTATTATTACAAAGGTCCATCATCTAAACCTTCATCATTGTAACTGCTGTGCCTTTCCATGCAATTCTTGTGTCCAGTACCACGTGAGTCAGGTGCTAGTTCTGATTCCAAGAATCTGTCTGTGCAAGGTGCCTCTGTCAGTGCTTGGGGAGTTTGCTCGCCTTCATCACTGTCTGCTTGTAAATTTTGACAGTTTGCTGTATAACTGATGGCAACTGAAAACGTTCTAGGAATAAAATCCTCTGCAATTCATGCAGGTTAAATTGGGGACATAGTGTAGAGGCTGTTGAAGGTAATGCGTTATTCTAAAGTTTAAGTAAAAACTTTACATTTGATCTATTAATCTAGGAGAAAGAGCTACCACTGTCAGATGCCAGCATAATACAGAAGACTCGAAGCTGGGTACTCAAGCCATGATTCCTTAGCAAACACACTCTCCCAAGTGAACATGAGAATGTTGAAATCAACATAAGGTTGGGTATCACTCAGGAAATCTGAGATACGGTGCAGAGGTCTTAGCAGGCACGTTAGCCATAACACCATCGACTAAAGAGAATCTTGAGCAACATTTACTATTGTTTTCACTCCTTGTGGGCAACCTAAGAAAAAATTATTTGTCTTGAAACTAGTGTAGGTTTAGAAACAGTAAAACCATGAACATTTAGCAAAGGAATACCTGTCCCCCCACCCCCAGGATTACAGGTGCTAATTCTGATAGTAACAGTCAGGTTGAGTTGGGTTATCTTTACAGAAAAGGTGACAAAACCACGTCTGAGGCATTGGGTGCACCTCTGACCTCTCCTGAAGTGTTAAATTCACTGAGCCAAGTTGGAAGAAGCAGCCAGGGGAGCTATGTACAGATGATGATTAAGGAAACTTCAGATCCATGCTTGCCCCAGGAACTATTCCTGGGAACCAATAACACCGTTTCTTATCATTATTTCTTACCATTATGCAGGACCTCAAAAGATAGCTCTGAAACTGTCATATAAGCTAGCCTGTGTGTTTTTCTTATTTTTTGTTTCTTTACTAAGATTCTCTGTTTTCAATTCAGTAATATTTATAATTGATTTTTTTTTTTGACTAGAGAAAAGAGATTTTTTTTGGAATGAAGCAAACTGAAATAAAACACATCAAAACACATGGGATACAGCCAAAAAAAGCAAACAATCAAACAACAGTATGGATTGGACTATAATTTTTAAAAAGTTATTTATTTATTGGAAAGTCAGATATACAGAGAGGAGGAGAGACAGAGAGGAATATCTTCTGTTTGATGATTCACTCCCCAAGTGACCACAACGGCCAGTGCTGTGCTGATCCAAAGTCAGGAGCCAGAAAGTTCCTCCAGGTCTCCCACGCGGGTGCAGGGTCCCAAGGCTTTGGGCCGTCCTCGACTGCTTTCCCAGAACACAAGCAGGGAGCAGGACGGGAAGTGGAGCTGCCAGGATTAGAACCAGCGCCCATACGGGATAACAATGCGTTCAAGGGGAGGACTTTAGCCACTAGGCCACGCCGCCGGGCCCTACTATAATTTATTTTTAAGCCAATTCTGTGACAACCACTGTAAATCTTAATCAGATATCCCAGCATCTAGTTTATTTTGTCATTGCTACAAGTTGATTTTCCTTTCTCATTCAGAGTGTGCTTTGCCTGGTTCTCGTGACATTGCTGTTACGTTAGGAGACATTTGATCTTGTTCACGCCTTCTGCTTTAGCAGCTAGGTGATCTAGTTAGGTTGTGCATAACAGTTCTGATCCTCTTTTGCTGATTTTCATTACAATGACTGTTTTTCTCAGCCTGCAGTATTATTCTGGTTGACTCCATTGGTTAAATGTGTTTGTGCTGCTAAAGCCTTGCTAATGCCATCTATGAAGATAGCCACTTCCTTGGGCTTCTAACTGTTGTTTGGTGTTTTGTTTTGTTTTATTTTGTTTTGGAGGGAGGGCAACCACTAAGGAGCATGGCAAGGTGGCTGTACATCACCTTAGTCTAGAAGCCAGAAGTCAGCCAGTGTCTTAAACCATCTCTGTGAGATGCTTGAGAGGTGTAACTGCCAATTGTACAAACACATTATCCAGAAAATATCCAGGTATAAGGATGTCCAGATGATAAACCTCCAGTAGAAAACCAAATCCTCACGAGGAACAGAGACCCATCAGTCAATATTGGAAGACTGAAGGAGCATGCACAAACCAGGGAACATTTTCATGTGCTTAAATTTCTTTATGCATTTCTTGAAATCTGCCTTCCATCCTTAAAACTTACCTTGGTCTTTCAAATAGACTTCAGTACATGGGAAACTGGGGCTCCCTGGAGTGTGGTCAAGAGGCCAAACTGGGCAGAAAGTCTAATGAGTAACCCCACTATGGCTTTAGACTTTTTGGCACAGGTGAGCTGTGACTCTGTTTAATGAACTTTTTATTATTATTATTATTATTATTACTTAGAGGATTTTTCCCTGTTCTTCAAAAAATTTCATTCCAAAGTTACCTCTCTAACCACCACTCAAAAACTAGTTCATATTCCTTTGCTTGTTCAGAGACTCCTAGATTCCTCAACATACCAGCCTGGTTTTCTTTCATTTCGACATTGTAATCAGCATTTGTCTCAGTCGTGCTTTCTCTAACTCAGATTTCTCAGCACACTCTGGGAACTGTAACTTTAGTTACAGTTAACTCCCAGTTAAACAGTCAACTCCCAGTTAAACAGCATTTGCCAGGCAAGATGCTAGTGGCTGATATAAAGTCACAGGTTCCGGCACTTGTTCTGGTTTCCCTTTCTCAAGCCACCTACTGTTAATACCTAGTATTTCACTAAAGCAGTGCGATATGTAAGCTTATTTCAAAATAAGGCTCCTCTGCTACTTTTGTCCCTGCCAATTCTCCTTTAAGCTTTGCTACCAGAGTTGAGGATTTTTCAGACTTGAGTCCATAGACTGTTGAGTATCCTGCTAAAGAAACAATAGATGGAATAAGCTCTTTCTATAGGAATTGGCTAAGAATCTGATATTGGAGATTGAGGGATTTTGAGACAATCAGAAAATCCACAACTTGCTTCTAATATCATATGTTGGAAAGACTTCATTGTTTTGTTCTTTGCTGCACAAATTCCTCTTTCATTTATGCTTATCAGACTTAAAGTGGCTTTGACATTTTGATTGCTTATCCATTAAGGAATGTGGGGCACTGTTCTTTTATGTACAACATTATAAGGTAAGAGTGTGCATTATTCATTTATGGTATCACATTTTCTAGTATTGCACTATAAGCAGATTTTCCTCCAAGTTACAAGTGTTGCAAGATGGAAAAGATTTCAACAGTAGAATGTTACAAACAATTGACTATATACCAGGTCTTGTACAATATACCCCCAAGAGAAAAGATCAAAGCATATGCATTTGGCTCCCAAGAATTATTCAGTGCAAACTCAGATAATTTAGAAACACATGTAAGCAAATGGCTAAAATACAAGTACAGCACCATAAATACGGATGAGGTGATGTCCTGGTCCAGAATTACTTTTGATTAACCACTGAATCAAGGAAGGTTCAGCAGAGCACATGGGATTTAACTTTTCTGTTGTTGTTACTGTTGTTGAGGAGGACGATAAATAATAACCAGGAACACAAGAGAGAGAAGATGTGCAGGGTCCACATGCCAAACCACAGAGAAGTGGAACAACAATGTAAGTTATACGGGACAAGCAGCTCCACTTTGAGTACCATAGAGGCTATAAGCCTTTGGAGGACTTTGCATTCAGAGATAAGAAACCTGGGTTTAACTCACTTAAAAAAACAAAAAAGCGAAAAAACCAGGAAACTTCTGGGCCCAACACAGTAGCCTATCAGCTAAAGTCCTCACCTTGCATGCGCTGGAATCCTGTGTGAGTGTCAGTGTGTGTCCCAGCAACCCTGCTTTCCATCCGCCTCCCTGCTTGCGGCCTGGGAAAGCAGTTGAGGATGGCCCAAAGTCTTGGGATCCTGCACCTGCAAGGGAGACCTGGAAGAAGTTCCTGGTACTACCTTCAGTTCAGCTCGGTTCCAGCTGTGGTGCCCACTTGGGAAGTGAATCAGTGGACAGAAGATCTTTGTGTCTCTCTTACTCTCTGTATATCTGACTTTCCAATAAAAATAGAAAAAAAATAGGAAACTTCTGATAGGCTGTTAGGTGGGTAAAGATAATACAATCAGATGTATACCTTAGAAAAACTCATAGTTTATTGTTGTAGTAATACTGAGCACATTTTAAATCAATTGGTAATCTCCCATTCAATGGCAAACATCCCTTCAAAGAGTAGAAGGTCTTTGATGTTGGATAAATTTAAACATAAAAGAATTAGTCATCCCATTCAGTTCATTTAAGGCTTTGATGTAACCACAGTTGATGCGTACCCAAAAGGAAACACTGTGTCATCATCTTAATAGAGAATACATTTTCTCTTTATAAATTTGCGAATAGCATCACACCCAAAAAAGAAAAAAAGTATTCTTCCTGGAATGCTTCCCATTGCCCTATCCCAACTAGCCTCCTTTTTTTTTTTTTAACAAAAATACAGTGTACATACCAAGAAATGTATCTAAATGTACAGATAAAGGAGTTTTGGGTCATTTGATCACACTCCTTACAACATGCAAATTAAGAACCAGTACCCCAAGAGTCCTTTAGCTGCCCCTATAAGTACAAAGCATAATTGTGCTGTTAAGTAACATCCCATGTATACCTTCCAAGCCACTCCCCACTGTCAGCCTCACTTTTCCACTTGGAGATGAAAATTGAACTGAAAATACCCAGTGGAATTAGCAATACCTACAGGATATGTTCAGTGCAAAATGCTCAGTCTCAACTGCTTTCCTATTGTGGCTCCTGTACTATGTTTGTAGTTTTACACTGATTGCTGGGAAAAATAAAATGATTGTGAAACACAGGTCTACAGGCAGGCACCACCACAGCAGCACAGGACCTTTCTGCATTCAGAATCTTCTCCCCGCTCCCAGCTTCGTGCCTTTGCCCTGCCATACAAACTCAGAAGAGCAGGCAGGCTGACAGGCATAACCCAGGGTCCTCACCCTGACTTAGAGTCACAGCAGTTGTATAGGCCACTGTGGTCATGGCAAAAGCACAGCCATTTAAATCCGTTCTCTGGATTTAACAGAGAAAAGACATAATTCCTGTTTCTTCCTGAGGTGTTTTCTATAAAATTCCATGAATGGGGAAGACTACAGGGTCAAATACTTGGAAGGTAGGTAGGATGGCATGGCTTCCCAGTTTATTTTGGCCGTGGTGGGTATGATCTTAATGGAGAAAGCCTGACTCTGTCCTGGGTAACTGACATTTGGCCCCTTCACCATTTTTAATCAAAGGGTAGAGAAGTTATTCTACTGTGGCTTTTGCTGGTACTTTTTATAGCTGTGGTGTGGTAGGAAGTTGGCCCCAAGTTCCCCTGGCAACAAGCAGAAGCAATACACAGAAATCTGAATCATGGGTGAATCATCTGAGAGCTTCTGAATCTGATCCTTGGAAATAATTGACTAATTCTTTATCTATTCAGTGTTTGCCGACTCCAAGCAAACACCTCTGCGGACATAAGGGCTTTGGTCTGTTTCGGATAGTCGTTGAAGAAACAGTATAAATGGTCTCAGTGGACCTCAAGATTGCTCTCTGCAAAAGCTTGTGCTTCCTTGTGAAAATGCCAGTCACCTTAGAGGAGGAACCAGCCGGTGTACCGAGGTCCTGGTGGGAAGTCACCTTCCTACCAAGGAACCAGATGCCCCAGTGAGATGCTTGGCATTGCAATATGGAACCAAAAATTTTCCCCCAATATCAAGAAGAGGCGATTTCCATATCAGTGTTAGTCAAAGAAAAATTTCAATCACCTGGAAAAGAGAATGAATAGAGATTCACATCAGAAACACACACACGCAAACACACAGAGTCAAAGACTTCTTGATGTTACTGAGTTTCTCTTATCCTGTCTCACTGCTAATCTCTCTCCTGCGTGGTACTTTATCTCCTGATATGTCGTTGCTGCCTTATTTTGAGATCTAACACTTTCTGTATCTTCCTTTATCCCCACCCCCTTTTTTCTTGTACAGACTTAAAGAGTAACTGCCTCTAAAAAGTACTGTCTCAGATCAACATCCTAACCCACATACCTGAGGACAATGTCTAGCTTGTCATTAAATCCAGAGCCTTTGTCATAGCACCTGTCTCATAAGTTATGTTTAATAAATGTGAAATGAGTTCAACTATTATCAAATATTGAATGTGACGTAGAATGGCATCGACAAATGTTGAGGTATAATAAGTAAGTAAAGTTATCATAGCTGTGGTATTTTTGCTTATATTACTGCAAGCATCAAACCTAAAGTGAGTTGAGAGCAGAAATCTTATCTCACAAATCTTTGAACTCTAGCTCCTAGCCTGGAATCTGCTACACTGTAAACATCCAGTTAGCATTAATTGAAACAGTAAGTGAATTCAAATTCTGGACTCCAGTGTGGATAATATAACATCTCCTACCAAAGCTGACTCATTTCTCACCTTGCCTTTCTAAACTCTTTGCCATCGTGCATATCGCTTTCCCTATAGGAATTACCCTCACCCTACCATCACCCATCTATGCTTTCTCATGTTTTTATTTACTTGAAAATCAGAGAGGCAGAGACAGACAATGAGATCTTGCACTCACTGCTTTACTCTCCAAGTAACTGCAATAGCTGGCACTAGGAAAGGTGAAAGCCAAGAGTGTGGCTCTTGATCTGGGCCTCCTGTATTGGTGGCAGTCAGAGATGCAACCACTTGGGCCATGATACTCCATGCCACAAGGTGTGCATTAGCACAAAATTAGAATTGGGAGTACAGCCAAGACTCTCACCCAAGTGGTCCAATATGGGAGGCAGATGAACCACTCAGTAGTGTTTTATCCGCTATGCCAAATCCCTTCCTACCACCTACTTAAAATTCTATCCTCCATCATGGCCCAGCCACAGCATCATTCTCTTCACAAAGGCAAAAATGATCTGTCTACTCCTGTCCCCACAGGTCTTCATCGCCTTTAAACTCACGGGGGTAATGGATTTGAGTCAGATATCTCCATAAAGAATTATTGTTCTATTGTTTACCTCCTTTTACATTCCTGTGTCATATCCATTTATCTCCAGCACCTCCTATATATTGATACAACTAAATTACTTTATCACTAGCTCTGATCTCTCTCTATATATAGCATTGAAATTCAATGATGTACAAGCCATAAGACTCAGAAAGTGTTAAAGTTAATCCATATTCTTAAATTTTGAAGGAATGCTCATTACATTTTGAAGGTATGTTCATTTTGTTTGGAAGCGTATTTGGACATTTCAAAGGGTTTGTGGGAAAATTGAATCAAGAGATAGACATATAAACTATTTGCTAGCCTTAATTTAATTAAGCTTTAGACACTCTTACAAAAAATCATGCCATCAAAAAAATTATATCTATTTAGTTCATCCCTTAGGATGTGGAGACTCTGGGAATTTAATCCTCATCAATGCATTCTTTTTTTTACATTGTCAGCTGAAGAAAAAAAAATGAGTGCCATTTAACTTTTTTTTAATTAGGAAGTAAAAGAATCCAGAAGGGATCATATCAGGACTTAGGTGTGGATGTTGAGCGATGTCCCATGGAATATCCAGAGAACTTTCCTTATTAGGTGAGAGATAGGATCAGGAATATTGTTTTGGTACAATTTGTTTTTTTTAAAATTCTTTATTTTTTCATGATATAATTCCTTAGGCTCAGGAATTCTCCTCTTGCCATCCCCTACTGATCACTACACACATAGACACACACACACACACACACACACACACACACACACACACACACACACACTTTTTCCTATTCCTGTATATTATGACAAAAGTATAGTCCTTCACAAACAGTCACAAGTCCACCATGCTTCTATTTAAGTGTATCCTGACATTGTAGGAATAGAGTGGTGTAAAGTATAGCATTCTGTGGACAAAATCTATTCATGTTTAGCAATTTCATCGGGAGTGCATCTTTTATGCAGAAGTAGAGATGCATACTGTGATGTACTAGACGGATCCTTGGAAGAAGCTTGACTGTGATTTTGTTGTGGTAAGGGTTGGCTTTTTGACACTCTCTCAATAAGCAGATGTTATCAATTTTTGTACGGCTAAAGAAGTCACCAAGCAAAATTCAATGAGCATCTCAAGAAACTGTTGCCATGACTTTGGCTCTCCCCTGGTCTCCTTCGGCCTTAACTGGACACTTCTGTCTTCAGGTAGCCATTGATCTGATTGCGCTCTGTTTTCAGGGCCATATTGATAAAGCTGTGGTCCATGCTTCAGGCATTGAAACCAACTTGCTTAAAATTCCCATTGCAAGTTCTTCTTGTCTACAATCGATTTGAAAGTAACAGCCTTGGCACACAATGAAGAGAAGTTTGTGCTACTTTAATTTTTCTGTCAAAATCATGTAAGCAAAACCAGTTGAGATGTCTACGGTGTTGATTATTTATATTGCTGTTAGTCATTTATCTTCTTGGTCTGAGGCAAACTGATGGAAATTGTCACATGCTTTGGGCTTTATCTTCAATATCATCTCACTCCTTTTTTTTAAAAAAAATATTTAATTATTTATTGGAAAGTCAGATATACAGAGAGGAGGAGAGACAGAGAGGAAGATCTTCTGTCTGATGATTCACTCCCCAAGTGAGCGCAACGGCCGATGCTATGCTGATCTGAAGCCAGGAGCCAGGAACGTCTTCCGGGTATCCCACGCAGGTGCAGGATCCCAAAGCTTTGGGCCGTCCTTGACTGCTTTCCCAGGCCACAAGCAGGGAGCTGGATGGGAAGCAGGGCCACAGGGATTAGAACCGGCGCCCATATGGGATCCTGGTGCGTTTAAGGTGAGGACTGCAGCCGCTAGGCCACACTGCAGGGCGCATCTCACTTCTTCTTAACATGAGTTATCCATTTTTAAAATATTTCTTTTGAGATATTGTCCTCATAAAATTTTCATAAAACTTTAGTAATTTCATCATTCTTTCATTGAAACTTTATTATTTACTTGGCTTGTTCTTCAATTTTAACAAAATTCATGTTGCTTAGATAGGGGTTCTTTTCAAACTGGAATAATTTGTAAAACTTAAAGGTAATCCCATTTTGACCTGTTGCAAGTGTGTAAAGATTTATTTTGAATATTTTAAAAATAGTTTTTTATATTATGCATTTCCATAAGCTTCCGTGAAGTTCATATAGATGAAATGATACATCCTTTCAAGTTAATTTTGATATAATATGGAAATGGATAAAATTGAATGGATATATTATTTTATCTACTAGTGGATGCATTTTTTAATAATTAAAAGTTTTTTTAAATATTTATGTTTTTGAAAGTTCTAGGGAGAATGAGAAACAGGCATAGCTTTGTAAGAGCTGAGGCTAGGCTAGGCTGAAGAACTGCATCCTGGTCTCCCAAGAGAGTGCAGGGTCCAGGTCTATAACCATCTTCTGCTTTTATATAAGGATTGGAAATGAAGCACCCAGGACCTTAACTAGTGCTCATATGGCATACCAGTGTTGCAGGCAACAACTTAATATGCTGCACCATAACACCAGCCCTTATAATCTAAGTTTTAAGGAACTTCCATAGTTTTTCCCTCACATCATCTTGACTCATTTTAAATCCAATTTTCCCTTTGTTTAAATTCATTACTGTCTTTCCCAGTGTCAACCTCCTAAGGCATGCTCTAGAAAGGAATCAAGATTAATATACAAAAGTAGAAGATTCAGATACCAAGTCAAAATGGTTTTTTTTAAGCTAGAGTGGAGACAAGAGGTGAAGTTACCTATATTATTATTTTTTAAGCCAGATTTACAGAGAGAAAGATCTTCTACTCACTGGTTCACTCTCCATGTGGTTGCAGCAACCAGAGGTGAGCCAATCTGAAGCCAGGAGCCAGGATCTTCTTCCAGGTCTTCCACATGGGTGCATGGTCCCAAGTGTTTGGGGCAACCTCTGCTGCTTTCCCAGGCCACAGCAGGGAGTTGGAAGGGAAGTAGAGTAGCCAGGATACAAACTGGCACCCATATCCCATATGTAATCCCAGCATATGCAAGGTGAGGACTTCAACCACTAGGTTACTGTGCCGGGCCCGTATATATATTTCTAAAGGTAAATTAGAAAGTTGAATTACCCATCCACTCTGCAATGTCCCTAGTCTTGTGATTTCTCTAAAGAACAGAGAAGAGAAACTGTTTAGAATCCATGGTCTTGTTTCCTTCCAGGGGTAAAAAATGACAAGGCTATATAAGACCCATGAAATCATTTGGTCTGGCCATACCAAGGTAACTTCAGGGAGGACAGAAAATTCAAAGAATCTACAACAATCTGTTTAGATCCATCATTCTGTATTACCTGTGAATGAAGCTGTAAATATCCAAATGACCCTTTTTATAAAAATGGCTCTCACTTCTCTATCATCTTTTCCTCCTCCTCTTGTCTCCTAGGAAAGAAATATCTACTAAGGCTCACTTGAGAATTTCTGCTCAACCATCTCTCTGTCTGCTCAGGGCATGACTCTGCCTCCCATGAGCAGAACTCAACACTTCCCCATCAGAATGGTCTGAGCTCCAAACTCAGTTCCTCTGTTAGGGCTTCCTTGTGGGATGTGGTTCCTAGCTTGTACTTTGGAGCTGCAGATAGAGAAGTAACTTAGATCACCTCCTCAAAATCCTGAACTCAAAGTTCAGGGACTGTTTGCTTTGCCTTGAGATCTTAGGTAGCAAAGTGTGATGGGAAAATGATTGCAAAGCAGTCTCAAACAGAATCTGGTAGGACCTAATTTCTTCTTGCATGCTTCTCCTTTCCTCTGCCGTTATCCATGTCTTGAAAGTCCTATTTCTTAACCTCCACACCCCCATCTCTTCCTGTGGATTCAGATTTTCCTCTTTCATAGCAGATTGTGGTCTGCTCTGATTTAGGCGAGTTGTATACTATTTCCTTTGCTGCCAAGACTTGTACACACCATGATCTCCACTTTTTCTGTTGATTTTTCTCTGAAGTTTCATAGTGCACTCAGTGAATGTATTCAGTGGTGTATGCTAGGTGTAAAGATATCAGAAGAATTACTAATGTATCACTAGTGATTTTAAAAACTCAAAAACCTTCTTATAGAAATTGATGCTAACACACGACCCAAGTGGTGCTGAAGATGTAACAAAAACAGTGTTACAAGTGACAACCTTAGGTGCTTACTGACAATCAGAAACTCTCTTACAGACGATCAATTAATGAGTCACAAGGACTTACTGAAAAAGATACAAGTGACTAGGAAGTGTGAAAAGGTAAAATTCACAGCAAAAATAATTAGATCCAATACAAAAAATCTACCAACTGCAACAAGAAAGAGTCATTCCCTAAGAAGATGAGCAAAACAACCCCTCAGCCATACTAGCATTGAGAATCACCAGGGGACAACCACTTAAAATTAGAGATGAAAGAGAAATGGGGCAGAACCCTTTTTTTACGACATACACCCTTAATAATGATATCAGTCCATTCTTGAGGAATCAGCCTCATGAAATCACAAAAGGTCCCACCCTTTAGCAGTGTAGCACTGGAAATTAAATTTCCAGCATATGAACTTTGGGGAAAAGATTTAAACCAAAACATACACCATCCAACAATCATTCTATACAGGGAAAAGCTGCTTTGCAAGTGAAGACAATGAATTTCATGAACAGGAAATAAGTGGAGACTTTTTTGCTGTCTAATTGGCTCACTCCATGACTTAGTTTCCTCATTTGTAAAATGATGATGATCTCCAGGGGAGGAGGGAGTGCAAGAATTAAGTGAATTTATGCATGCAACATTTATTCATTTATTTATTGATCTAAGTTTGAAAGAACAACAGAAAAAGACACACACACACACAAACACAGATTGAGAGAGAGAGGGAGAGGGAATTGGCTTATTATTCCGCAAGCAACCCTCACCACTATAGCCAGAGTTGAATCACACTTAGGCCAGGAGGCCAGCACTCAGTCAGGATCTCTCATGTGAGTGACAAGGATGGAACCATCACCTGATAATTCCCAAGATGTGTATCAGCAGGAAACTGGATTGTAAGTGGAGTGTAGACTCAAACTTTGGCCCTCCTGCATGGGATGTGACGTCCAAACAGTGTGTGAATTGTTGTGTAAGAATGCCCATCTCATAAAACTTTTGAAACAGTGCCTGGTATTAAAAAATAAACCATCTGTGGAGTGGATTGTTTTTATCAAAGCTTTGGTTATTTATTTTAAAATAGAGAATATGCATTGAATTTTGTTTAGTGGAAAAGACAACAATATTCTGTGGCTTTTGGGCTGCGTTTTTTTTTTTTTTGGACTAATTCTGAGGTATTTATGGCACTAGTATCCAAAACCTCTTTCATAATCTCTACAATCTTTCTAAACATAGTTTATTTGCAAAAAGCAGAATAGCTGTTGTACAAGAATAGCTTTTCTCATGTCCTCTCATAGTATGTCTGACTCCATTCCAGCTAGAGTCTAAAAGAATACTGCATGAGGACTTTGTTTAACTTTGTGGAAGTTTATGTTTTAATACAAACTTTTAAAATTTTATTATTTAGAAAAGTGGTGTTGATAGACCTGTGAAATTAAAGCAAGATTGACATTTATTTTATCATCAGAATATAAGGCAACCAAAGCAAAGATAGTATATTAGGAACTACATTGGTTAATTTCATCAGAAAAACTAACAAAGTTGTAAAAATGGTACATAAATTGGATGTGGGTGTTTGGTCTAGCAGTTCAGATGCCTGCATTCTACCACTGAATTTTGATTCGGTACTCAGTTCTCCTGACTCAGGCTTTCTGCCTTGAGAGGCAATGGCTGATAGTTCAAGTAATTCAATTCTTGATACGGACTCAAGGGATTTAATTGAGTGCCCAGCTCCCAGCTTTGGTCTAGCCCAGTCCCATTCCAGCAGACTTTCTCTCTTTTCTCTCTGCTCTCTGCTCTCTCCTCTCTCCCCTCTCCTCTCTCCCCTCTCCTCTCTCTTCTCTCCCCTTCTCTCTCTCTTTCCCTCCCTCCTTCTCTCTCTCTCTCTTTCCCTCTCCTCTCTTCTCTCTCTCTCTCTCTCTCTCTCTCTCTCTCTCTCTCTCTCTCTCACACACACACACACACACACACACACACACACACTTACTATATGGATGGGCATTGTGGCTCATTTGGCTAAGTTGCAGCTTGGAAAATTACATCCTACATGCTTCTGCCTGCTTTGTGGTCAGGCTACTGCACAATTCTGCTGTACTTTTTTCTAATGTTCCAAGGAGATAGTATGTGGGGCCAAAGACAGGCTCCTGCCACCCAGCTAGGAGACTCAGATGGAGTTCTAGACTCCTGGTTCTAATCTGACCCAGTTTCAGGAATTTGGAAAGTAAACCAGCCAGTGGAAGAATCTCTCTCTGCCTCTCTCTCCATCTCTCTCTCTCTCAACTCACATATACATACATGCAGTCTTTCTTTCTCTCTCTTCTTTTCTCCAAATCTTTCTTCTTCTTTTCCCCTCAATCTCTGTCCTTTTGCCTTTCAAATGAATAAATAAAATCTAAAATAAATAAATGATATATAATTTTAATTGTTAGCTTTATAAATATTTATTCAGTGCTCTCACATGCTACTGTGTTACAGTAAAAGGACAGACAATACCTGCTCTCCACTTGCGCCTTCCATGCTGGTGTAAAATGACAAAAATATGAAAGTACAGACTTTATAGAGGGTGTCAGGAAGGACTGCTTAGGATGACATGACAGAGATGAGAATGAAAGGTTGGAGAAGTGACTTGTCTTATGGCAACTGGGGACGATTTGAACAAAACCTACAAGACACAAGAAGCTGATCACCCTAGAGGAAAATCATGTCAGCCAGCAAGAACAGCAGGTTATAAAGGAGTTCAGATCCAAGTGAAGGTGGTCACAGCACAGAAAGGAAAGAAGGCTCTGGTGTGAAGGAACTTAGGAAGCAAGAAGAAATGGAGAAGCCTGGAGGCAGGGACAGAGATGTCTTAAGACCTAGTCCCTTAGAGCCCGTTGTACAGAATTTGGTGATGCTGTTGCAAGAAAAACAGAGTAAAGAAATACTGATTTGGTGTAAGTAGCTCTTCTAGTGGTTGACTTCTATAGTGGAAAGAAGGATTCCAAACCAAGCTCTGCCTCTTGACTCCAGCTTCCTGTTAAAGCCAACCCAGAGAGAGCAGTGATACTCAAGTCAGTGGGTTGCAGCCACCCACATGGGAGAGCTGGGTCAAGTTCCCTGTTTCCAGCTTCAGTTTGGTGGTCATTGCAGGCATATGGGAAATAAACTGATGAATGGAAACTCTCTACCAATCTGTCTCGTACATAAACAAGCCTGCCTTGTGAAATATAAAGGGAAAGAAAAAGAAAACGAAAGAAAGAAGGAAGAAAGGAAAGGAGAGACGAAGGGGAAAAATGATCAACCATACAGTGGTAATTACAAAGATTGCTATTTGGGGATTTGTGTTGTTTTACTCACTCTACATATATATTTTTTTTTCTTTCTCCAGTAAAATTCCTCATTTGGCCCAAGTGAGGTCAAAATAATTTAGTGAAAGTTTATTATACTATATTATACTACATTCATGTGGCTATATATGGCTCTTTTTGGTGTGAAAGCAATGCAATTCATACTTTTAAAAATTGAAAAGTAATAAAAATAAAGTCTGACCATATCCTCAAACCTAAACCCAAACATTAATAAGGTATTGGTCTATTCCTAAAGCATAACTTGCTTTATTTTCCAAATTCTGCTAGTATGTCTCTCGCCTCTATGAGATGAGATTAAGCAGAGCAGGCAACAGGTTAAGTGTGGGAGAAGAGAAAAACAGCAGAGGTCATGCTGAAGGTCAGTTCATATGGCAACGAGTTTGTTTGGGTTTAAAAGTTGCAATCGATCACAAAATGTTGTTGTGGTCAGAACAGTAGGGTCAAAGAAAGGCTGCGATTACAAATATTGCTCAATTGCATCTCTGCATAGATGTGTCACTAACAGACAAGTCCTGCCTCACTGTGGAATTCGCAGCTTGAGAATGAGAGACCTGGAGAAATCGGCTGTGTTCCAGAGGACGGAGGCTGGACTCAGTATTCAAGGGTGTGGCAGGACATGGATCCTGCTTTTGCCCTTACAGGGTCCAAGCCAACAAGAAGGTCTTGGCTGGGGACCCCGGGCCACTTTACAGCATGAGAGATGCCAACTTCTCCTGCTGACAAGCAAGTTCCTGTTCTGCTCTTCCTGCTTTTCTTCTCCCTCTCTAACCCTCAGACATGGGACAATCCTGATTCTCCAGCCCTCAGCACCACCTTCTCTCGGGTCCAGAGGTGTTAGAGCATGTGAGTCCTTCACTTCATGCCTGGCTCAGAGTCATTGCTAAAAGCTCTACAGCAGCCTAGCTTTGGAGTAAGGGGAGTCTTTCCCTATCCACTCAAAGTGGCATGTGCTGATTGAAAGAATCCTCTGCTTGGAACTAGGATCAAGGATTAGAAAGAGTGATGATTGGAAGTAGTGGTTCATTGTCCTTTTATTTTTCACTCCGCACAATAATGAGACTTTTCACTTTTGCAGTACCTGGTATTAAAGAGCCAATTGGAGTGACACATTAAAGTCTGCTATTTTTTTTTAATCTCAGGAGCCATTTGGAAATTATTTCACACCTGTCAGGCACATCTATGATTATATGTATACACATAAACACACTTGCCTTCATTTCTGTCAATGCAATTCTACATCTTGTCATTTTCACTAAACATAAGCACCTCTATGTCATGAGTTAACCCTCAATAATATTTGAGTGGATCAATACTTACCTAACATGAACATACATCACAATTTAATTATAGATTCACAATTGCTGAATTCCATCACCCACAGTTATCAGGGATAGTACATGGAATAGACTGTGATATTGTCTTCAAGTTGTGATTTTGTAGGCTACGTTGCTGGGCATAGATCCAATGCAATCTATCATCAGAATATTTGTTAGAGTTCTTGAGCCACATGGTCAAATTCTTCTTCCCTCAGCTGGGCTTAACAAGACCCTTCATGAAAACCCCAAAAGTATTAACCATCTTTTCAAGTAAGTTATAGGTAGATAAATAGTAACAAAAATAAGCATTATGGGAAACAGTTGATAAATCTACTTGCTGATTTTCAGTAAGGAAGTGGCAAATCTGAATGAGATAATGTGATGTGAGACATAAAACAGCTACTTATTTTGACAATATAAAAGGATTAAATTGTCTCACCCATTCAGCTAAAATTTAACATACTCCGAACAGTCTTAAATTAGTCTATATTTTAATAAAATGTTTTAAAGGCTAAATTATTAGAAATAGTTAATTTAATTAATTAAACATAATTTAAAATGTTTAAGCCATGCTATTTTTGCCAGGGGCAAACTCTTTATTAGAAGAGTCATCTTTGGATTTTACACATAATACTCTTAATCCTTGATGCATATAATTTTAAATACATTAGTGACAAAATAAGTTTTGAGAGTCAAAGTTGAATACGGAGGACTCAGAAAAATATTAACCCAAAGTCACTCGATCACTTGAATGACCCCAAGAAAACAATGTTTCTGGAAATAAACATGTAGGTTGAGCTAATTTGCTTTTTTAGAACTATGCGTTCTTATTAAAAAAAAAAAAACAGGACAGTTCACTCTGTGATTGTTTTAGCTTTACAAGGAATCCCAATTTTGGTCTTTCTTCCATCTCTATCAACCCAAAAGGGAGAAATAAAGCGAGGAAGAGAATGGAGCATAGTTTTGTTATATGTTATACAAATATTTTCTTCTGATGGGTTTTCTTGTTTGTGTTACATTTTACTATCATGATTTACAAATTTTTGTGGGATTAAGTTGCTTAATCTATGGCTTTTTAAAAGAAATTCAGGAACATTTCAATCCTAATGTCAGAAAAAAATATATAGTGTAATTCAATGTAATAATTGTAAAATGTTGTATTTATGCTTCATTTATAATCCTCTGAAGCTTATTTTTCTGAGTGATAAGAATTGTGCATTTTAAAATAAGTAGGTCATTCTTCTGAAGACTTCTATTAGCTAATACAGCTTGTAACTACTAATTTAAAGTACTACTTTTATAACATGTCAAAAAATCGTACATCAGTGTATTTTTGGACTGCAGCACCATTCATCGAGTTGTTGACACTGGCCTTACATACTTCTTTTTCTGTAACTTTGAGAATTTGAAGGAGGGATTCTTAGAGAATAAGAGAGACCAAGAATGCGCATCTGCTGTCTTACTACCTACCCACAATAGGCAGGACTGACCTGAGCTGAAGCAAGGAGCCAGGAGCATATCCCAGGGCTCTCATAACCAGTAAACCCAGCTCCCTGAGCCATTACCACTGCCTCCCATGGTGTGCGTTAGCAGGAAGTTGAGATCAGTTCCTTAAGCTGTTGTCTGCTACCTGTCACAGTGCACTTTAGTAGGAAGCTGGAATTAAGAGGCAAACTGGTAATCAAACCCGGGCATATTCCCGGGGGCTACAAGTGTACTACATGGCACCTTCGCTCCTTGATCATTCTTCCTTGCTATGGTATTTTTATTTGTCTGATTCTAGAAAATATTGCCAACCCATAGTTGGCAAGATCACCCTTTCTTGATTTTCTTGTATGTATTTATCTTGGCTATTTTTTTCATATTTCTTCCTTGTAACTTTCAGCTTGGAATTCTTTTAAACATCTTATTTTTATGATGCTTGTAAATTTTTTAAACATTTAAAGGCCAAAAAGACGTACCCATTCTTTGAGAAGCAAAAAAGCAAAAGTCAATTAAGGTTAGGATCAAATTTAAGGGGGTGGCACCAAGAGGGCTCACCTTTGTAATTGTTTAATTTCTAGGTTCTGTTGAATTGCTGTCATTAATTATGCCCAGGTCGAGTACAGCCCATCTTCCTGATTTTTAAAACAGAGATTAGTGGTCTTGTTCTGTAGAAGACAAAGTCATAAATTGCTAACAGAGTCTAGTGGACTAAATAGGAAGTGATTCTTTGTGCCTGGGAAAGGAAGAATAGGTCAGGTGGTGTGAAGTTCAAGAGTGGGACTCATGCCTCCAGCAGGTTGTACCACTTCTGACAAAAACGTGCACGTTCACATCCTCCTCCACACCCTTTCAATACAGAATTTGGCTAGTGTAACTAAGGCATTGCACACAAAATCCGGTTGCAGACCATTTTTTAAAATGTTTGAATTATCACCCTCTAATTCAAAGGTTTTTCAAGATTTCGAGACTGTGCAGTGCAGACTTTCTGTTTGTCTTATTTTTCATGCACACTTCTAAAGATGACTGTTATGAATCTAACCCTGTTAACACCGTGACCTTTTCACCATGCAGTTTTAAGAACTACCTGTTAGACTGCTGTAGATTGCTACCAGGAGGTAAAATGTATGTGCCACATGAACTTATCAGACAGAACAGTATTTGCTTCCTATTGATATCTATCTAGCAACATGTTACAAAGAATACTTTGTGCCTGTTGTAAAGGATTTTAATTAATTCTCCTTTTCCTTCTAAGATAAATAATATTTACATTCCCATTAAAATTTAACTCAATTTGGCCTGCCTCAGGGAGTTCAAAAGTTTATGGAAGTCTAGAAACTTTCACATTTTACCTGGATTGAACATTTTTAAACCTTAGCTCCAAAGCTGCATCGGTCTTGTCGTGTCCCATCTTGAACTCAGCAATTTGTATATTGCCAGAAAAATAAAAGTGACATAAGATTGGTAGATGGGGCATTTTCTTCAAGAAAGAATATATAGCTGATGATTCCCCCATGCCTATCATGCAGCAAAGGAGGTTGTGTGTATATTTGTTGATTTTAGACAGATAATTGCTAACTGTCTTCATAACCATTTTCTATGCTGTAGTGTGCTGGCTTATACATATTGAGTGTAAGCATCAGGTTTAGTTTGAAACTTTTAATGGCCAATAAAACTGAGACAAACAAACAAAAACACATGATGGCTTTTAACTAGCAAATAATTCTGGTGATGAATTGCTAAAAGAAAAAGATCTAGGTGGGTTCTTACTGAATATTTGTTTTTGTTTATTTGAAACACAGAGTGATCAAGTAAAAGAGAAGGAGAAAGAAAATATATTCACAAATGGCTGTCAACAGACTCAAGGCAGGAGTCAGGAATTCCATGCAGGCCTCCCATTTGGGTAACAGGGGCCAAGTGCTTGGGTTGGCATCTGCTGTGTTCCAAGATGTATTAAGACAGATTTGGATCAGAAGAAGAGCAGTCAGGATTCAAGCTATCACTCCAGTATGGAGAGGTGCCTTAACCCACTGCAACAAAACGCCACCCTCCCTATGGTTTTTCATTAAAAATTATAGAATTAGATCTGCTGCTATAGTTTTGCCATAGAAACCAAAGCCTCTGTATTCTATTTTTTTTTTAAATAATTGACTTGAAAAACAGGAAGGGAAAGAGTGGCAGAGAAAAAGAGAGAAACAGAACTTGCATTCACTAGTTCCTTACAGATTTAAAAAGGGCTGAGGCTGGGCCAGACCAAACCCAGTAGCCAGGAACTCAATCCAAATCTTTCACAAGGGGGTAGTGGCTCAGGTTCTTGAGCCAGACCCTGCTGTCCTCCATATCCGGCTAGTCCTCTGCATGCAGTGCCAGCATTCCATGTGGGCATCGGTTCATTTGTCCTAACTGCTCTGCTTCCAGCCTGGCTCCCTGCTTATAGCAGTGGAGGATGACCCAAATCCTTGGGTCCCTCTACCCAAATGCGAGACCTAAAAGAAGTTCCTGGCTCCTAACTTAAGATCAACTCAGGTCTAATAACTGTGGCCATTTGGATGGAAGAGCTCTCTTTCTGTCTCTCCTTCTCTCTGTAATTTTGCCTTTTACGTACATACATAACTAACTAACTAACTAAATAAATAAATAAATCTTTTAAAAAACTTAGCAAGTATCAGGGGATTTTGCTAAATTAATGAAAGGTGTCTTAGATAAGACATTTTACTCGCATAAGTTACTGAATAGACAATGACTGAAGACCAAAATCAAAATACAGATTCTGTCATCAAAGAACATGATCTTCTTTATCTGCAGGGGAATTCTCAGTGTGAAACCAAATTATCTTCATAGAATCTCACCCTCTTATCATGATTAAACTAGGCTTGTTCTTAGGAGAACCATTGCTGTGTTGTCTCAAGAACTTCTAAATGGGGGATTAAAAAGTCTTAGCTTCCTCAATTTTTAACACTTCCTCATAAAGTTTGTTACTACCCAGAGTAGACATTTTTCATTTCAAAAGTGGTTTACAGTCATTAGAATAAAATCTCAGCTTACTGGCCTCCCCCTCCAAGCTTAATAATTTTGAAAGAATATCGGAAATCCTACCAGAGAAAGAAAAATATGAGAAAAAAAAAAATGGGAGTTTTTCTCTCTAGCTTAATGAACTTGATTTTCTGTGGAATTACCTAGTCCAAGCATTTTGGGTAGAAAAATGTTTAACTTGGGATGGTACAGCAATCAAGATGCCAGTTGGAATGCCTGGATCCCATATCAAGTTATATATTATATGTAACCACTTTCACTTCTGATCAAGCCTCCTAGTAACAGACCCCTAGGAGGCAGCAGGTAGCACCTCCCTGTGTCCCTACCACCCAGATGAGAGACTGATGGATTGCAAGGTTCCAGGTTTTGACTTGACCCAACCATGCAGTGAGTTAGCAAATGGAAGATAACTGACCCTCTCTCTACACATCCACCCCAACTCACTGCCTGTCAAATAAAATGAATTTAAAAAATAATAAACAAAATGGCAAACAAATATGTAAGTGGCAAGGACTAGCATGGACATCCTAGTCCTCTCCATGCTTCTCAAACATGGAGAGCTTATGAGTGCTGTTATATTTGTTATTTGTGGAGCCTGGAGCTGCCTATAACACAGCGCTGTAAACAGACTCAGTGGCCCCAGCCCTTGTTCCTATCCTATGGCTTCTTGCCAGCTGCTTCATGGATTCCATGGTTTCTTATCCAGACACAGCCTACAGACTCACCATGCAGCATCACTTCAGCAGCCGTCTGTGACCCTGTTTGTCTGTATTTACTGCAAACAGGTAATGGTCATGAGTGCTGATGGGTCAAATGTAATGATAAATCACAAGGCAGACTCTCCATGTATGGGAAGCTTTCAATTCATTCATATATCCTTAAAACCACTCAGCCAACATATCTTATGTGTGTTATTCCTGAATGGGAGCTACCATCTCTGAAAAACTCTCAAATCCAAATTGACTTTGAATTGGTAGAACTGGACAAATTTGTTTGACTGGGTTTTCTTTTCTTTTTAAAGATTTATTCATTTATTTATTTGGAAGCCAGAGAGAGATACAGAAAGGGAGGGATAGAGGGAAGGAGAATGTGAGGGAGGGAAGAAAGGAGAGAGAGAGATGTCTTCCCCAAATGGCTGTGATAATCAGAACTGAGCTAGCCAGAAGTTTCTTCTTGTTTTTTTACATGGATGCAGAGGCCAGAGCACTTAAGCTTTCCCATGAATATTGGCAGGGAGCTGCATTATAAGTGCAGCAGCCAGGACTTGAACTGGTACCCCTATCAAATGCAAAAACTGCAGGTAACATAGTTACTCATAATGCCACAGCAATGGTTCTTGTTATTCTATTTTTACTCCTCCCCTCTGCTGTGTTTTCCACCTTTATTTCAGTTGTTGAATACAGAATAAATAATGAATATTCCATTTATATTGATCAAAATAAAATTAAGTTTCACCTATATTTTAAGAACATGCCATAACTAGTCACAAGAACTAATATTAATCACGTGCGACCATGGCTTACCACGAACTATTTTATGACAACTCCACAAAGAATGAATGCAATGATTATGAATGTGGCTTTGCATATAGGCATGGAGTAATTCATTAAACAACTCAGGTCATACTCCCAATATCTGTGAATCCAGGATTCACCCAATTTTTCCTCTTCCAGCACCCAGAGATGTTCCTGTGCTTACCTTATATATACATAATGTATGATTTATCTAATCCATCTTCAGTAACCTTTAAATTGAGTATAAATGTTATGTATTGTGTTCATAAGAAAACAGACCCAAAGAGATAAATAATGCTTACGTTAATGCAAATGTCAAATGAGCAGGAAACCCAAGATTTTAGGTCCAGGATGTGTGCTTTAAAGCGCGATGTTGTATTCCCCCTCAACTATGAAAAATCCAGAAAGATCCTTTATCATCATCACAACAATATGCCATTTCTAATCGCACACTTGCATCTTAATGAAGGTACATTTTCAGGAATAGGCGATACTACTTTTTTTTAGAAAGTATCATTACTTTAAATCTCTGCTGCTGATGCTTCTCACGTCAGCATTTTCCCAGAATGAGTAAAACGTGAATATCTGTGTTATCCAAATTGCACATGCACTTCTGATTCATGATGTTAACCATGCTAGGTGCTTTGGCTAGTCCTTATGGTTTTACATTGGTCATTTTAAACAAGTGTCAGATTCAAAATATATGAGATATCTGAGGACTCAGAATGGAGCTGGATAGCAATTTCTACTGAAGGTGGGATTTAAAATTCACCTAGAAGTAAAAAGATGGGCCAAAATCTGCAGAGCATACCCACACCTAGGATCACGTTTACATTACGAGGTACTGATTGATGTACAAACGCCATTGATGATAACGGCCAGTTCCAAACATAGTCCTCAAAACAGGCCTTGAAGTCAACACTGAGTTTGCCACTTCTATTGTGGGGAGGAACAGTACTTTCACCAATGTGATACTTGATTAACGCTGCCATCACCTCCATTGGTAAGCTGCATATTATCAGGCATTTGACTTGTTCAGAATCGTTGATGCAAGCAGCTAAAACAGCAATGGGATCCGCTTTCTATGACCAGTGTATGCCCAATGCTGAGCTCCAAAAAGACACTGACTATTGAATGAGTGCATGCATCCATGCAGACATGGTACTGATATTTAAAAGAACAGAACAAATCCAAGCACTTGCACTCCAGATATGAAGGTGTAGGCAGCAGGTTTAAAGGTTTAAAGCCATCTCTGTAGCCAGTTAGCTGGTATTGTGATATTTGAATGGTGGAATGCCTGAGTCACATCTAGGAAGATAACCAGAACCAGAGCTGGCAGGACCTGGAGATATTTGTCTCTGTTTATTCCCTGAGTCAAAATAAAATAATCACACTCCAGCAGCAGCTCAGACCTGCTGACTCACCACTTCCTCCTCTGGAGTTTCTTTCCCTGACTCCCACAGGACCGTCCTTTTCTGTTCCGCCGTTGCACTCCCTGCTTGTTCAAATGCTTCAGCTGGTTCCTTCTTCCCAAATTATTGTCAGTCTCCTTAGAGGTATCTTTAGAAAAGCAGCCTGGTCATGGTTTGATAAAGTCCCACTTACCATATAATTGTTTTGTGCCACGTATTTTGATGTTACATGTAAGAAATTGTGGCCTAACCCAAGAATACAAAACTTTTGTGCCAGTGGTATTTTCAGGGTTTAGTTTTCAATGTAGCATTGAACTCTGTGGTCTATTTGGAGTTACTGCGTATGTGGTGGAAGTTATGGATCTTTGTGAATTTGGAGGAGGAGGTGAGCTTCTAGATACTCAGTTATTCCAGGATTATTTGTTGACCTGTCCTTTTTTTCTACTATATTGTATCTACTACTAAGTCCTATTTTCTATTATTACATTGCCTTTGAATCTTGGTAAACCAAACATTAAATACCTGAGGAGATAAAAAGACAAGTTGCCAACCCAAATAAAATAGCTTAAAAGTTACGTATTTGCATATAGAATTCAAAAGTATGGGACAGTGTTGTGGAGCAACAAATAAGCCACAACCTGTGTCACAGGATTCTACAGGAGCACCAGTTCATATCCCAGCTATTCCACTTCCAGTCCAGCTCACTGCTAACGGCCTGGGAAGGCAGCAGAGGAGGACCCAAGTATTTGGGTCCTTATAGCCGTGAAAGACACTCCTATAAAGCCCCTGACATATGACTGTGACCTGGCCCATCCCAGTTGTTGGTGGCCACTTAGGAAATGAAACAGCAGATGAATACCTCTGTCTGTCTCCCCTTTCTCTCTCTATGCAACCCTACCTTTTAAAAAAATTAACAAATTACTCCCAGAATAGAAGAAAAAGCAACCAAGCTGAGTTTCAAATTCATGAAAAAAAGTGTAGTAGATGTTTTTAATCAAAAAGGGAATTTGGAAGGTAAAGAAGTACATGATCAGATGTTCAACATTATAAGGTGTCAGGGAAATATAAATTTTAATGTGGTGAGTTCCTCCTACATACATATTCGAATGGTCAACATAGGGTGACTGAAACACTGAGAACAGTGGGGACGAGAGGCGGAGCCAGCACACGCTGTTGGTAGCAATGTAAAATGTGCTGCTACTCTGCCAAAAAAAAATCATCTGGAAATTTTCTTCCAGGTTCAATATAAATTATCATATAATTCAGCAATTGTACACTAATTCAAAATACATGCAAAGTTATTTATCACAGTGAAATTAAAATTTGCACTTACAGAAAAACCTGTATCTGAACATTTATAGCAGTTTGGTCATAACTGCCAAAGTGAATTCAGCCAAAATGCCTTCATTTGGGTCAACGAATGATTCAAGTATATGATAGGGTACTATTCACCAAGCAAATGAATGGGCATGCAACAGCTTGGCTGAATCTCAGAAACTTGTCCTGAGTGAAACAAGGCCATTCAAAAGTCACACTGTGTCATTTTCAGTAATTTAAAAATTGGGTTGGTAAAGAAGACAAATAGTTGTCAGAGCAGGTGAGAGGCACAACATGAATGTAAACACATGAGTCTACAGAGTTCTGTATCACGTTGTTCGTGACTCTACACATTGGCCAAAATTCAAAGAACTCTCTCAACTAGGGAAAGGGCAATTGTGATCTTTTAAGAGCTTTTTCGGAACACTCAGATACTCATTTGGTTAGACCTTAAAGCCGTTTTTGTAACCTGGTAGCATACTTGCACCTGAAAGTAAATGGACGTTGAATAACTCCTTGCCTGAAGTTGATATTACAAAGAAAGATTTGGAGGCTACATAACATGAATGAAATGGATGTGGTAGGGCATCCATTGATCATTTGGACTTTGTTTTCCTGTCTATTCATGTCCCAAATGCACATGGAGTGCTAGCTATGGGTCAAGAAGTATTTTAGGTCCTGAGAATAGAATAGTGGAAAGAACAGATGATAAACGTATTCCTGGTGTCTTACTTTCTCCCAGAGAAAAGTGAATGTATAGAGAGCCACCAGAGGCTGAATACCACAGCAAGGGAAAAACCAAGCAAAAGAAGATGAATGGGTGAGGAGTGACAGTGGCTGGGACAAAGGGATGTGTTTCAGGATTAGCTACACTGGCTTCAGAAAGATTGTGAGCATGAGATTTACGTAGGCCCAGACTCAGGTGATGTGATGGAACAGACAGCCTTATCTAAGGTTCTCTCCAGACAGAGAACAGAGCCAGGCTATAGACCCCAAAGAAATCAAGGAGCGGAGCTGCCTAGAGCACAACCAACATAGGAGTACAAGGGAAAGGGGGAGATAATTGAGTCACAGACCAGCAGCCCAATGGCTGTGGGCCAAGACAACACTGACCCTCAAGTCCATTTCAAAGCTGAACAAGATGTGAAAGCATGGGAGGCTTTAGGCAGAGGTTTTGATGTGAGCTTACTTTAAATATAATTACTCTGCCTGTTAGGTGGAGATCAGACCTTAATGTGACAAAGTGATCAACACCGTGTGCTAATATCACAACCCTGGCCAGAGAGAACTGTGCTTGAACTGGGTAGATGCAGAGAAACAACAATGTATTTTTAGATGACAAAGCAGAATTAGCATAGACTTATATTAACATAAGACTTTCATTAAAGAAAATTCAGTGTCATAAAAATATTGAAATATTATTATTTTCTTCCTTGATAGCCTAGTTACTATTCTATGAAATAACGCTCGTTTCTTTTTCCATTTTGATTTTATTATGTAATTATTGTATCTTATTTTCAGTATTAGGTTAAAGAGATAATCTATTTTAAATGCAAAGATACAGCACATATTAAGATCCATATGAAAAATCAAGGCAGTATTTCAGCAATGAGATTCATAAGGAGACGTGCTTAGAAAGAAAATGAAGCTGCCTTTTTTTCCTTGTTCCTTACTTACTGGAGTTATTCGAGGATAAATAGTTCTTTAGAATGAACAAGACAAACAAGATCCTCTTCATTGCCAAATCAGTGAACTTCTCAAGTTCAAAGGGACTCTTTAGCTCTCGCCTGGAGCCGTTTCCTCATTTTTGATGACAGCAAATGAGTGGTTCACTTTCTCTTCTGCAGTGGTATGCCCTTTAGCTAGTTCTACAAAAAAAAAAAAAAATCTGCAGCACTGGTTTGGTGAAGAACTTTCCACTTTGCAGGCCGAACACATCCACTGTTCCTCACCCGAGCTGGGAAGTGGAGAGCCCCAGGCAACTCTGGGAACACAGGGCAAAGTGAAACAAAACTCTAAGCATGTCAGATCTTCACATGAATTGGCCAATAATCTTTCTAGAGTCGTTTACAAATCTGACCTTACCTTCCCAGCGCCAACTCTAGCTATGTGAGGAGACATTCAGGAGCAAGATTCTGAACAGTCCGTTTGTGCTTCATAGACCAGAGGTCAACTCATGGGTAAAAACTGTCACTAAAGAACTTGCACAAAAATAATGATAAGTATGTGAAGAAAAGTAGAGCCTTTGAAGGTTAGCTAGACTTATCCATTCCACAGTGCACACAATACTGCAAATTATCATCTTATACACAATAAAAGTACATTGGTTAATGTAAACCATGATTCTTTAAAATATTATTTTAAAAATTCCCCGTAGAAACAGTTATGCTTTTCTTTGACCAACATATCTGTAGGTGTGCTGTCCATCTCCCTGTGAACCCTGATTAATGTGTGGAGGGGAAGTCAGTCAAAGCATAAAATAGTGATGACAACTATTCACGGCCGTCACTGTGGTCGGCAAGCTACCCTTTGCTCTGTGTGGCATTTGGTGCTTTTCCTTTTTAAGTACAATGTGTTCCAAACATAAAGGCTTGATACTTCAAATTTAAACATAACTGTTTTCTTCTAGTGGGGACAGGTGCTGTGGCGCAGCAAACTAACCCACCACTTGGGATGTCTGAATCTCAAATTCAAGTACTGGCTCAAGTCCAAATCCGATCCGGCTTCCTGTTAATGTGTCTGGAAAGGTAGCAAATGATAGCTCAAGCACTTGAATCAGAGATTAAGATATCATTCTAGGCTTCTATCTTTGGTCTCTGTCTCTCTCTCTCTCTGTGTGTCTCTCTGTCTTCTCTCTCACTTTGCATTTCAAATAAATAAATACATCTTTTAAATAATATTTTTTCTGGAACCGGAACGTCTATGTGTCAGCCCTCAACCATGACTCCGGTCTACTTATCAAGGCACAGATGGACAAAAATCACGCATAAACTATATTTATCAAATTATTTCTTATCATAGTCTCATTGAGATGCAAAATGGTCAGTGCCTACAAAACCAAATCCACCAATTATCCTAGTCTGGAGCTTGCAGACAGAAGGTCAAATGAAATTTCAAGATCTATTTTATCTGCATATGAAATGTAGCTGCAAAGAGGAGGCTATAAAGAACACTTGTGAATTATGAATCATAAAAACCATATGTACTCATGTGACAAAAACTTGACATTTTGTCAGTAACTTCTAGTGACTTTTATCTTTGGCTTATTTATAATTGCTCCTAACTCCTGATTTAGACTTTAAAGAGGGAGATAAGCTGTGGCAAAGGTGGTAATTCAAACTTGAATAATCGGAGTGTGACATACTTGAGGGGGGTTTCATCTGGAAATGTCCAGGAGGGACTAAAGATGTGGATGTAGTTTAGGAGAGAAACCAGGGCTCTGATGCAAGTTAGTGCCCAAATCACTTTGATGTGAAAAGAAGCTACATAAGTGAAAGATGTAGTGAAGAGTTTGGGGGACACCAACATTTGGCAGGAATAGAAGCCCATGAACAGGAGGGAGAGAAAGGAAACAGCAGAGAGTGACTAGGGGGAAAGGCAGGCTGAAGTTCAAGGAGACAGAGTGGCCATCAACACTGTCTGGATGCCAAGACGTACAGTTAGCAAAACACCCACCGATCATTTATTTAGAAATGAAGAACTTGAAGATAACATGCTGGTAGGCTGTTATAGTGAGGTGTGATTGGGCAATGAGCAACTAGAGACAACTAGAGATTACCTTCCTGTTTGCACGACTGTAGTGAAAGAATTGACTAAACTCAGTAATTGCAAAGGAAAAAATGCAGAGTGGACAACCGAAAAAAAGAAGAGGGAAATGAACTCTGAGCTTATCCCTCAGGGACACTCAGAGGGGACAGCACTTTGGTTTTTTGCCTTGTGGTGAAAGAGCAAAGCCTTCTTCTGCTCAGAGGAGAAGCTCAGGATTACTTGATGAAGTCCCTATAATTAATGCAGAAAGGAAAGTGTAATCACTCCCTAATCAATAGAGGTGGCCTGATGAGAGAAGGGTGATTCCAGCCAAAGTCTGGGAAGTCAGAGGTGGAATAAGGGATAGCTCAGGAAGTCCATCATTGGCTACTCTATTTTGTACACCAGCATGCAGATGGTGAAGGCCCCAGGATAAGCAACAGCTCCACAAGCGAAATGCAGAGCTTGACATGTGTGTGTACGTACATACATGTGCACATATATCATATATATACACTCATATGTGGATTTGCGCTCAATCACTGTCTTTCCCAAATGTCTAAAAGACATGTTTAAATGACCTGAAAGCAGACACCCATTGGAAACAATATTCTTAAACCATTTTTGACTCAGATGATTTGTGTGTCTGTTATACCAATTGATTTTATGCATGTTCTAAACAAAAATCACTGATCAAGGCATTTTTGCCTTTGAACAATTTTAGCACAAACAGGATGGTAAAAGACCATCACATTTGACACACTGCTCAGTTAAGGAATTATTGATAGAAGTCTTTTAAGATGTCTACAGAGACCCAGCTTCTTCAATGTCCAAATATGGGGTATCACCCCCACAGAGTAGCTACAGTCCAGTGGCCATAATCCAGCAGATATGTAAGCCAGCAGGATGATGTATATATAATGTCTGCCATAAGAACGTGTACTTTGGCTTTAGGATTTCAAAACTGAAGAAGTTTAATTTTCTTTCCTGGATGGTACGTATGCAGAGTAGCTTTCAGAATTACCTTCTTATTTGCTCTTGACTTATTTATATGTGAAGGAAAAAGGCTTCACATATTTCATACCCAATTTTATGAGCATAATGATACTTCTCACCACCTCTTCCTTCCTTTCTTGTTTTTCTTTTAACTTTTTGTGGTGACATACTTTCAACTTACATTGTAATCACAAGTTTAATCCTCCACTAAATAACGAATTCAACAAGTAAAGAGACCACCTTATTAGCTATAGTTACAAAGCTTGGCAAGAAATACTCTTTCTTAAAAGACCCTCATCTTAATGTTTTCACCTGGTGAAGATGGAATTGGAATCTCTTTTGTTCACGTGGGCACTTTTTTTTTTAAAGATTTTTTGTTTATTTAAAAAGCATAGTTACAGTGACAAGAGGAGAGATACACAGAGAGAGAGAAGGATAGAGAATATTCCACCTGCTAATTTTCTTCCTAAATGGCCACAAAAGCTGAAGCTGGGCCAGGCTAAAGATGGGAACCAGTAGTTTCTGCCAAGTCTGTCATATCAGGGCAGAGGCCCAAGTATTTGGGCCACCTTCTGCTGCTTTCCCAGGCACAGTAACATAGCATGGAGTTAGATCTGAAGTGGAGCAGCTAGGACTTGGACTGGCACCTATGTGGGAATGCCAGCTTTGCAGGAGGAAGCTTACCGATAATGCCACAGTGCCAGCTGCATGTGGGCAATGCTTTGGCAGGAAGCTTTGGTGATGGTTCCAGCCACCCTCATAAGTGGCCTGGATTGGGATCAAGCTCTTGGCTTCAGCCAGGCTCAGCCTCTGCTCTTGGCACTTGGCAGTAAAGCAGCAGATGTAAGAATTCTTTCAGTTTATCTTTCAAATAAATGAGACATTTAAATTTTTTTTAATGAAATGAGATTCTGTGTGGGTGGTAGGGTCCTGAGCATTTTCTCTCTCTCTCTGTCTCAAACCGTGACTTTTATATAAACAAACATATCATTTGAAAACTTGAGTAAATATATGTTGAATTTTACCACAATGAAGGAAAATGCAATAATGGTAGAAATTTTCTTTAAGCTTTTCCTGTTGGCGGCCAACTTCCCCATTGTTAGAGGCAGACTTCCCTATTACCTGAAAGCAAACTTCCCTCTTGGTGCAGCAACACATACCTCTATCTGATTGTATAACTCTATTTCCCCTGATTAACTGAAAATTGCTCAATCATGCTTTCAAAAGAACCATTAGCTGAACAATACATGCCCAGTCAGTGCTAGTTATGTTAAAATCCATAGATTTCAACTCTTCAAATTTGCTTATCGATGATCACTGGCTTTGTTAAGCACTTTCCATCCATTTGAAAGAAAAAAGATGTGGAAGCTTAATATTGGATCTGGCCACTTCATGAGATAATACAAAAATTGTCCAGCCTTGAAGTTGGAAAGTATTTCTTTATGTGTCAATAGCCTTCGTTACAAAGCTACTATTTCTTACTGCTTTACTTTGAGATGGGTTGCTAGTCATTTCTGACTTGTACACAGAAATGTTTTCTGATTTCTTATATTTGCGCCTCAGCCTTCTGTTTGTCAACTAACTATAGAGTACTGAACACCATCTTTGTGACAACAGCCGCTTCTCCTGAAAGACCTAGACATAGTCAACACAGCCTAACTATACATACATGAACTCATTAAGGACAAAGACAAAGCAAGTACCCATTGTAAAGCTCTAAGATTTAAAATAACTTGGGATTTTTTTGAAGATTTATTTATTTTTATTGGAAAGTCAGATTTACAGAGAGGAGGAGAGACAGAGAAGATCTTCCATCCACTGTTTCACTCTCCAAGTAGCCGCCACGGCCATAGCTGAGCCAGTCCAGAGCCAGGAGCCAGGAACTTCTACCCTGTCTCCCACATGAGTGCAGGATCCCAATGCCTTGTACCATCCTCGACTGCTTTCCCAGGCCACAAGCAGGGAGCTGGATGGGAAGTGGGGCCACTGGGATTAGTACTGGTGCCAAAATGGGATCCCAACACATGCAAGGTTAGAACTTGGCCACTAGGCTCACATTGGGCCCAGTATAACTTGGTTTTAATATAGTTATCCGTAAAATGATAGAGCTTCCCTGTGGTGCATGTCAGATTATTTCCCATGGAACAAAATCATGGAACAGAGACAGTGTGGCATTCCGATACCTGAACTTGAGATGTGGCTAGGTTTATAGCTCTGTGGATAAAGAGACACATGAGAACACATCTGGGCAAACAGGAAGAGCACAAGGCCTCAGAGCAGTGTGGGGGGAGCCTGGAGAGGTGTTGCTTATTAGTGAATTAGGCAAAGATAATCTGAGTTTTCAGGAAAAAATAATTGAATGGTGTGAAAGACAAATGCAGAAGGAAAAGTGTGTTCAGGTTGCAAATTTATTCCCAACCTTACTGTAGATTTGACAAGAAAATGTAGCTTCTTCTTTTCTCTATGACATTCAAATTGTCTCCAAGGCACATACCCACAAGATAGTGAGAAACTAAAGCAAAAGCTAAAATTCACTGTTGCACAGAGGCTCTACGTGTACTGATGTGAGTCGATTAATGTGGGTAACATTTTAGAGGCTCTCTTCTTCATCCCTTTCCTGGATGGTTTTGCCATACAGCACATCGTATTTGGCAACATAACGACTCTGGACAGCCAAAAGCACCTGGCCTGGTCTGCAGTGGCAGTGGAGTGAGAGTACGGGAGCAGCATCCAGGCTTCTGCTGAGAAAGTGTAAGCTGGCAGGAATCAGTATGAATGCAGTGTTTCACCTGGACATGGTTGCGTTCTTATTGACAAAGCCCCTCCCCAAGGCTCACAGGCCCTGGGCTGCAAAGCCACTGCACCCTGACTTCTAACAGCTTCTCAGAATACCCCCTCCCAACCCGTCTGAATTTTAACCCACTTCCACATGACCACCTCAATGCTTGCAGGTGCTTGAAGGTCTGCTGTGAGGCACAGGAAGTTGATCACAGGAAGGCAACTTAGGGTGCTGTCTGCACTCCTCTGGCTCGGCGCCATGGTGATAATGAAAGCCCCCAAGGACGTCTCACTCCACACACATCCCGTCCCAAGACAGCATCCAGGGTACACTCGGACAGAAGCATTTACCTGCCTTCCTCTACCTGACCCTATGCCTTACTCTTCTTGCCAACCCTTGGAATCAAATGGAGCAAGATTTCTCTCTCCTTTTCCTTTTCCTTTCCTGAAGCTCTGCCTGTGTTCCCACAAAATTCTGTGATAATCTTGCAAGACAAGCTTCTAGAAGCCCAAAAAGGAGAATTGTAGGGATTTAGAAAATCCTCTTAAAATATCTGCCTCTCTGGTTGACTGTCTACTTATTGCCTGAGAAAATATCTTCCATCCTCTGTGCTTCCTGAGGCAGCTCTGCTAATGTTCTCTAAGTTTCCAACACTGATCAGGAAAACAACCATTCCCAGAGAAAAGGAAAATCATTTTCCAGAAATGCATATCCTGGCCTCCAGGAACAATATCTACATTATCTTTCTGTCATCTGAGAGGAAATTGAAGTTGGTTTGATGTCCGCATTTCTAATGTGTTTTTATTAATTTTTCCATGTTTACATTTTCTGTCCATGTATTAACGGCTTGCTAATGTTTTAGAAGTATATGTCTACTTTTCAATTTCTGCATCTTGAGAATACAGCCTAAGAGTGACAGCATTTGAATGTCCCGTGTAAGCTGCATTGTGTGTGCTGGTTCTCTTTGTGACTGCAGTTCTCACTGCCAATGTCAATCCAAATGCTTACCTTCCAGGATGCTGGCCCCACCATTTGGAACCTACACCCTACATCCTCCTAGGTTTCTTCTTGGTGATACTGGCAAACTCACAGAGGATTTTATTGAGCCAATGCTATTTGATTACATGTTGAGTTCTTGTTATTGTGAGGAAAGCCATATATATATGTATATATATATACATATATTTATACATATACATATATACACATATATACATATATTTATATGTGCTTTTTGAATATTTCTGGAATCATTTTAGGAAAGTTAGATCTACGTCAGTTGTTTTTAAACACTTGAAATACAGATAGAATTTTGGTAAAAGGAAAACTTTCACATTGATATCAGATGTTGAAAGCCTCCAAGAAATTGGGCCAAACATTCCACAACTTGAATTCAACAACCTGGTTTTATCCTTTTAGAAATCAAGTAGACAGACTTTTACTCCCTATCAACGGCAAAGGGTTCCCTAACCAAATGGTATAGACACAAGCCCATTTTAATCTGTGTGTCTGCCACCATGGCTTTATCAGATTACCATGTATAGCAGCTTGCCATTCTGTGGTTACTTGTTTCTAAGATAGTAAATGTCGAGAAATACCAGACTATCACCTTGGGCTTCACAGTGTGATTGTTATGTGTATGTGTGGTTTCATAGCCCAGTGAGTCATCCTGCCAAGAACCCTGAGAATATCAGTCTAGTCTAGACACTTCAGTCTTCATGATTGATACCCAGCCTTCGCACAAGGTGATGCATCGTTAGAAAGAGAGTGTAGGTGTAGAATAGTTCTGTGCAAATACAAGCTTAATATTTTTTAAAACCCACAAAATCTTGACGAGTCATTTCCCCTCTGCAGCCTTTCCATTCCTACCATGTTTATTACCACTTTCAACAAATCACCAGCACACCTCATATCTCTAGAAGAATCTCTGCCTGTCCTACTTGTATTTCCAGCATGCGTTATGATGCCTGACTTAGTAGTTTCAGAAAAAAAAAATGAATGCTGACTTCAAGAGATTTAGGCAAAGGCCATCTTAAATGCACCTCTAATTATTCAATGCTTCCTTTTCTACAAACTCTTCAAAAGCTTCTAGAAATTTGTCACTGATTTTTTTTCCCTGTTCTTCGATTTTGTCAGCCAGCAGATATGATGATAATGATGAGTCATCATATCAGTGTGATTGTTGCCAGATCATTTTCTTGTACAGGAAAATAAAGTTTAATTGCAACACGTTGCTTTCATTTGTTGGAATATCTTTGAGAATAGCCCATCCATTTGCTCACTCTTCACATGCCGACAACAGCACCTGATTGGAGCCGAAGTCAGGAGTCAGGCACTCAATACAGATCTTTCACATGGATGACAGAGACCCAACTCCCTGAGCCATCAGTTGCTGCCTCCCAGGGTGTGCATTAGCAGGAAGCTGGAGTCAGCAATCAGAGCTGGGAATGAAGCCCAGACACTCTGATGTGGACAGTCTGTTAACTCTTCGGCTGAATTTTCACTCTTGCCTTTTCGCTTTTGTTCAATCTTTCATTGTAACATCCGTTTCTTCCAGACCATCAATACCATGTTTAACTAATCTGGTTGACAAAAAAAAAAACAAACAAACAAAAGCTGGCCCCTAAAACACTGCTGTTGGCCTAATCTCTGTAACCAATGAATGAATGGAAAAAAAACAATTGAGGTTACAGATATAATCAAAGCTGCTTCTGTGAATTTAAGATGGGTAGGTTCTTTTGACTTATTTACAAGTGACCAATATAATTGTCATCCCTACAGAGAACTTATCCTTTCTTTCTGATCAGAAACAAACGTGGTAATGATGGATCCAGCCTACTTTTTGTGCTTTCAATGCTAGTGTTACACAATTCATGTAATCCCTAATTCCCTAATTGGCAGTTTTGAGAACCAGGGTAGTTTTGGAAGTGATTAAGACTTTGGAAAGTGCTATGTCCCATAGGTATAATGAGTGCCCTCATAAAGAAGGCTTCGCTGAGCCACCTGGCTCCCAACTTCTTCTGCCTCGTGGAATGCAGCCCTGTTGCTTTTTGTTCCCACTTGCACTGTGAGGGTGGTGCAAGAAAATGACATCAGACACTGAGTCTGCTCCTCAGGAGTTGGGATAACAAGTCCGTGTTATTCATGAGTGATGCAGTGTGGTCACAGCACAAGTAGATAGAGTAAGATGTTGTTTTGTGGGCTCTGAAGGTGATGAAAGAGAATACAAGCCAGACATTTGAGCCGCCTCAAGAAAATGTCACAGAGATGGGAAAGGTTGCACTGAGAGAGGCCCCAAGCAGGAGAGTGGCACAGAGATGGGAAAGGATGACTGAGAGAGGCCCCAAGCAGGAGAGTGGCACAGAGATGGGAAAGGATGACTGAGAGAGGCCCCAAGCAGGAGAGTGGCACAGAGATGGGAAAGGATGACTGAGAGAGGCCCCAAGCAGGAGAGTGGCACAGAGATGGGAAAGGATGACTGAGAGAGGCCCCAAGCAGGAGAGTGGCACAGAGATGGGAAAGGATGACTGAGAGAGGCCCCAAGCAGGAGAGTGGCACAGAGATGGGAAAGGATGACTGAGAGAGGCCCCAAGAAAGAGAATGGCCTTGCAGACTCATTAATTGCATTTACTTATTGATCAAGATGTATTGATTTATTTGAAAGGCAACATGACAGAGTGAGATACATGTTCATCCCCCAAATGCCTAAGCAGTCACTTAGTCTTAACTCCTGATTTCTGACATCTAAATTTTTCTTCAGTGAAACTTGCACTAAACTTCTAACATGTATAATTTTAAGATAGTAAATGTGGGAGTGGCACAGTGGCTTATAGGCTAAACCTCTGCCTGAAGTGCCAATATCCCATCCAGGTTCTGGTTTTAGTCCTGGCTGATCTTCTTCAAAACCAGTTACTTGCTAATGACCTGGGAAGGCAGTGGACAACGACCCAAGCATGTGGGAGAACTGTAAGAAGCTCATGACTCCCTGCTACAATGGACCAGTACTGGTCAGATGATTGGTCATTTGGGGAGTGAACCAAAGGATGGAAGATATTCTCTCTCTCTCTCTCTCTCTCTATCTATCTATCTAATTCTGGCTTTCAATTCATATAAATAGATCTTTTGTAAATATGAATTGCATAATCCATTAAGTGGGTGGTAATTTCATAGATCAAGAATAGACATGTAGAAATCCATTGTTCTTCCATCTCAAATATTAAACGAAAGAAATTGATAAAACTCAATGTCATTATTTCTTAAGCTATGTTCTCTGAAATGATGAAAGGAGTAAAAGGAGAACGCTCTCCCCCAGACTCTCTTGTTTCAAAGATATTTGCATCAGCATTATTCTGTGGTCACAGTCATCATGATGGGACAGTAAGCACCGGCATGAGGGTATATTTGAGATAGTGATTTTATTTCTTTTGGATCATCTGGATCATCTGCTTGATCCATTTTTAAAGAAATATTTACACTATTTTCCATAATGGTTGTGCTGAATTCTATGCCTGCCAACAATATAACGGAATCCCTTTTCATCCACATCCAAGCTAACTTTGGTAATATTTGATGTTTTAATAGCCACCATTTTTAGGGGTGAGGTGATGTCTCATCATAGTTCTCATTTGCATTTCACTGATGGCCAGTGATGTTGAACATTTCTATGTGCATCTGTTGGTTGTTTGCATATCTCATTTGAAAACAAAAATGTCTATTCAGGTCCTGTGCCCATTTTTAGTTGTGTTACTTTTTTGCTGCTGAGCTACCTTTATTGCTTATGTATTTTATACTTCCTTTGGGCACTCAGGGGTTGTAAATATATTTAACTGTTCCATGAACTGTCTTTGCATTCTGTTGGCTGCTTCCTTGCTATGCAGAACCTTTGTACTGTAATGTACAGTTTTTCCTTTTATTGCCTGTGCTTTTGGTGTCAAATCCAATAAAAACAAACCAAACAAACATTGCCAAGACCATCATTAAGGAGCTGAGCTTTTGTGTTCATATCTAGGAATTTTACAGTTTAAAATTTTGTGTTTAAATCTTTAGCCTACTTGGATTGATCGTGGTATATGATGTAAGGTTTTCAATCTGTTAAAGAGTCAGTTGGTCAGAATTTGGAAGTTTACTTCTAAACTGTCTTATCTGTTCCATTGCCTTCTTGTCTATTTTTATATCAATGCCATGTTCTGTTTGTGTAACACATTTTAAATCAGGAAATGTGATATCTCCTTCGTTTTAGCTCAGAATTCCTTAACCTTTCCAAGGTCTTTTGTGATTCCATACATACTTTAGGATTCCTTTTCCACTTATTTGAAAAATGTCACAGGGATTTTAGTAAGGATTACAGTGGATCCATTGAGAACTGGGTAGGATGAACTTTTTAACAAACATTTTTTTAAAGATATATTTGTTCATTTGGAAGAAAGAATTACTAAGAAAAAAAATATACCAACCCCCCAATAACCCACCCTCTTTACACACTGGCTCATTGTACAAATGGTCTCATCAGTACAGTTTTAACAATATTCATTTTTCATATTTGTGCAAGAATATATTTCCATTTACTTGTGTTTCTAATTGCCTTAACCAGAGTTGTCCAATTCCCAATGTAAAGATTATAGGCTACCTTAAGTTTTTTCCTAAACATTTTGTATTTTGAATGAGATTGATTTCCTAATTTTTTCACTAGTATACACAAATGAAACTGATTTTTACATGTTAATTTTTATATCCTACAATTCTACTGAATTTGCTTATTCATTCTAACTTATTTTTGCTGAAGTCTTCAGTGCTTTCTGAATATGAGATCATGTCACCTATAAACAGAGCATTTTGCTTCTTTATTTCTTCAGTGGATGATTTTTATTTTGTTCCCTATCTATTGGTTCTGGCTAAGACTTAGTGCTATGTTGTGTTGAAATGGTGAATGTGGGCACCTCTCTCTGATCCCTGCGTTACATGAAATGCTTCCAGATTTTCACCCATAAGTAAGTTGTTAGATGTGGTTCTCACACATATGGTCTTTATGATGCTGGGGGAACATTCCTTGTCAACTTCATTTGTGGAGAATTTTTGTCATGAAAAGATAATGAATTTTATCGAATTTTTTTCTGCATCTATTCAAGTGATCATATGATTTTTACACTTCATTTTGTTAATGTTCATGATGTATAATCCAGATAATGTGCTGTCACATTTTTTTTTCTGAGATTTTTTTTTTTCTGAGAGTTTTTTTCAGTTTTGTTCCTTAGACAAACTGAGGTATCATTTTGTTTTCTCATGGTGTCCTTATCTGGCTTTGCTGTCCAGGTAATAATGGTCCTGTAAATGAGCTTGAAAGTGTTTCCTCATTTCAATTTTGTAAAAACTTTGGGCAGGATTAGTATACATTCTTTCGATGTTTGGTTGACTTCTACAGTGAAGTCATCTGGTCCTGCACTTTAAGTTTAGAAATGTTTTAATTATTTATTGAATTCCATTATTTGTTACAGGTCTGCTTAGATTTTATCTTTATCCATGATTCAGTCTGGATAAGTTAGATTTCCGTGAATTTATCCATTTCTTCTGCAGCAGTAGCTTGGTATCCTGGGACTGAAGCTTGGTTCTGGAGAATGCAGAGAAAGCCAAAGACACCAGGGTCCAGGATTCCAGGACCGAATGTGCCATCTGTGGTAGTGGCTGCAGTGTTCCTGGCAGAGATGCTCACCGTGAGGCTGAGAATCTGGGATCCTGATTCGTACATGCAGAGGGTGAACACTGTTTGCATCTAGGGCCATAGATGCACCTGCTGCCACCGTGACTCAGTGTCGACAAACATGGTCATGTGTAATGTGACCATAGAGCTTGGGTCAGAAGTGAGGTGTAAGTAAAATGCCAAATCCAGCATCTAAGGGAAGCACTGGGTTGAGGGAAACGATGTCCCCAATCCAGGACAGGCACAATAGCAGTTCATACTTGTATGGGGAAGTGTGGAGAAAGAGAAGCATCTCTATGTCTTTCTCCTCTCTCCTTCCTTCCCTCCCTCTCTCCTCACTCTCTCTCCCCCTCCTCTCTCTCCCCCTTCCTCCTTCCCACCTTCCCTCCCTCCCTCTCTTCTTCTCTTCCTCTCTCCCTCCTTCCCTCTCCTCTCTCCCTCCTTCCCTCTCCTCTCTCCCTCCTTCCCTCCTTCCCTCTCTTCTTCTCTTCCTCTCTCCCTCCCTCTCTCCCTCTCTCTCTCCCTCTCTCTCCCTCTCTCTCCTCTTCCCTCCTTCTTTCTTTCCCTCTCTCCCTCCCTCTCTCTCCCTCCTTCTCTCCCTCCCTCCCTTTGTCTCCCCTCCCTCCTTCTCTCTCTCTTCTCTCTCTCTCCCTCTCTCTCCTCCCTCTCCCCCTCCTCTCTCTCCCCCTTCTTCCCTCCCACCTTCCCTCCCTCCCTCTCTTCTTCTCTTCCTCTCTCCCTCCTTCCCTCTCTTTCTCTCCTCCCCTCCTCTCTCTCCTCCCTCTCTCTCCTCCCTCTCTCTCCCTCTCTCTTTCCCTCTCTCTCTCCCTCTCTCTTTCCCTCTCTCCCTCTCTCTCTTTCTCCCTCCTCTTCCCTCCCTCCTTCTTTCCCTCCCTCTCTCTCTCCCTCCCTCTCTCCCTCCCTCCCTTTGTCTCCCCTCCCTCCTTCTCTCTCTCTCTCCCTCTCTCTCTCCCTCCCTCTCTCCCTCCCTCCCTTTGTCTCCCCTCCCTCCTTCTCTCTCTCTCTCCTCTCCCTCTCTCTCTCCCTCCCTCTCTCCCTCCTTCCCTTTGTCTCCCCTCCCTCCTTCTCTCTCTCTCTCTCCTCTCCCTCTCTCTCCTCTCCTTCTCTCTCCTCTCCCTCTCTCTCTCCCCCCTCCTTCCCTCCCTCTCTTTTTCTCTTCCTCTCTCCCTCCTTCGCTCTCTTTCTCTCTCCCTCTCTCTCCCTCCCTCTCTCCCTGCCTTCCTCCTCCCCCCTCTCTTCCCCCTCCTCCCTCCCTCCTTCTCTCCTTCTCTCTTACTCTCTAGGGAGGTTCATTGCCTCAGTGGTTGTACTAGCCCCCCTCTACGCAGAATGGTACCTTCCATTTAACTTCCAGTAGCTGCCTCCTGCTTTATTCCAAGCAATCTCCAGATGACTAAGATACCCTGGCCTCTCTTTCCTCTGGGGTCTGCTTTGCTGTTTTCTCCTGTCCTTTATTTCACTGGAATGAAGAAGAACAGGTTTAATTTGAGTCTCAAGCCCTGCTAGGACATATCCTTTGGTGAACAGCTCTCTTTCAGTTCTTGGTGTACTAAGGCCAATCTTTCCTACTCTTTCATTTTGCTGGCATCTGTTCTAACACTTGTCAAGTGTTTGGTACAGTAGTTAAGACATTGTTGGGAATGTCCTTACCCCATATCAAAGTGCTTGGGATCAAATTCCAAGCTCCATGTTTTTAACTGCAGGGTATAAAATGAAGGACAATAGAAATGAAACAAAGGAATTTCTCCTAGGTTCATGCTTAATTGAATCCCTGCATTTCGTTCTTCTTCAAAGGCAGAGGTGTCTGAGAAAGAAGGTATCAGAGAATGCAGATTTTTAAAATATTTATTTGTTCATTTATTTGACAGGCAGGAAGAGAGAGATCCTCTCTCAGCTGGTTCACTTCCCAAATGGCTGCAACAATGAGGTCATGAGGTCAGGGGTGGAACTGGCCCAACTACTTGGGGCCATCAACCACTGGCTTCCCAGGCATACTGAAGGGAAGCCAAATCACAAGCCAAGTAGCCAGGATTCAAGCCAGCACTCTGATGTGCGATGCAGGGATTGCAATAGGTGGCTCCATCTGCTATACAGCTCTGACTCTGAGCACAGATACTGAAAGCTCAGTTTCTTTACACATTCAAACTCCTAATCCAAACAAATGAAGAATTTGAGACATGGGCTTGGCATGGTGGCTCAGTTGGCTAATTCTCCACCTGCAAGTGTCAGCATCCCATTTAAGCACTGGTTCATGCCTTAGACATCCCACTTCCCATCCAACTCCCTGTTTATGGCTTGAGAAAGCAATGGGAGGAGACCCTGTGCCCACATGGGGGACGAGAAGGAGGCTCTTGTCTCCTGGTTCCTGGCTTTGGATCAGCTCAGCTCTGACCATTGCAGCCATTTGGGGAGTGAAACAACAGATGTAGGATCTTTCTCTCTGTCTCTCCTCTCTGTAAATCTGCTTTTCTAATAAAAATAAATAAATATTTTTTTCTTAAAAAAAAAAGTATCTGAGACACAAAAATAGTACTGAATACTCATGAGCTTAAACTCTTATAAAGGTGGATCAACTTTTTCCTGAAGATTGAACAGTTCTTCTCTTGTTATTTAAGTATTTATTTATTTATTTATTTATTTGAAAACCATGTTTACAGAAAGAGGAAGAGAAAGAGAGGAAGACTTTCATCTCCTGGTTCACTTCCCAAGAGGCCGCAACAGCCAGAGCTGAGCTGATCCAAAGCTGATCCAAAGCTGGGAGTGAGGAGCTTCCTTCAGGTCTTCTGCACAAGTGCCAGGGTCGCAAGGCTTTTAGCCATCCTCTACTGCTTTCCCAGGCCACATACTGAGAGCTGGATGGAACAGCCAGGACATGAACCTGTGCCCATATAGGGTCATGCCTCTTGCAAAGGGAAGATTTGCAAATTGAGCTATCACACCGGCCCCTGGGACAGTTATTTTCAATACCTAGTAAAGCAGACATTACTGCTTGTAGTTGCCACAATGGGATCTTCATTTCCTTGGTGTCTCCAGTGCCATAGGAAGTGTTTTCCCCAAAGCTGTGAGCAGGAGAGCCACTCAGCTTTACTTGGAACTTGTACTACAATACTCGGAAAAGCCACCCCGGCATCCTCTCTGGGATAATGAACATCCCAAGGCTGCTAATTTGCTATAAGGGAAGTAACTCTGAATTCAGGAAGATTAAATTTTTTATTCCGTGAGCACCCTTTTATTTTGTTAACCTAATAGCCCTAACATTTCCCATCATTATACTTCTTTCCTTCTTTTTGACCCCAAAGCCCTTCAGTAAGTAGTGTATGCTCACCACCTCCCTTCAGTTCACTTCTTGCTGTTTAATCAGCTTTCTGGCTGCTTTCCATATGCCAATACTCTGCATGTCAGGGACTTTCCTTTTAGATGACTTTGAACATTTTAATCTTCTCTCTCTTGATTCCTCTGCCACAGTAAATGAATTTAACTATTGCCCTTCTGGAAAACCTTTCACCCTTTCAGTCTGGAACAGCACGTTTGCTGGCCGCTGCTGGCCATCCCTCTAATGAGACTGCATCCTTCCGTCAATTTTCATTGTCATCTTATCACTCTTCTCTCTTGACATGTGAATGGTCTCGATGGTCATGTCAGGATTAATCATCCCCAAATCTTGGCTGTCATCGCTGATCTCTCCTGCGCATACTAATCGTATAATTCCAGCTATCCCTTTATTCTTGCTAAATGCTAACTTACAAATGAGAAAAAGTCAGCATAACATGGACCAAATTGTGTTCCCTTCCAATATACCATTCAAAAAAAAATCAACCTACAAGTTTCTAAAATTTTATACCACAAATATGAGTCAACTTTGCTCGTGTTTTTAAAAGCACTTTTTAAGAATGATGAAATTGTATTATTTATTCTGTATTTCCTTCATGACTGCCTTTATTTCTACAGTTATTCTCCTATGGGCCCATACCTCCATGTATCCACTCACCCACCACCATTTCCTTCCTAATCTTTTTCCAGAAAAATATATATAGAAATGTCTTGAACCACAAGAGTCAACTTTCCCTTCATTAAGTATATTACAGAGTGTTAAGCAGTTCCACCTGATAGAACTGCAGCCCTAGACTGACTTTGTTCTCATTAAGCCCCACACATTCAAAGCCACCCTGTTAGAAAAGGGTGGAAGGGTGAGGTCAGAAGCGCCCAAGGAGCAGCCTGGGGTCCTTTGTTCTCCTCTAGGGTGGGAGCTAAGCAACCCTCCAATACCCAATCACAGTTTATCTTAGAATGTCCTGATGCCAAGGTCATCCTCTCTGTTAAGAAGTATTAATTCATAATCTCTACTTGTTATTTGTGGATTTTGCTGGTGTTCCACAGCTTCCAACAATACAGACAGGCTCGCTTCCGTGTCAAATGCGTGCGGCTTTCTGCGCACTGCAGAGTCGTGGGTGTCTTTGTAAAGCCTTGGGGGTCGTCCTCTTGGAGAACAGGCATCAGTGTCATAACTTTCAAGAACGCTAGCAATTTGTGGTGGGATGCTGAGGCTGAAGCCTTCACCCACCTTCCTCTGGTGTTTCAGAAGCGGATGGAGCCTTTGACTTGGGAGTCCGTACACTGGTCAGAGTTGAGCTACTTCCAGTGGAAGCCAGACACTGTGATTCTGAGAGTAAAATATGAGAGATGACAGACTCAGACTCTGCCTTTGTGCGGTGGGGAAGAAAGCTATAAATCAAGCAATAACAGAAGTCTGAGAAGTGTCATGACAAGGGAAGTTCAGAGTTCTTTGTGATCGTATGATAACCACGTCATCAGCTCAGTCCCACTACCTGTTGGCAGTGAGATTACAATTAACTTGCTTAACCTCTCAAAGGCTCATTTCCTCCCAAAGTACAGCTATGGCCAATACCAACACCTGCTTTGTCAATTGGCCCCGAGGATTAATTTTTGTTTTTAAAAAAAGCATCTAGCACATTTGGTGCCTAGTAAATACCAATCAATGTTAACAGTAAGACTACAACAGCATGAATTCTGTTACAATCCATTTTATGGGTGAATTTCCAGGTCAGAAACTGAACGGGTTTTGCCTTATGCCTTAGCAGCTGCATTGTTCACTCCTGATGCTGTCTCCTGAGACAGATGGGCAGTGAGTGACAAGTCATCAAGGGATGAGACAGGACCACAAGCGCGAAGCCTGAGCACTGCATACATACAGTGAAAGCAGAACAGATGCTGATCATCCATCAGAGCAGGAAGCAGACAAACTGCAAGGTAGGAAATTGGAAGAAACCAGGCCACCAGTTGGAGAAACATTGTGCTTCCTTCTAGAGTCCCAGATCCTAAGATCAGCAAAGGATAGATATTAATTTTATAGCCTAAAATATGTGTCTCATAACCTTTTTTCCTTGCTGCATCAAGAAGCTGGGGAATAACCCCACTATTTCTTACAGCTTTGTAATGTGCTGCATGATTCAAATAAAGACGGTGTAAATCTAGTCATGTTCTTTAGGATGCCATTAGTTTAAATAACCTATTTTGCACTAGAATAGTTCAGTCCAGCAGTATAAGTCACTGGATAGGGCTAATTAAGCCAGACAATGCAGGCATATTAATGAAATATTGATGCTTTCTTTCATTGGTAGCTAGGCCTCCATGCAAAGTGCTTACGGATGTGAACTCTAAAGTTTGTCTCAGCTGTGAGACCCACAATGACCAGTACACTTATTGGCAAAGTGGGGTTAACAGTAGCTGCCTACCTCCAGTGGTTCGAAGTGTTGGTCATACACGTTGAGAACCTAGTAACAGTAGCTCTGGGTTCTAATTTTTTTTTTCTTGAGAAGTAGAGAGACAGGAAAATTGAATTTTCTCATTCCTTGATTCATTTCCCAATGCCCACAATTTCTAAGGTTGAGCAAAAGCTGAGTTCAGGAGCAATAAACTCCATCTAGAGTCTCCCACATGGGTGACAGGAACCTAGTTCCTTGAGCCATCACCATTGTCCCTTAGAGTATTGGTAGGAAGCTGGAGCTTGGAATTGAACTTGGATACAATGACATGTGATGAGGGCATTTCAAACAGTGTCTTAAACACAAACCTTAATCATGGCCCTGAACTTTGTTTTAATCAAGAAAAGGGAACTCATTGGGAGTACATTTTTGTGCTTCCAGCCTTTGCGTTGGTCAAGAATTAAGGAGTTTCACTAGAGACACGACCTCAGTGAGTCATGTAGACCTGTGATTAAGTACACCATGAATCAAGGAGCATGATAAATCTGCTTTGGGGTACAAGGTCAAAAGCTGTCAATCCTGAGCTTTGATGAGTGAAGTGTTCTATTACTTTCTCTCCCCTAGAAGCAGAAAGCTAAGGGAATATGAAGTAAAAAATGTTTGCAGTCTAGTTGTAGAGGAGACTCTTCTAAATGTCATCAGTGAGCTTTCTAATTCTATTGGTGCCCTGAACAGCTCAAAATATTACAGGTTAACATCTGTGGTTCCACAGGTGCTTACGTAACAGCAGCATTAAGAAAAAGTTAAGGGCCAGGTGTGGTAGCACAGTGGCGAAAGTCCTCACCTTGCACTCGCCAGTATCCCACGTGGGCACCAGTTCTAATCTCTATCCAGCTCCCTGCTTGTGGCCTGGGAAAGCAGTTGAAGACAGCCCAAAGCCTTGGGACCCTGCACCTACATGGGAGACCCAGAAGAGGTTGCTGGTTCCCGGCTTTGGATCGGTACAGCACCAGCCATTGTGGTCACTTGGACAGTGAATCATTGGATGGAAGATCTTCCGCTCTGTCTCTTCTCCTCTCTGTGTATCTGACTTTGCAATAAAAATAAATAAATCTTTTAAAATAAGAGAAAAAGTTAAAGGTAAGTGAATGATACATGCTGGGTTCTTCAGAGTAGATGTAGAATGAGGTACAATGCTAAATTAATCTGCAGATCCTAACATTCCTGCTCTTTGCTCATGCAGATCTACACACTTTCCAAGTGGCTTGCATGTTTGGTAAGCCTTGAACCCTAATACAGCATCTAGAAATATTAGGTCACAAATAATTGTTGAATGCTTGTTGAGGCAGAAAAGATTTTAATTTCTAAATTCTATTGTTTTCTCCTTAAAAATAAATAACTAAAGGTTATAAGCAAACTTTAAGATAACTGGAAATTTATAATTAGTTGGAACACAGGTGAATTTTTTTTTTGACATTTATTCAGTCTCACATCAGTACAGCTTAGGGATGTGACTTGGCCAGTTTCCTGAGTTCACACTTCACTGTGAACAGTTACTTCCAATTGTTACAATCCTGATTTGGAAAAGACAGCTAGTATATTTAGTAGCTGTTCCAGGAAAACATTGCCCAGCTCTCTTGCAGTCACAATCCATGGTCTTACATAGATCTGTCTATCATCGACTTTATTAGCTTTGGGCTATGGGCATCATGAGCTGGTTTTGGGTACCAGATTTAGTGTGAACATTTTTCTTTTTTCTAAAGGAGATGTGATTATCTAGCTCTTAACTATGTTCTGCAAATTCAGAATACACAAATAAATTAGTATTTTAAGTATATAGCTTATCCATTACATTTCCATTGCTGTGGCCAGTCCATCTGAGATTATCAGACATACGTTAGAAATCTATTGGAGATGTCTGTTCCATGCCATTCCCTAGTTGTCTGCCAGTTTGTGTTTTAAGGAGCGCTATACCTGGGGAATGGAAAAGCCTTAAACTCTTGAGGAAACTGTTACTGAGTCTATTGTCAGCAAATTAAAGACTGTATGATTATTGCATAGGCAATCAACTAATAGATGTGAGGCAGTTTGTACCGGAAACATAGATGTGCTAACTTGGAAAAACTACAAAAAACAAAGTGAACAAAGAGGAGAAAAATCTATATTAAGCAGTCCCAGCCAAGAAAATGTAACAGAAAAGGCACAAATAGTTAACTCTGAGCTTCCGGGTTTGTATGTAAAAGAGAAACATTGTTGGCTGTATCATTTTGTTTAGAAAAAAATAACTCCGAGTTACTAATCCCTGAGCTAGATCAAATACAAGTAGCCAACATCTGGCCCCTCTCAGCTCTATATTCACCTGTTTCCAAACTAGTCCATCAATCGGCTTTAAGCTGCCCATAGTCTGTATTTCTTTGGTTTTCATCATTATTGTTGTAGTCTTAGTTTGAAAAATGATTCATCTAGTTTTGAGAATGATAAAGTTCCGAAGTAGGGAAGAGGGAGAGAGAGAGAGAGAGAGAGAGAGAGAGAGAGAGAACAATGATTCAAAGAACAGACTTCCACAGTAACTTCTGTCACCAAAACTGTACTTTTATTGGAAGTCTGTGTCACAGCTGTAGGGTACCATCCTAGACAACAGTTCCAAATGGGGTTGTGCTGCAATGATGCGAGTAATGCAGCTTTTAGTTATCGCAACCCTGTCTCAGAGATTTAGACAATTGACTGGAAAAGGTTTCATTTCATGTTATTTTTGTTAGTGTGAGGCTTTATTCTCACAATTTATTTATATTTGAAAACATGTTTTATGGACCAAAACCAAAATCTACAAAAGCGATTGTGAAAAGCACCCTCCTTAACAGTGTCCTTTCACCTTGCAGTTCAACCATTTTCATTAGGTGTGCATTTACCCTTATGTGGGTCTGAAAGAAAACACCAGGTATGTTTCCACTTGGGAGAAAAGTCGGGCACATGCATGAAGAAAGATCAATGAGTGATGGATGAGTGGCTTAAAGCTTCCATAGTTTACAAGGCTTTCATGGTTTACAAGGCAGAGAGTTTAGGCTGGGTGGCCCAGGAGCAGTTGGCTTCTAAGCTGTTTGTAGTTTATGGACATTGCTGGACTTTTAAGGGACTATTTACAATTTTACATTCTTGCCTGGCTGTATTGGCAACTGGAAATTAAGGCAGACACAAACAGATCTCTAAACGTTAGTTGTACGCCTGGTAAATTTGACGAGAGATGGGTTTGCTGCCATACTCTCCCCTCCCACTAGCTCCCCCGGTCAGGTGTCGGCACAGCCTGCAAACAGTTGATTGTGCAGAGCAGTCTGCCCCAGTGAAGCTGCTCAGGACCCTGGTACCCACATGCATCATCTAGCTGAGCTTCCAGCTCGTGGCTTTGACCTCCTCGCTGTGGTGGGAAGGTGAGCTTCCAGCTCATGGCTTTGACCTCCTCGCTGTGGTGGGAAGGAAAAATGTCCACAACATTTTGATGGAAATATGTCTCTATTTCCCCATACATCGTTTCATATGCAAAATTATTAAAACTATTATACAAAATTTCTTTTTACAAAATTCATTTATTTTTATTGGAGAAGCAAATTTGCAGAGAGAAGGAAGTACAGAGAGAAAGATCTCCTGTCTGTTTGCTGGTTCAATCCCAAAGTGGCTGCAGTAGCTGAAGCTGAGCTGATCTTAAGTCAGGAACCAGGAACAACTTCTGGGTTCTTCCACTAGGCCACTGTGCTGGACCCAAAAAGATTGTATAAAATTTCTTCAGGCTGTTTATGAGGTCTATATGAAATATACTCAGAACTGAATTTTGGATTTAGACTTGAACCTCATCTCCCTAGTCCCTCATCATCATAAATGTTCAAATAATCTAAAATCTGAGCAGATCCTGAAAGCTCAAGTGTATCTAGTCCCAAGTGTTTCAGATAAGGGGTACTGAACCTGTGCTTGTTAATCACCCCAAGTATATGTCTTTGCTTATCAATCTCTCATTTGTTTTCAGGATCATCATCTTCTCCTCCTTTTTTTAAAAAAAAAATAGTTTAAATTTATTTTTCCTCTTCTATTTTATTTTCAATTTTATGATACAATTCCATAGGCTCTGGGATTTCCCTTATCATTCCACAAATTCCCTTCCCCCCAACTGATTTTTCCCATATTATTAAGATACTGTCGTCCTACATAAGCAGCCATAAATTCATCGTTCTGCTATGTAAGTACGCCCTGACGTTGCCGGTACAGGTGATGGCAGACAATCCAGCACAGGATCATCTTCTAGTTGGGATCTCTATTTTCATGTTCAGTAAGCACTTCTGCTTGGTGTCTTTAGAATCAGATCACATCCACACAACATACCAACACTTTTCAACTCTCTACATCACTAATGTGGTCGTTCTTTCTGCCCAGTCTTCAAGAAGAAAATATGGCCATTAACCTACAACATGTCTCCCACCTCATCAATTGAGGATAAAATATTATTTTTTTTATCTTCAACAAATTTGTCAAATTTGTCCTGTTCTATCCTTCTTTGTTACCCATGCCTCCAACTCAGGGGCTTATTTTCGTATTGTAATAATCTACCTCTTGCTTTCACCTTGTCCTCTTCGTTTCTAATTTTTTATGATAATTTTACAAATACAGTTTGCAAGCATCACACACATCGATGATAACCATTCCATGAAGATCCAGGGACGTTACAGACGCTAAAATCTTTTGCCACACTCTGTTTGGTGATTTATGCTCCATTTCCAGCTCAACATCTAACTTAATCTGGCAATATTTGCTCCAGAATAAGTGAAGGAATTTCTTTTTTTTTTTTTTAATTTTTTCTTTCTTAACCACTTTCTCAATCAGATATCACAAATCAATTACAGCTACACTTTCCCACATCACATAGTTACAGCTCCAGAAACTTAATCAAGCATGATTTTCAAGCAGCTACCTGAAGACTCATGCGAATATATTCATAGAGTACAGCTTACTGTATTTGGCAGCAGACATTTAAAAAAAGAACACTGCAGCAATCCAATTTTACAACAAAACAGATCCAACAAATCACGTTTGTTTATACTGTCTCGCCATTCAGTGTGCTATTCCACTGACCATCTTCCCCATTCCTTTTTTTTTTTTTTTTCAGGTAAGTTTATATTTCATCTTCTGTGGCTCCGCATGCTCGAAGGATGTCAATCCTTGGTGCATGCCATTATTTACATGTTGAGTTCTGTTAATCTCAACAGATTAACAGTGAGTTTTGAAGGAAAAAATTGCCTAAACCATCTTTTTTCTCTACAACAAATCTATTTCTTAAGGCATGGCAGAACTTCCCTGATCTACCTAAGTAGATTTGATGATTCTGGGAATTCCATTCAAATAGATTCGTACAACATAAAGTTGTGGTGCTCAGCTTCTTTCACTTGGCATGCTTTCAAGGTTTATCTTTGGGACAACATGTATGAGTAATTAATTTTTAATGGATTAATAATATACCATTGTGTGCATTACTTCAGTTGATACACAGTTGGGTTATTTTGTGGTTATTTTTAATAATGTTATTATGTAAGTGTTTTCTGTGTGAACATAGAATTTCATTTCTCTTCAGCCTTTATCTAGGAGTGAGGTTGCTGAAAGATGGTTTTTACTAATTTTCAAGAATGAAAAATCACTAGAGTTTACGAAACACACATGGAGACGAGTGCAAATACATTCAAACTTTTTGCCAAAAAACTTCTTGTAAGGCTAACGAGTCAGAAAGGAAGCGAATGAATGACCTTATCCCTTTCCTTGTTGAGTGCAGTTTGTGCTAGAAGCCAGTCTGGTTGAGCCTCTTAGTAGGCACCGCAATACCAAACAACTAGGCAATGGAAACAATAACGCGTAACCTCTGAGTCAACTAATTGCCAAGTTACCATTATGACTGCTGTGTTTCTCAGCAATTACAATACAAAAATACAACAATGCAAACTCATTGCAGTCATATCAGGGTTTCAAATCATCATTAATGGGGCCACCTCCCAAGCTATATATATATTTGTGAATGCATGTGGTATGTATATATAATTTAATATGTACTCAAAATTAACTAAATAACAGCCTTTTTTCAGGCACAACAGGTAGTGGTGGAAATTTGGTTTTCAGCAGTAGGGCAGCCTAATGTGAAAGTCGCCTTGTGTCAACATTCGTGTATAAAACTGATCATCTTGGTTTCTGCATTCCTGAAGGAAATACCACTGCATTAAGTATTTAATGTATCCTTGTCCAAAGGATGCCATGTTAACTGCTTTGACAGGTGTCAGCACCCATAGATAGCTTCGTGAAGTTCAGTGGTTGCGATAAATCCTGTGCCCTAGGTGGCAGGAGCTTTATAAAACTTATTTTATGAACAACGGCATTAAAAAAAAAAAAACTCAGAGGGCTCAGTGGCTAAATCCTCACCTTGCATGCACTGGGATCCCATATGGGCACCAGCTCATATCTGAGCTACTCCACTTCCCATCCAGCTCCCAGTTTGTGACCTGGGAAAGCAGTAGAGGATGGGCCAAAGCCTTGGAACCCTGCAACCGTGTGGGAGACCCAGAGGAGACTTCTGGCTCCTGACTTTGGATTGGCTCAGCTCCAGCCATTGTGGTCACTTGGAGAGTGAGCCAGCAGATGGAAGCTCTTTATCTCTGTACCTCCTTCTTTCTGTATATCTGACATTCCATTAAAAATAAATAAATCATTTTAAAAAGGATTTGTAATTTAATTTTGAAGAAACATAGTAAATGTTTTATGATGTATTGGAGAACACTTCAGAAGAGAATGCCAAGGATTAAAATTTAAGACCACAATCTTGAAATGGTTCACAAAAATTTGGTTAAATGAAAAATGAAAAATTAGCAAATGTAGTTTCCTAAAATTGCTTCTTCTGAGTTTTCATGGTTTTTATACAGAGAGCTTTACTTATTTGTTTGGAAGACAGAGTGACAGAGAAAGGGAAGATAGAATGATAGAGATAGAAATATATAGAGACAAAGATCTTCCTCCCACTGATTCACTCCCTAAAGGGCCAGAACAGCCAGTGATGCGCCAGGCTAATCCAGAAGCCAGGAACTCTATCAGAGTAGAAATGGTTCTATTCTCAACAATACCAACTACATCACGTCACATGGACATGACTTAGGTGAAATATTTAACACTGAGGGCCAGTGATGTGGCATAGCAAGTTAAGCTGCCATCTGTGACTCTGGCATTTCACATGAGCACTAGTTCAAGTTCTGGCTTCTCCATTTCTGCTTCATCTCCCCACTGCTGCGCCTGAGAAATCACTGGAAGATGGCCCAACTGCTTGGACCTCTGCCTGCCTCACAAGGGGATCACAATTGCTGGCTCCTGGCTTTCATCTGGCGCGGTCTCAGCCATTGTGGCCATATGTAGAATGAATCAGCAGATGGACAGTCTCTGTAATGTTGCCTTTCAAATGAGGCTTCTTTCTTTCTTTGTATCTCTTATATATGTGTGTGTATACATATACATATATGTATATATGCACATGATATTCAACTTCTTTATTTTCTAAATCAGTTACTGCTGTAAAACTCACCAACACCAATTAAGCTCCCTGATGTATGCAAGTATAACAACATTTAAACAAATATTTTTGTTGGAACATAAAATCCCTAAAGCATAGGAAATAAGGCCAAGAACGTCCTTGTGGTTCCCCTCCCCCCATTCTCTGTGCCAATGATGGGCACCTAGCCTACACCCACAGTTGCTCTAACAAATCAAGTTATTTGTTTTATTTCCAACAAGGAGGCTTTAAGAACTTACAGCATCTTGGGAACTGGAGCGTTGCAATGCCCATTGGATTGTGTAGCTGTCCTTTCTGTACTACTGTTCTATGAGAACCAATACCTTGCAAAGTGTCTTGAGCCTTGTACTGCGTGTGTAAAATTGATGACAAGAAAATGCCTTGAGGCAATGCTCACAATTACTGCATCATGAGTATCCTGGGTCAAGTATTCAAAACACTTCATGCATTCATTTAACTAACACTTTGTGAGCCATTTCATGATTGTGGCCCTCGTGTTTAAACTTTGTCATTACTCTTCTGGACATATTAATGAAACAGGCACATGAGTCTCAATTAGGGTTCAGTACACAAAACTGAAGAAACCAAATATTTCAAGTGTATGGAGAATGCCTACAAGGAATTGAAAATTTACACATTAATTGGGAGGGCTCAAATCATTGTATGCTCAAAGCTCACAGTCCAGAACTGATTTTGGCATATTGCAGGTTTGACCAATGGGGGGACAGCTACTTCTCGCATCAGAAATGTGATGAACCCAGAAGCCACTGCAGAAATTATAAAACACACACACACACACACACACCACCACCACCACCACCACCACCATCGCCACAGTAACTACAACCAGGGTACTGAGCAGCCACTGCCACTGTCCCCAACAGCCTCTCTAAGCTGTGTCACTAAAATGTGGATGCTGCAAGATACCACAAGAAAAATAATTTTTGCACAATCTTATTTCTTAATAGAAATCACATTGGCAGCAAGAAAATGGTCTGCACTTGACTTTGTCTCCAAATATGAGACAATTCTTAATTGTCTGAACCTGATTTGTAGTTGGAACTTCAATGACACAGAAATCCAGGCAATGCAGCTCTTAGCCTTGAGCTTCTGGGGAGTGGAAATACACAGTTAGAAGAGAGTGACAGTGCTTGCCAATTGACTGTATCCATCACACTGAGATCCCAAGATCTTAGAAAACCCTAGTCAAGGTCACAGAGTCTGTGCACACGACAACTCTGCACTGGAGTGCTAAGATGCTGGCTTCTGGCCCAGTTCTCCTTCCACTACATCACTCCACTGCACGGATTTTCTCTGAAGACATTTGCCAAAGGAGACGGATTTCCAAATCGTGTGGTAATTATATTTTCCACTGAAGCATTAATTCAGACATCTGTGAATATTGTTACCTTTTAGTCTTATGTCAAATCAGGTTCTTCTAAACTTGGACTTAATCTTATTTTACAGTACTTACAGTTAAACCAACACTGTGAGGGTTTAATACCTCTGAGTGTTTTTCTCAGCAGGCTTGCTGCTTAATCCATTTAATATCAGCATCACACAGCCTTCTCATTAAAATGGAGACAGGAACTCCTAAAACAGCCATTGGCATCACTGGTTTGCTTTCTGCTGGGTGAGGTCTAACCACATGACAATATTTTTATCTTATTTTAATTTTAATTCATATTTTCTGCTGACTCTATATAGGAAAAACATTAAAAAAGGAACGATTTGGAATGTCAAATCCTCTTAAATCCTAATCATACCTAAAAGAAAAATAGAACAGAGGCTCTTTTAGCCAAATCTTCCTAGGTATGTACTTCAGTGTTGAAACATGAAGCATGGGCTATTCAAATAAATGTTTGTATAAAGTAAAATTTTAATGAATCAGTAAAACTTACATTACACCATAACTTTAAACTGTATTTTAAAATAAGTTTGCAAATATTTCCTTACATACACAGTTCTCAACTTAGTACAAAAACTATTACCTTGAAAGAAAATTGTAAATGCCTGTTTCTACAAAAAATTCTAGATTCAAATTAAAGATGAGCAGATATGTCTGCCTCATATCTGCTAAATCATTTGTAACTGATCTGCTCTCTTAAAACAGGGAATGCTATTGTTGACCAAAAATTCTTAGGATGCATTCGATCTAGCGGTTCAGTATGGAGGGTTGTACTAAAGGATATACAAGAAACAATGAATGCATCTGATAAAGAACAAACAAACAAAATGAAATCAGCCAAGGGTGTACAGGCAGATTGTTACATGACACTGATGTAACATGTAACTGAAGTATCATCCATTGATTCTCCCAAGTAAGAGAAATGTTATACAAAATGTTAATTTTTAACAGATACATTTTTATATCAAAAGCCTTACAATTCTGTGTGCTGAGTATTAGAGTTTCTTATTCAGTCTGAGGAAGAGGTTTTGGAGGATTCATCGGAGAAAATACTTGATCCTCAGAAAAAGCCAAACATGTCTGTTATTGAATCCTGTGTCTAGTGAAAGACTAAAGTTTTTACTCCATATAGACATTATACAGATTACAAGCATGTGTGCGTAAGACACATGTAAGTGTACAGGGTATGTTAGTGAGTGATCACAAAGATCCCCTTGCTTCCATACAGGTCACTAAAATCACAAGTTTCAACTTCCCATCCATAGTTGTTGGGATAGACAAAAAGAAATATTGTGATGGTACATCATTAATCTTTCCTTGAAGAATTTTTCATGAAAAAAATCTGATTTGTTATTTAACAAGTGTGCTAGAATGTAACATTTTAAATTTAGGTCACTATCTAAGTTATACAAAATACACAGTGTCAAAGTGATTAGATAGTATAAATTATAGATACATAGAAGCTACCTAGAATTTTATGAAAATGATTCTTTTTAAAACTGCATCTATAGGATTGTGAGTGTGTGTGTATGTGTGTAACTTTAAAAAAGACTCAAGAACAATAGTATTCTATGTAAAAGGTATTTTTAGTAAAATAATCAGGTGTAGATGATCCTATTGAAAAATCATAAAAGTCAACATTCCTGTTCTATTTATTATCCCTTCTGTTTGCCTTTAGACTGTGTAATAAAGAAGACAAGTGACAAATTGATGATTAATTTGTTTGGCAATGCCTACTTGTCATCTATTTTTCATGCCATAGAAATGAGTCATGCAGAACTCAGATATTACAGGTTTAAGCAAGTCATCATCTAATTAGCAGTTAGTATTCTGGCCATTAACTAAGCTGTGTAGTGTCTCAATAAAATGTAGACCAAACGCCACATAGAGACTTGGCCTTTGAGGTGTAATGCTTAGTTGTATACAGTATATTTGGCTTCATAAATATATATATATATAAAATCTCTGAGAAGAGCTCAAAGGACATGACCATAAAATTACAGTTACTAGGTCCTATTTCATTAAAAACATCTTCAATGGGATGATGCTACAATTTAGTAATAAAAACTGAAAATTTATGTGCTCCCCAACCACAACCTAGTTTACAGTTGGTTCATAGCTTTAGTATGAACAACTTACTTTTTAATTACAATCAATTGTAACTAAGCTTATTTCCCTTACTGCAATTTGATGCAGAGCATACCTTTAGATGTTTGAGGACATTTCTGCACACTACCAGTCATTTTTGTAAGCTAAAATGGACAATATCTACACTTGAAACAAATTATGGGGGAGTTGAATCATACTACCAAGTCCCCCAGGAGTCTCCATTCCTGCTGAGTTTGTCACTTGAGGCCAGGGCTATTCGAGAATATTTAAAAGCAGTCGGGGCTTGCATGTTATACCTTCTTACTTTCCATGTTCAGGCACCAGGGATCAGATGGGTGATTTTCCCAATATAGATGTGTGTTGACCTCACCTCTTTTCCACTGGGGTTTTTCTTTAGTCGGAATATGTCCACTTGTAAAATGTGTCAAAATAACTATCATGGAAAAAATACATTCAAAATGTATATTTGAAAACTATAGGGCTGAAGTAGGCATTGTTTGCATAATAAAAAAAATCTACTTGCTTTTCCTTAAGCATCAAAGTTCTCCAAAATAATTACTCAATTTACAAGATTTTCCTCCAACACACATTTTCTCTACGTGATCCTTTAAATACAGAGTCAGATAACCAGGACGGATCCTGCTTAAAATAGCCATAGAAAGAACTTAAGAGGTTTACCCAAGAGGTGGGAATAAATTGAATCCTAACCCATTCTGTCAAGTGGGAATTGCATCCGAGTTCTGGCAGGAAAGCTGGTTTTCACAAGGGTCATTCTTGTTGCCTTCTTTGAGAGAGCTGGGTGGAGAGCATGCTATTTTACGGCACACTCCACCTCAGCTTTGTCCCTTTGATTAAATATGTAACCAGGTTCCCTTATCTTTACCGACTCACCAATCAGGTAATGGCAGATTTTTCTGATGCTTGGCAGAAGGTCTGATTGAGGAGGGTCCTAACTAAACCGTCGGTAGGACCTGTTGAGCACAGTCCTTCATGGGAAAGATTTAACTGGAAGTAGTTCTTCCCAATATTCAAGAAAAAAATTGCTACTATTTTAGCACATTAGCCTTAGAGATGTAAATTTTCACTAATGATACATTAGAGAATCTGCGGCCAACGGTGATGAGCTTTGAGATAAAGGAGAAATTTCGCATGTTTAAGAACAAGTGGAAAAGTCTTTGTAAGATATTGGTATATGTGAACATTTGTGGTCAGCCTGAACCAGCTGGCATCTTGAAATACACAGCTAACTGCATGTTTACTCCTTAGTTACACATGCAGCACCATGGGAACTTGGGCTTCCGCTGTTTTTGTTCACAACATGGAGAAGTGTAGAAAAGTCACTTGCATTTTTTTCTACATTTATCTTTCATCTGTTTTCTGTAATATCAGGAGTAGAGCAAGTGCTAAAGCTTTATCTTATGTTAAAGCAGGGGGCCTCATGGATGCGTTGTCATCACTGACACAGCTATCAATCTTTAAAAAATTATGCGTCTCCAAATGTCAAACTGGAACATGAAAGGTTGCTTTTGTTCTTAGTTTTTCTTTTTTAACTGAAATTTTTAATGCATAAAGCAAACACTTGGACACTCTTCTAAATTGTGTAGCAACATACTAGAGTAGTTTAAAAGTTCACCAAAGTGGGAATGAAAAACCAACTTATTTCCACGCAAAAAATTGAAATGTTCATAGTTGATTTTAAAATCTCAATACATGGCCACAAACCACTCTTGAAAAGCCATTTTCTGCAGTTGTGATATTAGAAATAGAAAGCAATAGTTTCTAGAAAGTGTCAGCTAATTTTTTTAAAATAGCACTATACCACAAAGACAGGTTTTACTGACATGATAAGAAAAATGTTAAGGAGGCTGTAGCATCACTATGAAAATGAAATTAAATCTGGACATTTTATTGCAATTGCTGTACAAAGATTATTGTTTCAACAAGACTTTGTAATGAAACGTATCATGATATGATCTTTGTATAAATAAAACAATTCTAAATTCTAACATAGAAAATAAGCAAATCAAAGTGGAACACAATACAATAAAGAAAAACACTGTCTCAAATAACAACCCTTAAAGGGGCATACTTAAAGAAAAAAAAAAAACACAATTCACAGAGTTAATCTTCGTTCATTGGATTTAACATACTGCATCCCTTTTCTGAACAGGATCTATAGATTATAGAATCAATAAATTTGCTTTTGACATGTCTTTTTTACACTTAACTTCTCATGCTAAGGAGAAATTGTCCTTTTATACTTTATACATTTCAGATAGAATGGCTGTGGGTAAGAATAGAGAGATGTGGAAATGTAAGAGAAGGTCAGACATAGTTCCTCAATGCCCTTGGTCTCACTAATCCATAAGCAGTAACCCCTACCCACACCCCAGTATGCCTTCTCTTCCCTGGGAATCGGTTCTGTGTTTTGCCTTACAAAGAAAGTTGGCTTCAAACTTCCCGATATGCTCTCTCAAGTGAGACTAGCTTCTCCATCAAGCTTCCAGGGTGTAAGGGTTGATGAACTCCTTTCTTTGTTACTAGTCCCCAGATCACTCTATGATATCCCGGAATTAACGTAAAGAATATCAGTTGAAAAGAAAAATCTGTCCCTTAGCTGCTCATTCTAGAATGGCCTTCCTGTCCCATCGCCTCCATCTCTCTGAACCAAGTTTACCAGCCTGCTATATCCACCCACCAGCCTTCCTCCTTTTGGTGACTGGACAGCTTCTCAAACTGTGTACATTGGAACCAGCTGGGAACTCTTGTTCCATTCAGAAAATGAATCAGTTGGGTACACTGGGTGATGTTTTATTTCTCATCAGTCCCCTGAGACGCTGTGGGTTGCTTGCATTGACAAAGCCTTGGAAGAGCCGTTTCTGCTATAATCTAACCTACTGATCTTCTATTCTTACTTCACACTGATTCCTTCTTGTTGTTAGTATCTTAATTTTCTAACATTCATTATCACCCCTTGCCTTTCTTCCCCCTGCTGAAGTACCAAACTAAAACACCTCCATTTAACGTCTCTCCCTTTCACAGTTTTTTGTTTTTCATTTGATAAGTTTCTGTTTTAACTTTAGAATGGCAGAAAGTTCAACTAACATAGGAAGTAGCAAATGACTTCAGATTTATTTCACCAATTTATGTCTTCTTTGAGTTTGTTCCATGTCTTCTCTCAGATGTCTCAAGGGTCCCACGAGCATGAGACGCATGTCTAAATTAACAGTCCCTGTTCCACTAGACTCTTACCATGATTACCCAACCAGATGTACAGACCAGTAAGCTATTGTTATTACATTCTTACAACACTCTTCTCCCTTGCTACTGAATGTCTACTGAATTGATTACATTATCTCCACTCCAGTATGGACAACTGGGCTCTCACAGTGGTTTCCTAAGGAGATCTCCATTCCACTTGTGCCCCTTTCATCTGCCCTGCACCCTCAAGACACGGCAACTCTTTGGAAAGACAATCTTGATCATCCCCACTGAACCCCGCTCATGTTGCTGTTCTTTCAGTCCCCAACAACGGCCAGGCAGGCTCCTTGCCACCAAGAGCCATTGCCAACCTGGAATGCCCTTCTCTTAGGTAACCGTGTTCCTTTGAAGGATACAGCCTCAACCACAGTTTTCTCAGGAAAGCTTTTCTTTTTCTTTCTTTTTTTTTTTTTTTTTTTTTTGGCCTCTGTGATTATATCAAAACCATCCACTAGAAGGTGACTCATGTACTTCATTATGCCCATGATTCTTTCCCAAAAGTATGATACAGTTACGGTTTTGTTTGTCTTCTCAGGACTCGCTCGACTCCTGGCAATGAATGAGTAGATGGTCTCACAGTGTCTCTTGAATTGACACTTATGCACAGACAGCATCCAGGAAATCTTGATTACCATGCATTTGACCCAGGCACCAGCTATTTCTATTGCAGAGTTGGTGGAGAGACATGAATTAGGAATGCTATAAAGAAAAAACAATTCAATTGTATTTGCGGAAGATCTTTATGTTGTGACCGAGGGGTTTAATTTGATTCTCAGCTTGATCTCAAAGATGGATCTGCAGAATGCTGGAAGGAGCAGGGTTTCAGCTACCAAAAAAACCTGTCGAGTTCCATTTACTGGTTTTTGGATGAGCTGGATTTTAGGTGACTGATAGAAATATTCTGGAAAACATTCACGTACATGCGTGGAGAGTGTGTGAGGGATCACGCAGAGCACCTCACCTCAGCTGGCAGCACTGAAGGAACCAGACATGTTGGAGCCATGTGTGTTTGCCCCTCACCCCCTATCTCCCAGCCCTTCTTTGTTTTCCCTCCCATCCCTGCCACTTCCCTGGACTTTCACTTAATGATTGCGCCAGCTTCCTCTCTGCTTCTCCTCTCTCCTACTGCGCACCTTCCTTGCAGAAGGACTTTTCCCACACAAACTTTTCTGCTGTACCTCTTCTGTCCAAACTGGATCTTTCACCAAAACGTCATGATTTACTCCCGAAATTCCTGCACAGTGCCTTTGGTTTTCCTCTCCAAGATGACTTCTGGCTTCTTTCTTTACTCCAGCTGCTCTCCAATACAACCCTACTAGACCCGGAGCCATCTCCAGTTCCCTTAAACCTGCAGGGCGCTCCTCCCTCCCCCAAGTCTTATAACTGAGAGAAAAAAGCACTGTGTTGTAACGTGTTGTATTTGTTCCTAGTGTGGAGGCTGTTTGGTTTTTTTTAATCAAGGCCACACCTATCCTCTATACATGAACTCCAATGTGGCTTTAGGACCTCTTCCCCCAGGACAACTCTGTCCCTTGGTTATCTGCTAGCTTTCTCTAATAACTCTTAGCAGTAAGTTCGCTGACTCACTTTGTCACACAAGCGCGGTTAAACCTCTTTATTTGGCATCTCCCGAGGCAGCCCGGCTACAAAGAGCTGGCCTAGGCAGAATCCGAGGTCACACCTTCCTCCCAGGTGGAGAAAATACGGGAGCCCTTCCGCCCCTCCCAGGACCTCACCAAGATGGCTACCGGAGGGCGCCGGGGCGACAGACGTCATCACGCGCCCGGGGAAGGGTGGGGCCCTCGAGGGACTCTGAGCGAGTGGGCGGGGCCCGCGGGACGGGGCGGGGCCTCTCGCGGGGCGCGGGGCGGGGCCGCGGAGGGGGCCGGGGGCGTTCTTCCCATTCAGCCGGTGCGCGCGGCGGCGGGCGGCGGGCGGCCACGTCGGGGAGTGCTCGACGCCCGGTGGCCGAGCCCGTCGGGGACGGCCCGTTCCGAGCGCAGCGAAGCCGGTGGCCGGGGGAGCGAGCGAGCGAGCGAGCGGGCGGGCGGCCGACCGGCGCTCGAGCTCCGCGGGCGGGAAGCACCAAGGACCGGGGAAGCCCCGGCAGGCGCACGGCAGCGCCTTGCCTCACCTAAGGGGGCCGCGGCGAGGGTCCCCGGAGACCGGGGCGCCACCGGGCGCGACGACCCGGGCCAGGCTCCTGGGAGAGAAGGCGCAGGCCCCTCCTCCGCCGCCGCCGGGCCGCCTCCCACCTCCACCGGGGCCGCCGTGGGAAGAGGCACCTGTGCGTCCCGGTGCGCGCGCGCCTGTGCGCCCGGTGTTCCTGCGGGGCGAGCCGGGGCAGCGCCCCTGGACGGGCGCAGGTGGGGTTCCTCCGGAGCGCGACGTCCGCTGCTGTCGCCGCCGGCGTCCCCGGCTGCCACCGGGTCTCCAGGACCGTGCCGCCGGCGCTGGGGGAGGAGCGGCTGCGGACCGGGCACCATGAACAGCGGCGGCGCCAACATCACCTACGCCAGCCGCAAGCGGCGGAAGCCGGTACAGAAAACGTGAGTGTCCCCGCCCCCAAAATCCCCGGGAACCCCGCGGATGAGGCCCGCCGAACCGGGAGTGGAGACCCGACTTGGATTTTTTTTATTTATTTATTTTTCTCCCTTAATTCCTCAGCGCCCTGTTCTCCCTACTCCAGGTCCCGGTTGTGGAGGGTGCATTTTAGAACTAGACCCCTTCTCTCCCGCGCCTCGCCCTCTGCCCTCCTCCTCCTCACTCCCCGAGGGACTCTGGGGCGCGCGAGCCCTCCGGCAGTGCCCTGCATGGGTGCTAAGTCGCTGACAGCCCTGACCTGGCCCGCGGTGCCCGTGGCTTAGCGCTCCTAAGCCCGCCTTGAAATCCCCTTGCACGGTGCTGTGCGCGTGGGCTGGGCTGAGCTGAGCGCTGCCTTTCCTGGGATGCACGCCTGGGGCGAGCCGGCCCCAGGAGCTCCCTCAGCACGCGCCTGCCTCCCTTTTTCCTGCGAAGGTGTCTTTTGGTGTGTGACAGCTGGCGCCTCGTGCCACTCAGTCTTGGTGCTGACTCCATGAGGCGCCCGGGTGTCCGGCTGGGCCACCTGCGTGGGGCTGGTGGCAGGTGGCAGTTGCAGCGCACAGGTCCGCTGCGGCTTTGGTGTTTCGGGCAGGGAGGGAGGGCGTTTAAGAGTTTGTAAAGATTTGTTAAGAGAGAAGTTTGCATGCTTAGCAGCCACCCTTGATGCCTCCTCTCCCCTATGTGAGAGTGGTGCCAGTTCTAGCTGAGTGATCCCAAACGCAGATTCTGTTTGTTTTGGTGAGGTGTGTGTGGGGGGAGAGGGCAGATTGTCCAAATGATTTCTTTCAGAAAAATCAGAGAGACTCCTTACTTGGGACAGATTTTGCTTTTTGAGGCGACGGTGTTCGCATTTATATTCTTGAGATTTGCACGAACGATTTTTAAGAATGTGTATCAGAAAAAAAAAAAAAAACCTTCACTGTCACTATTGCAAACCAGGAGGTTGTGGGCTAAGTTAAAACCAGCTTTGAGTTGAAAAGTTTCATGGTTGTGCAGTTTTCATTTGCCTCGGAACCTCAGCATGATCCAGCCACCTGGGTCGGCATCCACAGAGACTCATCCTTACCTGGGCCCCATCAGGATTTGTGCTGGTGGTGGTGCTGGTGGCGGCTCCCAGCAGCATGACCCACTTGCCAGTGCTCTGCCCTGGCAGCTGGTTCTGACACTGATTTACAATACTTTTCCTTCTGTAGAGTGGACTGTTATAGAAAAACCTGTTCGCAGTTTATCCTGAATGGGTAAAATTGGGAGGCCTCCCAGATGTCCGCTCTGTATGCTGGCCGATGTAATAGGCTTGGGTCACCGGAGTGTGGTGGGAGGTGGAGGCGGGAGGGTTGTGTGTGGCCGCAGAATAGGAAGCTCTGCCTTGTGAGGGCCTAAGGGAGTGGGTTTGAGTCCCTGTCCCACCGAATGGCACTGATGCCTTTGTAAGCCAGTCACTGAGCTAGTTAGGTGCTCGTTGCAAAGGTCGGCATCTTTGGTTTCCAGGTAATATTTAATGAAAGGCCTTACATTTTTACACGCTCTACTTGTTTGTGCAAGCTGTCCCTTTGCTTGCATTACCTTAACAAGACCTTTTAGTCTACTTCCCGAGGCTTCGATGGTCCTGGTGTTTAATAACCGATGACAGTGTAATGCAATGGACGTGCTCTGGGCTTTGTTTTATTTATTTAGATTAGACCTTTATCAGCTCGTTGCTGAACACTGCACATTGCTTCTGATTATCCAGATGCCTTAGGTGTCAGCTGTGTAAGGAAGACCTGGTGGCATCATTGACATTATGGAGTGAAAGTGTTGCTCTTCTTGCTGGAGTGATGTAGTGTCACATTTATGATTTGGCTAATCGAAGTTCATTTGAGGAGTGTGGCCAGTCGAACAAGCATTAAGTTTAATGTGAGCTTGTAAATTACTGATCTGCAGCTAATGGATCCAACAACCTTGTCTGGTGAAAGAGCATCTTGTTTGTGCTGAAGAGGCTATCGCACTCAAGTGAGAGCCATTTATTTTACTTCCACAGAAAAATACACTGTAGCAGAAATGTAGAACTGTTAAAATAAAAAAAAACACAGTCACTAAATCAATCCATGAAATGTTGGGGCGGCGAAGTAAAGGCTACAATTTTAATCTGAAACACTTTTGAAATCAGTAATTGAATTCATCAAACAAAAATATACTCCCCCTAGTGGCAGGTCCCACATTGAGAAAGTATCTTTATTTGTAAGAAATAATTTTAAACGTGTTCCATAGAAGCCCAAGCAAGTAGCGTATGCGTGGCAGGCTCTCAGTGTTTCCTTCCCCTGTGGGGATCTGGAAATGAGCGGCTCCCAGGCAGCCTTGTGTTAGATACGCTCAGGGACGCATCCTGCTGCACCTTGCCCTGGCTGGTTGCTTCCTCCTCAGCAGTCCTGCTCAAAAAATAGAGCAAGAGTTTTTATTGAAGCTCTGTTCCTTTTCCCTTTTTGAGACGAAAGCCTTTCCTTGTACTTCAGTCATTTTATCTTGTGAAGATGGCTGAAAATCTTAAAGAATAGAATGAAATCTTTTTTTCTCCAAATGATAACAACTTTAGATATGGTTTCAATTTTTTGATGTTTTATCAGTGCAGAAACACTTCTAATGGTGTTTCAACAAAGTACTAGATGGGGGCAACTAGCAGGTGTTGGGTAACTGACAGTCAAGTCAGCCATCGGGAAGGGTCCAAACTGGAAGTAACTTCTGAACCTTACCTGATACTCTGTTAAAATGCATGCTTAGAAAAGATTTGACTTTATTAAGCATGCTAATATTAATGGGAAAGCCTTGTCTTTCCTGCTATTCTTATCACATTGTATTCATTGTATTATAAACAACATTAACCTCAGTTATATAATACTGACTTACTGAGTTTTGCTATGTTATATAATACACATTACATGTGTCCCAGGACTGTGGCATGGTGCTGTTTTTTCAAATAGGATCTAAAGGCAAGGGACAGGTCCTTTCTGTCACCCAATTGTCCCTCCTTGTTGTTGAAAACAGCTTTGTTGAGGTAGCGTATGCTTCCTGACTGTTGGCCATTTCTGCACAGTGCATCTGGGACAGACGGTTCAAAGTGTTTAGTTACAAGTTACATTTAATGACAGGAGGAGAAACAGGACATAAAAGTAGGGAGCACAGGTCCCACCCTGGAAGGGGAGGTTGCATTTCCCGAGGAGGTAGATCTGAGCAAGTCTATCCAAGAAAGCGAAGCGGCATGGACCCACACCACCGCTCCTGCAGCCCAAACCCACAGAACTGGAGTGGTTTGGGACCCGCAAAGACTGCCACAGTTTCACATGAAGTGGAAACATACTTGTGTTCTTGAAGTCTTTGAGCTAGGAATCTCACAGTGCCGTTGATTCTGCTGGGAGGCAGTCAGTTCCCAGGTCCAGACACTGCCAAGATGCAGCACTTCCCTGGCGAGGAAGCTGGCGCAGCTCCTGCTTACTCCGCTCTGGGTGAACAGTTAAAAATAAGGAGGACACACGTCTTTACCAACTGTGCCTTAAAACTGATTTTCCTCATTGTGACCCCAACGGAGATGCTGCTTACTGACGCTCTGAAACTGTCATGCACCCTGCTTGACTTACATCATGTACTGTGTGTGTGTGCACACATGCGCACACGCGCAAAGGAGCCTGGGGGTTGCATGCCACATTACTCACTCAGCTGGTCAGTGAAGGAGCTGAGACTGGACATTGGCTCGCGGCTCTTGGCAGTAGTGTGCAGTGGTGTGCACATGTCCCCATGTCTTGGGGGTTCCGCTGGGCCACTGTCTCTCCTCTGTGTGGTGGCTAAAATCAGTTATTTGCTTTTTTAAATATATGATTTGCACTTGCTCATTGCATTGGTTGTATTTATTTCCGTTCTTCCCCGTTACTGACTAGCTACCTGCCACCCTGTTGTCTTAAGCATTGCTTTTAATCGCTGCATGATACCTTGAGGAGGCAACGCTGGTATTTCCAGATTTCCAGTATTTAGCTGAAATTCCAGAGAACACCCTGAGGCACATATATGTATATTTTTTTTACGAGGTTATTTTTTTTTTCTTGGAAAATTCCCAGGATTGAAAATTCAGGTTAGAGAAGTATGTTTACTTTAAAGATTGAGCCAAATATTATACTCAGATAGTATCAAACTACTGTGGCAATTTGTGAGTGTGTTTGCTCCCTTGCACTTTTGCTCATAGATGATGTTGCTTTCATATGCGAAAGTCTGGGTTGGTTAGTTGAACTTACTCTGCTGTGTTGGGCGTGGACTCGTGTTTAGCAGCAACGAATGTGTCCACTAACAGCTTTTCTGCCTGCAGTGTCTTTTACATGTTGATTTGTTTTGTTTTTTAAAATGAATTGGCCTTTAAAAATACATCCCTTTAAAAATAAATCCCTATTGAGTAATACCTGAAGAATAAAATTAAAATATGTGCATGTAGATAGATAGTAATATCTGAACGTTAGTGTGTTAGGTTTATGTTTTGACATAATACTGTGACAACTTGGACTTGAGTACTCCCTTTGTCTTTCCTTTTTTTGTCTTTCTAAACTCTCCCGCTGTTATTTTTCTCACAACTTTGGCTTAAACTCACTTGCAACATTACATTTTTTTTTTACTATGTGAATTTAACAAATTACTTGCGATGTCACTTTTTTTTTTACTACATAAATATTGCTTATTGTCAGAATAAAATTATGTAATATCATGAAGCATGCTATCAGTATTTTTCTACCTATTTCTCACTTTCATATTTATTTGCATCTGGGTTTAGCTGTCACTTAGGCTTGTTGAAAACAGAATTGGTGTGTCAGTCCTTTGCTTTTTTTCTGTTTGGGTGTGATTTTCTGGAGAATTTTGTATTCTCACAGGATGAAAGTGGAAGGGCCTTGCCTGTTTTTAGACTGCATTTAGATGTCACATCTCCAAAAAAAAGTCTTACTTGGTGCAGGATGAACAAGCTGGAGCTGTCTTTTAGGAGTGTCACGGTGAGTTCTCCTGGTGCTGTGCACGCAGGAGGTGCTTGAGATGTCCTGATTCACTGTTGACTGCCATTTGAGATTGTTCCCGTTCTTGGAGAGAAGTTACTTCTGGGCAGGGGGAAATACGGGAGAGGAAAAACTGTCCTTGCATGGAAGAGGGGGTAGTTTCTTGCTTCTGTCATTTTGCACATGTTCTGTCTTCTATAAAGCTTTGGGCTGTTGATAGTGCAAGATTTCCACTTTGGTTAACAAACCGTGGGGAGTCGAGAGCCTCAGAAATGCAAAGCCTAGCCAGGGGCCAGGGAGACAGCAGAAAATGTCTGACTCACTCCAAGTGACTCCAGTAAGAAGCAGCACACCCCACTGTTCTCAGCTAACAATGAAATTCCATTCAGCACACACTTATTGTGGAGACTCAGAATTAATATTCTGAGATAAGTATGCACTGAAGCTAAAGGCAGGAAATGAAGACTGGACAGTGTTAAGAAAGAGCTGGGCTGCACTGGGCATGGTGGAATGGGAGAGGGATATCATGGGGGAATGTCACTACTTCAGACTTCCTTACCACTAAGTGCTGTCTTAGCCGATATGGAGAGGAGAGAGTGCCCAGCGTTCCCAGACTATGCATGAAAGGATATTCCAGCACAAGCACCACTAGAACCAAGGATGGTGAAGTTGTTAATAAGGAGACTAAAGGTAGTACATTCCATCATCAGAGGAAAAGCCAGTTGAGCAAACTCAGAACTTCTTGTGAAAGGGAGTCTCGTTTGCAAATGTCCTTTGATTGCACAGGAAGACTAACACTGCATTTTGATGTCTTTTTGGTTTGATGATGAAGACATAGGCATTTACAGGTACATTATAATCCAGTGGAGCTGATTTTAGCAATGTTGGTTCAAGCACTGGGGGCAGATGAAGCTCACATCGTGGTGGATGTTAAAAAGGCTTTATTGCAGGTTCCATGGGAGTACTGGAGGATGTCTGGCACCACAATAGAGGACAGAACTAATCAATCAACTACCCCAGCCATATGTTGACAGTGAAAACTGGGCAAAAAGAGGCTCTTGGATGGACTATATCAATCAGTGGATTCTACAGTGACTTCATTGTGCTTGGGATGGCAAAATTGGCAGGAATTCAGAACCGTTGAACTATCAAAACCACTTGAGCAAGACCCTCAGAGCACACCCCACATAGGGGACCTGGGATGGGTGGGAGCTGGGTGGGGCTTCTCCCTTTATCTCCCCATTACCCCAGATACAGAAAAAGAAGAGAATGTGGAAATAATAGTCTTACCCACTTTCCTGTAGCCCTTGAACCTTTGTGCCTTAATGAACCATGTAAAGGTTGTCCAAAAAAAAAAAGGCTTTACTGAAGTTAGTAGCCAGTCGGCGCTGGACACTGCTGTAGCCGTTGCCACCTGAAGGTGTAGCTCACGGGGCTTCTCTCCCAGAAGTGTGGCGTGCACTCAGCTGGAGGTGTGATTTCACAATTCTGGCGCACAGGTTGGGACAGGACTTTTGAGGTTACAGTTTAAAAAAGAAGTTGCCCTTTTGCCTGGTCACTGTCCCACAGTACCTCTTTTCTGGAGACTTCTGAGCAGCAGTAATGCCAAGCCCAATCTTAGAGGAATGCTTTTCTCTAATTCCAGTACGGCTTTTTATTTAGATGATGACGGACAATGTACTCAAATGTGGATTTTAAGACAACTCATAAATGAAAATATTAGCATAACTCACATCAACTGTGAAGATTGCTTTCCATTATTACTTAGTTTTACATCATTGATGTGTGAATATGGATGAATTGTGTTTGCAAAACAGTTGTGGAAAATGTGTCAGATGCATTGCTTGGACTTTAATAATCTGAGAGCAGAAAGGCACAGTGGGGGCCCGGCGGCATGGCCTAGCGGCTAAAGTCCTCGCCTTGAACGCGCCATGATCCCATATGGGTGGCGGTTCTAATCCTGGCAGCTCCACTTCCCACCAGTTTGAGGACGGCCCAAAGCTTTGGGACCCTGCATCCACGTGGGATACCCGGAGGAAGTTCCTGGATCCTGACTTCGGATTGGCAAAGCATCGGCCGTTGCGCTCACTTGGGGAGTAAATCATCGAACTGAAGATCTTCCTCTCTGTCTCTCCTACTCTCTGTATATCTGACTTTGTAATAAAAATAAATAAATCTTAAAAAAAAAAGAAAAGAAAGGCACAGTGGGTGTGCTTTGCTAAGCCCCCCAGGTGCTTCTCAGCCCTTATTGAATTCCTCGGTGCATGCGACTTTGTTCTGTGGCTTCAGAATCTCGCAGCCTGCTTCTCAGGTCCGTCCTGTCCTTCCTGTGACAGCCATCTCTGCCTGTGCCTCTTCCACACCGTCCTGGAGGCTTGTCCTCTGGTCACCATTCCTCTTGTTGGCCCCGGCCTCCCTCCACACACACAGTTAGGGGTTTGCTTTTAAGCCCCAAATCCTCATGGCAAACTGTTGGAGCTTCGTTGAACTTTCTGAGACACAAACTATGAAAGCTGATACTTAAGCAGGGTGTCGAGTCCCATGCCAGGGCACTACGGATGTAAAAATAGTTTTATCTACATAGTAAGAAGAGTCACAGGAAAACAAGCATACACAGTTGGGTTGCTTCACACTTGATGTGTAGGAATTGCATCTCTTGTTAAGTGTTTCCTAAGATGGATGATAACGTGCTGGAGACATGGAAAGCATTTCACTGTGCAAAAAAATGGTGTTGGAGCCTGCTGCAGGCTTGAGTACCAGGAAGAGCTGACCCAGCGGTGATGGCTCCTGAAGGCTGTCTTCCAATTCCTGTGCCTTCTTCAAGCCTGTCTGCCTAGAGTACAGGAATCAGTTCTACACACTTCTGAATTGATGTGGAGCTGTAACTTTCAGTGGAACTGTTGTGTGAGAGATTGGCGTAAGATTCAGTAGTCAAGTAGAATGGACGTAGTTCCCATGCTGCTGCTGGTGGAGGCCAGGATGAATGTCTCATCAGTGCCTTGCTTAGAGGGACTCAAAAGACCAAGCAGGAGATGGTGCCAGCTGTTGGTAATCGAAGTGATTTCTGAGCTTTGGGATGTGACAAGGGACACTTACGGTGGAGAATATGAATGTGTAGCTCATGTGTCAGTCCACAGCTGTTGCATCAGAAGAGTGGCATAGTCAGGTGTATGGTTTAAAAAAGAAGTTCCTGGTGGTAAGAGTCTAGCTTCAGCCAGCCCCACCCTGCTTTCTGTGTTCTCTGGCATCAAAGTCAGCTTGTTTGAACACAGAACTAATCCTGTCAGCCCCTGCTCAGCCCTCAAAGTGACTCCCAGGTACCACAGTCCCCCGCTGTCACTGTGAGGAGATGGTGCACCGTCTTGCACATGTTGTCATCAGGTGCACCGTCGTGCACCTGTCTGGCTCCACGTCCTTAGTGCTGTCACAACCAGCACCTCCAGCAGCACCTCCATCGTTCCTTAGTTGCTTACCGTGCTGGATGTGTCTTAATGACTCTCACCATCAGGCAAGTTACATGTGTATCTATTTGTTTCTGTCTGTGCTCCAGCTGGAAGCCAGCCCCAGCAAACCAGAGCTGCTAGGCTGATTCAGGTGAGAGGGGCTCTTTGGCCCCAGCCATCTTCCCCCTCTGCCTCTTGGGCTCTGTGCTTCCCTCTTGTGGTGAGAGACCTCTGAGGAATTGTGCTCATCCTTCAGGACCCGTCGCAGATGCCACCTTTTCTGGAAACATCTTCTCCAGATGGCTGTTCCTGGACCTTGGCCTCTGTTAACACCATTGGAGTATTTAGTAAGAGGAGGTTTTCTTGGGCTGTCCAGGATAGGATGGTTGGAGGTTTGTTAACTAGGGATTAACTAGTGAGGGGTTATGCAATGAAATAGGCAAGCCGTATAAGTAAGGGTGAAATGTAGTTGGTCAGTTGGAGGAATGCAGGAATTATATGTGACTTGACTTTAATTCTAAATGCAATGTGATTAAAGGGAAATAGCTAGGGAAGCATTCACCAATTTTTGTTAAATATGAAATTATGCACATAGTCTGGAGGAAGTATCCACTGTCAGTTTATCAACCTTTCTGGTATAAATGACTATTTTTCTCTATTCTCTGTAATAGAGAAAAGTTGAGGGCTACAGAAATTACTTGCTAGTGGCAATGTGAAAAGTATGTTAGACTCCATATTTACTTCTCTTTATCTTTCTCCACAAAGAAGGCTGAAGTGACCTGTCTAAAAATCTTTTGATTGGGTCCAATCATAGCACTGAACTCATTCCTGCCTTATAAGAGAGCAGAATTTACGTTTCAGTTGTCAAAGTGTTTTTGTTGTAAGATTGCTGTATGATTCTAGCTAACGGGAAGGCTGGGTCCCTAAACACTCAGCCTGGCCGTCTGATGTCTTCTCTGTTCATCTTTTCGCATGGATGTCTGGTGTGTGCATTCACTGTGTGATTCATTTTTGCACTGAGATTCTGGCTAAGTCCTTTGCATTAAGGTGTTAAGTTTCTCATTTCTGAACTCGTGTCTCACTCCTACATATTAGTATAACTTTGTTTTAAAAAATCTTTCCTTAAGACATAGAGACAGAGCAACACATTCCATCCACAGATTCACTCGCTGTGCCAAAGGCTCGGGTTAGGAACTGAGTCTGTGTCTCCCACAAGAGTGGCAGGAACCCAAGGGCTGGAGCCATGGTCTGCTGTACACATCACCAGGAAGCTGGAAGCAGAGCTAGACTTGAACCCAGCACTCAGATTGGCTTGCAGGTCTCCCAGCCCGTGCTGTTCTACCCATAACCTTGCTTGCTTTTGTCTGATGAAAATCATGGCAAGTTGGTGATTGAGGGACAAACTATGAAACTTTCTGATTGAGGGACAAACCATGAAAGCTGAGAATGACGTAGACTTGCTGCCCCATCAAAGCAAAAGCTGACAATAATGACAGTGAAGCTCTGATGTTTGTTAATACATAGGCAGCAAAAGCTAACCCAAATAACGCCAGCTTGCTTTTTCTGAAAGATAGGCGAGGAGGCATGGTTTTTACGTAATTCATTATTTATTTTATATTGCTTCTCCCTACAATAACTAACCGTGTTTGAAAGGGAAAACATCCTAATAGGCTCGTTACCACGAACATGTGAGGCTGTAAGTGGGATTTAGCATTTTCCTATGATGACTTCCTAAGCTTTATAGTAAGGCAACATGGAGAATTTCACCCTTTGCTTTTCTTAAGATACGAAAAGAAAATTGGGGGAAGATTTTTGTAAACCTGAAATAGACTTTAGAAGTTTGTTGACTTAGAGAAATATGAGAGAAAATCTCCTCACGTAGCAGCAACTTATCCTTGATATATTTAAAAAGGATTTTTATGCTATTACTTTTTTCAGAGTAAAACTGATTCCGGCTGAAGGAATCAAGTCAAATCCTTCCAAGAGACACAGAGACCGGCTGAACACGGAGCTGGACCGCTTGGCTAGCCTGCTGCCTTTCCCACAGGATGTTATCAACAAGCTGGACAAACTGTCTGTGCTGAGGCTCAGCGTCAGCTACCTGAGGGCCAAGAGCTTCTTTGATGGTAAGTTAAAGAGTTCACATTTTTCTACAATAATTCGGAAAATACTTGTATTAAATCTGGCTGCTTCCGCGTTTAGTAAAATAGGCCCCATGTGACAACTTTTGCTTACTGCTAAGTAATAAAGCTGAAGTAATCACGCCAACTGTGTGGTGATTCCGGGATCACCCCTCCGGTTTCCCATCGAGCAGGTGCAGCCCCTTACGTGGCATATGATCTAATTTTTGAAAATCATATATGCGGAAGTTATACTCAGATGAAGTATGTGCGATTTTATAATCCCTCCCTTTTCCCTTCCAATCTGGTTTTTAAAAGTCTTTTTAACAGGTAAGGATAAAATTTCTTAGTGCTGTGATGTGTTATTACCAATTTTTTTTTTTTTTACAGATGAATACTGCTTGTAGTAGTTCTTTAAATTTTATATTTGGCTGTGCTCCTTTGTCTTAACTGTTTGTTGCAGGAAAATGAGCTGACTAGGTAGGTGATATTTGTTACCCCTTGTAATACAGAATGTTACCATCATAAAGTACTTTAGGTGGAAATTTTGCTTAAAATGAATGTTTCAATGGGTTTGCAGCATGTAAAGTAGTTCCTTGAGTTCTGTTGGATTAGGTTGTTTAATTCTTTCAGAATGTTCTGTTGTTTCGTAGGCCTTAATGCGAGGGCTCATCTGAGCAGCCTGTGATAATACTTGTCAGGCTTCAACATGCATTCAAGTCACAGATACGGATCATGTTAAGATGCAGATTGGTGGGCCCAGTGCGGTAGCCTAGCAGCTAAAGTCGCCTTGCACACACCAGGATCCCATATGGGCACTGGTTCTAATCCCAGCAGCCCCACTTCCCATCCAGCTCCCTGCCTGTGGCCTGGGAAAGCAGTCGAGGATGGCCCAAAACCTTGGGACCCTGCACCCGCTTGGGAAACCTGGAAGAAGCTCTGGGCTCCTGGCTTTGGATCACCTCAGCTCCAGCCATTATAGCCACTTACTTGGGTAGTGAATCAATGGGCAGCTGATATTCCTGTCTTTCCTCCTCTCTGTAAATCTGATTTTCCATTAGAAATTTGAAAAAAAATAAATCTTAAAAAAAAAAAAAGATGCAGATTCATACTCAGGAGGTTCAGGTGTGACTTAGGGTTTGCACATTTTTAACCAGCTCTCAGTTGGTGTTGATACTGCTGGTTCAGTTCACCAGGAAGTTTTGCACTTACACAGTGTACCTACAGATAATTGAGCTGTAATTTATGTTTAGAATATTACAAAACCATTAGTTCTCCTTTGCGTTCATGGTGACCTGTATCGGTGTCTCTATTCTAAACGTCCATTTATGTTCCTGCTGACATAGACTTGCAGTGCACAACAGTTGGGTAGCTTAGTATGTACAGACTAGGGAATAGGCACCACCTTCAGGGCAGTACCTGCAGAGAAATTTCTGTATTTACAGGTTTTGTAGCAGGCCCCTTGGTTTCAGTTCTCTCTCCCCTGGGTGTGGGTGTGGGTGTGTGTGTGTGTTTCCCATTTGATCCTGCAGGTGTGTCACACATTATTCCCTTGGAGTGCCTGTAACTCGATGTGGTCATTTTTGTTAGATTTGAAACCAGAACCCAAATTTCCAGGTTGCTGACACAGGTGTTCATCTTTTCTTGACCATTTCTCAGGTACTTCTCTCTTTTCATGCAATCAGAAAGGAGGATTAAGCTCTGAGGATTTCTCTGAGAACTGAGGTCCTCAGAGGCGTAGCTCCCAGGCAAGCAGGATCAGCATTACCCAGGAAGCTGTGAGCAATGCGGATCCCTGAGCCTCCCGCCTCCCCGTGGAACCACAACATCTGGTGCTGGGACCAGATGCCTGTGCAAGTTTGGAAGCCGTCACTGTAGACTGTTGCTTCTGGCTCCATGGAGAGCTCCCCTGATTCTCCGTGTCTATTCACATGCTTTGTCCCCCACGTTGTCCCTGACCAATGACATGAGGTCTCCGCCCTGAAAGAGTTTATGCCCTGAAGCCAGGGAGGCATTACGCCTTGACTTTGTAAAAATTTATTGGCTTGAGTCATTTTGCGTTTCCATTTCCTGCTCCTCTCGGCGCTGTTAAAAAAGGAGGAAACCATGTACAGGTTGTCCCTTGTTTAGATTTGAGGCTACTTGCAGGTAGCCAGAGTAACATGGTTAGTACCCTCTGAAGCAGAAACACTTGTGTGTGCATTTAATATATGTATTATATCGTGTGTACACACACATGCATGCATGATTAGACATGTGACCTCACCTAACCTCTCAAGTAAAAGATTCTAAAGGCTCTTTGGTAAAGAAAGTGGTAGTTCAAGGGGCTCATCAAGGAGTTAATAATACTTGTTACAAAGCTGCCTTTCCTCCATTAATGAGCTTTTTCCTCTTTTATTCTGGCTCAGTGTATTTCAGTGTAGGATCTCATTCCTTCATCAATCATATTGTCTTTAATTCTAGATCCTTTATATTACTGGTTTTCAAACATCATTGCATGCAAGAATTACCTTGAAATCTAACTAAAATATGTATTTGAAGGTATGTGGGGATTTAGTGGATTCTGGGTAAACCCAAGGAATCGATATTTTAACAAGCACATCACACAGTGTGACACAGAGACTGTTCATGGCCTTGAGTATGCCCTGGGCAATATGTCTGGTTGGTTTGTTTTGTATTTAGTGCTTTGTTTAAACCCAAAAGAAGAAAAAAAAAATCCAAGTATATGCAATGTTGGGAAGAACATAAATGTGCTTGTGTGTGTTAGTGGTGTGGATGCTTCTTCAGAATACAACATAGAGTAAGGTAGAAGGGAGGGAAAGAATTAGTAACAAACCAGACAGATCCCCACCCTGCCCTGCATCACCAGTGACGTGGGAAGGCAGTGCAGATACCAGAAAAAGAGATCTGGAGGGTCACTTGTACACCTGAACTGAGTGACGGTTCAGTGAGGCCACGATGTGCACTGGCTGCAGTTAGACCTGCTCTGCCACCACTAGGGAAACAGTATAGTGAAGGGAAGGGAAGCTCCGAGTGAATAACAGGATGCAAACAGGGGGTGTGTGAATTCCTGCGGAAAGAACAATATAAACGAGTAATCATACAATCTTGCTAGAAAGGAAACTCAAGTTTTACTATAACAATAGATATTTTTCCAAGAAAATACATCTATTTATTGCAAGTTTAAATAATCCAGCTTGGATGGACCATCTTATACATCAGAGCCATGACTGTACTGCGCTTGCTCATTGCAAAGCAGCACCGAGCTTAAGTGCAACATTCCTATGCATCTATTCCTAGTTCATTTAAGTGTCCTGAAATACAGCTTTTCAGTATTTCAACAATCAAGTTTGAAGCAGTTTCTTTGGTGTTATTTGAGTATTGGACTCAAATGCCACATCATCTCAGCCTTGGAAAGTATATACACACACAATTGAAGCAAGAGCTATGATCAGTAGCAGTCTGATAACACACCAGGATTTGGGCAACTACAACCTGAGCTTTGAAATGTGTTGATATTAAGGAAGGGGATTGTTTTCTACCGTGTCTTGTACGGTTGTCCTAAAGTTGACACTGGGTCAGTGTGGTAATGTTAATGACACCAGTAGTAATGCCATATATTGAATTGCTTCAATTAGATTTCCTTATTGCCTTTTGAAACATTCGACCTCGTGTAAGTTTTCAAATTTATTCTGATCTTTGAGAGTGAATCCCAACCTTTACATTTTAGAGAAAAGAACTAAAAATTTGGGCATGAGTAATCCAGGCTTTTCTGTTTAGATGTGTGATGCTAATAAAATGAAGAGGTGGACAGGTTTTTGTTTTGTTTTGTTTTGTCTTTAGGTGATAGTGAAAGGGGATTATGTAGCATTTATTCCTTAAGTAAAATATTCATGGTAAACATTGCACTGTTTACAATACAATCAACAACTATGGAATATTTTATCTCCTCTCTTATATTTGAGTCATTTGTTATTCATTGTGTCAACTTTACAAATTTAATTTGTGGAAAATAAGTATCAGAAACAAGAAAAGGATGAATTTTTCTTTGAGTTGCCACTAAGCCTGTCAGAACTGAGTTAGGAACCCGAGTTTCTAATTCCAAAGTCCACGCTGGCAACGGTCCAAGGGAGTAGGTTTCTGGTTATTTTCAAAACCGGATAATGGGGAAAATCTGAGTCTTGTTTTACTGTTTTATAAAATATGGGGTTATTTACATGTTAGGATATTTTAAATTTACTAGGTCTAAAAGTGCTGTGTGAAGAGAATGTTAGTTATCACAGTAGCTGTTGTGAGCTAACCTGCGTTAGATGTGAAGTTAGCTGTGATGTCGCATAATTGACAAACAACACTTACTTGATGTGAAGTTGGTTGCCATGATCAAACATTTATCTGACTCAGCGTTTGTCATGGATCCTAGCTGACTTTTCTAGAGCTCTTCTCATGGTCTTTGACAGGTGCTTGTGTAATTCACTCCTAGCCCTCTAGGTTTGCAGAAGAGAGCTGTTGTGTCCGTGCACCTGCAGCTCTGTATGCTTCCCCATGGCAGTCTGGCTTGGGTATGTCTTTCAAGCACAATGTTAGTGTTATTTAGAATTTGTTTTCTTTTTATTTGAGAGACAGAAAAAAGAGACAGAAAGTAGACAGATTTTCCATCTGTTGGTTCACTTTCCAGCTGCCTCCCACAGGACTGGGCCAGGAGACACTACCTGGGTCATGAGCCAGAACTTGCTGTCTTTCAGGAAGTGCGTCAGCAGGAAGCTGACATCAAAAGTAGAGTCAAGACCCAAACCAGACCCTCCCACCTGGGATTTGAGCATCTCAAGCCGTGTTGTAATCACTACACCAAAGCCCACCTCAAAAATATGATTCTCAGAAAGTAACGCTGTATGTGTATATATGCCAGGAGGAGACTTGAACAAGTAGTTAAGAATGAATTAAATAATGAAGCACTTCTAAGGGTTGAAATTTCATGAAGATTGATGTGTTTGCATGTCTGCTTTTTCATTTGTGAATTCTGGTTTCATCTGCTTTGCTGCAGTATTTAAATTATTGAATGTCAAGTAAATTACCAGTTTTAGTATCAAGATATCATAGAAAATGTCACAAAGTTTGGAAATATCTTTTAGCACATTAAAAGTAATCCCATTAAGTGGCTATTGGGTTTCATTTACCCATGACACTATCTGTCTTAAATGTTTTTGATCTAGTGGTAAGTTGTGTTTTGACTTTGAGATGAAAATTTGCTAACACAATCTTTTTTGGCTTTTTGATGACATATGTATGGGACGTGAACAGGCAGATGTAAGATACCTGTCAGAGGAAGATGTCTCTGCCTCTCCCTCTCTCTCTCTAACTTTGCCTCCCAAATAAACAGAAGAAACATATTTAAAAATTAAATGTAACAGTTTACTTTCCCTGTGATTTCCTTTCATCAGAAGTGGTGCGTCCTCCTCTTAGGGTTCGGGTTGCGTTTAGGGTTAGAATTCAGAGGACAGTGGCAGAGCTAGCTTTGGTGAGACTGTAAACAGTGGGCATGCGTGCTCTTCCCTCTGTTGGGATATTCAGAGGATTTTGTGCGACTGCCCCGTGTACCACATGTGCTTCAGCTTTTGTCCTTGTAGAATTGTTACTAGGATTGTTGTTTCCTCAGGGGGGTTTCTATAAGTGTGATGTTTAAGCCTGGAGCAGAGGAGGGAGACAGGAACATTTCTAGGTCTTTTCATTATCCTGGTATGCGGAGTCACTGGTTTGCAGAGTGGCCCTGGTGCCAGCCCTCCCTGGGGACATGTGAGTGGTGCAGACTGTGGGGGCCCGTCCTACACATGCAGCATGAGGCCCTGTAGGGTTATGGCATGCTCAGCCTTCCAGGTGACTCTGCTGTCCCTGAGGGCCCAGGAGTCCCCGCTCTCCTTGCTGTCTGTCCTCAGAGTGCAGTGTGAATTGCACTCGTAGGTATATGTGAGAAGTTAAACGCAGATCAGTTCTCATGGAAGAGGTAAATTAAGCTGCTGTAGTTGGCTCAGTTAATGCAGGAATGTTATGAATCGGCACAGAGCACTTGGATGGAACTGTAACTGCAAGAATGTTCGTTAACATCTTTGGAAGTTAGTTTCCACTTGAGAGTTGAAATAGCACCCACTTCTTAGGACTTTTCTCCTTGTAAATTTATTTTGCATTTGCTGTAAAGACTGTAATCATTCTTCGCCCTTGTATGCGCCAGGATCTCATATGGGCACTGGTTTGTGTCCCAGCTGCTCCACTTCCCATCCAGCTCCCTGCGTATGGCTTGGGAAAGCAGTCCAGGACGGCCCAAAGCCTTGGGTTCCTGCACCCATGTGGGAGACCTGGAAGAGGCTCCTGACTCCAAGTTCGGAGCGGCTCAGCTTCAGTTATTGTGGCCGCTTGGAGAGTGAATCAACAGACAGAAGGTCTTTCTGTCTGTCCTTCTCTCTGTAAATTTACCTTCCAAAAAAATGAATAAATCTAGAAAAAGTAACCACTTTTTTCTTAACCTTGCAGTCATGCATGTGCAAAGGAACATTCACATTTTACAAAATCAGACTTGCCTTACTTTTGTATCAGTGATTGGAAATTTACACGCAGAAAAACAGAAACATGATCTGCACCATCAGAAGCTACTGGACTGTACGAACCTCAGCTTTGTTTCCTGGGGATGAAAACACAACACACTTAACACCGCTTTCTTTCCCTCAAAAGGAAAAGAACACTTCATTCACAAAAGGAAATGTTATGCATTGAAGTGAAATGTGTTTTAGTCCTAGGTGTGCTTAATGTTATTTGCAAGTTATTTGTAAATACCAGGCTAAAGTAAACTAGGGCTATTTTCTTTACATTTAGGAAATACTATACTATTTCACCCTCTTTAATTGATAAAATCTTCTATGGTTAGTTGGATCTTCCAAGTCTTAGCTCTCTGTCTTTCATGCTTATGTCAGTGTGGGAGTGGAATTTATCTTTCCTTGCCAGAGTAATAAAGGGGATGATAAATATTATTGTAAAATCAATTGAATTTATGGCAACGATTAGGGATTTAGAAAGCGTATGTTCTCCTCTGGCAGGATTCATCCTGTCATTTTCCTGTTTAAGTGCAACTTATTACAAAGTACAAAATAAACTTTATCACCATTTTTTTTTCTGCATGCGTTTTTCATCTTGAATAATTTGAAGTTTGCTTTTCTCAAGAGGGAACATTTGGCATGTCGGAAGAACTAGATGTCTGAGCTTAGATACATGGGGAAGGAGGGTTGCACATTAGCAAGCAGGAGTAGACTTAAATGCAAGTGGGAATAAGGCTGGAATCTAGAATATGACATATTTACACTCTAAACCCCACCATTGATTGGATTAACTAGGTTATGTTGTGGGGCTGTTTTATGGGTTTCTCCATGAGGAGAAAATGGAAGCATATTCATGGTTTACTGTTTTGCTCATACACTGAATGCTCAAAGTCAGATCCTCGGGCTTTGGGAGGTGGGGTGAACGGGCTGGTGGGAAGACTGTCACATTCTGACTTCCTGTCAGAATCGGTGGGTGACTTTATTCCCAGAGATCTTCTCTGTTTTTCTGCATTGTTGTACATGTAATTCCCGAGTTGTAACATTTTAAGTGTCCCAGACAGCTGAGTATGCAGTCATTTAGGGTTAAGTACTCTCAATGTCCTGTAGTTCTAACAGTCCCATTAGGGACTGATGCTCCTATGTAAGGTGGGAAGACTGGGTAACTCCCTGTTGGCACCTTCTCACAGCTTGCTGTGATGGCTGGAGGGGACGCTTATTGTCTTTGCCCTTGACTCAGTGACTGGTTCCAGCTACTCAGGTTCTGTATATGGCGTTTGCCCTCACTGGAAGATGAGGAAGCTAGAGGTCAGAGGTGGTTTGTGGAGTGGAGAAGTCTAGGAGGTGGTTCGTAATTCCGCACACACTGGAATCAGGCTCCCTGGCTTTTTATCCAAGCTCCATTTCTGAGAACTCTGTGACCCTGGGGAGTGTCTTGACCTCCCTGAACTCTCAGTTTGTTAATATATTGAAAGAGCAGCAGAGCTAATGCTGTGGGGCCGTCCTGCAGGTGACATGCATGGTCCTGCAAGGACACTGCTGGGCCTGCAGCGCCTGCTCACTACCACACAGCACTGGGACACATGTGTTTAAAGTGATCTAGACGACGGGAGTAGCCCTGTGACAGTGTGAAATGGCACCTGCTCTGTCTCTGCTTTCTAGTCAAGGTGAGCAGTAGATGCACAAAAGTGAGCAGAAGTAATATACTTCCTGGTCATTTTAAGAAGGAAGGGGTAGTTGGTATGAGATCGAGAGAAGGAGGGAGATGGCATGTCTGGGTAGAGAAGCCAGAGGATAAAGTGAATTTTCTGAACAAGCACAGTAGTGTGTTTGAGGTGACTCTGGGAGGGAACACACCCTTCCTGGACACATCTGTACACTGTATTTACTTACATCTTTTACCACAAGTTGACCTGGGATCATTTCCCACAATGCACTTCTCACAAAATTCAATGAAGCAGTTAGCATATTAAATATTGTCCTTGCCACATTTATAATTCTGTGCAATATTTTGTGGAAATTATTTGATCCTATTTTTTTTTCTTCAAGTTCTTTTACTGAAAGTCCTTCAGCCATCTGGTACTTAGTGTTTTTGATACTTTTTTTTTTTCTTTTCATGTTTGTGTAGCTTCAGTGTCCTGCTGGCAGGCAGGGTCTGTCCAGTGCCTATTTAACATTGGTCAGTAAAGCCAACACAAATTCAAAAGCAGATCATCAGTTACTCTGACATAATGATCTCTTTAATTTCTTCAGCGTCTCCGTGGTCAAAACATCATTGCTCAACCATTTTCTGTGATTTTTCTCCTGCCAGGAGTTTTGCTTGGAACTAATATCAATTGTATTTATTAGAACTTGGTTTGATGAGTTCTCTGTTGATAATTTGGGTGGTTAAGTACAGTGTTAGTGCCGTTTGCCCGAGTCAGGCTTACTTTGTTTCTATTGCCATGTGACTGTTTTTGTTTTGTTTCTTGCTCTGTAACAGGAAGTCTTATATTTATTGGTAGATCATAGAACTCTGAAATTGTGCCTTGCCTGGAGCTTTTGGAAAAGTAGTGGAGTGTGATAAACTCCAGCGTTGTGAGGTTTTAGTGCATGTACGATGTCCAGCCATCAGTGGATGGTCCAAGACAGCGCATGCATGTGCCATGGAGTATCACGCAGCCACAAAAATGAAATCCTCTCATTTTGAACAGAATGAATGGAGCTGAAGGTGATTATGTTAAGCCAATTAAGCCAGGAACAGAAAAATGAGTACTGTGTGTTCTTATTTATGTATTAATTTTTTTTTAAAAAAAAATGAATCTTTTGAACCTGTGCTAGGTTAGATAAGGATGAGGAAGTGCTGAGTACCTGGTCTGGTCGCATTGTGTTGTGTGTGCGTGCTGAATGTTGCATGGCACTGCATCAGGCTGTACCAGTGAGGCATGTCATGCAGTTTTTAAGAAGGGAAGGAAGGAAGGAAGGAAGGAAGGAAGGAAGGAATTGAGGAAGGAAGGAAGGAATTGAGGAAGGGAGGAAGGGAGGAGCAGCTATACAGAATAGAAGTGGGAAGAGAGGCCATTCTCTCTGCTACCCCTCAGAGAGAAAGCATTAGGTGCTTGCCCTGGTCATGATTGATCGTTGCATCCATCTACCTCAAATCTCTCACTTTTTTTTTTTTTTGGCCCGAGGAAGTCTGTTCTCTGGCCCTTTGCAGTTATCCTATTGAGAGGCGGGGCTTCTGGCCTCCTCTTCAGAGAAAAACCTTTCCCCATCACCAGCACCAAGGGCTTGGCTTCCAGTTCTGGTGTGACGCATGCTCTGAAGATCTACTGCAAGATACACTGCAAGCATGAACATACTGTATGGAACGGGCTTCGTTCAGACCGAGGAAAAGCTGGTTGCTTATAAATCTTGATTTTTTTTTTTCCTGAGCCAGACATTTTAGGCCATAAACACAAGGATTTCAGAAGTTTTAACAGGACTGGCCCGAGGCAGTTTCTCTTATTTAATAAAGTTCTCTTGTTTAAGTGTCTGAGGATGAAAGAGACCAGAGAAATTGAAAGATGAAAGTTGAAGCTGTGTGTAAGGTCGTACTTTGCAGGGTAAGGTAATCCTTCAATTCTGGGAAGTCTGCAGCCCGCGGGCTTTTGTTTTCCCTAGCTCCAACTTCGCTTGATAGGAAACAGGCTCAAGGAGCTCACACATTTAGTAAATGGCAGAACTAAGTTTTGAACCCACTTCTGTTAAATACCACAAGCTCCGAAACGAGATAGCATCTGAATGTCCTTGGCAAAGTGCTTAAAAACGACAGCTGTTATTATTTCTGTAATTCATGCTGCTTCCCAGACTGCGCATGCTCACGGATGTGCCTACGCACGCATGCGCCCGGTGAGAGGATGCGGATGACTAGAGCAGCTGCTTCCCATGCTTCCTCAGAGGTGCAACTCACAAGCTAGCAGGACAAAACGAATAGACTTGAACAAGTGGAGAAGCGTTCTGAACAAGAACCATATGAGGTCATGACTTGCAAACCTAACGTAAGCCTAGTGACAGTGTTAATGATTTTTTTACCCCAAAATTTGGGAGGAGTATCTCTCTGAATAAGGTGCATGGTTGATTTTTACTGCTCACCATCACTAGTTGCTGATCCTGAGGTGCACCTCTACAGACATTCCCATCCTTTGTAGAGGCCATCTTCTGAGGGATCTTAGCCAGTAGCTAGAGTAGATTGGATGCAGAGGGAAAGGTTCATAAACTAGATTGGAAATGGAGGGAAGGATTCATAGCAGCTTGTTCAGGTACCTGAAAGTTCAAGTTGTGTGGTAAAAACACCATGAGCTCATCAGGTTGTCTTTGACAGTGTCAGCGGACATCTTCTTTGGATCCTTCCGTTTTGTTGTTAGCTTTGGAATGGGAAGCTGTTCATTGTCCCAAGGATTGCTTGCTCATTTTATTCTCAGTGAATGCCAGTGTTTCAGATTCTCTCTTCTCCCTTGTGTCCAGAGGTTTTCTGTCACAGTCCTTTAACGTTACTAATTTGAAAGTCTGCCTATTCATCTCATTGCTTTTTTCTCTTCTTTCCCATAGTTGCATTAAAGTCCTCCCCTGTGGACAGAAATGGAGGCCAGGATAACTGCAGACCAAAACTTGGAGAAGGCCTGAACTTGCAAGAAGGAGAATTCTTACTTCAGGTAAGTTTTAGTAAGTGAACAGAAAAGTTCACCTTTATGTAAGTTACCTTAAAGATGGAATGTGAAAAAAATCACTTGCATTATATGAAGTATATTAACTAGGAGCCCAATTGCATCCTGTTGTACTTGTTCAAGAACTGTTAGATTAGTAACAGCTCCCAGTTAAGATATTGGACTTACACACACTTTATGCAGGAATGCAGCTCAGTTGAAATAGTCTCATCTTTTTTAATCAGAATTTTCCTTGGTATGCTATAATACATTTCCCTTTAATAGACTAATAGATTTTTCTCAACAACTGTAAGCCCTATATATTTGCAGAACTTGGAGAGTTGTTTCTTGTTCTCCGGCAACTAACACTAGGATTGTAATGTTACATTTTCAGATACTTATTTTGTTGAAAAGAAGGTTGAAAGAAGTAATCACAAGTTTTAATAGCTCCATTAATTCTTTCAGTAAACATCGGAGTTCAGACTAACAATTTTTGACATTTTTACTATGATTCGGTAATTATGTTCAGACTCCATATAGAAGAAATTAACTATTTCTATGTTTAAAAAAAAATGACTGAATTCAAGCAAGAGTGTTAGCCTCAGTTGAGAATTTTTTGTACACATTAACAAACACATCACAACTGTATATTCAGCTCATAGGAATAATTCTAATGATTGCTATTTGTTGTTTACACTTCTTGGGTTATGTGGTCAAGTGATCATGAAATCCTCTATTTCAAGTGAAAATAGAAAGATATAAGTTGATGGATGTAACATTTGATAAATTGCGGGCCAGTGACTTAGACAAATTATATACGTATTTTTTGTCAATGATTCAGAGTAAAAACTGTTAATACTAAGCTAGGGTTTGTAAAAGACTTTAAATTATCTGGAAATTGCAAATCTTCAGGTACTTATAGCACCCACCTTGGGATGGGTGTCATTTGGCTTTCAGTGACGACGCCGATCAGGACATCTGAGGACTGCCCTCGGAGTGCTTGGGTTTGTTCTCCTCGTTCTGCTCCCGACTGCGTCCTGCTGATGCAGACCCCGGGAGGCAAGAGGGATGACTCAGGGGGTTGGGTTCCTGCCGTGCACAGGGGAGGCCAGGAAGGTGGTCCTGGTGTCCAGACTCAACCTGGTCTGACAGGTGCAGACCTGTGAGGAGTAAACCAGATAGTGTGACCTTCCATCTGTCTCTCTCTCAGAGGAATAAAGTAAACCCACCTGTTTGAATCATGTTGGATACCACTTGTAGACCACCCTTAAAAGGAAGCATCCCATGCTGTGTGACTGGCTTAGGACCATGCTCATCTGTTATCCCTTCATGAGGAAGGCAGCTGAAAATACTACAGACATGAGGAAAGGGCACATTTCATGATACACAGTTGTCTTAATAGCATCTGGCTGTATTATCTACCTGTAGCTTCCAGCCAGTTACCACTCTATTGTGGAAGATGTTAATAGTTTAGTGTGCCATGTGGCTGGGAACTTGTGCTAAGGAATCTTTTCCTTTGCTTTTTGTTCGTTCATTCTCATTTTACTTGAAAGGGAGACAGAGAAGGAGATCGTCCACCCACTGGTTCACTCCCCCAAATGCTTGCTACAGTCTGGGCTCAGCAAAGCCAGGAGCCAGAACTCAGTGTGGGTCTGCCAGGTGGGTGGCAGGAACCTGAGGACCAGGTCCATGCCCCCTCTTTGGATGCGCGTTAGCATGAAGTTGGGTCAGAAGCACAGCTGAGACCTGAACCCCGGTACTCTGACATGGGGTGAGGGCATTCCAAACAGCATCTTCCCCACTAAGCCAGAAGTGCATCCCTCTTTGCCGCTAACCAATAATGAACATGTGTAAACATTCCATTAACAACATTATTTCATACATTATTTCATGCATTTTAGGCACGTTCTAACTGGTGTTGTTTGATCATGTCCTATCTCCCTGTGTGTAGGACACCTATAAAATCGTAAAATGTGCCTCTTGGGCTAGGTTTGGAATAAATAGTATCATTGTAATATTCACAGAACTGAGAACTTGGGACTTAATGTGTCAGTGCTGTGCTTAGTGTAAAACTGAAGCTTCAGTTGTTCAGTAAAGCAGATGGAATTAGAAGTAACAACATTGTAATTTTCTTCTTGTGTATTAAAAAGTAAGGGAACATGAACATGATTTTAGATAAAAGAGGAAATGTTGCGATTAGAAGAATTATAATCCCTTTTAATATCAAATTACTGTTTTAATTCCTTTTATTAATTTATTAAGGTAATTCAACATAATTTTTATTACATTCAGGATCATCTTGAGTTCTTAAAATCTAAGATGATATTTAAAATGCATTGGTGTATTAAAAGCAACATGCAACTTTTTTTAGCTTTTGGTTTTGTTTGTAACAATTAGCATTTTTCTAAAGGGATTTGATATGGTTTCTTAAGCTGTTCTTTTGTATTCTGCCACATACCAGTTTACTACAATGCATTTTTTTTAGTAGATTGAAAAAGCTTCCCCAAATAATATGAACTTGATCAATTAACAGTAATCTGTAGATAAAGATGTTTTCTGTGGGAAATAATACAATGATGGGCATTACTGTTGCTGATGCTTATTTTTGCTGTATTTATTGTTAAATATCTAACTTCCTGATGTGTATAATCACTATTATTTCTCCGGGTGAAATCTCCATGTAATACATACACTCTCTGCAGTCAGTAACCCGAGAGTGCAGGTTTGGATAAAGGGCCCATACCTTGCGTTCTGGGAGAGGCAGCAGTGGTGGTCAGCCTTGGTCACCAAGCTGCCCTGAATGGGCCTCCTGAGATCGCAGAGCACATTGTCTGTGTTACTGACCTCATATTACGAAACTGGTTAGGATTCTGCTTCACTGAGTGGTGGGAGAGTTCAGCCTCATGATGCACTGATCCATCTAGCAGAAAGATTGGTAAATAATAGCTGTTCTGTTTGTTGTCAAGTCCATGGAAATGTCACCTGCAGCAGAGAACCCAGCAGTGCAGCAGGGAGGTCGAGAGAATCCTGTAGTTCATTTGCATCAGCAGCAGTGCAGGTGCTCACTGGGATGCTGAGCCTGGGCCAGTCTTCCTGACTCCCAGAGCCTGGCTCTCACCTGTGCTCTAGGTTATTAAGTGTGACACACCAAGTACTACTTGTGTGTCTCTATAATTCTCACAGCAGTATCACATGAACCCATTTTTGCTCATTTGTACATACTTACAGCAGTGTGCCTTACCATGTGGTGTGCCAGTTCTGAACTGGGCACTGAGTGAGAGCAGTCATTGGCCACCTCTGAAAGTGAGAGTTGTTTTTTTTTTTTTTATAGTGACACTAAAACCCAAAGGGTTAAAATGCTACCTAAGGCCACATAGCTTGTAAGAGACAGGGGTAGGAGTCCGAGCCAAATCTGATGATACTCTTTCCTCCGTTTATTGAAAAATCAGTCTCGGAAAGGTTGAGCAGTGATCACACTGTATAGGATAGATCCAGGACCAAAATAAACTCCAGCAGGAAACAGTGAGTTCCTGTAGAAATGAAACATGTAACAATAAACACTGAAGGTGGCCTCGTGTCTGGGTATGACCCAAGAGGAGCAAAGGGCCATTGACACTAACTGGAATAACTGCTGGAAAAAAAGTAGAAAAAGAAAGTATAACTTTCAAAGTAAAGGAAGAAAAGATACAGAAAAAGATAACTGACCCAAAGCAGGCAAAAGGGAAAGAAAAAGAATCATGTTTCAGATGGAATAAAGAATTAGCACAGATAGCCAGATAGATGGAAAGCTACATATACTATTAGTAATTGTATTAGATATTAATGAGAGGATTTGTTTGCTCATGTTTTGCATGTACATTTGAATTGCACAAATATGTATGTGTTCATAGTATGGTTTCTATTAAGTATTAAAATGTTTCAGAGTAACTTGAGGCTGAGTCTCACATTGCATCAGTGTGTGAAGTGTCTGTCTACACATGTCTACAGCAGCTGGAGCTCAGCCCAGGACCACAGTGGGGGTGCCAGGAACTTACACACCTGACCCACCCCAGGGGCCTCCCAGAGTCTGCACCAGCCAGACACAGAATCAGGAGTGTCCTAAGACGTAACACGCAGGCTCTCTGATACAGCACTGGGCATCTTAACCAGGAGTAACCACTAGTTGGAATGCCTACCCCAGTTGGGTTGTTCTTCAGCCAAACAGGAGTGAAATGTATTCACATTTTCTCACCCCAGGAGTATGTGGCATGTCCGGCTATGAGGTGTAATCGTCCGGATCATTGTACCAGGATGATTTTTCATAGATATAGTCGGCTATTTTTGCTTATCATTGTCACACTGCTAACTTTGTGACCTTCTTACTGTAGGCACTGAATGGTTTCGTGCTGGTTGTCACCGTAGATGCTTTGGTCTTTTATGCTTCTTCTACTATACAAGATTACCTGGGGTTTCAGCAGGTAAATACTTTTTCTACGATATCAGTCAAAAGTAAAACTTTCTAAAATAGTAGTATATAATGTATACTTTAAGGACAGACTTAACCATTCAAATATGTAAAGAAAGTATCGGGTAAAATGTATATGCCATAGAATATAAAATTATCTTTGCAGCCAATAGATTTTTTCTTAGAGCAACATATACAATTGTGTGATTTCTGTAAATCTGCATCGGTCATTGTTATTGTATTAACTAATGTTATAATTAATAATTATATGTAAGTATATTAATGTTCTTACATTGATCATCTAAGATTGATTAATTACCATATGTCAGGAGCTTTCAGGTAGAGTTTAGAAAAGCTGAGAAAAACATGGGTAACTTGTAGATTGCCAAGGACTGAGAACAGCCATGAAATGAATGAAACACCAAGAAGCAATGCTAACAAAATCCCTGTTTGGATCTGTAATTCTGATTTATGTGGAATAGGAAAAGTAGTTGCATGAAATGATGCTTAAACTGACCAGGAGAGTGTAGAAGCGGAATGGAGGAGGGAGAGCGAAGCCCTGTGTGTAGTGGACTGGGTCCTTGAAGGAAGCCAATGTTTTATGTTGACATCAGTAAACACCTGCAAATGCATTAAATTTCAATGTTTTTGGCTAATCTGAGGGGAAAGAACATATGAGATAATTTGAGAATGGGTGGAAATACACTTGAGTGTTTGTCATTCTTCGATCTGGTTCTCAAGCCAAGGTGTGCATGAAGAATTGCCTGAAGCGCTCCCAGGTTCTGGGCTGCTCTGCTTTAGGAGGGCTGACTGAGGCTTGGCCCTGGACTTCAGACACGCACACAGACTGCAGGTGTTACGAGCACTGTCTGCCTGACAAGGAGAGAGATTGTTTTCCACTTACACAGTAGAAACCAGGCACAGTGCATGCTGCAATATGTGACTCAGAAGATAGTTCTGGTGCTGTGTATTGGGTGCCATAGAATTGGCTTCATGGGAGAAGGTTAAGATTTTGGAGAGATACAATGGAACCTTGATATTGGCACAGGATCTCAATTTCAGTGTTCATGCATTTGAAAGAAAGTACATTGATGTCATAGGAAAACCTTGAATTTTAATGAATTACATAGCTATGTTATTCATAATATCATGCGATTTAAAACTGTTGCAAAATTGGAAAAATAGCCATTTTCCATTCTCTTTTTTTCTCACACATTCGCATAGAATGAGTAAGAGAATGTTTAAGAAAATAGTCATATCAGAAACAGGAGAGAGTTTAACATTTAAACAATATTAAAGCAGTTAGAAAAATTCTAGTTTCAAAGCAAAGGGCTCAGCCCTGTGATAAACACTTAGAAGCAAGAAGAAGGGCAGGACTTTGATCTGGTGAAGGATCCCTTATTCCTACAGATCCTACTTGGGGAGAAAACCGTGAGAGACCGTGAAGGAACTGTGTGATGAGGGAAGCTCAGAAAAGTCACAGGGCACTGTAATGTCATGGAAGGAGTATGGTTTAAAGAATCAATAAATGGATATGGAACATAATTAGAACCTGATATACTATGTGAAAATTACAGACAATGGCTGTTGGACGATAACATTCCCTTTGTGAATTGATGACAAGTAGGCGCTCATTCAAGCACTTGTTCCCCATCTTTGGTGACAGGCAGTTTTGGCATCATAATTCTTCACCACTAACTGGCACCCACTAAGCCAGATAAATGTTAAGAGACTTTAGAAGGAACAGTGTCAGGGGGAGGCAAGATGGCGGAATAATGTAAAGACACTTTGTGATGGACATACAAGGATTAGCCCAGGAGACACAGAGAGGACACGATCCTGGGAAATATGGGAGGGCAGGCTGATGGCAGAGGAACACCCTGAGACCTGTGGAGACAGGAAAACAGCAGAGACCTTGGAGCAACACTGCAGTGAATAGACACCCCAAAGGCCATTGTAGCTCCACCAGCAGTCAGGTGGGAAGGAGAATTCACTGAGAACTCAGAAGGTAAGCCTAGCCATGGAATTGCAGGCCCTACTGATTCTGTTGATCCAGTCACACAGAAACAGTAAGGAAGCTCTGTCATACCCATGTGGGAAAATGGTGGATTTCATAGCACAGACTCCCACCAGTGCAGCAAAGCTCCAGGTGGGAGACAACAGCAAGGTACGCATGCACTAAGCCACAGGAGAGCTCACTTCTGGCTCACTGCATTGCACAGATGCCACCACGAAAATACCAATTTGACATCTCAGGAGTTCCATCTAAAATAGGTTTGGGTTGCCCTCAGGTTTAGCTGCCAACAGGTTCCAGCAAGAGGGAAGAAAAAAAAAAATCCATGCAACAGGATTGCTGGCAGCCCTGTGATCTGGATGAAAGTCACAGCTGGTGTTTCCCTAATCATGGGTTTTGCTGGAACTGTGAGTATCAGACTGAGCAGGCAATGGTGTGGCCACAACATGGGCTCTCAGAGGGCAGAGTGGAGGCCTGGGAGACATGGCAGAAGCATGGAAGCCTAGAACTGAAACTCGTCAGAGGGAGTGGTGCGAGGAGACAGAAAGCCAGGCAGTGAACCGGATCAGTAACATTCAACTGTAGACCTGTGATGACACAGCTTAGAAACTGGCTCCAAGAAGAAGAATTTACTAATCAGAGTGCAGCAGCCAAGAGAAAAAGAAGAGGCATAGGCACAATGAATGAGCTTACTGACACCTCCCTGCAAGGAGCAAAAGACTATTTCAAGCTCAGAATTAACTGACAAAGACATTGAGGAGCTAGCAGAGAAAGAATTTTCAAAAATCACTATAAAACTCCTTAAAAATACTGAGAAGGAATTTACGGAATATGTGACACAGGAAATAGCAATATTGAAATAAAATCAAACTGAATTATTACAAATGAAGAATATAACCTCAGTAATAGAGTAAATGAGGCAGAAGAAACTATCTTAAAACTGGAAGATAGCTCCTACAAAAATACTGAAACAGAAAGCTGGAAAAGGAGCTGAGTAAATTTTTATAAGGCATTCAAAAATTAAGTGGCACCATCAGATGGCTGAACTTTAAAGTTACAGAAGAAGTGTCAATTAACTTATAGAGGAACTCCAGTCAGACTCGCTGTTGAACTCTAAGAGGAAACCCTACAGGCCAGAAGAGACTGGAATGATGTGTTCTAGATCCTAAAAGAAACAAACGAGTAAAATAATAGCCCACCAAAGTTTTCCCTTGTGTTTGAAAATGAAACTTCCAAAGCAAACAAAAACTGAAAGACTATGTCTCCCGTACCTGACCTACATATGTTGCTTAAAGATATGCTACACACAGAAAAAAGATCACCTACCAAGGCCTAAGTCAAACATGGAGGGCATCTTAGTAAACCACAGAACAAACCTAAGCAATAAGAAACCCAATGCTGACATGACAGGATCAAATCACTACTTGTTGATATTAACACTGACTGTAACTGACTTAAACACATCAGTCAAAATGAATATATCAGCAAGCTGGATCAAAAACAGGATCCATCTATCTGTTGCCTACAGGAGACGCATCTCACCAACAAAGATCTGTGGAAACAAAGTGAAATGAGTGAAAAATATATTCCATTCTAATAACATACTGTACATTTTAGCATGAAAACTATTAGGAGATGAAGAAAGAAGACCATTACCTAATGATAAAGGATACATTTGTAAGAAGGAATTGTAATAATAAATGCATATGCACCTAATGACAGGACATCTAGCTGCCTGAAACAAGTATTAACAAATTCAAAGCAAGAAATAGACTCCAATACAATAATAGAGTGGACCTTAGCACCCCACTGACTTCAATGTACAGATCAATGTGATAGAAACTAAGCAAGGAAACAACAGAGCTCACCAAGGCAATAGAACAAAAGGACTTTTCTACCTCAGTGAGATTGGCTTACATTCAGAAATCTGCTGACATGGATGTGAGGAGAAAGGTACCCTGTTTCACTGTTAGTGGGAATGTAGGCTAGATAATCCACTACGGAAGTCAGTATGCAGAATGCAAAGACAGTTGAAAATTGATCTACTGTATGACTCAACTGTCTCACTCCTGTGATTATATTCAAAGGAAGTGAAATCTGTATATGAGAAAGAGACATGCAGCCCTATATTATTCACACCAGAATTAGCCACACTAGCAAAGACATGGAAACAACTGAGATGCTGTTGAAAGAGGAATGGATAAAGACACTGTGGTGCATCTACTCCGTAGGCTGCTGTCAGCTATTAAAAAGAATGAAATTCTGTCATTTGTACCCACATGGTCTCAATAAGAGACCATTATGCTCAGAGAAATATGTCAATTCCAAAAGGACAAATACCGTATATTCTCTCTGTGATAAAGCAAACTTTATGCAAAATAGAAAACAAAAGATGTATAGGGAAACGTGTATAAACACCTATTCTCATGGATGAAATGTACATGGAGACTAGCATACTGGGAAGTGAAGATACGTCGCAGCAGGCATCTCTACTCCGGAATACAAGGAGGAATCCCAATGAAACCTCGAAATATTCCTTGACAGTCGGATGCTAGGTTTTTTACCATTGCCTGACACTGCAATTCCATGAAATGCTTCAGTACCAGGATGTTGGGCTTGTGACTGTGGCTAAAGGAATATACTACTATAATAATGGGTGGGGTAGTGTGGAGGGAAGAATGGGACGGGAGGAAGAGGAGGTGGAAGGGGGAACTCCTTCTACCTACAAAACCTATTATGGAAAATACTAATAAAAAGAAACAAAATCATGCAACTGTACACATCACAGGTGTTTGTTTTTAGTTCCAAAAACAACTGTTTTTAACTATTGGTATCTGGATTTTCCCTCCTCAATACTTTGAGATGAGGTAGAAGGCAGGAAATCTCAGAATTATTTAGGCATGCAGATTCAGAATTATAAACTAATTGTTTGAAATAGACTCCTAACTTTAAAAATGCCTAGTAAGCCATGTGCTTCTTTAATCCAGGCTCCTGTTTCATTGTCTTGCATCTTTTTTCTTTAGTCTGATGTCATACATCAGAGTGTGTATGAACTTATCCATACCGAGGACCGGGCTGAATTCCAGCGTCAGCTACACTGGGCGTTAAACCCTTCATCTGGCACAGACCCTGGACAGGGCGCTGATGGTAAGAACATCTTGCAAAAGATGGTGTTGATGGCTCTTTAGGGCATAGAGCCCCAGGCTGGCATTAGGAAGAGTGGAAAGGCGTGAGTCTGTAGCCCCAGCCAGGTCACAAGGAGCCTGGTTAACTGAAGTGACATTTTGATGTCACAAGGTGTCAGTAGATGTTACACAAGGACTGTAAACCTCATGAACCGTGGAAGGCAGGCACGAGGGAGATGCTGGGGTGTGAGTAGACCTTCTGTGTACAGTATCCCAAATCAGTCTACTAACATGTGCAAGTGCAAGAAAGCTTCCCGTTACAGAAGTGTTCTCAGAAACCGGAGAAAGTGTTAACCAAGCAGAAGATGTTAGAAAACATGGAAATTGCTGTTGGTGATAGCTCAGGATAGACAGAAACTAAAGTTCTATGCCAGAAAGATAATGCAGTTGTCAGGTTTTATTGGATGGTTGGGAAAAAATTTAGATTTTTCATAATACAGTTATTTCTTAGAAATTAACATTTTAAGCCAAGTGAAAGAAAAACTTGTAATGTTTTTTTTATCTACAGAAACTCATGCTCTCGCTCAGCCAGTCTATTACAGCCCAGACCAGCTTCCCCCAGAAAACTCGTCCTTCATGGAGAGGTGCTTCATATGCCGGCTGAGGTGTCTGCTGGATAACTCCTCAGGGTTCCTGGTAAGGTGCACAGTGTCAGCATGCCGCTTTCACTGTGGGGGGAAGACAGGAAAATCCAGGGAAGCCAGCTTTCTTAGATGAGATATTTCTGTTTTTAAAATCTATCGTATTCACATAGGGTGTAGAAATTCCATAAGTGCAGATTTAGAAGTATAGTGATTCTTCCCAGCCCACCCTCCTCTTGTTTACATTCTGTGAACAAAATAATGTAAAAGAAGTGTGGACATCTTTGCTAGAGGGTCAACGCTAGGGTGCAGGCTCACCATACAACACCATAGCCTTGTGAATAGTGGTTTCTGTGCAGGACACTTGTAAAGAAAAGTGACTTCATAAACATTAGTGCAGATCCTGAGCGTTCCCAGAATTCAGAAGACCCTGTCCTTTAGAGCCACAACAAAGACTGAAATGACATCGAGCCTTGGAGTTTGGAACTTTATAGAATGAAACTGGCACATTATTTAGTTTGTTTTTTAGATGTATTTTTGTTTGAAAGGCAGATTTGTCGAGAATAGGAAAGAGAGACATCTTCGATCTGCTTCTTCACTCCCCAAATGGCTGCGACAGCTGGAATTCAGCCAATCCAAAGCCAAGATCCAGGAACTTGTTCTAGGTCTCCCATGTGGGTGCGGAGTCCAAAGGCTTTGGGCCATCCTCTACTACTTTCCAAGGTCATAAGCAGGAAGCTGGATTGGAAGTGGAAGCAGCCAGGACATGAACTAGTGCCCATATGGGTTGCTGGCACTTGCAGATGGAGGGTTAGCCTATAGAGCCACCACAGCCCTAGCCTTTTTTTTTTTGAAGATTTATTTATTTATTTTTTGGAAAGTCAGATATACAGAGAGGAGGAGAAACAAAGAGGAAGATCCATCCATTGATTCAGTCCCCAATTAGCCACAATGGCCAGAGCTGAGCTGATCCCAAGCCAGGAGCCAGGAGCCTCTTCCAGGTCTCCCACGTGTGTGCAGGGTCCTAAAGCCTTGGGCCATCTTCGACTGCTTTTCTAGCCTACAGGCAGGGAGCTGGATGGGAAGCAGGTCCACCTGGGTTAGAACTGGCACCCGTATGGTATACTGGTGTGTGCAAGGTGTGGACTTTAACCACTAGGCTACCACTATGGACCCATCCTAGCCTTTTTTTTTTAACAGGAGTATGTGTAGCATCTTTATTTTAATGTCTGCTACGTGAGAAATTTGTGCTGTTTGGTATGTGTCCAGAACATGGTTGTATATTCATGCCTGCAGTCTTTATGTGACATCAGGTGTGTCTCTCGCTGCACTGGTTCATCACCTGGCTGCGTGGCACCAGGGGCTTGGGTCGGGTGCTGGAGTGGAAGAATCTGCTGTCCTGACTGTCTGCTTAGGTCTTCTGAGTCCAGGGGGACAGGAGGCCCTTCTACACAGGCTGTATTTGCATGTTCCTTTTGTGAATTCTCTGGAAACCTAAACAGAGAACCAAAATTTCAGATGTGGCATTTCCAAGCATCATTGTTTGCTTGTATGTTTATTTCTGAAGTTAGCTGTACCAGCCCACAGGTGAAGTTGAGCTTGGGCTAATCTTCCCGGAAGTGGTGCCCAGGTCAGCTGTAGCAGCTCTGAGATGGCTCCGTGTGCTGTAGGATGTTTTCTTCCTGTGTCAGACTCATCCCTTCTGGCTGATGTCATTTTAATCAAGCAAATGGACTGTGTTCATGCTTACCGTGTCTTCCTGCTTTCTAAAATTGTAGATTTTTTTTCTATCACAGCTCTTTACTCTTTATTTGATTTCATAATGATTCATTTAAGTGTTTTATTAAAGCTGTGGTTTTTTCCCTTATAGGAAAGATCATTATGAGTTGTGGTACATGGCTCATGCAAGCCCAAAATTAATACACACTTGATTACTTCATCACTGCTCATTTACTCAGGAAGTGCATATCGAGTGCTTAGTGTACAGGAGCTGGATGAGATTGCTGGGGAAATTAGTGCTCAGAGAGTGATTGCTGGACTCCGTTAGGACCATTGGAAGCAATGAGTAGTTCTCTTTCCGGTACCTTTGGTTCATTCCTCACACTGCCATTGGCCATCATCCTAGCAGAGCTCTGCAGAGAGAGGAGCAGCCGTTCTCGGTCTTAGTAACTTCAATGGAATTACCAGGAACCCTCAGAACAGCCACGATGCAGCCCTTCAGTGTTGGTGAATGGTCTTGTTTGGTTGTGTGTGTGTTTTTTTTTTTTTTAAGGCGATGAACTTCCAGGGGAGGCTAAAATATCTTCACGGACAGAACAAAAAAGGAAAGGATGGCTCAGTGCTTCCACCCCAGCTGGCTTTGTTTGCCATAGCTACTCCCCTTCAGCCACCATCCATCCTTGAAATCCGAACCAAAAATTTCATCTTTAGAACCAAACACAAGCTAGACTTCACACCTACTGGCTGTGATGCTAAGTAAGTAGAAGTTTTCGCTTTTATTTCATCCAAGTATGTTGTTTTAGTAAGTCTCTCTCAACACGTAAAACATGTGTATAGGTGATAATATTGCTATATTAACTATTTCATTGCATATTCTTTCAGTGCATATTTTTAAAATAAAATATTTACTTAGGCTCACTGGTTATGTAAACTGTTTTGTAATTCTTAGAACACTTGCCATAAAGAAATGGGCTTGTATTAATAAGGCTCATTCTTCCAATTACACTTATTACTATTTTTTTTTTACACTTTAAATTATGCCCTGAAGACTTAGTAGTTTTCAGAAAATGATGGCAGTAGTGTAGGAGTGAACCGTGGTACCCCATACAAGTGAGTCAGTGCTTTCTGCTCTCTTCAGAATTCAGAAAGGTGAGCTGAACATGTCTGCTGCCAAAAAAGGAACTTAGCATTCTAGATATTTATGAATGGTTTTGTTTCACATGTGCAGTCTGCTCTGAGAGGTCATCCAAATTTCAAAGTTTTATTCAGGAGAAAATAATCTAAAACTGAAATTTGTATCTATGAGTAAAAGGGCACAATTCAAAACAAACATAGTAGATCTCTGCACCTTATCATGTGAAACAGTGAATTTAATGAAGCAAAACATTTAAGGAAGGACAATAATTGGTGGATTTTTTTTTTTTTGGATGGACTGGATTCTGATTGCGTGTTTTTCCCTGTTGTCCCACAGAGGCCAGATTGTCCTGGGCTACACGGAGGCCGAGCTGTGCATGAGAGGGTCTGGGTATCAGTTTATCCACGCTGCTGACATGCTGTACTGTGCCGAGTCCCATGTCCGGAGTAAGTCGGGGCTCCCCGTAAGCACGTGCCAAGGTATTCCCCAAAGGTGTGCAGGGAGACTGCTTGGCTGAACTTCCTGCTCAGGCCGTGCCGTTCCAGTTGATCCAAGTTCCATTCTCTGTGCCTCATCTCCTTTACTAAATGCAGTAGGTGAATTACTGCAGAAACGACCACGTTGCTCAACGGTTTGGCTTGGAACTTCATTAATCATGCCATGTTCATTGAGTAATCTGTGTTAAACTTCAAAATTGTGAAGTTCTGAACTGTAGAAAACCAGAGCTGTGTTTCAAATGAAAACAGGTTATCTGCCATATGTGATCAGAATTGCCTGGCTGGTACTTAACCTTCCCTTTAACATCTCAAATAATGTAGTGTACAATAGGAAAAAACAACCTTGAGGAGCAGTTTTTATGATTTTCAACATACTGTATTCAAAACTGTCAAGATGGTAGCCTGTTTGGTGATAGAGGCATGCAGAAATACGTCAGAATTGTTCTTTAAAATGTTCATGAGGAGTTTGATCATTTAATTTTGTAATTTTCTTTTCTTTTTAGTGATTAAGACAGGAGAAAGTGGCCTAGCAGTTTTCAGGCTTCTTACGAAAGATAATCGATGGACCTGGGTCCAGTCTAATGCACGCTTTATCTATAAGAATGGAAGACCAGATTTTATCATCGCAACTCAGAGACCCCTAACGTAAGCACAAACTCAGAATGTCTCCTGATGCCCTTTTTCACTGTAAGGACATTTGATTAATAGGTCCTCTTACATGAAAACTTAAAGGTAATTTTAGGAAAATTGAGTCTGAAAATGGAGATTAAAGTAACATAAATATTCAGAGAAAGGAAAGGACCTCAGTGAGAGGCACTGAGAAGATGGGACAGACAGTTTCTGCCAGGCAACTACACACGCGGTGGAACCACGGGTAGCTCCTAGGTTCATCCTTGGCCTGTGAAGAGATGAGAAGCCTGTGCCGTCTGGAAAATAAAAATTAAAGACCCCAGTGCTTTGTTACAATCACGTGTGCTAAGTCCAGCACTGATTTGGGAGAAATTTCTATATATATCCTGTAAATGAGTCCTTTGTCAATTATTTGTATTGTAAATATCTTCTCCCAGTCTGGCAACTCGTTTCTTGTGTCTGGCTTGAGATGAGATCAGAGTTGGTTTTTACCCCTTTGATGTATACTTATTTGGCCAATCAGGTTTATTTAAAAGACACTCGCAAATGCTCTTACTCCACTGCAAAATATTTTGATCAAGGGAATTGTGCTGGGTTCTGCTTGGAGAGTCTTTTGAAGTCGTCTGTTTGGAACCCTCACATTGTCTTTATTACTGTATTGTAAACTTTGATATCCAAGTGCACATCTTCGTTTGGTTTGTTTAGCTCTTGTTCTGTCTTCAATATGACCTTGCCTCTTCTTTCCTGGGTGTGTTTACAAATAGAGTTTAGAAATCAGTGGAAACTGGTTGGGATTTGAATGGAATTTTCTTGAAAGTGTAGATCACTAGGAAGAAGGAACATCGTTGTAATGCCAGATGTTCAAAGCCAGGATCCTGGTGATGGATGCTGGATGCACCTGTGTGAGCTGTGGTGGTGGGCAGGTGCACAGCTGCGTCCTCCCCCTGAGCAGTCATGTTGGGAGCTCATTGACTCAAGAGTCTCTTCCAGGATCCTAATGTTAGCTCATTATTTTTTGCTTTGTACTTTCTTTGGTGAAAATGAATTTTTCTTCCGACTTATTCTGCTTTAATATATATTTAAATAAAGTATGCATACTATTTTAAGTATAGCTTTAACCACAGTTCTTATATTTAATACATCTTATTTTTACGATTCAGAATATTTGCAAGCTTTCCTTTCTAATCATAAACCGTGTAGACCTGTGCTGTTACTGTGCTTTTGGGGTTAAGGATTGTTCTCATTGTGCAGTAACGAACAGCTTGTTCCTATTGTTGTCAGAGCCTTTTCTGAAATGCTTGGTGGTTCATTTGGTGATAAAACACAGGCAGTGTCAGTGAAATGGCCCAAGTGCTCATGCAATGATGCGTGTTCTGTCGCCCGGGAGTTTGGTGTCCTCCCCATGTTCGTGGTCTAGTTGGTTCATTGGACTCTTTGTGTTCTACGTTTGTTCATGTTGTGTGCTTGCTCTTTCATTTTAGTAACACAGGGCACTTCTTTATATCTTCCTCTATCTTTTGTTTTAATCAACTGGCCTTTTAAAGTATCAGTGATCTTCTGTCCTACTGACGAAAGTAGGACAGTGCTCACAGAGTGATTGTTGCATGTGTAGGTTACAGATATTTTCTCCATGCCTTGTTTAGTAATCTGTGAAATATTTTACAAGAAATCAGAGTTGTAGCTGTTGTCTTGCCAGTGATCCTTTCCATCGAGCCCCTCAGCTTGGTGTGTATCTGAAGCTTGTCTCCTCATCTTCCTTTCTTAAATGCTAATGATGAATTCACTGAAAGATAAATCAGGAAAAGAACCAGTTTACCATAGCCACAAGAATAAGTGAAAAATATTAAGGAATCAATTTAACCTAATCATTTGTTCTTATGTTCAGATTTTTTTTTCATAAATTTTGTTTTTATTTTGCAAGGCAGATTTACCAAGAGAAAGATTTTTCATCTTCTGGTTCACTGTTAACCACAGTGGCTGGAGCTGAGCTAACCAGGAACCAGGAGCTCTTCTGCATCTCCCATGTGAGGGCAGGAGCCTAAGACTAGGGCCGTGCTCTGCTCTTCTCCCAGGCCACGAATAGAAAACTGGATCGGAAGAGGACCAGCTTGGACTGGAACCGGAATCCATGTGGGATGCCAGCACAGCAAAGTGGAGGATTAGCCTGCTGAGCCACTGTGTCAGCCCTTATATTTAGATCTGTAGTCCACATAAATTAATTTTTAATGCAGGATGTCAGGTGATATGTCACCTGAGCATGGAATCAACTTCTGTACTAAGTTTTTGGGAAAAAAAGTCAAATCATTTAAAAATATGTTTATTTGCTTCTTTGTATGTGTTTGAAAGGCAGAGACACAGAGTTCTTCTGTCTACTAATTTAATCCTGAGAAAGGCTTCTATAGCCAAGGCAGGACCAGGCAGAAGCCAGGGCCAGAGACTCCATCCCGGTCTCTCAGGTGGGAGGCAGCAGCACATGTGCATAACTCCATCCTCTGCTGCTGCTGCAGGTGCATTGACATGCGGGTGGAACTACAGGAAAGAGCTGTGAGTGTGGGCATGCCCCCAGGCACTCCGGAATGGGATGTGTGCGCCCAAAATATTTTTAAAAATTTGGGGAGATGAAATTTCTAACATATGTAGACTTTCTTGTTCCCATCTTTAGAGACGAAGAAGGCAGAGAGCATTTACGAAAACGAAATTTGAAGTTGCCTTTCATGTTCGCCACTGGCGAAGCTGTGCTGTATGAGGTGACCAGCCCTTTTCCTCCCATCATGGATCCCCTGCCAATAAGGACTCAAAGTGGCGCAGGTGGGAAGGACCCAGCTACCAAGCTGACTCCGAGCAAGGATTCTCTCCACCCCAGCTCCCTCCTGTGTGCCCTGATGCAGCAGGATGAGTCTGTTTACCTCTACCCTCCTTCGAGTTCAGCGCCTTTTGAGAGGAGCTTTTTTACGGACCCTCTGAGCGAATGCAGAAACTGGCAGGGCAGCATTACATCTGTGGGCAGTGGCAGTGTCCTGAAACACGAGCAGGTTGGTCAGTCTCAGGAAGCAAACCACGCATTCTCGGGAGGTCCCCCGGGGCTCTTGCCAGATAATAAAAACAGTGAGTTGTACAACATTATGAGGAGCCTTGGTGTAGACTTTGAAGATTTCAAGCACATGCAGAACGAGGAGTTTTTCGGCACTGACCTTCCTGCAGAGGTGGACTTCGGAGACATTGACATAACCGATGAGATCCTGACGTTCGTCCAGGAGTCTCTCAACAAGTCCCCCTTGGTGAGCCCAGGTTACCAGCCTCCGCCCGCCGCAGCCCTCAACTCAAGCTGCATGGTGCAGGGACACCCACAGCTCGGACAGCCCCCACAGCCACCGTGTCCCCCGGAGCAGGTGGTAGTGGAGCCACAGCAACAGCTGTGCCAGAAATTGGAACACATGCAAGTCAACAGCATGTTCGCCAACTGGGGTGCTAACCAGCCGCTGCCTTTCACCTGTGCCCAGCGAGACCTGCAGTCCTACGACATCTTCACAGACGTGCGCACAGCAGACCAGACGTTTCCCTACACGTCGGAGGTGCATGCTGTGCCTTACACACAGAACTTTGTTCCTTGTGATCAGGCGGCCCCGCCACAGCACAAGCATGCTCAGTTGGACTTGCCTATGGGGAGTTTTGACTCATCCTCCTACCCAAGTACCTCGAACCTAGAAGATTTTGTCACTTGTTTACAAGCTCCTGATGGACACCTGGGTGCAGTGAATCCACAGTCAGCCATGGTAACTCCTCAGGCGTGTTATGCTGGGGCTGTGTCGATGTACCAGTGCCAGCCAGGACCTGCACACACCCTGGTGGGACAGATGCAGTGCGACCCACCGGTCCCAGGCCCTCCGGCATTTTTGAACAACGTAAGTGATGTTGAACCCCGTCAATTCTCTCTCGATTCTTTCTACTCAGGGGTGATTAGACATGAGTTACAATTATGGTACTTTTGATCAATGACTGATTTGGATGTGTGTTCAGTAGTGTTGATGGAGGTAGACTGTCTATGTGTGGGACTGCGATTGATTTAGTCCTGCGTTTTCTCTTGTATCTTGCTAGTAAGTCATGTTACTTACCTGAAGCATTAAAGAGAAGGAACTTAAGGGCGAATGCAAAATGAGTGTGTGCGTAATGTAAGGGGCCCTGAGTCACCTGATGAAATCCGTTAAAAATATGCCTTAAATAGAGAGTGTATCTTTCGTGATTGTTTCAAAAAGTATAGCTTTTTTTTTTTTAGGATTTCCAACTCTAAAAATATTTTTAATTTTCAAAGCTAATTTCTCCAAAGCTGTTTTTCGTAGATGTTTGAAATTAGACCCAAGCCGAAAGGAATTGTGTTTTCTGAGCTTGCGTCTGTCTCTAACTCGCCCCACGCCCTGCTCCCACTTGCTGTGCTCTCCGCTGTCCTGGAGGTCTCAGCCCATCATATTCTCCGCCAACAGGAAGTTGTGTTCCATCAGTCTTTAGGAAGGGTGGCTCCGCCCGCTGGCTGGCTGGCAGGCAGGGAACTCAGCTTGAGCCTGAATGTGTGTTGTTGAAATTGGTGCTCAGAGCCTTGCTAAGAGCGAATGCACTGTAAATACAGTTAATCACAGCAAAAGCAGAAACGTAGTGAGAGCAGATGCTTCCTGCGGCCCCTGGGGGCTATGGTGCTTGCATTTGTGCTTTATTAGAAGATTTGCAGTTGGCTGTTAAGGCAGCTTGCTTAGTTCTGAAGACAAGCTTGACTACAGGTAAGTTCATTGACCTCTGTGGACTGTGTTAGAGTATAGCAATGTACAGATGATTGATTACTTTATCCCTGATTACTTTTTTTTCAATGCATTAGGCTTTGTCCGCTTGTATGTGAACTGTGTTAATAGAAAATGGCGATGAATTTTAAATATCCTTTGGTTATGTTAAATTTGAGTATTCGGTGACAGTCTGATGGCATTGCTGTCCTCTAACCCTGTTGACTCTCGCGCAGGGGAAACTGCAGAAGCTGTTGATATCAAATTTCCCTGTCTATAGTGCGTTAGTGCCCCGTGAGCCTTCCACCACACTGCTTAGTATGCCTCTGTGAACAGTTCCGTGGAGGTACTTGAGCCTGCACGGTAGCCACCAGTTACCTGATTGTTGGGCACTTGGGATGTGGCTAGTCTGAAAGCAGATTGCTGTGGCTATGAAACAGATGCTTCTACAGGCAGCATAGAATGTCCGTTTCATGCTCAAATGAGAAGTTTCAGGATGCTAGCTTAAGTAAAACATTAACTTCACCTACTGGGATTTCTTTTAATGTGACTCTTTGAAAAAACTTCAGATTTGTGGCTCACATTTTACTTATGGACAACACTGGCCCGTACAGTGTATTTAAAGAGATTTTACATTTATTATGCTGTGAGGAATGAGAAAAATTGATTCAAAGCTGATCATTCCCTGAGAAAATAGCGTTTGACAAAGCTGTCGTGCGTAGGAATTTTTACTTTATGTCCAGTTGACACACAAGATGGAGAATCTTCCAAGTAATCAACTTTTTGCTTACTGAAGCCTAATATGCCTGAATTTTAAAAAGGTAGATTTTGTTTTTTATGAAGCAAGTGTATGGAATGATTTTAGTCCGCTTGGAAGTTTACACAACTTCTGCTGTCTATACACTAGGCTGTGCAAGCTCCGTGGTTTGTGACATTCTACAGAACTGTATATTTTAATGTTTTTCATCTGTCCTCCCTTTCTTCATTTTCTCTTTTCCTTCTTTCTGTTAGTAGCATTATAGAAACTAAATGGATAAGAAAGTAAGACACTTATTTTTATAATGGCTCAAATTAGGATGATCCTTTTAGTAGTATTCATTAATTGAAAGTTATTACAAATTAGAAATCAATTAGGGAAATACTATTTTAGAAATGCCTGGAAACCATTAAAAGCTCTGAAGTGGCCCAGATCGTCTGTAGTTCAGTGTGGTCAACTAAGCAGTTTACCAAGAACTTGACCGGATGCAGTCAGCTCGCAGCAATCTCACCCGTGACCAAGCATCTCTAACTGACTCGTGGATCCTTCAGTTCCTGACCACTGATACTTAGGCAGTCTGAAGACAGTTCAGTCGCTCACCTGCGCCATCCTCCAAATTTGATGTTACTTAACGGAAAAAAGCAAAAGAAAACACATGCAAATAATGCAGGTGATATGCTCAGTATGTCTTCCCTGAAACACATTTGAAATTTAATAACCTGCAGAAAGAACTAAGAAATTTTGCACCACATATCACTACTGGGTCGTTCAATGACTTACACTGTCTGAAGGATTATTGAACTAAATCGCATTGCTCTTTTTATCTTCAGTTTCAGAATGGAGGAGTGCTAAATGAGACATACCCTGCCGAATTGCATGACGTAAATAGCACCGTGTCCAACACACACCTCCCGCCGCTGCACCACCCGGCCGAAGCCAGACCTTTCCCCGATTTGACATCCAGTGGTCTACTGTGATTCCAAGTCCAGTGTGTGCCTCGGTTTTGTGGACAGAAGTAGCTTGTGAGGGACTAGAGAGTCATGAGATGGTCAGCGCTGGACAGGAGCAGGTCCACCTGGAGGGCACTGATGCGTGCCTGGCGTCTGCCCTGAGTCCACACCAAGTTTTCCTTTCTGTTTTCTGAAAAAGGAGTTTAAGAAACACCACCGACATTTCAGGTGTTAGAGTGAGCAAAATGGAACACGTGCAACTCTGGAGTCGCAGGATACCGTCTGTCACGTGGCTCTCAGTGCCACAAGGACTTGAAGCTGTTCAATTTGGAAACTTCCTTTGAATTATTCATGTCGGGATCAAAATGAACAACTTTGAGTTTTGGACCTCCGGTCTGTTAGTGCACCAAATACAAAGTTACAAAATATACCCATTGCTCTGTCATTTTAGCCTCTGCTTTTGTGTCAGATGTTAAAGTAAGTGGTTTGGTGCTTTCCCCCTTCACTGTTAATCTAAGTGCCTCACATTTTTTTTTTCTACCTGTAACACCATCGGATGTATATTTTATATAAAATAATACTTTTCTTGTTTAATTGCATTCTTTCGGCACTCAAATATATTTGTATTTTCTAAATTCAGTTGGTTTTTTTAATTGATTCAGGCATATTTAACTGCACTACTTAACCTCTTTTTTTCAGGTAAGAGGCAAATATGATTGAAAAGATGATTATTTATTATGTTATCTAGTTGCTTCTAGACCATAAATGTTGCTATGTGCCTTACAGTTGAAACAAATTGAAGGTCCAAGTTACTTCTTAACTGTATAAAGTTTCACAGAGCAGCACTTAGTGTCACGGTGATTCCAGAAGGAGGAGATGGCCCTGTGACCCTGCACGCAGTCTCCGTGATGGGGGCTGCATGTTGCGGTAGAGAAAGCTGGCTGCACAAGGCGACCAGACTTGTTGGAAAAATGCAGTGAAAAGCAGCATTGTTTAGCATGGCACTCATTTCAGTGTATATGAACTGTCTTGGAATACTGTTTTAAATCCATAATCTTTTATGATATATTATGTTGACTTTATAAAATTTCACTTCTTGAACAGTGGAAACTATTTATTTTCTCATATTTGAGGAATATTAAGATTGATGCTAACGATTTTGGTGCAAAGCATTGTAATGAGTGAAGTGGATGGTGCATTGTATAGGTAAGATGAACAAAATTATATGTAAATCATTCATCGGAAAATAGAGCCATGTCTTATATAGGCACATACATGGTTCATCTTGGCTCTGCTTAGTTTATCAGTGTGTCTTTTCCAAGAAATTAATGACTGCTTTTTTTAAGTTAAGAGAAAGAGAAGCACACAGTTTACCTTCAAACATAATGTGGTTTTACGCTGTCAAAACCCTTATTAAGAATAAAGCAAATTATTACTTACTCTAGCAACTTTTCTGATCTCAGATGATTAAAAAGCAAAAAAAAAAAAATTATACCTTCTGTTGTTCTGTTGTTTAAACAAGACATCCAGAAGACCTGGATGTATTTGTTTGTACTGTTCAAAAGCTGATGGAATCCCAAATTGAGAGGTAGTGTTATAACGTTTTCATTTCTTAGTAAACTGATGTACATAAAAGTGACTGCAGACAAAAATCTGAGCTCTGAATAGAATGAAACACATGGGCAGCGTAGGAAAGAACTTGTCTAAAAACATTTCATAATTCGTAGCATGAAGTGTCCCCAGGGATTTAGACCTGAGTTCTAGGTTTCTAGTCTCGTTCTGCGTTTAAACTTTTTGTTGAAAGCCTTTATTTAGCCATCTGTGTTGGTCTCTTCCACATGGTAGCATTGTTGAGTGGAGATCATAAGGCTTTTAAAATTGTGAATAGTATGACGATTATATGACTTATAAGGTTAAAATTCCTAAGCAATATATTTTTACCTACATAAGATAGCTAAAGTTATCAGAGAATAATAAAATCATACTAAACCAAATATACCTTTGTCTATATTGCCAAGTGCCAAGCAAAGAAAGCTTTGTAGACTGCTGTGCCGAGGGCTTGACCTTCAGATGAAGGGCATGCAGCGAGATGTGTCTGCTTTGAGCTCTCAGCCAGGTGGCTTTTGGAGTGCTGGAGACTTGGCAGTGTCCTAGTGTGTTACGGAGCCTCGCTCATGACTATGCTATGCACAGACTTGTGTTTTCAGTATTATTAAGTTTTAGGTAAACATTTCCATGTTTTTTTCTCTTTTTTCTTCACAATGTTACTGCTTACATATGCCATGCATAGATTCTTGTTTAAAATACAATTTACAGTCTTTATTATCAATGTTGTCTATAATATATATGTGGTAATAAAGTAAATCACCCAAGTATGAATAAGATGTTTTCATCTAAATTCTTTTTCTGGTCCCCGAAAAGGAAATGAACATGTACAGTAAAGGTTTATGTTACAGGGAGGCACTCCATACTATTTAAGGAAGTGCTAAGTCAATAATTCATGCTGTTTTATTTATACAAAAGGAAAAAATTTCATGTATGTCATATATACAGTTTTAAGGACATGGTGATACTTCTCACCCTATCTTCCTTCTTCCCTCGCTCTTTGCTTCCATTCTTTCTTCCCTAAGCTTTCTCTCAATTTTTTCAACAACATACCTTCAGTGAGTAGTCACAAACTTAAAAACCCACTAAATAAAGAATTCAACAATATATGTAGGAAAAACTACCTTCCTCAGGAATATAGTCAAGAGCAATACACAATAACCCTGCTTCAGCTTGTCAGTTTCACTCACATTATACTTTCATACTCTGTATATTAGTTACCACAAAGCAGTGCAGCTATGATATTTTTGTCTTTCGGGAACTGGCTTATTTCACTAAGCACAGTAGTCTCCTTCAGGTGGATCCATTCTGTTGGAAAAGATGGGGTTTCATTCTGTTTGTGGCTAAGTCAATTTTATCACACATCTGCGCAGTAGTTTATTGGCAGTTGGTGGACATGCGGGATGAGTCCATATTTTAGCTTTGGGAATTGAGCTGCTGTAAATATGAGAGTGCAGATAACTCTAGGATGCTGACTTCATTTCCTCTGGATAAGTTCCCAGGAATGGGATGGCTGGGCATGTGGTTGATTTATTTTCAGATTTCTTTGGAAATCTGTCTTCCGTAGCAGTTGTTTTGAGTTCACATCCCCACCAACAGTGGCTCTTTTTCTCCACATATTGACTGGTGTTTATGATTTATTCATTTCAATTTTTTGTGGGTGTTTTCTTCTTTGTTGTTGTTATTTGCTGTTTGTTGGGTGATACCCGTTCTCACTGTGGCTTGCATTGACATTTCCCTTTTGGCTGCTGAGCCTGAGCATCTTCTCATGTGTCTGCTGGCCATTTGTGTTTTGTTTGTTGAAAAATGTTTGTTCACATTCTTGGCCTATTTATAGTTTGGTTGTTGTTGAGTTTCTTGACCTCCTTGTGTAACCTGGATATTGATCCTTGTTAGATGTATACTTTGTAAATATTTTCACCCATTCTGCCAGTTTGTTCACTTTACTGAATTTTTCCTTTGCTGTACAGAAGCTTCTTAGCTTGATGTAATTTCATGTGTATATTTTTGCTTTATTGTCTGTGCTTCTGGGGTCTTATCCAAGAAGTCCTTTGCCTGTACCATTGGCTTACATTGTTCCTCCTACATTTTGCTCTAAGAATTTGATGGTAAAAAAGATTTAGATTAGATCCTTGATCTATTGTTAGTTGATTTTTGTATTGACTGTAACATAAGGATCTTGTTTCGTATTTCTACATACAGAGATCTTATTTTCCCAGCACCATTTCTTGAAGAGCCTGTCCTTTCTCCAGGGCGTGGCTTTAACTCATTTGTCAAAGATTAGTTGGCTGTAGAGGCATGGATAATTTCTGGGGTCTCTGATCTCTTCCATTGGACCCCATGTCTATTTTTGTGCCAGTACCAGGTTGTTTTGATTACAACTCCTTTGTAATATGTCTTGAAATCTGGAATTGTGCTGCTTTGGCTTTGTTTTTTGTTTGCTAAGATTACTTTAGCTATTCAGGGTCTCTTTGGTTTCAAGTGAATAGGGTCATTTTTTCCCTAGATGTAAGAATGCCATCAGTATCTTGATGAGGATCACATTGAATCTGTATATTGTTTTGGTAGTGTAGACATTTTTACAGTATTAGTTCTTCCAATTAACATCATAAACTTTTATCCAATTCTGACCTTACCAATTTTGGCCCTTTACCTAAAGAGATAAAATATATATACTTTTCCATAAGATCATAAGTTAATATCCTGTGAGGTATTTTTTTTTTATTGGAAAGGCAGATATACAGAGAGGAGAGACAGAGAGGAAGATCTTGCATCCGATGATTCACTCCCCAAGTGAGCGCAACGGGCCGATAATATGCCGATCTGAAGCCAGGAGCCTCTTCCGGGTCTCCCACTCGGGTGCAGGGTCCCAAAGCTTTGGACCATCCTCGACTGCCTTCCCGGGCCACAGGCAGGGAGCTGGAAGGGAAGCGGGTATGCCGGGATTAGAACCGGTTCCCATATGGGATCCCGGGCGTGCAAGGCGAGGACCTTAACCACTTGCGCCACCGCGCTGGGCCCCGAGGTATTTTTTTTTAATTATATGTGATCAGTTACAAATACAGTGTTGTTAGCATCTGAGGTCAAAATGCAGAATCCTTTTTGTAATTTATAACATTTTGAGAATATGTTTAAACAAATCTGAAATTACTTGTAAGAATTTTGCATGAGAATTAAAGAAAAACTGAGAAAAGTTTTTATTTTCCTAAAAATTTCTTATAAATACACCATTTTTATTTTGATCCGTTATGTGCTAGTATTTTTGTGAACCAGGTTAGAGATGTCAGTATATTTAATTCCAAACGTTTTAGACAGATTGACATTGAGTGTAATCTAAAAGTGACATAAAATACTCAGTTTTAACCATTTGAAAAAATCCAATAAAAACCCAGACAATCTATTTCTCATTTTTTTCCCACTCAGTCCATAGCTTCTGTCGGTATGACTGACCATCTTATCGAGCCTGCCAGCCTCACACCAGCACAGACAAGTTGGCAACACCTCTCTAATAGCTCACCTAGGGTCTGCCAGTGAGCCAAGTCCCAGGCTTACTAATAAAATCAGTAACATCTTCCTAAGTTTACGTGTTCCTTCAGCCCAGCAGCACCGTTATCCTTGGCCTCCAGACCTCTGGCCTATGAGGAGATGTTGAGGTTCCCCGACTCTGAGGGCTGCACCTCTGCTTTCTGCTGCCACGTGCACAGCTTCTACCATTCCCTTGCTGAGTGGTCTTCTCCATAGGCTGGTCTCCTTTTGTCCTGGAAAAAAACAAAGAGAAAAATGTTCTTTGATCCTGCGTCCCTTTACTAAAGTGCCTTTATACTTCCTTTCTCTGAAACAGTTCAGAAGTCCTGGAAGCTGATTTTTTTTTCCACCCCTTTGTGATGTACAGGTGTAGTTCATGTAAGTCACTTCTTACCATAAGTTGGTTTTCTGTAGTCTTGCACCAAAATGGATTTCAGTTCCTGAGAACCTGTTTTCTTTCTTTAGCTACTATGATATCACTTATCCTTCAACCTCATATGTTTCTTTTTCCTTTGGGAGTCCAACAGTAGACTTGATTCTCATCACTGTGGTCCTTTCTCTGCTTTCACTTTGCACATTGATCCATTTTGTCAGTGATCCGCTTCTGATGAGTATCCTCACAGTGTAATGTCCCCTTTACAAATAAGTGATTGGATGCCTGCCCCCTGTTGCCCTTTGTGGCATATCCTTTCTGTTGAAGAGTATAGCGTAGCACAGTTAAACTCCTGGAGTCGACTCATGGTGTAAATCTTAGCTTACCCCTAGTCTCAGTTTACTTCTCTGTGAAGTAAGAGTAGCAGTCAGTACCTGTTCCATTGGAATGGTAAATAGTTGGGTAAATTAAGATCAAAATAGTCCACATATACCTCTTAGAGAATGACAAAATAGATAATGATAACATTGGATGATAATCCAAAAGATAAAATAAATATCCCTGAATCCACCTGATATAAATAAATGGTCACATCAATAAATGAGGAAGGAAGGCCATATTTGCCTATGGAGGAATCCCATTGGATGTTGGTAATATTGTGTCCTCCTTAAGTAGAACTTACTGCTCCTTCCCTTGGGATGGGCACTGGACTCTGACTTGCTCCCAAAGCACAGAGAAAGGGAGACTACATTGTTGGTATCTGACAGGCACCACACACGTGATCAAAGTCAACCTCGCCAGTTGGTTACATGGAGTCCATGATCATTGTACTGTAAGAAGTCTATTTCAGGTATTCTGAAAAATAACCACATTTCAATCATCAGAAAATATAAAACAAATTCACACACATCTGACACAAATTTTTGAGACTACTATGGTGGTCTTGAAAAAGAAGAGATTTAGAAGTTGTCAGACATCAGAAGGCACTGGGGGGCTTGGTGATTGAGTACAGTGTGTTGTCATGGATTGTATCCTAGAGCAGAAAGAAGGCATTAGTGAAAAACAGGAATTGGATTCTAACTTAGGTGATACAGTTATACCATGGTCAAGTTGATCGTTAACATTGTGGTCATGTAAGAAATTAACGTTGGAGGAATTTGGATGAAGGCAAAGAAAGAGACTGTGTGTCTTTTTAACTTTTCTGTAAATTGTAAATTCCACCATAGTTTATTTCAAAATAATTTTATATTTAATTGCCACATAGAAAGTACTCATTAGTTGTTTGTCATTCCAGTTTTCCTGTGATGTCTCAACAGCTTTTATTTATAGGGAGGTAAAAGCTATGCATTAACACTAAATCTTTCTGTTGATTTGATGATAGGTTTCAGGATTCTTCAATGCTGCTTTCCACTTTTGTCTTCTTACATGATATATATCAGTAACCCTTGCAGCCTTGTGTTCATGGCTCCTACACATCAACTTTAGCAATGTATTTTCCCACTCCACGTAATAAGCCACATCTCAAAACACAGACCACTTGTAACTGCTTTACTTCTGTCTACTGGAAATGGCCTCTTGTTGCGTCATTCCTTTTCACCTTCCTGATCATTTCTGCTTGTTCAGCTGATTCTTCACTTGCCTAATGATGCCCAGGTCCATATGTTGTACCTTTACAGGCCCTCAGACTGACCCTCAACTGAAAATGACAAAACTGGAGCCAAACAGGGCCAAGTGGTCTGTTTGACCACAGGGACTGTGATAGAGACAGACCCAGCATTTGCATTTAGCTCATTAAGACCTTGTTCAAAGAGACCTGTGTGCGACCCACCATCACTGCTTTATCCAGCATAGTATTCTGTGCCAGTGGCTTCATTCCAGTCATGTCACTGTTTCCCAAGAAGTAAATCTGGTTATCCCAATTTTAGGCATGAGCAAGCTAAACTTGGAAGAAGCAGTCAAAACATCTGAGGTGGTTGTGGTAGGCAGAATAATACTAATGCCCAGAACCTATAACTGTTTTGATTTAGGTGATGAAAGGGATGCTGCGGTTTGGACAAGGGCTTGGGTATGGCTCTCAGAGGTTCTTGTGTTAGAAGTTTGGTCCCCCAGGTTCACATAAGAGGACACTGAGATCAGTGGAGGTGTTACCCTAGGGAAAGAGTAAGGGGCTTCTCAGGGGACACTGTCAGTTCTCATGAGAGGCTTGTTACTGAAGGTAGACTGAGCCCTATGCACCCCCTGGCTCACCATGTGCTTCCTCTTACATACACTCCCACTGGATGTGAGTTCTCATCCAGTGCAGCCCAGGGCACCTCATCAGAACCACACAGATGAGGTACCATGCTCCTCAGCCTCCAAAACTGAGTTAAGCAAGTCTCCTTTTTTTTTTACTTGCTACCTAGTACATGAGTCTGTTTGCCATTACTGTAATGGGATACTTGAGGCAGAATAACATTATTAGAATAAGAGGCCTAATGTACTCACAGTTCTATAAGTTCAAAGGCATGGATTTGCCTGAGTTCTAGGAGACCTCATGGTAGATGCTGGCAGGGCATAGGAGAACATGTAGGAAGATGAGGTCCTGCCCCCAAACAGGATGCCAGAAGGGCTGGGGTCCCATACCCCAGTAACTTAAGGATTTCCTAAAAAGCTTATAAATGTTGATCATGTTACAGCACAGCCTCTCTGGGTCTTATATTGCCAATACATGAGCCTTTGGAGACACCAAAACCACAACCAGACCACAGAACTTCAGCAGTCTGCTGCAGCAATGGAAAGCTGCTGCCAGAGACTTCTCAGGTGACATTAAAGTTGTTTAGGTGGTAGAGTAATCCTGGCTTATCTGGGTGGAGCCAGTGTAATCACATGACAAGAGCGGGAACAACTCTGACCTCCAGTGCATCCCTGCCTTGCTGGATGTGCAACTCCTGGCAGAAGCCAGGAGATGCACTGTATGCTAGCCACGTGGGTTTCTGCAGGATGATCTTAGCAAATAACCCTATAAATTGGCCTCATTCCTAGAAGAAAAAAGATGACATTGCTGCATGGATTAACATTACACAAGGAGTGTCAGTTTTACATGTTTTTTTTTTGTTTGTTTGAAATAAGCAAAACAATTTTGGAGTTGCCTTTTATAGCTATGTCTCTAAAGTGATAGGAGATAAATTGTGTGTGTGTGTGTGTGTGTGTGTGTGTGTGTGTGTGTGTGTGTGTATACTGATACTGATATTATCCAGCACAGTTTAAGCAAGAGTCTGTGGCCCAGAACTGTTAGAAATGCTTTTGTTTGGTGAACAGAGTAGAGTATAATATTTATTTGTTCAGGAGTTAGTTTGCACCACCTTGGCAAATCCATTGTTGAACTTGGTTCTGACTTCTGTGAGAAGAAATGATGTATAGATTGTACAGCGTGCACCAAATACTCGCTTTCTCTTTATATCCAGATGTCAACTTGTGGATCACAACCCCAACTAATCAGGAAAAACTGTAGCTGAATCTACTGAGCAGTTTTTCCTTCCACGGAAAGAGTTGAGGCTATCATGTAAACATAATTTTAGTGCTTTTCAGACTAAAGTGCTTCTCACTTATGTAGTAAATTAGTATAACCATTTGGAAGACTGGTTCATCTTGCCACTTCAATCGTTGAGATTTCTGTCATTGACCAAAATGAGAGATGAAATGCCTGTTCTTGGCCATCCACTCATCCAGGATATGCAGGTCCAAAATACCAGCTTTTCTGGAAAGTCAATGTGTGCCTTTGCACAAAGACTACAAAACTTATTCTTATATGTGTGTCTGTAAAACACACATATAAGAAAACCTTTATGGAAAAGTGGACATTTGAAAAGTATGAGAACATCTTCAAGTGAAAAGTATTGGAAACTAGGATAAGAGACTTATATTTTTCTTGAACCCACAAACTGCAGCATTTAAAAATTCCTTTCAGAGATCTGGTTTACCGGGTGCACAACATAGAAAGGGACTTTCACTCCTGAGAATTCTTTATATGCTGTATACTCAATGTATAAATTTTCACTACTCAGGGACACAGTAGTCAAGATACCACTTGGGACACCAACAAGAGTTTTCAACTCCCAACTCTGGGTCCCATTTCTGTGCACACCCTCAGAGTCAGTAGCTGATGGATCAGGTGCTTGGGCAGCTGTAAGCCCTGTGAACACCCAGGTGGAGTTTGTGGCTCCTGGCTTTAGCTTGGCTGAGTCCTAGACATTAGGTCTCTCTGGGCCATGAACTAGCAGGTGGAAGATCTTTGCCTTGTGCCTCCATCTCTTTTTCTCTGGTTTCCCTTTCAAGTGAGCAATATTTCTAATGAACGCTAGTCACACGATGTGTTAACATGTGAACTTCTTGATCTAAAAGATGGGGAAACCACCAGACAAAGGGAAGTTCATCAGATTCCTTTACTACAGTTCTCTAATGTGCTAACATACACAGTGATTTTTCAAAAGATGGAATTGATATGTGAATATGTTCCAAAAATTTGACACTGGTATAATTTTCAGAGATCATCTCATAGCGCTAGTGTCTCAAGGAAAATCTTTTTTGAAAAAATCTGATTTATGTTTAAAAAGTGTATACATTTTTGCTTAATCTCTTGTGTCATCCCCATGGCTCCAACGTCCTTATTTGGCCCTCATAGATATTCCAGAGGTGCCCACACCTGTCATTTATCTACCTGCACACCACATGTGCACAGGAATGTGATAGCCCTTCAGCTCTGTTCCCTAATCCAGCTTTGCACCATGTGGAAGAGGCTAATATCTCCATGCCTAAATAGTCACCATATGGTCTCCTATCTTTATCATGTATAATCTAGTGATTTTCATGAAACTTTACCATCTAGAAATTCTTTATGGCTCATCTGTCTGTTTTTGCTTTGTTTTGTTTTGTCTTGTTTTCCTCATTTTCAGAAAGACTTTCATTACGGGCCCAGCACTGTGGCCACAGGCTGCTGCTTGCAATACTAGTATCTTATGCTGAGTGCCAACTTGAGTCCTGGCTGCTCCACTTCAAAGCCGGTTCCCAATTCACCTGGGAAAGCAATGGTTGATGAACCAGGTACTTGAGTCTGTGCCACTTACGTGGGAGACCCAGATGGAGCTCCTGGCTCCTGACTTCAACTGGTACAAAGCTATTTGGCTATTTGGGGAGTGAACCAGTAAATGGAAGAGCTCTCTCCACTGTGTGTGTGTGTGTGTGTGTGTGTGTGTGTGTGTGTGTGCGTGTGTGTGTGTTTTATCTCTCTTGCTTTTCCTTGAAAATAAACTTATTCATCACAAAACACTTTGTGTTTTGTGTTAGTGCTCTTAGTTTTCCCCGAGGGTCACTAGGAATGGCAATCTGGTGTCACACGTCACTGTGCTTGGCGTAAGCATCTCGTCTAACCTCCAAGAGCAGATCTGTATTCGTATTCTTTCATTGTTACGACTGAGAAATCAAGTTTTCTCCACTCAACTTCACCTTGAGTCCCTTCTTGTTCTGAACACCAGGAAGTTCCAAGTCAGCCAGGGCATGCCTGGAGTGGGGACCTGTGTGTGCCTGACCATCCTCACAGTTGCGTTGTTTTCACCTCTTGTTTGCTTGCTCGGGTGTCCTGCTCTCTGTTTTTCTCTGCTACTTTGCATTTGCACTTCCTGTTCATGTCAGATGATTTCATTCTGTGTGGAGGTATTACACTGAAATTCAAGTCCTCCGCCACCCAGTCTCCAACCACCTGTTTCTGGAAGGACTTGTGAAACAAACCACGCAAAGAACGTGATGAATGGAAGATCCTTTAATTCTCCTTACCTGCTTCAGGTAAACATCTGCATGTGGCTTGATGCTTTACCCTCAGCCAAGAAGGGAGCTGTTAATGGAGCCAGCTGGCTTGCTGAGGCCAGCAGAGTTCTTGGGCTCTTGGGAGGAGCAGACCAACATTAATGCACGTGGCCAAACCTGCAGCCTGGGCTGCAAGGGCAGCATACTTGCAAGACTGCAGTACCAGCCTGATGCCAGTGCGCAGAACTCATTGCAAAGAGCAGTGCCAGGTGGGAGGACACCACCAGTGCAGACGCCACCCCTAGGACTTCCCCTGTCCCTCTGGCCAGAGGTGCCAGGCTGCAGCTCTCTGGTTTGGTGAATGGCCCAGAGAGCGGCAGGAACACTGGGCCCTCAGCTCTCTGGCAGTTGGCAACTGGACCTCGTTGTGACTCAGTCTAGGGGATGAGGAGACGTCACAGGGTTTATGTCTGGAACACGGAGCACTCTCCACTGGCTACTGATGGCAACCTCAACAGATAGTTTCCCTTATGCTCTGGGTTATAGTGAAAAAAAAAAAAAACAAGCGGTTGCTACTGTTCAGCCTGAATTTTTCCATCTTTCTCAAAAGAAAGGTAACCACTTGAAGACCCCTCCAGGACGTTAAAGAATAAAGCTATTGGGCCATTTGTTACTCGGCTGGCAGAGCTGTGATGTTACAGTTTCATTTCTTTTCTAGGATGTATTTATTGATTGATCAGTTGCTTGATTGATTGATTTCAAAGCAGAGTTATAGGGAGAGAGAAAGAGAGAGAATACTTCCATCCACTGGTTCATTCTCCAGATGGCTGCAACAACAGGGCTTCGAGCAGGGAACTTCCTCAGGTCTCCCGTGTGGGTGCAAGGGTCCAAGCATACTTTCCCAGACACACCAGCACATGCTGAGTCAGGACTGGAACCCCAGAAGGGGTGCCTGCCACACAGAAGATGGCTTTGCCGACTACATGGCAACGCCAGCCTTTCCACTTATTTTCTTTTCCTGTTTTATGTAATTAAAGTTTTTTTTTTTTAATTTTAGCCAACCAAAAATAGAGAGTGCTCCAAAAAATCCATGGGAAAAAAAGAAAAAAGGTAAGTTGATTTTTTTACAAAACTTTGAAACCCATATGGCTTTTTAAAATATTAGACTTTTTTTAAAAAACTCCTTAAATATAAGGAGATATTTTTGTATCCTGACAACACACACACACACTATACACAGATGTATTTCTGGCTCTGTTCATGTGTAACAGAAAATCTGTTTGTATAAGTATGCATAAATAAGCATTTTATATTTTATATTAAAACATATTTCCAGCTTTATTGAATTATAATAGAAAAATATTGAAACGTATTTAAAATCTAAAACTATAGTCTGCAAATCTTAATTTATGTATGCAGTTAATTTATTTGGAAGGCAGTGAGACAGGGACAGGCAGACTGGCATCTCCCGTCCACTGGCTCACTTCCCATGCACCTTACAAGCCAGGGATGGACCAGGTAGAAGATCGGAAGAAGCCTGAGACTCATTCTGAAGCTCTGGTCTGATATGGGTAACAGAAACACAACCTATTGAGCCACCAACTGCTTCTTCTTTGGGCACATGAGCAGGAAAGTGACTGAGAGCAGACCCAGGACTCGAACTCGGGCACTGTGAAATTGGGGCACAGGCATCCCAAGGGGTGTCTGCTTCACTACATCAAATGTCCACCCCAACAAGATTTGTGGTCTATGTATACATTGTGGAATGGTTATCACAGTCATATCAATGCACTCTCTGGAATGTATGAAAGAGTTACCTTCCCCAGTTCCTCTCCCAAGGTTGCTGTTGAGCACAGGTGACCTGGAGGTCCATTTCCATCTCCACCTTGCTGTTTCAGACAGTGTAGCCTGAAAGGAGTTGGACAGTCTCTCCTCCAGGACTTGAGTGGGGTGGCCCAGAGCACAGACGTCCATCTCTGGCACCTCCGGGCAGAACTTACTCTTCCCAAGTAGGCTGCTACTTGGTGGTGTGTTCACTTACACACAATGTCCAGACATCCAGGAAGACACAGAATGCCACTGCCAAACATTGGCCCAGACACCAATTGAGAGGAACACCTCTTCCTTCCATAAGCTTGGTTTTGAGATTGGATATGGAATTACCTAAGAATTCAGTGTCTGTTCAATGATTGACAATGACTGTCAATTTCAGTGACTGGGTATGGACTGCTCGGTGCATCTAGGGCTGGAGACCATCTCTTTCCAGTATTGTCACTCACAGGGACAGCCCCGACCCTCAGAGGTTATATTTATAATCCCTGTGAGATCAGAAAAAAATTAGATGATCCTCTTGTCTTTCTTGTTGCTTTTAACAAAGGAGGATACCAAAGCCCAAAAGGTAAACCAGCCTTGCGATGCAACATCACTAGTTACACACAAATGCCTACCAGGTTGATAAGAGGAATGTCCATTTTATCCACGCAAATTAGGATTTGGCTAATATGGAATGAAGATTACTGAGCAGCACTTCTGGGCTTTCCCACACAAAGGAATCCCCGAAGGCTCTTGTTGCAATAGAGACTCTGATTTAGGAGGCATAGACAGGCCCTGTGGTGGCCCTGCAGTGACCACAGGACCAGGTCACTCCACCAGGGCCCTGCCTCCTACACATTTGAATATTGAGCATTTATCGGTAACATCCCAGCCAAGGTAAAGTCCCTGCTCAGCCATGCACTGTGAATGAATTCTTTGCTGGAGCATGGGACAGTTCACTTCTGAGAATTCTTTCATCACGCCTCAGGCAAATAGAATTGCTTGTGAGTGCTTCCTTCAGAAGAAAAGTAATACTAAGGAGATGAATCATTTGAATGTCTTCCTCTGTCTGTGTAAATTGCCCAAGTCGTATTCCTGAGTGGGACCTTGGCGTCATTAAGAATGTTCACCTCCCACTTCGTTTGCCTCCTCTTAAGTAATATCAACATTGCAAAATTGCAGCTAGGCAACTAGCAAAACCTTCCCAGGAGACACATCTGTGAGCTTGCGCTGCAGCAAGTTCCCTTCGTTAACCACCAGAGTTCCCTGGTGTGAAGACTCATTCATGGGTTTCTCAACCTCACAGTACTGGATGTTTTAGGATTACTCATTCCTTGCCATGTGGGGGCTGCCCTGTGCATGTACTAGGATGTGTAGCAGGCTCTCTGGTCTCTTCCTCCCAGATCCTAGCAGAACATGAGCATCTCAAACATTGGCAAGTGTCCCTTAGGAGGCAAGATCACTCCCCATGTAAGAACCACATACTTATGGGAAGGCACCATGGATTAATAAGTTTGTCCTCAGTCTATGATACTGGCATCACATGTAGGTGCCAGTTCTGGTCCTGACTACTCCAATTCCCATTCAGTTCCCTTCTGGTGGCATGGGAAAGCAGTAGAAGATAGCCAGGGCTCCTGGACTCAATGTGGGAAGCCCAGAGGAAGCTCTTGGCTTTGGACTGGCCCAGAAAGACCCATTGGGTAACAGTTTGCATCTAGATGGTGAATTCAAGGTATTTAGCATTGTTCCATTTTCAAACAGCACCAAACCCTAGGTTCCAGTTGTGGTTGGAGTCTTTGCTCATGTGAAAACATGATGGTGGGCAATCAGTCCAAGCTTGGAAAACAGTCCAGACCTGCAGGCAACCTCCAACAGGTCCCCAGGATCAGAGATGGTTCAACTGGTGAGTGTGATGTCTTCAGTTTTTTAAAGTGTTTCTGTGCAACCATAACTTCAAGATAAACTCCTATTTCCTTACAGCACCTCAGCCATGGAGCCAAGTAGGGATGTGCTGGAACAACTCCATGTTCACCGTCAGGAACAGTATGTCAGCCTGTACTGTGTTTGCTGCACACAATGCCAAGGCTGTTTTCTTGACAAAGTGCTAGTGGAAAGGGTTTTACTAATAATCTGATGAAAACAGTTCATCAGTCATTCACTGAAAAGTTGAGTAAAGTGATTCTTTCATTAGCCACTTGCCCTTGGACCTGTTATCTCACTGTGCAGAAAACTCAGAAGGAAAACCCTTGTGTGCCCTACTTAAAAATCCATTGCTTGCTTCCAGATTCTCCAGCATGGGTAGCAAACGACAACCTAAAGCTGCCATGCAGATGGGGGTTTTTCATGGCTGCATGCCCTGGCACAGGCCCAGCATGGGGAGATGTTTTCACCTCTTCTTGTGGTGAACGAGAAGAAATCAATTGTTGCCCAGATCTAGGTTGGGGGTGACACCCATCTTCTCTCTCATCAGTAAGACCTGTTGCTCGACAGCTACCAACTCCATCTCTACTCACCCTTGCACCAGAGACCAACACAGGCACCAGGACACAATTGCCTTACTTAAGAATTCAGTACTTTGGGAAACTTATGATGAGTCTAAAGGGAAGAATTAGTCTAATAACACAAGCCTACACATGGGTCCGCTGAGCAAGGCAAACAAGGGTCTGAGTAGATTTGAAATCTCAGATGACCCAGGCATTCATTGTTAGCTCCCTGGCTGGCCTCAGCGCCTGACACGGTAGATGTATCCACAGTCTGGAAGCAAATGGGCAATCTTGCAAGTTGACTCACCTCTGAAATATTTTAATGTGACTCCAAAATGCTTAAGACTCATGCAGTAAATTTGCTTTTAATAAACTAAACATCCTTTGGTAAAATGACTAACTACTCACCCTTTATCTCATTTTGAATTCTGATTTTACTCGATAGCCTTCTCAGAGGACCACAGCCAATGTTTGTGCAAGTCACCTACAGCATCTAAGCAAGCGAAGTGCTTCATTTCTCCATGTTTTGCTTACTTATTTGCTCTTGGGGGAGAGAAGGAGAAAGGGAACACCTGTGTGCTGGTTATCTCCCTAAATGTGAGCAAGGAACAGGGCTGGGCCATGGACCTCTAAGCTGAGAGCAAAGCACGAATCCATTTCTCCCACATGGGAGACAGGAACTCGGCCACTTAAGCCACCCCTGCTGCCTCCTAGGGACTTTATTTTAGCAGAAAGTTATAGTAAGATATCAAATGCAGGCACTCCAAATATGGGGTTGCAGGCATCTTAATTTCTAAGACACTCATATCAAAAGTTCTTGTTTTGACAGTAACAACTTTTATTCCTGTACGTGAAAAGCACCCACAGATCATGACTCCTTTTCAGCAGATTTGCAACTACTGAAACTAAGTAGGTGGAGCAGTCACATCCCCCCCCCAAGGCTGCCATGTGGGGAAAAGGTAGGCTACGTGGAAGGCTGCTGAGTAAGGTGTTCAAGTGGGTTAGTCCCAGCTGCAGACATCCGTCAAATTATCACAATCCAGCACCAGGGTCGTGAGCCAAGAAGTCTACAGGTGATTCCTGTCCACCACCACCACCAAAGTCACGTGCAGCCCAAGGAGCAGAGAAACCACACCTGCTCCCTCCTCCTGGACCTGGGAGCCAGAGTGCGAGACGGAATTCTGTGCCTTCTGGAGGTGATATGTCATGAAGCGAGTTACCGCAAAGAATCAAGACTGCCTCAGTGAGTTACCACGAAGTCAAGACTGCTTCAATGAAATTGCAGTACCACGGTAAGAGACGCATCTTAAGTTAACCTGGAAGGATCACTGAGGCCAAAAAGCTGACCCAGGGAGGTGCTATGAGGCTATGATTTCTCAGGAGAGTACAGCAAATGGTGGCCATGCCACCACCTCACTAAGGCCCCTCTGTACCTACAGACCTTTCTCATCAAGGATACAGTGGGATTTCACTCACTCCCATTAGACTTGATGAGGAGTTTCTCCTCAGATGACTCAGTTCAGAACCTCTAGGGCAGAGCTGCAGTTTGTTTGTTTGTTTTAAAGCTACCCCAGGCGGTGGAGGAGATGCTTGGCACAGCCACTTGGGACACCAGCATCCCTCATCCATTGTCAGAGTCCTGACTGTACTTCTGAGTCCAACTTCCTGTTAACATGCACACTTGGGAGGCAGGCTTAGGCCTGGCTCAGACTTAGCTCTTGTAGGTACTTGGGGAATGAGTCACCAGATCAGAAATAGTCTGTCTCTATCTTTCATTAAATACTTTTTCATTTAAATACAATGTTGCCCAGATGATTCTAATGTACGGTCAGTGGTGAGAACAATAGTGGGCAGAGACAGCACACGGAAGCCACTCAGAGAGCAGGCTGCATGGCTAAACCTGAAACTCATTGTGAAGGAAGATAACCAACCTGATGGAAGGAAGTGAGATGGCAGTCTTGGGCTGTGTGCTAGCTCACCAGCCCTGGCCTTGGGCCATAATCCTGGCCTCTGATCTCAGATTCTTCATCCTGTTAAAGTGCTCCAGGGTGCGCTTTCGGTGCCTGATAGGCAGCAGGTGATGGTCCCAAGGCTTGCGCCCCGGCACATGCATGAGAGACCTGGAATGAGTTCTGGGCTCCCAGCATTGGCCTGTCCCAAGTCCAGACCCGGTGGGCATTTTGGAGAATGAACCAGCAGATGGGAGTTTCATCTCTCTGCCTTTTAAGTAAATCAATAATACAGGATTTGTATCCTTTAAAAACATATATGTTTATTTTGATGCAAAACATTTTTTAAATCCTTGCACACATTTTTTTCATAACACCCACTTTCCCTGAGGTTTTGGAAGATCCTCTCATGTGTATTAGTATCAGAGTTGTTGCACCAAAATGAAATAATATCTTAATAATAAAATTTCCACAAATCAGTTTGCTTTTGTAAGGCAACCAGGGGGTGGAACCAATATAATTTTACAGGAAGAACTTTTCCATAATGGGATTCAGACTGATAGGTAATTGGTTAATCAAACAATTCATTTACCCAGGAGACATGATAATGGGATTATACACACTATAAAATGTATACTTTTCACCTAAAACCTACAGGCACCATTTAACTGATCACTTGGTTTGAAACCAAGCCCCTGTCTTTAGTCTGTGGATGGAACTGGTCACTCTCCTTCTTGTCCTTTCATACTCACTGTTTAATGCAATGAGAATTCAGACACTTCCAAAGAACATTGCGTAGAATCTTTCTAGAATATTTGTGTTCTTTTTTCTAACGTTCGAGGATGTTCTTCTCCACGTCCATCCCTTTTTTGAGTGAGCCCCTTTCTCAAAGCATTTAAAAACGTTAGGCCAGATTTTCATAGAAATCAGTGATTTTCATTCTTGTTGCACTTGTTTGTTTAGTAACATTTGTAATTAAAGATTTAGGGTACAGGAAGTACAAGAAATGAAGCTCATGAGGCCTCTAGGCCACTGTCCAATGAAATGGTTTTGAATGGCCTGTGTTCCTTGGGTTTGACCTGTGTATTTTAGATGATAGTGGGGGAACTTGGTACAAATTGTTGAAATAGAAAAACAGCCACATGAATAGAGCCTTCTAAAATTATCTACTAAAGCTTGGTAGTGAGCACAGAGGTATTGGAGAATACACAGTGGAGAATATATCAAGAACAGACATTATCTTGGGCCGATGTGTGTGTCCTTTCACATAAATGACTTTTATTTGTCTTCCTCTCATAATGTTGATCTTGAAAGCACCTCCTAACACCATTCCTTTGAAGTCATTTCCAAAGTTAGCACATTGCTTGCTCTATTAGTTCCATATGGGCCCAAGAATGTTTCCTAAGCAATATTTGCTTCTTTGTAATCTCTCAGGCTAACACTTTTTATCTAATTGTCATGAACTCAATAGCGGACAGCTCAAAAAGAGTTTTCTAAGAATATTTTTAAATGGCATTTGGCCCAAGAGCTCACACCTGTAGAACCTCAGAATGCAGATTGCCTGGTTTGAAAGAAATTGACTTCCTTAAGATTATCACCAAATAAAACCCACAAGTGCTTTAACCAGCTACATGCAAGTGTTCTCTGTAGTTGTATTCTGGATCTGCCTCTGTCCGTTTTAATTATTAACATAGCCAACTAATTAGGAAATTTGTGGAAACATAACTAACTTAACCATACTATGCCCTATCACGAGTTGAGGAAAATTGGCTGCATAGATTGCTGCATGGTTCTAAGAACTGCTAGAAAGCATGTCTTAGCAGTTGAGCTCTGCTATTTTTGATGTCACAGCTCTTGCATTTGAGATTTTATGATAAATCATAAGATTGAATCCTAGTTTCTTCCAGTGCAGGTTTTAGGATGTGAGTATCCAGTGGGCAGTGTATTTTCATTAGTAGAGTATTTTTACTAATTATAAGTTGAAATGTATCTCCCTGAATAGTTTTAAAAAGGAGAAAAATGTTAAGTATTCAAGCAAAGTATATAATAAATACCTAAGAACATTTATTTCTCTGTCCTAGAAAGCAAAGGACTGGTATCAATATGTTATATAGTAAATGTTGAGTAGTCATATTAAGACACTGTTGATAATTATATACAAAAGAAAGGTCACTCAGATGACTAATTAACATGGCTCGGATCAGGTGAATTGGTCACTAATTAAGGAGTCACAGTGAACTTGTCTTAGAAATTGAGCAATTTAAGTTATGAAAGCACAGGAAATCATTAGTCTCAAAACTGGTTCTTGTCTGTGAGAACACTAGAAGTTAATACTGAAACTTACAAATTAAAAATTTTTGTTATTGTGTAAATTGGCTCTTTTATTGTTCCTCATCTTTTTTTCATTTTTTATTATTATTATTATTATTTTATGATACAATTCCATAAGTTCTGGGATTTCCCCTACTTCTGCCTGACTTCCCCCATATCATTGTAACAGTACAGTTCCTTGTAAACAGTCATAAGTCGATCTTTGCAGCCATTGTCAATGGCGGAGAGTCCAGCATCCCATTGTCATGATACATCCAACAGTTTCGCTGTGAGTCCAACCTCGATCCAGAAGTAGAGATGCACACTGCACTGTATCCTCACATCAGGACACAACAGTCTCTGTTACATAGTCACTATACATCCCCCCAAGTGAAAAGCCACAAAACAAAATCAAGAACAGGGAGAAAAAAAAGTTTACAATGCCGTGAAATTAAACAACATACCACTTGATATGATAGTCTTCATTACACAGTTACTATACATTCCATTAACTGAAAAGCCACAAAACAAAATCAACAACAGAAAGAAAACAAATTTGCAACATCATGAAGTTAAATCGCCTGGTACTGAATGCCGAATGTGTTGCTGAAGAAATGAAAAAGAAAATCATGAACCTTCTAGGAGAGAATGGTGCTACTGTATGATCTATGAGTCAGTGAAGAATTTAGTGAGAAAAAGAGTGTTTTTGAATAAATGAAACTAAAAGCAAAAATGTCAAAATCCATGAGATGTAGTTTCTGCTCATCTTTGTTGGTGAGATGTATCTCCTGTAGGCCACAAATAGATTGTTTTTAATCCAGTCTCCTAATCCATGAAATTTGATTGAGTTTAAGCCATTTACATTCAGCGTTAGCATAAATAGGTGGTAATTTGGTCCCATCATTTAGCAATGGGTTGTTCATTGATTTAGTCTCATGTTGTTATTTTACTGAGATGTTCTTTACACTTGCCTTTTTTGGAGGGTGGGGGTGTAGGGAAGGGTGGATATTATTCCTCTTCTCTGTCAAGAGAACATCTTTAAGTATCATTTGTAGGGCAGGTTTGGAAGATCTGTATCCTTGAGCTTTTCATTACTGTGGAAGCATTTTATTTCATTTTCAAAGACAAAGGAATTCTTTGCCGGGTACGTAATTCTGGGTTGAAATTTTTTTCCTTTTAGAATCTGGAATATGTCGCTCCATTCTCTTCTGACTTGTAGAGTGTCCTTTGAGAGGTCAGCAGTGAATTTGCCATTCCTCTATATGTCAATTGATTTTGCACATGTACATTTAAGGATCTTTTCCTTATGTTTGATTGAAGAGAGCTTGCTGGTCATGTGTCATGCTGAACTTCACTTTCGGTCAACCCTATTGGGAGTTCTGTGCCCTTCTTGGATGTTGTTTCCCGATTCTTTCTCCTGATTAGAGAAATTTTTCTTTATTATTTCATTAAATATTTTTTTAAAACCCAGGTTCTTTTTCTTCACTTTCTGGAACTCCAGTAACTCTTACATTTGGCCTTTTAATGGTGTCTTTTTAATACCTGAATACTTTTGTTTTAGCTTGACCCAACTCTGCTTCCAGCTTTTTGATTGTTTCCCCATTATGACCAAAAAAAATATCTTCCAATTCTTTCTGCCTCCTTCATTCTATTATTAAGACTTTCCACGGAATTTTTAAATTTTCTCTATTGTGTCCTTCATTTTTAATAATTCAGCTTGATTTTGATTTTGTTTTGTTTCAGTGTTGCTGTTTCCTGTGTGATATATTGCTTAAAGTCCGGCATGTGTTTCTCGTTGTTGATAAGAAGCTTTATAACAAATGTTTTGAATTCTGTATCCCCCATTTTCTCAATGTATTCCTCAGTTAACTCTGAGGTTGGCAAAGGCTTTTGCTCCTTTATAAGAGAGTCTTCAGTAATATTCATTGTGCCTTTGTCTATTCTTTTGCTCTTGGTCATTGTACTTCTGCTCAGCAGATTCTTCTCCTTAAGGCCAGTTTCCAAGCTGTGTCACACGCAAGTTTACAATTCTATTTTACTTATTGTACGTGGTTCTTTGTTTGCAGTCGCTTGTGCAGCTTCCTCCAGTGAGTTTCAGATCTGGGCTCTTATGTTAGACTTTCACCATGGTCTCGGTAGCCCCAGCTTCTGGCTCACCACTCTCTACCTCCTGTGATCCTATGCTGAGGCTACCCTGTTATCTGTATAAGCTTTCTCCCACTTCCGGGTTGAGCAGTTCACAGGTTAGCAAGACACCAGGTGTCCAAATTAGCTAGGTTGCTAGTGGTGCTAATCTTGCTGGAACCAGCTAGCTATTAGGTCTGAGGGCCACACAGACCTATTTTTTTTTTATTGTTAATAACATCGTATTATGTGATGGGCAAACATTTCACAAAGGAACAAGCCCAAATGGCAAACAAACATATGAAAAAAGGCTCCAGTTCCCTGGCAATAAGGGAAATCCAAATTAAGACATCAATGAGGTACCACCTAACACACAGACCTATTTTGAGTCATAAGTTGCCAGAGTTAGTATTAATGATGTGGGACTGTTTAATCACTGTTAAACATCAATGCCGTAGTTATAGAACATTTTTTTTAAATATATATATTTTTTAAGTCACAGTAGCAGAAGCAGGGAGAGATCTTCCATTTGTTAGCTCACATCCAGGATGGTCACAGCAGCTGGAGCTGTACTAGCCAAAGCCGGGATTGAGGGACTCCGTTGGGCTCTCACACAAAGGATGCAGCCTCCCCAGGAGTAATGCATAACGCACTGCTTCCCAAGTGCGTTAGTAGAGAACTTGAAGCAGCACTCCAATAGGCAACAGTGGAGTCCTGAGCAATGATTCCACCCACTGTGCAAAAACACCCACTGCTACAGTACATTTCTGACGTCACAAGCAGAGACCCTAGGGTCGTAGCAGAGTGTCTCGTTTGTAATCCCATGGCCTTTTACAGTTTAGACACCTATTGCTGTTGTTTCCCTATGGAAGTTTTGTTCAGTTTTCCTCTAGGTGTCAGAATAATTGACTTTATTATGTTTTTTGGTCTTATACTAGTATTATTCGTAGTTTTCCATTAGTTCTATAATAATTAATTCTGAGGAAAACAAATTAAGATGACTCAGAAATAGCATTTGTAGCTTCTCATTGGTTTTACTGAAATGACCATATAATTTATATCCTTTATTCTGTTGATATGGTGAATTGCATTTATTGACTTGAACATGGTGAACCTTCTTTGCAATTCTGGGATGCTAATTTAGTTAGAATTTGCCTAAATTCTAACTCTTTAGCCAAAGTGCATGTAAAATAATCACGAATATTTGTATTTCTTCTAGAACATCAAAGGATTCATATGAATATTAAATGCTCAATTTTGAATTCATAATTGATAATGTGCTTGAAAATTTTACTCATGATAATTTAACTGTGCTGTTGGATTTGGTTTGCTGGTATTGTGCTGAAACATCAAGGTTATTCGTCGAGATTATTAACCAGTACTTTTCTTATGTTATTGCTTGGCTTGGCTCCTCTCTTCTTCTACTTTTTGGAATAATTTAAAAAGAACAGGTGTTCATTTTTCTTCAAACACTTGGTAATATTCAGCAGAGAACTATCAGGTCCAGCACAGTAGCCTAGTGGCTAAAGTCCTCACCTTGCGCATGCCAGGATCCCATTTGGGTGCCGGTTTCTGTCCCAACTGCCCTGCTTCCTGTCCAGCTCCCTCTTTGTGGCCTGGGAGAGCAGCAGAGGACAGCTTGAGGCCGTTGGACCTGCACCTACGTAGGAGACCTGGAGGAGGTTCCTGGCTCCTGGTTTCGGATCAGCTCGGCTCTGCCATTGCAGCCACTTGGGGAGTGAATTAGCAGATGGAAGATCTTCCTCTCTCTCATCTTCTCGTATATCTCACTTTCCAATAAAAATAAACAAATGGTAAAAAAATTTAAAAATCCAGCAGTGAACTATCTAATCCTGAAACCTTTGAGAAACTTGTTAATACACTATATTTACTACTTGTTCAATATTAATACTTATTTAAGTATTCTACTTGAGTATGATTCAGCTTTGTAAGATGTGTGTGCCTAGTAATGTGTAGATTTCTTTTGTATAATCATATTTGTTTCATAAAATCATTCATAATAATACTTGCAAAACTTAGATTAATATCATGTATTTGAGCTTTATCAATTTTAACAAACGTTACATTAATAGTTTCATGAAAATGGAACAAATTTATTTTGTGGCAGAAGTTTAAACCAATGCATAGGTTTTCATATCAGGTACTTTCCAAAAACTTCTGAAAGATCTTTTTTGTCTCTTCTTGAGTTTGAGCTTTGCTTCTGTCTTTAAAAATATATAGATTTGGGAGCAGGTATTTGGCTCAAGCATTAATCCCCCAGCTGCCTGTTGGGTTGCTCACATCACGTGCTAGAATTTCTATAGTTGAGTCTTGGCTCTGTTCCTGATTCCAGCTTCCTGCTACAGCAATGCATGTCCTGGGAGGCAGCAATGATGACTTCAATTCTGGGATCTCTGACACCTCACGGGAGACATGACTTCCTGCTTCTGCCTTGCCTTGTTTGTCCTTTGTCGGCCCTAGGAGAGTGAACCAGTGCATGGAGGTGTGCACTCACACTCTCACTGTGTGTATGTCTGCCTTTCAAATAAAATAATGATTTTTAGAATTTAATACCAAACTGTTGAGGATGACCAAAATGGTCCATAATTTCAAGTTGTTGTGGAGATGCTGCCTTTAACTGGTTTTAGGATAGGCCTCTCACCTTGTGGGTGCTTCTCAGTGTATTTCAAAGAATGTGATCTCCAGCTTTGGTTTCCACCCTGCCATCCCAAGACTGACCACAGTTGCTGTCAGTGGCTCTGGCAGGGTACATTGTCCAGAGTTGCTATGGTTAGTAGAGCCACAGGTAGTTCCAGTTGAGAACTTACAAAGTGTTCTGTTATAGCAGTTGCAAAAAATCATCCCCAGCCGATTAGTGTTTGTCGCAACTGGGGCAGAGTCTGCATCATAGTAGATGTTTGTTACTCTACTAATTACTTCATTCTATTCATGTTTTCCAATTAGTTTGATTAACTCACGTGAATTATCATGGATTAACAAATTGCAACTGTTCTTTAAATCTTGACTTTAACCCACAATTGTTGGGAAAATAGATCTAAAGCCACAGTTTATCTACATATTTAAATGATGTCCATGATTTGCTGAGCGTTGTATTTCTTCTATTGTCTCTGAATGATATAGTCTTTCATTTAAAATCTCATAATTGAAAACAGTCTTTTAAAAAGCTTTTGTTTTTCCATTTTAGCTAAAAGGGAGAGATAGAGAACAGAAGGAGATCTTACCCGCTTGCAACCTTGAGGGCCTGGGCCAGATCAAAGCCAGGAGCTTGCAATTGCATCTGGGTCTCCCACTGTCGCTGTCCTGCAGTGATGGACTTGGTGCATGGAGCCGATAATAACACGCGTGGACCCTGACTGATGGTCAAAGCCGAAGTTTATTAGTGGCCTCAGACTTTATACACTGAGGGTCATGTGGGTTAAGAGAGGAGGTATTGAGCTTAGCAACAAAACCCATCAACTGTTTCCATACTCTTGTTTGGAACTCCTTTGATCTTGTATATTCCACCAAGTGTTCTCACACACATACTGTCCATTCAACTCTTATACAAATGATATCCGATCAGGTATACAAAAGGTAGCCAGCCATTCGGTTGTTCTCATGCAAATATTATCCAATCAACTGTAAACCTGTGCTTGCTGACCTTCTAGAGTCACAATGTCCTCCTACATCCCACATGGCCCCTTACTTGAACTGTGATCTGTTGCTTCCCAGGATATTCCATAACAGAAAGTTGGATCTGAACTGGAGTAGTCAGAACTCCAACTCAGCACTCCAGCATGGGATGGAGGTTTTACAGGGGATCACTTCACCACTGCCCCTAGTGTCCAGCCTTGCAAAGATCTTGCTAGAATGTAGCTGATAGCAAATGACTCTTACTTATATTTGAAATTTCATCTGACAGATTTTTATTTGAAATTCCTGTAATCCAAGCAAACATTATGTTCGATACCTTCTGCCCTACTTTTTGAAATTCTTTGATCTACAAAAAACAGAGATCTGTCTGCTTTAAACCGTAGGTTTGTCATATCTTCAGAGGTTGAAGACTTAACAGATTCACCTAGCAGAAAAATGAATACACTGCAAACACTTAATATAAATGTTCTTATAAACTTTAAATTTGAATTAAAATTTCTACCCAGGGGGTCTGTTTGAGGTTGAATCCTTTCTGCTTTTCATTAAAAAATAGGAGATCAGCTAAATCCTAAAAGTCCCTTAGAGCCAAACTAAAGCAAAAAAATTTCAGAGCGTTGTTTTTACCCTTTGGTTTTCCTCCAAAACATCCATTCCTGCTCCTTCTTTATCCCCAAAGGTGTACTTACTCTAAATCCCACACATACTTAATCTCCATTGTGTGGTACAGCCGCGCATAAAAATTTAGTTCATGAGAAGCCAGAGCCTCTCCTTTTTTTTTTTGGCCAGAGAATGTTGCGTTGTTAACATTATTTTCAAAGGAATTGTTCTCTTTCCCATAGGCCTTTTGTATCTGTAGCAAATTAATGAGCTATGTGGTTGTATTCACATTTCTCTCTGCTGCCATAGCAAATAGCCAATGTCTGAAGATCGAGTCAAATTGATGTAAATGAAGAGAAGTGAGAATAGCTATGTAGTGTAATTTCCAATGAGTGTTTTCCCTTGGCTCATTTATTATCCTCTTACCAGCAACGAAACCAAAGACTTGTTGGTTTCAGTGGGAAGAGGTGTGATGATTCAATGAACTGCTCCCTACAAAATCAATGGAAAGCAAATGTATGGTTTCCCCTTTGCTGGAAATGGGTGCTTGTGCTTTGAAGCCCCAATATCATCCGTGTATAGAAGCTGTTTATACCTGGATGAGAACTGGTGTCATTGGAATTCATGTTTGAAGGGTGGCTGCTGCCTTCTCTTTGTTTTCTTTTTTAATACTGTTTAAGTGTGTTGCATTTTGTTCAATATAACTTTGAGCCAAAACATACTTGCCAAATTCCACAGAACCATCATGGAATACTAGTCCCAGTGTCTTTAGCAAATGTGCAAATTTAAATCATCCTAAGTTTCCGTAGACTATCTTAGGTCAGATTAATGACTTCCCAACCAAAGAATGCAGCAAGACAGAACAGGCTGCTTCAGTTGGAGCTTTGCCCAGGAAACACTGGTTTTCTACATGTAAGCCTTAACTGAGTTACTACAAGAGACTACTTGGGGATGCTATTGCCTAAAACGCATGGCTTGAAAGTAACACTTTATTTCTTGTGTTAATTTGGCTTGCTTGCTTGTTCAAAATAATGATAGAAAAATAATATTACCAATAAGAAAGTACACATTGATCTGTAACCTGTGAGTAGGACATATCCATGAATGGTCAGCATTTGGATATATGCATCTCTAGACCTTAGAGACAAGGACACTTGTCCTGACACCTTTGAGCAGCTGGTTCTTCTTTTTGAAATGTTTGTGTTCTGATCTGCATGTAGCTCCTTCACACAGGATTCATCTCACAGGTGACCTCCAAAGAGAAGTCTTCCCTGAGCAGTCTGGGCAATGTTTCCTATTCACTATCTCGTTGCTTTGTTTGCATCTTCTCTGCTGCTCTTGCTAATAGCTAAACTTCATCTGTGTGTTCCTAGTGGAAGGCACCTTCAAAATGTTTGTGGAAAACCCATTGTATAGGGGAAAATGCATGAATTTTAAAGGTGTTTTGTATCAAAATAAGCATATCTTTAATTTCCTTTACCCAGGAATGTTTTGAAGTCTCTCCTATGTTTCTTGCAGCTTAGGTGTCACTGCTATCCCTAAACCCACAAGCATGCCAGGCATGTTTATTTCTCAGGATGTGTTTGTCAAGCTATTGGCTGAACTGACCAGATCATGTCTGTATTTTCACTAACATGAGAAGAGAGTTCTACCCTTTGGCTATGTGTGTATAGATATGTATGTGTTATATTTGTGTCATTGTTTTTTTTTTTACAATAGCTGGGCATTTTGGTGGCTTCCAGTTTTTCTGTGTGTTAGTTGTGAGATGGTAAGCATTTAATAATCACATTGGCATACACATCCAGGATAATTTCCTTAGGAAAAATCTCTAGAAAGAGAATGGTAGAATCAAGGGGTATACGTTTCTAAATATTTCTCGGTGCTAAATTGTGATACAGAAATAAGATACAGATTGGCACTGCCCCAGTGATTAGGAAAAAGTTTATTTGCCAAGCTTTTGCCAATCCCTGTGTTAAGTTTAATGTGAAAACTGAATTGAAATCAAATATTCATATGCCCGCCTATGAGTTAACATGACCAGAGTAAGACCTAGTGTTGCTCATGAAGACATTCATTATAGCATGATTTAATCAAACATTCTCTCACTGTTGCCTAGAACTCTTTCATATTTATCTCTCCCTATTCATTAATTGCAAAACTAAACCTGGAATGAATTGTCTCCCAACAGGCTGCTTTAAACTGTAAATATGATTCACTGCTTTGAAGTAAGTTGAGTTCTAAATTTAAGTGTCATTATTTTTGCTTACATGTAAAAAAAATCATGCATGAGAAAATAAATCTTAAGCCAGAAAGCAGCTTATTTTGGCTACAGTATATGGAAATTAATGCTAAATTTCTCCAGCTCCTCAAATTGCAAAACTACTGATAACATTTGAAAATCACATATGTTGAATAAGAAATTAAGTATGCTTCCAGAAAGTTGTGGGTAGAAATAGAATGGGATGTATTAAAAGAGCTATTGTTGTATACCCAGGGTTCAGTGATCCAGTGAATTGCTGAGAATGGATTCAGTATAAAATTCGTTAGCATCTGAAAGACAGACTCATGCCTTGGTGTTGATTCTCAAACATGAGAGGGCTTCTGGAAGTTGCATATTATTAAGATAAAAACTATGCATGGACTTAAAATGCACTGAAATACATTTCTCTGTTGTATTTCCCAAGAACTTTTAAAAGTACTCTCACATAACTTGATTGCTGAAAATGAATACCAGCAAGGAAAAAAAAAAATGGTTTCAGGACAAGAATAATGAGTGCTCTCCAAGGCAGAATATGGTAGATAGACTTTGTATTCCTTGGAAGAATGCAAGTGTGAAGGTCACAGGAGATTGCGTACTATATGGTAAAAATGGGACTGAAATATGAGCTGGGTGAAGCTGGGAATGATTGTCGCCTTCAGAAAGTCAGAGGATTCGGGACTTGCATGTGTGGAAACACTTGTTCAGCACATGGACAGTAGTCCGGCAGGTGTAGGTATGTTCCAAGACAGGATGGGGATCATCAGTTACAAGTGCACCCCAGAAGAACTCAGCTACTTGCATGAACACATTCATTGAGAAGAATCCAATGGTTATAGTAACGTTTGTGTTACAGTTTAATAGCCTGAGAAAGCAAGCAGCTAATGTGTCAATAAATGTTCAAATCTCATCTGTTTCTTCCTGGCTAGAAAGTGGACAACAAAACCCTGAAGAGACCTGATTGCCTTTACAAAGAGTTCAAATTTGTAACTTGTGACATACAACCTGCTGTGGATTTCAGCTATCACGTCTTCCAATCAGTCCAGACAACTGAGTTACAGCAAAGCATTTCCTCCTCATTGGTGCCTTTGCCATGCGTGTCTTCTTAGCATGGCATCAAAGTGCTTTCCCTCGTGCTCACAGCTACTTCATCAGGACTTGGCCAAATGCCCCCTTCTCTGTTAATGACCTCTTCTACCCTCTTTGAATCAATTTCTTTCTCTTGGCTAGTGATGAACACATTCTACTCTAAATGATAATTATTCCCATTCTTAACTTTAAATTCTAAACTTCCTAAGCATGGACAACCTGCACATCTTTTTAATTAACCAAAACTGTCAATAGTTTCCCTTCTTTTAAACTAACATCTACTCTCATAAGATTCTTTCGCGCACGTGAAAGTAAGGCTGACAGAGGAGCATGAGTTAGGGGCAGGAGGGAGAAGGCAGCAAGATATATCTTCCTTCTTTTGCTTTGCTCCCCAATTGGCTCAACAGCTGGGGCTGGTCCAAGCTGAACCCAGGAGCCTGGAATGTCATCCTGGTCTCTTACAAGGGTGGCAGGAGCCCAAATACTTGAGCCATCCTCTACTGCTTTCCCAAGCGTATTAGCTGGGAGTTGGATTGGAAATATACAACCAAGACTCAAACAGGTGCTTCGATATTGGATGCCACATTGCAGGTAGCAACTTTTCAAAGGTTGTGGTCAAAGGTTATCCACTGTTACACCAACTACAAGCTTGTATTTACATTGTTGGAAATTTAATTTTAGACTTTCATTGCAAATTTTGTCATTGTGACAATCTCATCTATAGTAAACACTGTTATCTGACTAGCAAAAAAATTTAAAGGCATGATTGCTAATTTTATGGGAAAAAAATATTCCCATTGTATTAGCAGTGCCTCTACCATTGCTAGTGCCTTTTTGAAATATTTCTGACAATACTTTGCCTACTAATTTTATTTTCATTTTAATAAGTGATATATAATAGAAATAATAAAATATGCTTTTTAAAATTGCTACAAATAGTATCTATCTGGGTGTAGTGGTCTGGATATCTGTATGTTATTTCCAAAAACATGAGTTAAAATAGCTACATTTTGCTTTTTCTAGATAAATTTCTTTGATCTCCTCATATCTAGAATCCCTTGATTCTTCCAAACATTCAGTTCTGTTTCAATTTCAGAAAATCAACAAATAATTTTCATTCTACCTATAGTTGATTTATTGATTGCATAGTATAAATGAAATAAAACCAAATTTTAGGGAAAAAATGCACTCTCCAAATAACTGAGCAGCGAGCATCAGTGACGTTTAACCATGTGCGTGCTTTGGAGAACCCAACACCAAGACTTACAAAATCAGTGGTCATGCAACAGGAGAATTTGCAAGCTGAGGGCCTCTGGGCAGTGGGAGGCCAGCTGCACTCACCTCTTCTCACCTTTGGCCAGCAGAAAACAGCTTAGAGAGGAAGGGAAGCCAACCCCTTCCCCTACCCCACTTCTAGAACCCCAGACTGACAGAATCTTGTAGGCTCACCTTGAGCTTTGCTCTTATTTTTCATCAACACATAGTAACTGCACATTATGCATGGGGTACATTATGACATTGTAATACCTGTATACAATGTAGAATGATTGGGGCAATTGGTTTTTTCTGTCACTTCAGGCCATTACTGTTTCTTTGTGTAAAGTATATTCCAAATCCTTATCTCCACTAGTTATTTAGTAGTGTACACTTTGTTGTTCTCAACCAAAGCCATGGAACCACACCACAGAACATTAGAAATGATTCCACTTGTTTCTGGTAACCATCCTCTTCCTGCTATGAGTGTGGATGTTACACTGGACAAGGCATTCCCTTGTCTGGAAAGGAGAATGTGTACCCATAGCCAGACTTGCACAAACTATGAGAGCTACCCAACCTTCCACCCAGGAGTAGGAGGATGAAGCCCTGAAAGGGAAGGAGAAAGAAGGGAGAGAGAGGGAGATAAGAAAGAAAGAAAATAGAGAAGAAAAGGAAGGAAACAAGCAAGCAGACCTGTCACACGAGAGGCATTTTGGTCATGTGTTATACAAATGATAAAGATGAGAGATTCTGGCTAAATTTATCACAGTGTTTTCACCTTCTTTCCCCAGGGTCCGTTCTCCCTTTTCAGAACTGTGTCTTTTGAAACACTTGCTTTTACCTTTTTCCTAACAAGTAAGACACATTGCCCACCCCCACACCCAGACCGCCTTCATCCTTCTGCACACCTGCGGATACACGATTTCCTCTTTCTAGAATTTTCCTCCTCTGATTCCTGCCAGTTGAGATCCTTGGAGACTTTCAAGGTTTACTTCAAAAGCTCTTTCATAAAGCTCATAAAGAAGAAACATGTGGGATGTCAAATCCTAAAATCTTTTACGAGCCAGCAGTGGCATATGACACCACCTCTTTGATACCATGGGATTCACTCCAAGAAAAAAGAAAGCCTGATTTTTGCTTTTGTCCTGCTCTTGCACACAGGTGTACTTCCTTGTACCGTGCACACTGTACTTCCTGCTTTGTTGCCATGCTCAGAGATCTCTGGCTCCAGAAGACCTCTCAGGATACTGTCCTGAACACTGCATGCAGACCCATGCCACAGCCCCATGCCATGGAAGAGCACGCCACAAAGGGAAAATTAGACTTCCAACTGCCCACGGACAGAAGGCTCCACTCAGTGTTTTACACATGCGTAGTTGAGGATGTACATTCATTATCATAGTATGCTGTCTTTAGGAGGGTTGCTTTTGTCAATCGATTCATGTCATTGATTATGAGAGTGAGTCAGTGAAGCTTTGCACTAGGCATTAAGGAATAACACCTGCAGACTTTCCAGGATCCACCATCCAACATGCAGAAATGTAGTGCTTCTCTTGTGGCATTCACATTAATTTGGCCCATAGATTTGTATTGGTTATAGGCTTGCATGGGAAACCAGGAGAACATACATTCTACAACAATAGTCTGGTTTCTCTTTCTTTCAGATGTTTTTACTCTCTGCAAAAGCCAGCACGTTTGAGGTACTTCAAGAAATACATGGGAAAATGGAACTAAAAGGTAAGTTTCTAGTTTGAAATCCGTGTGTAGCATTCTCACAGTTTGCATTTCCTATAAGTATTATGAAGTTTTTTTGTGGAACATGTACAATAAATATTTATCAATGATCATGTGATTAAGACATTGCTAGACTGCAGTCCCTTGGGAAAGAACCAAGAGACTCACTAGCTAGTGCTCTGCGGATTGCCCTAGGTATAGCTTTCTCGTCCTTCAAACCTGTCAATAAACGGACCCTCAAAAGTTTACAGTAAGGCACAGTGTAACAGCAAGCTTACCACCTCACCGTATACAGTTCTTAGAAAGTCTGTTATCCATTGAGAAAGTTCTTGTGAATGTACATGGAACAATTTCATTCTAGAACTCTTTTGCCAAGTTCAAAACCACAGTATCTTAGCTGCTTTAATTTTCTTCCAAAACACCATAAGTCATGACACTATTTTATGCACTGCATGCTTGCCAAATCATTGCAGCCAATAATTTTTTTTGTTACACAAGCACCAAAGCATCCAATGTTAATAAAACCTTTTTCCCTTCCCACTTTTATAAAAATTCAAAAGGCCAGTGCATGCTTTGTATGTGTTTGGATTCCAAAACAAAAAACAATGGCATGTGAAAAGCATTGTCCTAAATCAGAGTCGCAAGATATGTTACTCAACTGGCAGACTTTTCTCATTGCATGTATAACTTACCTCCCATCAAGAAATTTCATTATACCTTTTCCTGGTAGTCCAGGTGAGATGGTTGCTTTATGGGTCCCACAAGGTGATCATTGATTATTCTTCTGTTTCCTTGTCTGTGTTTCTAAAATCATATATATATTTTTTTGTTTGTTTTGCCTGTCTAAAAGTTTCATCTGGTATGTGAATATTTTTAATTGACATACATATTTGGACAGTAAATTTGAAGCTTTCCCAAACCAGGTAGTGAGCAAAACTGAACACTGAATTTTTTCTATCCTCAATCGTAACTTAGAAGCGGTGGCCCAAATCTCACCTGTCCTAATATTTTGCATAAATGTGTCCAAACTTTGTATACTGTCTAAATTCATTTGCCCTGCACGTTTTTCCTGAGGAAGCATTGATTTCTTTTTGTTTTGTTTTTGTTTTTTATATTTGGGCCTTAATCTGGAATTTAGACTTGCCACAAGAAAGTAGCAAAGACTATAAACTATTTCCAAGGGCGGAGGCTATTTGGTGAAGACTAGCAAACAACAGTAGGGGAAAGAAGCCACTCTGGGGACAGGATCTGCAGTTCATCTAGAGTCATTTCTCATTTTCTGAAATCTCACTGAACTATCTTTGCAGTGCAGTGGGAAATCTAACTTTGTGAAGCAATGCAGGAAGTGAAAATACATTAAGCAATTTGGTTTGTAGTTTTCAAGGAAATGGTGGGCACATTCTCTCCAAGTCTTCAGGGTCATGTCAAGTACGTACATGGATACATTGATGTGACATATTTTCTATCTATAGAATGTTAAAATACTCCCCCAAGCCCTGTAAGAAAACATTTTTGTGTTTGAACACTTTGTGTGTCAAATTAAAAGTAGGTTTAGGGACCAACCCAGTAGCCTAGTGGCTAAAGTCCTCACCTTGCATGTGCCAGGATCCCATATGGGTGCTGGTTCTAAGCTGACTATTCCACTTCCTATCCAGCACTCTGCCTATGGCCTGGGAAAGCAGTTTCGAGGATGGTCCAAAGCTTTGGGACCCTGCACCCACGTGGGATAACCAGAAGCTCCTGGCTCCAAAACTCCAGCTGTTGTGGCCACATGGGGAGTGAATCAACAGCTGGAAATTCTCTTTGTTTCTCCTCTCTTTATATCTGCCTTCCAAGTAAATAAATATTTTTTAGAAGTACATTTAAAAAATGGAAAGCTAGACAAAAAGGAAATTTTAGGGGCTAAAATCTAGCAGTTTCTCCCCACACCAAGAACCATAATTTCATCCTAACTGGGTAGGCTATTACCTGTCATTTGTCTTTGTATGTCATGTACTTAAATACCCAATTCTAGATGCGATTCTTCGTTTCCTCTCAATGTATTTCCCACAAGGGATGCTTATCGCATGCAGGGCCATCATATTTTCTTCTCTGTTAGTCTTTCTTGCTGGCGTAACTTCTGTCGTTCTTGCTTTTCTAGGGTCAATCAGGTTATATCACATCTCTCTTCATACACGTTCTCAAGTAGCTCTTGTACACAATTATGCGGCAGAATATCTAGGGGCTGAAGGGATGTTGCTCAAAGCATGATTTCTATTCACGTTAAGGAACGTTCCAGAATCCCTAGTCAATGCCTGATTAAAACTACAAGAGGTCTGCAGTTTGGGAAAGGAATCTCTCAGGTTACTTGTGGCTTAGTAAATCAAAAAGGAGATGATTTAAAAACAAAATAAAACAAAACTTATGCCTATGAAACTGTATCATGGAATATTTAAAAAACCTCCACGCTTTATTATGTGTTTGAGTATGCGTATATACAATTTTATATTACACCAGTGGGTAAGGTAAGAGATGGCATAGGAAAAATAGGTAGTTGTATGCCATCCTTGTGGGGTCATAATAGAAGCTGAGGAATGTATGTTGGCATGTGTGCATACGTGCATGAATAGAAATGGAAATAGCCACTGAAACTCCAAGATTTGAAGAAAAGAAACATGTTTGTCTTTCACATACGCACTCGTGTTCCTAAGCCACCTGGAAGAATCTTACATTGTTATCCATGGCCGCCTGTAGCTCTACAAAAGCCAACGTTTAAAGCTATGGAATGAGGAATAGGACTCCTTTCGTTTCTCTGATCCATTTCTTGTGTCTTGAGGGTAGCCCAGGATCACATTTCACCAAGGGTGATGACCAGGAACCTCTTTTGGTATCAAATCCTATTTGGATTGTCTCCTGGAAGTAAGCAAACAATATGTAAGGACCTCTCTTAGTTAGAGAGTGTGTGAAATCCTCTGTGGGAGAAAGAAACATTTTCAACTCTTTTTTTTTTAAAGATTTATTTTTATTATTTTTTCATTGGAAAGGCGGATATACAGAGAGGAGAGACAGAGAGGAAGATCTTCCGTCCGATGATTCACTCCCCAAGTGAGCGCAACGGGCCGATACTATGCCAATCCGAAGCCAGGAGCCTCTTCCGGGTCTCCCATGCGGGTGCAGGGTCCCAAAGCTTTGGGCCGTCCTCGACTGCTTTCCCAGGCCACAGGCAGGGAGCTGGAAGGGAAGCGGGGCTGCCGGGATTAGAACCGGCGCCCATATGGGATCCCGGGGGTGCAAGGCGAGGACCTTTAACCACTTGCGCCACCGCGCCGGGCCCAACATTTTCAACTCTTACACCTTCTCTGGAGTCATCTCTTTGGAAAAATATTCTAAGGATGAGAGCTAAGATTCCTCCATGGACGACAATGCAATTCCCCTCAAAAAACTAATTCATTCAAAAATAGAATTTTCAGATGAATATCGTTCGTGACTCTGGCTTCAAAAGTCTAGGAATATGTATTTAAATTTAAAGCAAACATTCTCTCTGTGGTTTCTTGTTCATAGTTGTTTGTGTAAGTCAAGCAGGATCCTTTGAGTGAGAGCTTAAAGGCTGAAGTGGTTTACATTCAGACCTATGCATAGCCACCTGTTTGCTCTAGGACTGGCCAGGTTGCTAAATCCACTGTGACCCAGTGTCTACAACCTTTCAGTGGAGTTAAAAGTGGCACTGGCCTCATAGAGAACAATTAATTATAGTGCCTCGTGCATAACAATTAGCACAAGGCCTTATTCATTCTAAAGAGTCACTAGTAATAAACAGCATAATGAATAAGACCACAAGAGATGTTGAAATAATTAAATGATTTGCCTCTGGAGAGTGACGGCCTAGAATGTTGCCGTGACCACGCAGTATTTGAAGTTATTCTCGAGGAGAAAGTGATTCCTGCATTGACTGACAGATGGCAAGGGCTAAGCTGACTGTGGGCCGAGCTTTTGCTTCTTCATGAGAGCGTTGTTTAGCATCCTGCATCAGTCAAAGAACGTTCAGAATGTGGCCCATTAGCCACATGGAAAAGCAATTTAATGCTCCCTTGAAAGACCTTGAGAAATGCCGAAGAGACATTCTGTTCATGCTATGAGAGAATTCTGTAAATCATCACTTTGATCTGAAAAGCAGTGGTCTTCCTCTTGCTCAGTTTGATCCAAGTTGGCCCCTACCCTCTGTCTGCATGGAGGCAGCTGTGCTGTTTTCTTGTTCAGCAAATCTCTGCCCTGTCCCATCGAAAGCAATGAAGGCATCATAGACCTGTTTGAGTTGACTCTCTCACCTGTTACTCAACACTTACACAGCAGAACGTGAGAAAATGGGAAGAACACCTGGAAATCTACATGCCTACGTCACCATCCAGCTCCCCAGAGAGGAAGATGGGAAGATGGGGATCCTGAGACGGTCATTCTCCGTTCCGGGAGCACATGTGCTGGTATTTCTGGGTCACCCCAGAGCACATATGTTGCTGTTCACTTCCTAGGTCCCCTTTACCTGAGGCAGACCTGAAACACAAGTATTAACACAATACCTGATACAAAGCATCGATGTGTATACAATAGAGTCATTAGAATTGACTGAACTACAGAACAAACATGTTAAGACAGAAGCCAATATTAATTCTATGGCATGTAGAAATCAGCAGGAGAGAAAATAACTCTATAAATTACTATTTCCTCCAGAAACTAACATTTCTCTCCCTTCCTGCTTGGAGACAGAAGGCAAATGCTGAAGAGAACAACCCTTCCATCATTTCGCTCTTCCCTGGAACTTGCATACAGCTCTGAGGAAGGGGTCACTGGGTTCTGCCCCGCGTCAGAAGAGGAAAACAATAAGCTGTCCTGCAGAACACCCAGCTTCCTCTCCTGGGGCTGCTAGCAGAGCTGCACACACCCTTCCTGTTGCCCTAGGTACCAAAGAAGTTCAAGTTGGAAATACCCAAACACTTGGAAATCCTGAAGATACCCCCTGAAGTGGCTCTTGAAAGACTAGCTGTGATCTCTGCTCATGGGGTAGCAGATGCTGTAACTTCCTTTCTTCATCAGGAGATGGGCATTTTGGGGTTGGCTTCTCAGTCCTGACACCTGGGACACTTCCACATTTTTCTGTTCTTCTCTGTCTCCCTCTATTCCCTTCCTTCTCCCTTTGATTCCCTCCCTCTCCTGCTGCTGCCTCTCCCTCTCCTTGTTTCAGGAACAGGATAGCAATGGTTCACTTATTTTTTTTTTCCCCACTTTCACCCGGGCTGTAAGTGATCTTCACACAGGAGTGGTTCCCCCGAGACAAAGTATTTGTCTGTTTCTCTTGGAGGTTGCCAGACTCCTCAGCTGCAGCTATGAGGGGAAGTAGCTGGTGGCTGCCCAAGTTTGTCAAAGGAAAGGCAGAAAGTTCCCTCTGCTGACTCAGACGCGATCTTGTTTCATGTTCATGTTCTGACCATCGCAGCTCAGGAACTGGGATGCCTCTGCTTTCCTCCAGCTCATCAGCCGGAGAGACTGGAGAGATGCTCGCTGGTCTCTGGGTTCTGAAAAGCCAGTGATTTGGGTCTTATTTCCTCCTGCAACTCATTTCTACAGTACTCAAAGTTTGAATACTGGCTGCTGTCTTTATCGTTAAGTTATGTTTTCATTGGAATAATTCTACTGGGCTGTTTTTCATATATATATACATATGTATGTGTGTATATATATAATGAAATTCGAAAGATGTTCATTGTGTTGTTATAAGTTTTAAGATGTATGTACATATAAAATAATACACATGAAGCTATAACATTTTGATAGCTGTTTCTATCCTACAAAAATAATATCTGCTCATTATTTCTCCCAAGTGTTTGCTACAGTTGGAGCTAGGTGAGTTCAAAGCTAGGAGCTTGGAATTCACTTCAAGCCTCCACACATGTGTTGCAGAGACCTAAGCACTGCAGCCCCATCTGCTGTCTCCCAGGGTGGGCATCCGTGGGAAGCTGGCTTAGAAGTGGAGCCGGAACTAAAATTAGACCCTTCAGTATGGCATGTGGTATCTCAAGTGAGGACTTCACGAGTATACTGAATGTTCGTGCCTCACAAACAGGTTATGAAGTTTTTGAAGATCCTCATTTGCATGATCTCCCTTATCTGTTAGTTCCGTTTTCCATGAACTTCTGAAGTAACCTCCTACGTCAATGTTTTGTTGAAATGAGTCCTTCAGCCCTATCAGTCATGAGGAGCATGTCTGTGAACCGGAGGTGAGAATAAGGGCACAGAGCAAAGAGGAATTTAGCTGTTACGAAACACTTGAACTTCTTAGAAGCAAAGAATGGAACATCTTTCACACCAGAAATTACTGAAGTTGTGGGCAAAATGATGGCTAATGACCAAAGGAGGGGTAATTTGCTGGCTGTTTATAGGCTGCCTATAGCGGGAAGAGCAACCTGAAGGCAGTGAGCTCTGAGAATTTCATGGGATTAATGAGATGACAGCAAAGATGTAAGAAATGCATCCAGTGTCAGGGATGCAGGAATTCAGGTGCCTTTCACAGGAAATGATCGGGAAGGAGGTTAAACTCTTCCTCAAACTCAGGTGGACATCAGAGCCTGATACTCTGTGGAAATTATCCAGGGAGATGTGGTTAATTGAACATCATGTAAGGAGATCAGATGGTGTGAGAAGAGGAAATGACCAAGAACACGCAGTAGACTGGCAGAGGAACCAATGAAAGAGTAGGGAAACATGAAGTGGCAGAGGCAGCAGAAAGTAGATGTGCCTGCGTGTGGACCACAAGGGGGCTAGCTTCATCCCAGTGCCTGGTCGTGGCCATCAGCCCAGCTCTCACTGGGTGATACGCTCTGCCTTCTCCAGGTCCCATTCTATAACTTCCCTCTCTGACTCCACCGGAAGGAAACATTTCCAGCCAGGTTGTCTAGAACATTGTAATTTATGCATTCTCATTAAGAGGACATTCTGATATTCAGCATAGAGAGGTGGGCCTGCTAGGATATTTAGAATGGTGCCAACCTATCTTTTTTTCTCTGTATTTTAAAAGCACGTAAATTAAAACTGCATATAATTTGATGTATGCAATGCGATATTGTCAGATACATAATAACTCCAGTCAGCAAATGAATATATCCATTTACTCACAGTTGCCTTCTTTTTGTATTTGAGCAGAACACAGTGGCTCTATTCTCTTAGCAAGCTTCAAGCATATGGAGCTATTAACTAAAATCTCACTATAAAACCCATGCTGCGTTGTGCTCTCCAGAGACTACAAATCCTGTCTGTCTGGAACTTTGTCCTCTGTGCCCAGCATCTCCCCATTTCCTTCACCCTACCCCTGACACTGTTCCACTCTCTGCTTTCTTGACCTCGACTATACTTCCCGCTCTCTATCTTCTTCAGTCGCCACTGCTGAAGACTTCCTGATGGGCCTGCTTCCTGTCCTCTGTCTTCCGGGTACCACCCAACATCCATCTTGTGTTCTAGTGCTGAGGTGTGACTTACAGCTTCCACACTTTTGACCTCAGTCTTTCCAATAGCAACTTCTGTCAAATTGACCTTTCAGCCTGCAATGGAACTTGGGGCCTTGCCCTTGATCCAGATAATTCTAACCTGTGAACAAGGATGCAATAAAGTCAGCAATAGCTAGGATCTCAAGCAGCAGGCAAATTTTAAGATGGTGCATTTTAAAAATAGATTAATGGAACAGACTTGGGAAACAAAAGGTTATTAAGATAAGAAATGGTAATGCTGAAAGATTTATTCAATATCTCTTTTTAGACAGATCAAGAAAAATGCATTGACTTAGAAATATGTCTTTGTGCACCTTTGTAGTAGGTTGAAAGACACTGTGACAATAACATCTTACAGACTGTTAGTGTGCGTGCGTGCGTGTGTGTGTGTGTGTGTGTGTGTTTCTCTTGCCTGTGGAGCACTGAGATAATGTAAGAGAAGAATGACTCATGAAGAGAGGGGACAATGGTTTCAAAAGTGCAGACTGAAAAATGCATGATGAGTATTCGTTCAGGAATTATGATGTCACTGGTGACCTTAGCAAGAGGAGATCCTGTGAAATGTTAGGGGCAAATTGTGGTTACAGGAAGGTGAGGGGTACACAGACACTTCCTCTTCCAACAATATTGGCAGAGTGCAATATCCTGAAGAACTGTCCTACAGAGAAGCTCCTAAAAGTAGCAGGTACAAAAAGAAAAACACATGTTTATGCATGCTTGAATTGGAAAGTGTAAGGGAAGCTCTGAGAATTGCCCAGGGCCAAAAGTTCTGGGAAGAACTCACTTAGTGAGTTGTCAACCATGAAATCATCTGTTAATTCCCATGACAGAGTTTTTCCTTTTGAGGTAGATGAATCGAGCTCTGCACCACTAGGAAAACTAGTTTCAAGTTCTCAGATTTGTAGAAATGACATCTTCATTAAAACACTGTTCTGCCAATTATTTTAGAAAAAAAAAAAGATCTACCTTGAAGCTACGAAGTGTCTACCTAGAAATCTTGAGGACTAGTTGTCAAACAGCAGTAGGTTCAGATCTGTGGTGACTACTGTTCGATATGAACTTGACTTGACTAAGGGAGTGTCAGGTATATTTCCCAGGGAGATTCCAGAAGAGACGTGGAAACTAAAGGTTTACCCTCAGTACAGGCAGGGACCATCCCAAGGCTAAGAGACCTCCTAGCACCAAAACTCAAAAACAAAGAACAGCTCTTCTGGAGCTGCCACACCCTTGTCCTGCCCTTGGACATCAGAATTCCAGCCTTGAACTTGGGATCACATACCAGATACTGATGAGTGCTCCATCCTTCCGCCTCAGACTCTGAGTCACACAGAGTCTAATTAGCAGGAAGCTGGAATCCAGAGCCAAGATAAAACTGAACCCCATCTAACTGGAACCCATCTAATTTGGGAGGCAGGTGTCCCAAGGCAGCTTCCTGCTGATGCACACCCTGGGTGGCAACAAGTGATGCCCAGGTAGCTGGGTCTCCACCCTTTCCTGAGAGGCCTGGACTGAGTTCCTGGCTATCAGGCAAAAGGGAGTGTTTCCGCCCTGTGCTATTGCTCTCTCCTCACTGTGCCTCTGCCTGCCTAATAAAATAATCCAGAGAGGTGAGCAAACTACCACTGAAGAAACAATGATTGCCAAATTCCAAATGGCATCACAAGAAACTAGAAAACTATGAGGTGATACTACTTTAAGGAAAAACTATGTGTAGTTACATACCTAGAAGTGTGAAGGAATATAATGTCAACTTTAAGATAAAAATTGAGGGCCCAGCGCGGTGGCGCAAGTGGTTAAGGTCCTCGCCTTGCACGCCCGGGATCCCATATGGGCGCCGGTTCTAATCCCGGCAGCCCCGCTTCCCATCCACCTCCCTGCCTGTGGCCCGGGAAAGCAGTCGAGGACGGCCCAAAGCTTTGGGACCCTGCACCCGCGTGGGAGACCCAGAAGAGGCTCCTGGCTTCGGGATCAGCATAGCATCGACCCGTTGCGCTCACTTGGGGAGTGAATCATTGGACGGAAGATCTTCCTCTCTGTCTCTCCTCTCTGTATATCCACCTTTCCGATAAAAATATATAAATAAATAAATCTTTAAAAAAAAAAGATAAAAATTTTAATTCTCATGAATATCTCCTTCCTGCAGAAGCTTCCAAAATATGTAATTTAGGAACAGGACATATAATTGTAGAAAAAATATGGAATTCAAAAAGAAAAGTGAGCATAATCACCCTTATCTTTTAGCTCTGTTTTCCATGAACTTCTGAAGTAACCTCCTTGGTCAGTGTGTTGGATCTTCCAGGTGTATCAATCATGAAGAACATGTATTCAAGGAGAATGAGCAAGTAAAATGTTAAATGTGAGCAAATAAGACTAAATATTTCTTCTAGGAGACATAATAATGATACAGTTTAACCTGAGAGAGTATTCATTTGCAATGGCCTTGTCACAGAGTACTGTACATTTGGTGGCTTAATACAAGACACTTAGTTATCACTAAGTTTTTGTGGGTCGAGGTGTAAGTGCAGCTAACTGGGTTTTCTGATATGAGCTTCCTGCGCTGCAACCACGGTTTGAGCAGGTGTATTCTCATTTGGAGGTGCTACTGAGGAAGGATGCTCTTCCATGTTCATTCAGGTTTCTAGAAGAATTAATTCTCGGGAATGTCTCTCTACAACTCAGGGTCCAGATTGGGTTAGCTTCAACTAGCCAAAAGCCCAGTCCGTTTGTTCCGGCCTTTCCATAGATCCTCACACAATATGGTGCTTCAAGTCAGGAGGGAGAAGTACCTCTTGTTGCTGGATAACTCTTACCAATCTGTAAATCATGAATAATTCCTGGAACGACATCCCTTCAGCTTTGCCAAATCTGATAACCCAATCGAGGGACTGACAGCCCAGTTATTAGGCATACTGCAGTGGTTAGAAGCAAGGCCCAGGTTCTGTTCCCACTCACGTGGACAAAGTAAATGCAAGAGTGTGATTCACGGGTCATTACAGGGTGTGCTCACTATAAAGAATTTGGATTAACAAAAATTAACAAAAAACAAGGTAGAATTAAAACAATAAATCAGAAAGGTGACTTTCAAATTTAAATCATGCTAAACTCCCTGGGAAGGGAAGATAAATATAAACTGTTAAGCATGAATGGAACATACAGAAGATACTAGAAATAAATCGAAATTTGTCTAGAATCTAAAATTAACAAGATGCAAGCATTTTGAAATAAAAGGGTGGAAGAAATTAAGTGAGGCTCTTTATTTTTAAAGAGTTTATTATTTATGGCAAAGTCAAATACACAGAGGAGGAGAGACAGAGAGGAAGATCTTCCACCCACTGATTGACTCCCCAAGTGGCTGCAATGGCTAGAGCTGAGCCAATCCGAAGCCAGCAACCAGAAGTCTCCTCTGGGTCTCTCACATGGTTGCAGGGTTCCAAGGCTTGGGCCCATCCTCTACTGCTTTCCCAGGCCACAAGCAGGGAGCTGGATGGGAAAAGGGATGACCTAGGCTAAAACTGGTGCCCACGGGATCCCAGCTTGTGCAATGTGAGGATTTTACCCACTGGGCTACCACACCGGGCACGAGGTTCTTTATTATTACCAAATAAATCAGACTTTAAGGTAAAGGCATCATTTGGGGGAGACAACCATTACATAAAGTAACTTTAAAAGTCCTATGTGCTGAGTTTCACAACCCCAAACTCTATCAAGTGAAAGTTAGCAGGAGATGTCGACCAGATATAGTGGATGATTTTGAGATTCACTGCTTGACAATTAATTAGTGAAGTAGGTAAAAAGAGGCACGGAAAGAGCATACTAGTGGAAGTGATGCTCTTGAACAAATTGTAGAATGGAGAACACAGCAGGAAACAGAGGTGGCATGTTATTTTCAAGTATCATGACACTTGGAGGCTGTGTAAAGACAAACAGTGTAAGAAGCTATAAACTAGTTTTAATAAATATGAAAAGCTAATAAACTATAAGTCATAGTCTCTGATCACAATAAAGTTTGAAATCAATTAACTAAAAGATTACAAGCAAGCTTATATGTTTACAGATTTGAAAACACCCTTCTGAATAAAGATTAAAGTAGACTTAGAAAGTTTTTGAAATATACAAACTCTAAGTATCAAAACACGTAGGATATAGATAAAATAGTTCACAAAAATAGTTGCAGACAATTCATAAACTAGGCATCCGATTCCACTTAGCAAAATATTGGAAAAACCCAGGAAGTATCAAAAGAAGATAGCAATGGAGTAAAACTTAATACAATTTAGAATATACGGATGCAGTAAGGATGATCAACGAAACAGAATCTCTTGTGAAGCAACAAATAACATCCAGATATCTATACTGAGATTGGTCAAGAAGAAAGGGGAATAGATACACAGTATTACTAAACTGAAACGGCTTCAAAAGAAGTAAATCCTAAGGAGATAGCAGAATGTTATAGATGATTTTATTTATTGATCGCTTTATTTATCAGAGAGGTGGGAAGACAGAGAAGCAATGAGACCTCTCACCCACAGTTCACTTACCAAATGCCTGCAGATGCCTTGGCTGGGCAGGGCTGAACCTAAGTGTCAGGACCCTGCAGTCTGGGTCATGGGTGTAGGTGGCAGGGGCTCAACCACTTGAGCCCTCCTAAGATCTGCACTGGTGGGCAGCTGGAGTCAAGAATCCAATGCAAGTATGTCTAATGTGAGACAAGGGTGTCAACCAGTAGTCCAGAGCCCCACTATGGAAATATATATTAAAAAAAAAAAAACAGTACTCTGGGGTACAGCATGGTAGCCTAGTGGATAAAATCCTCACCTTGCATACCAGGATCCCCTAGGGGCACCATTTCCTATCCAGCTCCCTGCTTGTGGCCTGGGAAAGCAGTCAAGGACAGCCCAAAACCTGGGGACCCTACACCCACATGGGAGACCTGAAGAGGCTCCTGGGTCTTGGCTTCAGTTTGGCTCAGCTCTGGCCATTGCAGCCACTTAGGGAGTGACTCAATGGACAGAAGGTCTTTCTCACTGTCTCTCTTCTCCTCTGTGTATCTGACTTTCTAATAAAAAATAAACCTTAAAAAAAAATAAACTACTCTCCAGGGATCCTATTTCTTGAAAATGTCAGAAACAATAAAATCCCACAAAATCATCTCTTATTCTTGCAGATCAGGGTCAACATTTACAGTAGAAATTTAGAAAACTTTGGGTAGAACAAAACGTTCCTAATTAGCAGAGGCTTACCTATAGAAACCTCATAAAAAACACTGTAGTCACTGGACAGATGATAACGGTTATTCACTTTAAAGAAAGGGGTGAAAAAAGGACGTCCACGACCAGTAACCAAATTTAAAACTGCAGATCACAGCACTTGCCAGCAGGAAGAAAAGCAAAAAAATAGAGTTCTTACTGCTTATAGAAGACGTGACTGTATTTAGAGAAAAACTCAACAAAGCGCCACATTATTCCAGTGCATGAAAGAGCTTGGTATAGTGAGTATACAGAATTAATACACAAAAAGTATCAAGCAGAAAAATGTGTTTTATGTACACAAAAGTGGAAGATTTGGAATCAATGAGAAATGATCAATCCTTTTATGGAAAAAATTATGATTTGAAATATATTTCATAAGACATTAACTGACATCTAAATATATAAAATTCATATATAGTAAGACCAACATTATAAATACATCAGGAATTCCAAATTGATGAACATGAATCAATGAAATGTCTTCTAAAAATCTTTACACTTCTTTGAAATTTGAAAGTCTGATTTGAAGATTTCTGCAAAAAAAAAAATTTTTAAAACTAAGAAATAAAAAATTGAAAAAATACTGTGACTTGCCCTAACAAGTATCATGGTGTCTTTGGTGTAGAAGTGGACTAATAGACCAGTGAAAGTGAAGTTAGGCCGGAGTTAGAATATTTCTTAGAGGGAAACGCATCATATTATAAATGTAGTCTGTAAACATAACATTTACTAAAATGTGATGCTCTTGGGAATTTATTTCTTTTTAAAAATATTTATTTCTATTTGAAAGACAGATTTACAGAGAAGAGACAAAGATTTCCATTTATTGGTTCATTGACAAAGGAGCCTCAGTGGCCAGAGCTGAGCTGATCTGAAGACAGGAGCCAGGAGTCAGGAGTTTCTTCCAGGTTTCCCACGTGCAGGGTCCCAAGGCTTTGGGCCATCCTTGACTGTTTTCCCAGGCCACAAGCAGGGAGCTGAATGGGAAGCAGAGCAGCCAGGATACAAAATGGCACTCATGTGCCCAAAAAGCTTTATTTGCAACCCACTTTACTGTGAAAACAGGTCACATCCAAGAGCATGGCAAAAGGCTCTTATTGAAAAATGTTTAATAAGGGCCCAGTGAGATAGTGTAGTGGTTAAGGTCCTCGCCTTGAACAAGCCAGGATCCCATATAGGCGCTGGTTCTAATCCCAGCTGCCCTGCTTCCCATCCAGCTCCCTGCTTGTGGCCTGGGAAAGCAGTCGAGGACGTCCCAAAACCTTGGAACCCTGCACCTGCGTCGGAGACCTGGAAGAGCTCCTGGCTTCTGGCTTTGGATTGTGCTCACTTGGGGAGTGAATCATCGGATGGAAGATCTTCCTCTCTGTCTCTCCTTGTTTCTGTGTATATCTGCCTTTCCAATAAAAATAAATAAATTTTTTTAAATGTTTAATAGGGAAAAAATGGGCACAACAGAAAAAAAAAACCCACAAAAGAGCAGTTAGAGCGTTTTTTAAAAGATATTTAACCAGCCCCAACACCATACCCTAGTGGCTAGATCATGGCGTTACATCTGCAAGGATTCCATATGGGTGCCAGTTCGTATCCTGGATGCTCCACTTCCCAACCAGCTCCCTGCTTGTGGCTTGGGAGAGCAGTGGAGGACGGCCCAAAGCCTTGGGACCCTGCACCTGCATGGGAGACCTGGAAGAAACTCCTGGATCCTGGCTTCAGATCAGCTCAGCTCTGGCCATTGCAGCCGCTTGAGGTGTGAACCTGTGGGTGGAAGATCCTCATCAGTACTCAGGAAAACAAACACATAATGAAGCGCATTTCTTTCATCTTTCAGATACACGAAAATTAATTCATCTTTAAAACATTATTTATTTATAAGATTTATTTATTTTTATTGCAAAGTCAGATATGTACAGAGAGGAGGAGAGACAGAGAGGAAGATCTTCCTTCTGATGGCTCACTCCCCAAGTGACTGCAACGGCCGGTGCTGCACTGATCCGAAGTCAGGAGCCCAGCTCCTCTTCTTCTGCAGAGTCCCAAGGCTTTGGGCCGTCCTCAACTGCTTTCCCAGGCCACAGGCAGGGAGCTGGATGGGAAGTGGAGCTGCCGGGATTAGAATCGGCGCCTATATGGGATCCTGGCTTGTTCAAGGGGAGGACTTTAGCCGCTAGGCCACGCTGCCGGGCCCTGATTAATTAATTAATTAGTTAAAGAGAATACGCATACAGTGTGCGTGGCTGACAGCATCAAAGGAAGGGAGCACATGTTTTTTCATTGCGGAGGGGCCGCAGACGGAAACAGTAACTTTGGAACTCACTTTGAATCACAAACTCCTTTTCTAGCCTAAAGGACTTTTCACACATGCACAAAGGAGATGAGTCCAGTGGTGCTGACAGCACCATTCCTAAACTGCATTAACTTGCTGACAAACGTGTTTTACCTACAAACGCTGGTTTTTGTGTTTTTTTTTTTAAATTTTGATCAGCATAATAAACAGCAACAGCTGGAAACCGCCGGTTCCGTGTGTAATAACGCTGATAAAATAATACGCTGCAAACCACGGCTGCTCTATTGACCGCTGTGGCCTACAGTAAATGCACCAAGTGACTGTGAAACAAAATAAGAAACCCAACCAGCCCCAGAAGTAAATGGGCAATGTTTCTAAAACGACAGCGTGTCCAGGTAGGCACTGTCCCGTTTAGGCGAGGACTGTTGAGTAGCCCGAGTCTCCTGAGCTGAGCAGGGGTTAAGTGAATCGTCCTTTGTATTTAGATGCGCCTCACTCCACCCTTAGTAACCGATCCAGTGTTGCTGGAAGGTGAAGCGGAGATGCACGGGAGAGCAGTTAAGCGGAGTCCAAGACCAGGAGACCAGGGTCTCGGGATTCCGTGGAATGATTCGGGAGAAGCGAGGCTGCAGGTGGAGAGGAGCACAGTCACGTGGTGCAGCAGCGTGCCCTAAGCCACGCCGGACCCTCTTTCGGGTTTCCACCTGGTCAAGTATTTGTTTCAGCTGAGGCAAGTGAGGAAGCTGCTCTGCTCCAGGTGTGCGGGATAGAAATAACGGGAAGGCGGGCCATTCCTTCTCTGCTCTCCAGCAGGACGCTGGATCTGGCGAGGGCCTGCTCCGTGGGCGCTGCGGGCCGCGGGTCTCACCCCAGAAGCTCCCCTGAAACCTCCGGCCGTCCCGGGCTGCAGGCTGCCACTGGGCACCAGGCATGGCAACCCTGGCCGCCTGTTACCAGCCAGAGGCTTCGGACAAAATGTCACCGCTGGTCTTCCTCCGGCTGCAGCCGCCTGGCCTGGGGCACATCGTGGCACCTCGTGACATCCATTGCACTGTGAGTCAGGTGTCTATACTGGGTGGGGTGGAGTGCAGAGAAAGCGCCCAGGACCGCATGGAGGGCCTGGTTCACGCTGGCCTTCCCACTGGTGCTGCTTCTCTGAGGGGTATGGGGTAACCCTCCGTGAGGGTCTAGGCGGAGCTGAGCCTTACCTTTGCCTCGGCAAGGGGTGGCAGGGGCGCACGAGTGTGCCAGTGGGTGAGCTTAGGAGCCCTGTGTGCTTTCCGTTTGGTCGGGTGAAGCATGGGCGCACACGGAAGGGTGAGCGGGCAGAGAGCTGGGGGCACAGGAGCTGGTGGTCGCGACCGGGGCAAACAGCACAGTACTGAGAATAAAGGGGAAGAACGTGAGACTAGGGAAGCCCCCACCAGCAGCCCAAGAGTTTAAGAATCCTGAGCAGAAAATGGCCATGGCGGCCCATGTGGCTGGGGTGCTTGTGTGTGATGGAGGAGGCTGGTGTAACACATGTGTGCGTGTATGTGCGTGTGTGTGAGCTGGAGAAGGCCTGTTGGTGCGGGTCCCGCGATGCGGTGATGGGTTGCTGAGCAGCACGTGTGTTGGATGTCCTGCCCCCAGCCTGCAGATCACCCAGGGAGCTGGTGTTTGAAGGTCTGCGTGCTGGAGAGAATTGTAATCTGAGATGGTAGGATTTTGGAAGCTGTGCTGTGAAGCTGCAAGGCTGAAACAATCGCCTATTGAGTGGGGCGCGCGTCAGGACAGGGAATATCATGGAGAGATGAAAGGTGTGCTAAGCTCTGGCTTTATGGTGTTTTCAAGTATGATTAATATGATTGGTGCAAGCCTTTATCTTCAGTATTAATTACAACCTGACTGTTTTAGCCCCACCCCCCGGCCGCCATCTCCATTTCTCTTTGACCTTGCACTAAGTTCTCCTAATCAATGAGTTGTGATAAGGGGAAAAGCCCTATCATAGCATTAGAGTTCTGCTCTGCTTAGGGACAACAGGCAAGCCGTATTTACATTTGTGACTACAATACCTAGTATGGTGATTAAAAACGATCCAGGTGCTTGTCTGGTTTATTGAATAAATGCAGAGTGGCTCAATAGTTACACGTGGAGTGGCTTGTGAAAGCAGTGGACACCTGTGTTTGAAACATACTCAGAAGGTAAAGTCTAATCACCTGAGAAGGCGCTGGGCGTGCAGCATCAGGAACTTCCAGAAAAATCACCAGCAAGATGGAGTGTAATAGAAATGGGGAAAAAAATCAGTTATTTCGTGGGCGGCACTGAAGGGAGCATCATGGTACTGTGTACCGCACTGGCATGTTGTTGAAGCCAAACTATTTGTATACCTGTTGATGTTTGACATTGAAAGCATAATTTCTGTAATCTAATAACCAGGGTTGGCAAAGTCGGCAAGTTCATCCTGTTTCCTAGTGCTGGGAATTAGAGTCCTGTGAAGTGGAGTGCTACAAGTAGATTTTCAGAAGGAAATTTGGAACAGATGTTGCCTGGAGTAAGGTCTTGGATCAAGTTGTTACTTTGAGATGAAGCTAATGAAAAGGGCTATGTAGTTGGTATGTTTTGTTTTGGAAGATTTATATACATTCTAATTGGTAGCATTTGAATCTCATGAATACCTAAACACTCTTAAGTACAAAGTGTGTTATGAATTTACGTTTAATAGGTCTCTTTCTTTTTAAGAGAAACTATTAGATGAGGTTTTGGAAGTGTAAAGCATGCTCTTGATACAGTGGAAGTACTTGTTATTCAACAGTCTGTCCTAATCCTTGTAAAGGAGACTACCCAGAAGGTGTGCCTGAGAAGATAATAAATGGTAATTGAATGTGATGTGTGTGTAAGCTGTAGGGTGCCCATGAGGTGGCAACCTTGTTGTACCAGATGTCCTGAAAGCAAAAAATGCCCGCTTCTATAATACCAAGGAAATTCATGATAGAAATATGAAACCCAGTATTTGTCTCAGTATCTTTTTGCATTAATGTGAATTTGAGAGAGATGACTTATCAGTGGCAAATCTGAGACAGATCTGCCCTCTAGGCTTACTGTTTCTGCCCTTTCCTCTCCCCTGTCCTACAAAAACCCCTGTCCCTGATCATTGATATTTGATAACTACCAACACATGATTTTGTCACAATAACTTGACCTTTAAAATTAAGTATTACGATATAGACCTCAAAAGAAGTAACAGGTGGAGAAACAAGTTTCATACGGAAAAGGTAGAATATCAGAATCCAGAACCTGTTAGCTTGGTTTAAAGCTAAGCACACAATTGCGATTCATAAAGCTTCTCCATTTAAAATGCATAACCCATTCTCCCTTTAAAAAGGGAGGTTTCCATAGCCAAGATTTGCATATGGCAGTCACATTTCAGTATTATAACTTGTTGCAGGGGATGGTCACCAAAACACTGGATTCAGAGTCGTACGGAGGCAGGACGCTCACTAGAGGTTCGGGGTTGAATAAGCTTCCTGTTTAAATTGGAGCTTGACACAAGCAGAATATGGTTCTGACTTCCCCTAATAGCCACAGACGCCCTGTGATCTGTTTCTCTCCTCCTTTCCCTAAGTAAAGATTAGGAGGTAAAGTTGAAAATGGAATTTCAGAATGTAATGCTTCAGCATTTAAACATTAAGTCTTGGCAGGTTGTGACTCTTTCCTCTCAGGAGAATCGGTGCTGGTGTCGCTTTTCTACTTTGGGTGCATGGCAAATTCTTGGACTGGCTTATAGAAAGATAGTTCAGGTCCTCCTCTCCCTTCCCTGTCATGACCCAAGTCGGTCCAAAGCTCAGCTTCCCGGCCTCTTACGCAGCTGGGTGAGGGTTCAGCCAATGAGATGCAGAGCTGATGGATGGCTCCGGAGGCGCTCTGCTCCGTTGAATGCTGCCGCCCGCCCGTGGCACCGAGGTAGCTACCTTGGCAAGTATGAAGATTGAAATCACCTGCTGAGGATGGCTGCCTCGAAGGGAATAACAAGCTTCCGGTGTTTACTTTAGCACCAGAACATAGAGCCTTTCCTGAACTCTTCTGCCTTCTTAATTTTTGTTGCAGTAAAATACAAATGATGTAAAATTTGCCATCATATCAGTTTTTCAGTTTTAAGTGATATTCAGGTTTATATATTGCTGTGCGGCCATTGCCACCATCTGTCTCCATAATTCCTTTCTTCTTGGCAAAACTGAAACTGCATACTCTTTTGAAGAGTAACTCCACATACTTCCATCCCATGAGCAATCATCATTTTCATTTCTGTCACTGATTTTTGCCTGCTCTGGGTACCTCATATAGATGCAATTATATTGCAAAATTTTTATTTTGCATGTCATTTTGCATCAGTTATTGTCCTTACAGAACATATCATGACTAACTGTAGAACTAAGAATGTGGCCTGGGAAAAGTATGAATTAAACAGGAAAGCTCTTTATATGACGCCCACTACTATGATCATTGCTAGCACTTTAATGTCTTTTTCCAGTCGTTTCCCTACACGTTCTTCTATAGTCAAGTTACTAACGTGTGTGGGATCTTCAATTTCAGGGAAAATGTGTCCTATAAACTTAAAACTTTTCCCAACAATATAAACTTGTCTTCTATTTTTGAAGTGCTCTAGTATATTGAATTTAGTGCCTTGCTTTGTTTATTTCAACAACATACCATGAACAGTTTTGGTATATTGTTAAATATTTTTGTACATTACTCTCTCTTCCTACATTGCACGCAGGAAATTAAATTTTACTTAGAGCAAATATGTGCAAAATAGCAAGTACTACAATACTGAAATATGTGAGGTAGGAAGGGCAAGATATGACTCAGTCTCCCTGGGGATTTTGGAAGATAACACTGTGAAAAGGTGGTAGGTGTATGAACCAGGAAGCCATACAAACAAATGACGCAGAAATGAGCAAGACAGTTGGGACTACTTGGGTCCAGAAACCCTGCTGCCTCTATAGAAATGAGACAAGCTTAAAATTACATAGAATTTAGTGGTCTGAGAGAGAGAGGCTAACGTAACTAGAAAACCCTAATGTATGATGGAAAAAAAATAAGACGCCACACACACAAACACTGCAAGTCCCAGAAAAGACGGAAAATACCATCTTGTGGCTACAAATTGTATAACTACTATCTGATGAAGGATATGTTTTCAAAGTTTAAGCTAATGACAAACATGGGAGGGATCATTATCAGTCTTTAAAGCTGACAGATGCAGTCTGGGTTGAGATGAGTTGACCTATCTGCCTGCAATCACAACTCGTCCTACAAGTCCTAGGCAAGAGTTCAAAGCCAGATCTGATCTCATGCTTGTTGTATGTCCAAATGGTGAGTCTCAACTCTGCATGACAGAAACAGCTGCAGAATTTGTAAAGTTTCGTTGCTTGTATCTTGGTCCAGCACTTGGATTTCCAACTTGATTTATCTCGAATGGAACTTAATATTTTGAACCTCACATGCTGTTGCTTTAAAAGCTCCCCACCTTGGGTCCAGTGTCTTAGCCTAGTGATAAAATCCTCGCCTTACAAATGCTGGGATCCCATATGGGTGCCGGTTTGTGTCTCAGCAACCCTGCTGCCCATCCAATTCCCTGCTTGTGTCCTGGGAGAGTGGTTGAGGATGGCCCAAAGAATGGGGACCCTGTACCTTTATGAGAGACCCAGAAGAGGCTCGTGGCTTTATATTACCTCAGTTCCAGCTGTTGTGGCCACTTAGGGAGTTAATCAGTGGATGAAAGATCTTCCTCTCTGTCTCTCCTCCTCTCTGTACATCTGACTTTGCAATAAAAATAAATCTTAAAATTAAATAGGCTCCCCATGTCTCACCCTCAATTTGCAGGTATATCCACATCTAAGAAACACTGCTTTGGCCCAGACAGTTTAGGGCCTTGTTGTTCCTTGCATAATTGTAGATAATTTTAGGACTTGCCAGTTTGACATGTTGGAAAAGGCTGCCACTGAGATCCTTAGAAGCCACTGGAAATGAGACCCCGATGCCATGTGTGTATTTGTGCTGCGACCAAAACTTCTAGAACATTCTTAGACAATTACTGCCTCTTGATTTGGGACTTCTGTTTTTTGTATAATTAACCCTACCAAAATGGAATCACTTAGTTGTCTAAATCTCTCTCCACAACCAGACAGGCTTTTTGGCACAAATGATAGTGACTAGATACAAGATCTTGACCTTCAAGGATGTCTTTCAGGTGGTGTACTCTCCTTCAGTTTTGATTTTTGAGTTTCTGCAGGTGTGCATTTAAATGATTCAGTTCTTTTACTTCATACTGTGCTTCTTGTTCCAATGAAAATTAATTTGATTAAGGTATATTCACACATTGGCTTCCCTCCCAAGATTTATTTTACTTGAAAGACAGTGTTAGACTTTCCATTTGCTAGCTTATTCCTCATGTGGCCAAAATGGCTGTGGCTTGGCCAAACCAAAATCAGAAGTTTCTTTTACATCTGTCACCAGGGTACAGGGATCTAAGCACTTGGGCCATTTTCCATTGTTTTCCTGGGCACATTAAAGAACAAGATCAGAACTGCAGCAGCTGGACCTCAAAACTGATACCCATATGGGATGCTGCTGCCACAGGTGGTTATTTAACACGTTATGCCATAGCACCAGGCCCCACATTACCTATGTTACAACTGCCTTATCTAACAAAGGCATTTATTAATTGAATTGAAATAAAAGACATTAATTCAAAGTCATTTAATGAAGTGAGTTGATTGATTTAAAGAGAAAACGCTCCCATCTTCTGATTCATTCTCTGAATGGCTGCCACAGCTAGGGCTGTGCCAGGTGGAAACCGGGAGCCCCATCTGGATGTCCCACAGGGGTGGCACAGGTCCAAGCACTGAAATAATCTAAGATGATGGTTTCATCTTGCATTCCTGGGCACATTAGTAGGGAACTGGATTGGAAGTAGATCAACTCAGTATTCTGAGATGGGATGCCAGTGTAGCAGCACTTGGTATTCTGGCTTTAGTTAGAATTCCTCATTTTTCTACTACTAAGGGTGAGTGGTGATTCCAGCTAGCCCTCACACCACTGAGAATCATATCTAGATGTTGCCCTGTCTGCCCTTGGCCGTTTGGAAGTCCTCACGGTGCATAAAAATAGGCCAGGGATAGTCAAGCATCCTTAGAACTGATCCCAACTCACCATGCAACTAGTTCTCATCAAGTCACTCTGAGTCATACATTCAGTTGGTGAAAAGCCTGACATGAGTTACACATCTTGCTTTTGCGTGAATACACAGCATCTCGTGCTGTATTTTATCTTCCGTAACTTGAGCTGGTTGTACCTGCTTTGTCTGGCCAATTCTTCAGCTGCCTTACCATTTGTCTTAATTGACTTTCCCAGGTTTCTGCCTCATTGACCTTCCAAGGCAACCCAGGCATGTATTTCATGATGAGGCTCTTTTATGGCTATGTGGTTTCACCCCTGCAATACAAGATTATAATTATGTGGACTTGATAGAACAAAATGATGTGTTTTTTTAAAGAATTACATTCCCAAGAAAAAGGAATCCGGAAGGAGTCCATCCTAGCCCTGATATTTGTGAGAGTTTCCAAGGAGCTAAGGTAATTCCATGTGGCAGATATTCCTCAGAACACTTCCTCAGCCTCTTCTACAGCAGAGCACCCCTGCTCTGGGAAAGCAGACCTATAGCAGAGACCTGTGAAACAGAAGGGTGCCCATAAGGGCCCAGAGTGGGAAGGTTACACTATTTTAATTTGGATTCTGCAGTGACTTTGTAGTCCCTGGTTCTAATCGGCCCTGTTCGCAGGATTTCCTTAGCTTCCTGGAAATTCTCTGAGTAACAAGAGGAAGATGAAAAAAAACCCCAATAGATGAGTAACTCAACACTAGGAACCTTCTGTTCCCCTTTCTATTTAGTCCTGAACAATATGGTAGGTTATTATGAACCACAGTCACCCCTACATGCTACTATGGAAAACTAAATCTTGATTTAAAAGTTTTGGTACTGATTGTCCAACCTCACTGTATCTCTGCTCCCTCTACCCTTCCCAACCTTTACTAATTAATTTCTGGTTGAGATGGACTATTATTCATACAATATTTGTCTTTTATGTAGGATGAGGATGGTGGTTACGATTGTCTTCTATGAATATTTAATTTCTCCAGCAGTATTTATTGAAGAGACTCTTTCTCCAGCATTTGTGGTTTCTTAAACAGCTGGCTGTGAACGCGCTCATTCCTTTCTGATGTTCTACTTGCCTTGTGCTTGGTTTTATTTTAAAGCCATGCTGCTTTCATTGCAATGACTTGGTAGTTAATGTCTTGAAATCAGATAATGACTCAAATTGTTTATTTTGCTCAAATGATTTAGCTACTTGGGGGCCTTTGTGTTTCAATATACATTTTAGAAAGTATTTTTTCAGTTCTCTGAAGAATCTCATGAGAATTTTGGTGAGAAATTCAATGCATATGCAAGTTTCATTGAGTGGTGTTATTTTTGCAATAATAATTCTTCCAATCCATGAACATGGGAGGTAATCGTATATTTTCTTTTGCTTTCCCCAATCTCTCCAGTGTTTTATAGTTTCCATTACAGAGGTCTTTCACTGCATTTATCAAATTTATTCCTAGATAGTTTGGGTCACTATTTCAAATGGACTGCTTCATAATTTCTAGCTCAGTTAGTTACTGGTATGCAAAAATGCTAGGGGCAGGTGTTACAGGATGGCAAGTGATGTGACCACTCAGCAGTGCTTGCAACTCATTAGAGTGCCTACATTTTTACTCCCCAAATGACCACAGTGGCCGACGTTGGGCCTGTTTGAAGCCAGGGGCTTCAGCAGCATCTCCTATGTGGATGCAGGGTCCCAAGAACGTGGACCATGCTCCACTATTTTTCCAGGCCATTAACAGATCTGAGTCAGAAACGGAGTAGCCAGTGCAATGTTGGTGCCACAGCATGCTACTAAACCACAGTATTGGCCCCCACCTCCATTTCTGATTGATCTTCGTGCTCATGTACTTGCGGGGGCAGCAAATGATAGCCCTAGCAACTGGACTGCTGCCACCCTATGGAGACCCAGATGGAGTTTCTGGCTCCCGTCTTCAGCCTGGCCCAAACCTGAGTGTTAGAGGCATTAGTAGAGTAGACTAATAGATAAATGGTGTTTCTTCTTGGTCTCTCCCTGTTACTCAGTGTTTCACATAAATCTTTTGTAATGTTGATATTCTTGAAATGATTTTATCTGCTGCAACTGTTCAAATCGTTTCTTGTAGTCTTCCAGTTGTTCCAAATATGGAAACATATAACCCATAAACATGGATGAATTGATTTTATTTCCTATTTGTATGCATTTTAGTTTCTTTTACCTAATTGAGCTGGCTGAGACTTCTAGTACCACATTGAATAAGAACGGTAAAAAAAATATCATTTCCTCTAATTCATATCTTACAGAAAATGCTTCTGACATTTGCACATTCAGTATGATGCTGCCTGTGGCTCTGTTGTATCTAGACTTTATTGTGGTGCTGATTCTTAAAGTTAATTTGTTTAGGCTTTTAATCATGAATGGATGCTTCATTTTACTAAATGCAGTTGTGCTTTTATTGATGATGATATGATTTTTCTCCATGATGTGATGTGTTGTATCTTTTGCACTTTTTGAGTCATCCTTGCCATGCTTGGATAAATCTTATTTAGTCCTGAGGAATAATCTTTATTATTGATCTGAAAGACACACTGTCAGAAGAACAGCCAGAGTAGCTAGTTTTTGTCTACTCCCATAATGTCTGCAATAGTCAGAGATGCTAAAGACAGGAGGCAGAAAATCAATCCAGAATTCCCTTGTAGGGGGCAGGGACTCAAGAACCTAAGCTATTATTTTCTGCCTGTCTGGGTATGAATTAACAGCAAGCAGAAATTGTGGAAAATAAGTGGAGCCATGACTTAAACCTGGCCACCAATGGGCATGTTAGCTGCCAAGTCAGATGTTTGCCACCTCAATTTTTATGATGTGTTAATGGGCTTGATTTGCTGGTCTTTTAAAATTTTTTGTATCAGGGCTGGTGCTTTGGCAGAGCAAATGAGGCCTCTCTGTAGCACTGGCATCCCATACGATGCCAGCCCAAGTCCAAGCTATTCTACTTGGGGTCCCAATCCCTGTTAACATGCCTTGAAAAGCAGAAGAACATGGCCCAAGCGCTGGTATCTCTGCACCCACATCGGAGACCCGGGAGAATTGTGGTCTTTTGGTTTGAGCCTGGCACAGCCCTGAATGTTGCAGCCACTTGGAGAATGAACCAGTGGATGGGAGTTCTTGCCCTCTGTCTCCCCTTTTCTCTGTGTAACTCTGCATTTTACATGAATAAATTTATTCCTTAAATCTCAGAATATCTTTGTCAAGAAGAAATGTTTTGTAGTGTTGTGTATTATTGATCTTGGTATCAAGGTCTAGATATATATACTTGTGTTCAATTCTGATCTCTATTTTGTTGGAACATTTCTTCCTATCCTTCTTCAGTCTTTGTATCGCTGTTGATGGATTCAAAATCTTGTAGATAATATGCAGTTGAGTCCTTTTTCAATTTAAACTGTTTGGCCAGTCTGTTTCTTAGTTTTTGCTTGTTTTTGAATGTTTTTATTTCTCAAAGGATAGCATTGCTGGGTGCCGTTTTCTTGGCTGGCAAATGTTTTCATTTAGATTTTGGAATGTGTCTTTCCATTCTTTCCTGGTCCTTCAGTTCTTTGCCAAAAATCTGTCCGTGCAATCAAGGTTTCCTTCAATGTGAGTTTGTGCTATCCTCTTGCTTTTCCGGAATTCTTCATACTTGTGGCAATCTGAATACAATGGGTCCCCGGGAGGCTCTTTTTTCTGGCATGTATGTTATCAGTGCTCTTTGCCTCCTGTGCCAGAATGTCCACATGATCCTCATGATTGAGGGAATTTTCAGCTATTATTTCATGAATATATCTTTGAGGCTTTTTGTTTTTTTAAAATAGTATCCCAAGGTTACATTCCAAGTCTTCCATTATTTTCTGTTTTTCTCCTTATCAGCGTCTGACTAAACTCTTTCCTCAGATTTAGCTTGAAGTTTGGATGCTGTTTCTTACGTTTGAGCTAGACCGTTGTTGAGATTGATTTATCCAGTTTATGTCTAAGATTCTGTTTCACTGGTTTTCAACATCTCTTTGCTGAATGTATCCTTTTTGTCATTATTTTCCTAATTTCATCAAACTACAGTCTATTTCTGTGCATTTTATCTTTTGTTTGACTAAGACTGTTTTTTTTTTTTAATTTTATTATTTGAAAGGCAGAGTTATAGAGATGGAAAGACAGACTTCTTTGGGCCCAGTGTGACAGTGTAGCAGCTAAAGTCCTCACTTTGAATGTGCCAGGATCCCTTATGTGCATCAGTTTTAATTCTGGCAGCCCTGCTTCCCTTCCAGCTTCCTGCTTGTGGCCTGGGAAAGCAGTTGAGGATGGCCCAAAGCTTTGGGACCCCACACCGGTGTGGGAGACTCAGAAGAGGTTACAGGCTCAGGGCTTCAGATTGACTCAGCTCTGGCCATTGCAGTTGATTGAGAAGTGGGCCATTGAACAGAAGATCTTCCTCTCTCTCTCCTCCTTTCTGTATATCTGACATTGCAATAAAAATAAATATCTTTTTAAAGACATAGACCTTCATGCAGTGGTTCACTGTCCAAATATCTAAAATAGCTAGGTCTGGGACAAACGAAAGCATCCCAAACCTCTACACCATTTCTCAAATGCGTGGCAGGTCCAAATTCTTGGGCCATCCTCCATTGCTTTTCCAAATACATTGGCAGAGAAATAAATTTGATGGAGCAGACAGGACATGGACTGGCATTGATATGGGATACTGGTGCTGCAGATGGCTGCTTTACTGTTATGTCACAATGCTGGCCCCCTGTTGAATTTTTTCAAGCAGTCCACCAGTTTCTTTCTATTGAGTCTTTGCCAAAAAGTCATTGCATTTCTTCCTTTGTGTTGTCTTGCTTCCCTAAAAGGGCAGGTGCATATCTGATAGATCAATTTGTGTCCACTGCTTTGAGCTGGTGATCTTCGTGGTGTAACAGTCTTTTTGCTGAAGATGCGCTTTCAGTCATTGGGTAGATTTCTTGCAGTTGAGTTACAGTTGGATCCCATGATACCTATCTTCCCCCCACTCCCTTTGCTGCTTTTTTTCCATAATTAATGGCAGAGACGGATAGGGGCCGGGCACTTGTTCTAAATCCCAATAGGCCATAGCAGTTTGTAGCGTCCTGTAGCAGCCTGTGGTATTCCTTGTGGTATCGGAGGTCCAAGGTTGCAAGAGCACTATGCTGTCACCAAGATGGGCTGGATGTGTTCTAGCTTTTGCTGTCAAGTAGGAGTCTAGGGTCACAAGAGTATCCCACCTGAGAAGAACATGGCCCTAGGTGGTGATGGGGAGTGTGTGAGAAGAAACCTCACCGAGGCTAACTGCATCCAGGGCCTAGCAGTATCCCCCCAGTGTACTGAACGCTCTCTTCGCTATAGTATAGACTAATAGGTGGTCACATCTGTGCTCTGACTGTAGCTGGGCTTTTGAAGCTTCAGGCCCCTTGCTCGGGCATGGTGGCATGGCTGTGGGCTGCTGGGATGGAGATGAGCTGAAGCTTCTGTCCCCTAGGGTAGTCCACAGTCTGACAGTGACTCCTTTCTCGAGATCGCACCGTCCAGCTGCAGCCTGTGCTTCCTCCTAGGAGGCAGAGCTCCGGGGCATCTGGCCGGTGGATTGCCTGGCTGAGCTCTAAGCCGATGATGACTGCACATTGCTTGCTTGGACTTCCTCTCTGTCAAGGAGATGGTGAATCTTGGGCGTTTCCATTTGGCTTTCTTGAAATCTTCACTTCACCTTTCTTGACTTGCAGAATGAAGTTAGTAGCTATTAGTTACAAAAATGGTCTTGGAAAACGAGACCTTAAACTGCAGTGTTCAAAAACAGACAACGATTTCAATTAGAATTTTCTTTCTCTCCCTGTCCTATAAATACGTTGAGCTGGGCATTCCATGCTTGGCGGGTAGCCTTGCTTCTCTAAGCCAGTTTAGAACACAGTTTCTTTCTTTCTTGCTGCCGAGTCATCCTGCAGGCTGCTTGCTCACTAACAAGGGTAAAGGTGGGTTACAGAAAATCCAGGCTACAGGAGGGGTCAAAAGAAGGATGAGCAAGTTGTTCTGAGCCACACAGAAGAGCTTTCACTCTGGTCCCCAGATCCCATTCATGAGAAATTTGTCACATGATATAGCCAGTCACATGAGAAGTAAAGGAATAAAATTTTGAATAAGGCCGATTGAAGGGAGAAGAATTAGATTTTTGAAGACAAGTAGCTGTAAGTGCTATTATTAATGTTGCTAGGTAAGGGGAAAAAGAAGATAATATTTGAAAGGGTTAGGCACATGCTAAAGCAGAATATTATTGAGAACCTGATACTCAACCTATAAAAGCTTTCTCCTGACCTCATTTGAATCCATTTCAAGAAATGTAGAAGTATTACAAAGGTAAACAAGTTAGAAATACAATATACAGTTCTAAATATAAACAGAAAAGGACTGGGGGGAAATGAGCCAAGTCTGATAACATGAAATTTAAAGAACTACCGTTCTAGTGGGGCCTAACTTACTAGGCCTCTTAGTTCAGATTGGGTTTATAGTATCTCTCTCTCTTTTTTTTTTTTTTTTTGAAATGCAGTTACCGAGAGAGAGTAGGGAGAGATGGAGAATGAAAGAGCTCTTCTATTGACTGATTCATTCCCCAAGTGGCCACAATGGCCAGGGCTGAACTAGGCCTGTGACAGGAGCCTGGAGCTCCTGAGTTCTCCCATACGAGTATAGGGGCCCAAACATGTGGGCCATTCTCCCCTGCATTTCCAAGTGCATAGCAGGGAGTGGAACAGCAGAACTTGAACCAGTGTCCATACTGGATGCTGGCATCATGAGCAATAGCTTTACCTCTGTGCCACAACACTTGTCCATAAGTCTTTTAAGAAGCCCCTCTAGTTATCAGTATAGGGACCATGACTTGTAACTTTATTTCTAACAAACTTTTGAAATTCTAGGGCATAGATAATTACTAGCTTATTAGTCATTGTTCAGTCATATCCAATATTGAGAGTCCTGATAATCTGTGTGGATTACATGTAGTGGAGACTTGTCAGTTTCACAGGTGATTGATGGATATCTAAAGAAGGCATTGATGTTGTACTATTATTTCTCTTACTGGAACTCTTGGTACATTGTAGGAATTTCAGTGAGACATGCTCACAATACATGTGACATATCTGAACCATGCTAAATCCATTTAAAAGCTATGAAAGCCTTGCTATGGCTTAGGGTCAGAAAAGTAAAAAGAAAATCAGTTTAGCAAAAGCAGAAAATTTTATGGGAGATTAAGTATTTCAATAACTGACAAGTGAAAAATCAGTCTCATTTGTTGTACATTAGAAAACTTGATTCTTCAAAAGCAAAACATGGATATATGTATTTATATGATTGTAAGGATAGGTGTTGCAAGCTACACAGTTTATCTGTGATGTAATTGTGGAGGGAAATTCTCTATTTTTACAGAGTTCTTCATCCTCAAGAATAAGAAAATTACTCTTGGGAATCAACAGATGGAAAAACAAGACTTTATATGTCTTACAGTAAATGTGTCAACCACAAATGTTACAAAAATCTTTTCTTGTTTTTAGTCATCACACTCATTGTCCCCATTGTCTAAGGGAGGTAGATATGATGCTGGCTCTTTTATTAAATGTGAAGCATTATGTGCGGCCCCCAAGACAGTGATGGGAACAGGACTGGAACCTGTAGTGTCCCTTTGAGACCTACAAACTGGTAAAATTCATTTTGCAGAAAAGTGTGGCATTTCCTCTGCCATTGTTTCTTTCCTTAATGCTCCATAGTGCCCCCACGCTCCTCCAGGAAGCAGCTCCTTCCTCTTAATGAACTTCAAAAGGCTTAGAAGCTGTTTGTGCATTCACCATATGTTCACCATAAAGACCAAAATCCAACCTTGCTAAGCTGCCTAGTGGGAATTCCACAGGGAGTGGCAGGGCTACTCCAGGATGTGCAGGGGAAGGCTGTCATATTTTCCAAACCCAGCAAAAGCTAATGCCACTGATCTCCGACAAGAGATTGGCCTTTCGTATTTAACTCTGCCATTTCCAGAGCAGAGTGCATTATCTCAATGGTCTCTTCCAATGCCTTCTCTCTGTAGGTTTGTCTCCTTGACAGTGAACTCTGAGTTCAAACAACTTGGCAGGTGAGGGGAGGAAAGTTGGAGATGAACACTGACAGATGAAAATAACCTAAGTTTTATTTCAAATAGTATTGCTTTTCTGTCCTGGGCTTCTGGCTTCATTCATTAACTTAGCATTGGCATTTATCCCAGTCTTACATCCAGATTAAGCTTGGCCATGCAGTTCTCAAAGGCATGATTAGTTTAAAAGCACAGGGTCTGTGGCTATGTGTCCTGTAAACATATATGATTCAGTTTACCTTCTATGAAGGGAGTGAGAATGGAGTAGGTTTACGGACAAGCCTAGAACTTCACTTCTCCCACCTACCATAAGCAATTTAAACTTCAGACGCCTTGGGTAACATGTGCATGATCTATTTGTTTATTTGCCTGGAACTCAGCAATACAGTTGGACGGGGGAGGAAATATGATTGAAATATAATGAAAATAACTGATCATGATTTATGTGAAGCCCATTCAAGCTGATACTTAAGGTACTCTTCAGTACAAATAAGTTCGCTTTTGATATCAAATCTGGTTTAGGATACATCAGTACTTTCACTCCACATAAACGTAGCAAATTTACATTATTGCTTCCAAAGTACATTTCAAACCTACGGGGGGCTTAGGAAGATGTGCCTCACAGTGGAGTAATCTCTGAGCCATGAAAGTACAAATCCATGCAGATTAAGTTTGGGCAGTTTTGCTTTATAACCTCGATAACGTAAAAGGGTTCATAATCCCTGATTCAACAGACATGGGTCATGACTTCGCAGTGCGGGGAGAGCCCAGCTGTCTGCCTTTGAAGCAGCTGCAGGTTGGAGACTGGGGAGTTTGCTCCGTGGGTTTCCCACAGAGGCGGAGAGTCCAAGGGAGCAACAAGAACACATGTGTTGACCTTGGCTGCCTGGAAACAGTTCCCAGCTACCTTAGCACTTGCCTTCATTCCCAAAAACACATGATCAGCCTTATAGAAAATAGAAAAGCATAAGATGTCATACAAAAAAGGTCATGGAAATGTGTTCTGTGCAAAAAAAGTATGCACAGATTTCAGGGTTTTTTTTTTATTCAGATAAATGTTCTGTTTTTTTATGAACTTAAGTTGTTTTCATTTGCGAGTCAAAGACAGAGAAGTGTTCCTGCTGTTTCATTCTACAAGTGCCCACAACAGCCCAAGCTAGGCCATGCCAAAGCTGTTAGGTGGGAGGTCATCCATGCCTCCTTTGTGCATGGAAGGACTTGAGCCATTACCTATGCCCCTCAGTGTTTCCATTAGCAGGAAGCTGGAGTTAGGAGTGGGAATGGATAGAAATCACAGGCATTTTGATATGGGTTGTAGACACATCTTAAGCAATTAGCTAAGGGCCTACCCATCCACAACTTTTAAAATGTTCATTTTCATTAGTATGTATTGCATAATGAAAGCAGGGGTAACTTTAGTCTGCTATTTTTACCCTCCAAATACTTAGAGTAGCTAGTGCTGAGCCACTGTTGAACCAGGAGTGCAGTCTAGGTCTCCTTTCAAGAACCCAAGTACTGGGCCATGTCCACTTCCCGCCCCGCCACCACCACATGCAGTTACAGGAAAGTGAGAAGTAGAAGAGCTGTGAGGGGACCCCTGATTCGGATATGGGATGTGGGTGTCCCAATACCTACCTCCTTCTGTGAACATTTGAAAGTCCCCCATACAAAACCTTTGTCTATAGGTGGAGGTGTTTACTTTTATTTTTACTGACCTGTAGTTTGTGTATTCCATTCTCATGGGTGTGTAGATGAAAGCAATAATGCATCACGTACCACATTAACAAGAAATAATGAAATGCACATATATTGTGAACAACACAATTTTATAAATACATAAAGAGATCATAGTTTTAGCCTAGAAGTATTTAAAATGCAAACTAAAAACAACTTACCTGATTTTCTAGGTGTAATTTTAATAAAAATAGGCATAGGCATGTAGCCAACATTTTAAGATCATTCAAGAAATGTGATTTGGAAATACAGCTTTTTATTCAGCCTTCTGTTGAATGCAATCTAGGGTTTCATGGTTGACCATCTCCCTCTGCAGCTTTGCAATTTAATAGAAGCTCAATTAGATCTTTATTACTTGGTTTTTGGTGAAAGTTCCTAAGTATTTTAACATTTTCCATAGTTTCGAATGTTCCCCCTTTAAAGAATGTCCAACAGCAGCATCAGTGCCTGAAATCCTTCTGATGGTCACAGGACGACAACAAAGGAAACCTTACGGCAAAATGATGCAGAAGACTCCAGCTGCACTGTTGCTGCGTGAATAGGCTACTATGATCTAGAGTATGCTTGGGAAAAGTCCCATTTCTTCTCCCCACACTAGTCCTGGCAAGCATCTTTACACAGACATCTTCAAAGCTTAACAGGCATTATCTATCCCACTGCTTTAAACTCCTTGTCATCTTGAATATTAGCAAAAAGATAAGGATGCTTCAGGAATGTAGGCTCTGCTAGGAACAGCTGTATATATTTCCTTCCATTTCTTTGAAATTTAGAATTTCAGACATCTGTAAACTTCCCCCAGAGCAGAAGGAACAGTCTCATGGCCAGTTGTTTAACTATACTAAACCTGCCTTCTGAGTTTTCATTAACATGAACATACATTAAACACGATAGAACAAGTGCTGGGCTGGGTGCTTATTCCACACACTCTTGAGTTTTCCATGTCATCATCTTGATCCTCTTCCTCAGTCCTCTTTCCATAGGGCTTCTGCCTGTGGTTCCCATGTTATCAGAACACATTTTCTCCCTCATCAGTATTCACAGTATTCATATAGTATTCACAGAAGGCTAGGGGTATTCAATTAAACCTAACTTATAAGTAGCCTTGAATATTGTTCTAAAATGGAAATAGTAGTGTGTCTAACGTCTAGAGAGAGCTGACAGCTCAGTTACTATTGGCCTGTTCAGAATGGTCATTTGGTTTCTCACTGCCCTTTACTTGCTGCATGTGTTGGAGAAAGCCCAGTTAATAAATACCACAACAACATATGAATAGAAGTACAGTCTAGGTGGTGGTTCTCTTGATTTCCATAAGTCTTACGTATGAAAGCCATCTCCTTTCCCTCTTTCAGTACCTATGACTTAGTGGCAGTTTTATGGCAGTTGCTGTCAGTCATCGATCTTACGTGAATTTTCTGGAATTGAGAAGAAACACCTCCAAACTCAGATTGCCCCTGAGTTGTGGTTTTCCTTCCTTTCACCGTTTCATTTTTTCCACCTTCTTGGAATTTAAACTTTACATGAGTTCCCAGTTAGTCTCTCAATGCGTGGCCCAGAAGATGCCTGAATGGAGTGCTTGACCAGGTGAATGGCAGCATCTCCTAGAGTGGTCTGCAGAGCTCCTCTCCCCTTACATTTGTTCCAAGTTTTGGTCTGACTGAGAAGTCTATGGTGTAATTGCTGGAAGAGCATTTTCCTAGATGATAGTGGAATGCTATTTTGCTGCTGTAATTGATGAGCTCTTTAGTGCTCATGTTCTCCGTCTGGTTCGGTTTTGAAATGATCACTCCGATCAGTTTTCTCTTTACTCCTGGTGGGACCCAGATGTGGAAAGGCATTTAGATATATCATTAATTTTCCTGGAAATTATTATAGATCTCCTTGCAACGTTACCAAAAGTTTTCCTAGTACAGTAGAACTCTGGGCATTGCATGCTTTCATTAAAGTATATAGAATTTAAAAAGAAAAAAAAAACTATCAGGGATATGACTTGTGAGTTTCCCTTTATCTCTGAGAGAAAGTTGACCTTTTGTGCTAATTCTACTTCCTGGTGAGTCAGCAGCCAATGCTGCATTTCAAAATACATGTTTCTGCTTAACAAAAGAGTGCTGCCTCTTTCCTGCCAACAAGTCTTCACCTTCCCCTGGATCCGGCACCTGCCTTGTCATCCCGAGGCTTCCTCAAGCCGTGCCCTTGACCTCGTGGCTTTTTGTGGCTCCTTCTGTATTTTTCATACACATTTTATTTTCTATGTATGAGAAATTAAAAAAAAATATATATATATATATTTATACATACACTTCAGCATTCTGTTGGCATTTTAAGTGAAAAAAAATGCAAATAAGAACTGCTAGCAATGTTTTCCAGGATGAAGGTAATGGTAAGATAATGAGAATTTATTCTGTCATCAAAATTCAGCTTACAGGCAGCCACAAATAAGGTAGCAATTTCAGTTTTCAGTTGCATTTTTTTTCTGCAAGAATTGGGCCTGAAATCATCTGCAACATTTTTTTTTTTTAAGTCTCACGGCTCATAAGCAGTAAAATGGAAAGGAATAGAAATAGAAGTTTTGTTAAGGCTTTTTCCAAGCTTACCTTAGAGGTTGTGAGCGGAGAGGCAAAGGCTGTGATGGTGGCCGGTTTGACCAGACAGTGCTGTGTGCCTAGGGCAGTGCCCATTCGTATTGCTACCTCTGGGGTGATGGCCACTCCCTTGGCAGACAGGAACAGTTCCCAGGATGGAGCCCATGGGGAGGAGGATCCTCTTTCCTGGTATCACAGACTCCCAGCACTGAGCTGAGCCTTCTTAGGAACACACAGCTCTTCAGAAGCATGGAACTGGGATTCCAGAAGGGGAAAGTAGGGGCTTCCCTGGCTCCCACTTTACATTTAAATGTGTTTGCTTTTGAATTCACTGTCAGTATCAGTGAAAACTAAGATTCCCTTTGTATCCACCTACTAATTTTAAAAACATTATTTTCATGATTGAAATCTTCAATAAAACAAGACAGCGCTTTATAAGAACACACCTTCCTTTTGGCCTTTTTTTTTTTTCCAAAATAAAGAAATTGTCACTTCAGCTTCTGGATTTTTTAAGATTTATGTATCAAAGTTGGTGTTATGTTGTAGCAAGTGAATCTTTCACAACCCCTTTACCTCTATCAGATTTACAGGCAGTGAAGGAAAGAATTTTTCACATGCTGATTCATGCCTCACCTTGCCATAATGAACAAGGCTGGACAATGCCAAAATCAGGTGCCAGGTCTCCCAAGTGTATGGCAGGGGGCCAAGGGTTTGGGCTGTATCTGCTATTTCCTAGATGTGTTGGCAATGGAGCTGGTTCAGAAGTGGAGGTACTTGGGACTTGAGCCAATACATGAAATGGGCTGCTCGTGTCATAGGTAGTGCTATAACCCTGTCCCCTGTAATGCTGGTTCCAAGGGGTTGGAGGTTTTATAAATTCTTCTAAGAGAAAACTGTCCTTAGATTCCCAACCAAAGAATGCCTTCACATAAATTATGAGAGGATCTCAGTATTTTCCTCTAGATCCCCCCCATCCTTCAAAAACCTGTATATCCCAACTGAATCCCACTTCATTTTTGAACTAGTGTATTTCCAGCGCTTATTATTTTACTGTGGTTGCAATTCATTGAAGCTGTGATTTATTACTTGTCTTAACCTATGCTAAAGTTTGGTTTCATGGTACAATGGGGAGGAAAACTGAAAATTAATACTTGGACAAAGTGGTATGGCTTCCTAGAAAGAGTTCTCCCTAGCATTAGGCGAGCTGGATTCACAGCTCTAAGTTTAGTCACTAGCTAGCCGTATGAGCATGGGCAAATCACTGAATTCCATTTGCTTGTCTGAAAAATAATGTTTTCAGGGCTAAAATTTGAAAAAAAAATTGGCACTTTTGAGTTGTAATGAGGATTAAGAAACCAGTTCACATCTCCCAATTCATTTCTGCTTAACAAAGAAAAAAATGTATGACAACCAAGTGGTTTGTAATTTCACTGTTTTAAAAAGACTATTTCCTTACAGGTAGTCATTTGAACTGCAGGAAACAGATAAATGAAATGACAAAGTCTCCATCCCCATCCACAACATCCTCATGTCATTTCCCGGGAGATAAACACTGTTCACTTTCACCGTGTCTGCTTTCCAAAGCACAACATGCTGGGTGGCAGAGGGAACTGGAGTTTTTGCTGAGATGTGCGGCTCCTGGTTTATAGCCACGTGCATGTCATATCTTTAAAAGAGGATCCATTGTTCCAGAGAACATCCTGTAACACTAGGGCATGACTGAAGAGTATCTGCTGAAATGGCTTTCAAATACCCATGTATGAATCAAGTGTCATTTTCCTGTCGATAGATGGTAAGAAGCAGTACACACTTGGGCTCCTGGATTTTCTTAAATAAGCCTCCCTATTAATCTAAGAAGAACCCACGGACTTGAATTTTGTAAGTAGTTGTTAATATGCTCAAGTAAACAATCTGATAAAATAATCAGGAGCAGGATACGGCTCGTTTCCCCCAGTCAGGTAATTACAAGCACTTTCCCTGAGGTTTAAATCAAACACTAGACAGCTCAAATAGCAGAAGCTTTAGCGGCGCAACTGGTGAGGGTTCAGAGTGTACTTGCGAAGGCCTGCAATTCTCTGAAGGAACAGGCAACTTTCCTAAGACCCCCAAGGGAGGGTTTGGGTGGGAGCAAGTAGTATCTCCTGGAAAGCTGACTCTGAAAACAGAGCAAGATGAGTGAGCATGCTTCTGTATTTTGAAATAGCCTAAGGCGTGTGTCCAATCTGTGGAGACACAAATTTACAGGGCCTCTTGGGGTTGTATTAGCAATCTGTGATGAGCAATTGAGCCCAATATTTGAGCTAATGGAAGGTAAACCCGCCCGTACTCGGGGCAAGAAGTGAGTGAAGCGCGCTCTGATAATCAGAGAACAAAGAAACAATACTAATAAAGAAAAAAAACCTGCAAATTGCTTAGCCAAACAAGTAGGCAAGAATGGTAATTGTGTTTAATTCATCCTCCAAACACTTGAGTCTGAAGCTTTTTGAGAGTCCATACAGTGCAACTTTAACCTGAGCTATTGAAAACATTACGATAAATTGCCTCTGGCTTAAGGTGTACATAAGCACAGCAAATTTTACATTTAGACTAGGGTCCCAATCCCAAGAAATTTCAATATGTAAATATTTCAAAACCTAAAAAATTCTAAAGTAAAACACTCGTGATCCCAGCCATTTGAAATATGGCGGACCCCACTTGTGTGAAAAAATATTTAAGAAAAGTTCTAGACATTTATAAAACTTGTGAACTTAAAACATACAGCAGGACAAATGCACGCATGCTCATATCTGTAAGGTTGAAGGTGCTGCTCAGAACACGGGGGCCCGGCTCAGGCTTCTGGTGTTCGAATCCCAGCTCCAATCCGTCCTGGTGGAGCTGTGTTTCAGCACGTCGTTAGCCTTTCTCACTCGAATTTTCTTCATCTGAAAAATGGGGATGAAACAGTGTGACTCAAACATTAGGAAAAAGAAGCAGTCAACTCGCAGATGTGGAAGACAGGTGGTACTGCTCTTCTTTTTATTTCTATTTAGTATGGTTTATACCAACCACCAGGGAAATGTCAAAGACAATAGATTTTTAAGATGAAAAACAGCTGGTTGAGAAACAATGCCATTATTGAATTAAGCAAAATTAAAAATAAAGGCTAAGCAGACTAATATCCTGCATCTAGCTTCTTCAAGTACAATGGAAAGTATTTTAAAATATTATGGAAACGCATGTTGAGCCTACAAATGCTTCATTTCTAAACCCATTTTTAAATAGAAATTGTGCATGTATAATTAGTAAGGCTTGGGCTACATAAGATATTGAGTTAATTTAAAAAGAAATAAATGTTGTGGCTTTTCTTGAGAATCCTTTAATGAGAAGGCAGCAAGAAGATAATGAGAATGGACCAAGCAGATGGTGGTTTCCTCTGAAATGTGCCAAACTTTTACAGCATCATTATGGTAGATTTCCATTTGCTTCTCCACTGTTTAAAAGTAAGTGGGACATTTGGATCCAGAAGAGAGCAGAGATGATTAAAGAGCTGGAAACCAAGGCCTAAGAGGAAGGGATCATGAAAATGTTGGTTGGCCAAAAGAGAGGATGGCTGTGGTGGCTTAATTACAATCCCAGTGTATATGATGTGCCATATAAATGGGTTGGGGAACAGATGTTCTCCAAGGAAAATAGAACAAGATGGACTGGAAGCACTTAGGCTCCCAAGGAAGAACATCTTTTTGTCTAAGATGTGTCTGTGAGCAGATCAACCTGTGCTTGCTTACCCTGTATTTTATTCAGGTAATTCACATACAGATATACTGAACTGAAGTTTCCCTTTAACTAGGTAACCTGATTCAATGGCAGATGGTGAGGAAGGCATCTGGAAGAGCTGAGCATTCCCACTACAGCTGGACAGGAAAATGAGTTTTCTGAGACCATCACAGCAGACACTAAGGTGTCCACTTGTTGATGACCCACCCCGAAGGACTGTCCTGGAGCCATGTGTGCTCTGCCAGCAGAGTATGATGGGGCTACTAGGGAGAAGAGACAGGCTTAGGCTCGGCAGGGAGGAAAATGGAGTGGATCTCCCAACTCAGCAACTGTGCAGTGCTTAGGCTCCTGTTACTTTGCCTAACTCTGACAGCCCACGCAGAAGGACTGTGTCCCATAGGAGCCCATGAGAAAATCACTGATGCCCGACTCCCAGAGAAACCAATAATTAGCCTTGAGTTGATCCAACAGTGGCAACCAAGACATGGCAGAAGCCTGAAGGTAAAAGCCCTGTGATCTTTGGTTTCAATATTAGCATCACGTCATTTTCAATAGCAAATGTTGGAAGGGGGGTTCCCCATACCATTCATTTCTCAACACATAACAACGAAATATCATGCAGTTCAATTTGGATAATATCTACCTGAAGTTATCATTCTTCCCTTCCCTTCAAGACTGCCTCTATTTGAGATGCCAATCCCAAATGTGGGTGCAACCCCACCTTAAGTTCAGTAATTTGCTGGAATGTGTTAGAATTGGGGAGGAGGCCATGCAGTTCTGTGTACCATTATCAAGAATGATTTCTGTAAAAAATGGTTCTCATGGAAGATAAGCATGAGGTAAGTTATAGGGGCAGAGGCCCAGTTGTTCCATCAGTGCCACTGTGCTAGCACCTACCTGTGTTTATACATCTGGAAGCTTTCCTAGCCCCACTATTCAGGGCAGCTTCAGCAATGGCTGTTGGTGATTGGATACATCCAGCCCCTGCCCTTTGTGAAAGTGATGGAAAGAATGGAGCTGGAAGTTTTACCCTGTAATCACAGGATATTCTGGTATGGACTTAGAGTCTTGCATACGGTATACCAATGAGAATTAGATTTATTTTGTTTTTGTTTTTGTTTTATTTTTATTGGAAAGGCAGATATACAGACAGGAGGAGAGACAGAGGAAGATCTTCATCTGATGGTTCATTCCCCAAGCGGCCTCAACGGCTGGAGCTGAGCCAGTCCAGAGCCAGGAGCCAGGAGCTTCTTCCAAGTCTCCCATGTGAGTGCAGGGTCCCAAAGCTTTGGGCCGTCCTCTACTGCTTTCCCAGGCCACAAGCAGGGATCTGGGTGGGAAGAGGAGCTGCCAGGATTAGAACCGGCACCCATATGGGATTCCCGGTGCATGCAAGGGTGAGGACTTTAGCCGTTACGCTATTGCACCGGGCCCAAGAACTTGATTTATTTAAGAGTGAACATATATTCACACATGAGCATGGGCCATGCCACATGGAGAAACTTCTGTTCTGTGTAGGCCAGAGCTACTCATGGGGAGGAAGATTGAGAGAAACTAGAGAAGCAAAAAGGGGCAAAATGGATCCCCACCATGTCGTCAGTCTGAATAGCGGGGAGTGCCTGAGCAGGGACGAGGCATCCTACAGTTTCTATGGCAATTCCATATAGCTTAATGTCTACGTGATCTTCATGGCCCCTCCTTTCAGGCTGCCGATGACACAGGTGTGTCCTGGCTAGGTAAGCATCTCAAGCTGCCAAGAGAAGGGTCAAGTTACAATGCAGGACTAGCAAAAATGCCAGTTCACCCATTTCCCCTGTATCGGTTTCTCTTGCTACCATATGCTCCCCAGTATCTGCATTTCTCCAGCTGGGTCTATTGAATAATGGAAAACTCAAGAAAACATTAATTTACAATTGCCTTTACGATGCAATGAGATGTGGAAATGCTGCTCAGGGATATTTTTATTTTGAGAAACTTTTACTTGGAATATTTTCTATTGTAATCTGCTGCCTACTCAGTTCTGAGAATTGTTCCAGCTTCAGTAACTCCAGGATAGGTTTCTGCAATGTCCTCCAGGCACACTGTCCCATGTAAAGATTATGGAGGAAGGATTATTCTAGTGTGTGATATGGAAGGTGTTTAGAAATACTTTCAGGTAAACGAAGGAGGTTTAGTGTTGTCTCACCCCCTCCCCTCCCATCTTTAAAAAAAGGCAGACTCTGAGACAATGACTTGCTCTATTGTGTAGTGTATTTGGTAAGTGGTCTCAGGAAGTCATGATAGGGGAGTGAGCAGGGAGAGAAGTTAGACCCCAAATCGTTAAGGAGCATCCACAGCCGCCTCTACCCCAGACCAGCTAGAGTGTTTGTCTTTCAGTTGCTGTCCCCCTTGCACCTAGAACTTCCAACCTCCCACACCTGAGGGTGGGACTCACCCTGCTCTCCTAACCGAGCACACAGAGGAAGAGTTGGAGGTGTGGAAAAGCTACCCGAGTGTGTGGAGTCACAGCAAATAGGGGTTAGGCTAGAGTTAGTGTTTCCTGCAGATGGCAGGCACTACCTTGCCTGAAAGTGTATGGAAAGGGGCTTCCATGTGACTATTTTTTTTCAGATTTACTAAATTTAGTAGAAAGATCAGATTTACAGAGAGAAGGAAAGACAGATTTGTCATTTGCTGGTTCAATCCTCAAAATAGCTGGAGCTGAGCCAATCTGAAGCCAGGAACCAGGAGCTTCTTACCAGCAGGCCACAGGCAGGGAGCTGGATGGGACATGGAGCAGCTGGGCCATGAACTGAAATGCAAATGGGATCCTGGTGCTTGCAAGGAGAGGATTTAGCCATTGACCCATTGTACCAGGCCCTCCATGTGGTTGACTAAAACCCAGACTTTTTTTGGAGAGAAGGTTGTAATCACACAATTTTTCTAGAAGCCCAGAACTGTGGATTTATACTATCTGATAAAGATAGGGAAGCTTTTGTTGGGTCACAAGAAATTTATCATTATAGTAAAAGATATATTCAGGCTTGAATATGAGTAAGAATACTTTAAAAATTTGGACTCAACATTTAAGACAAAATGTGTTTTTTAAAAAATGGAGCTTCTCTAAGACCAGCTGACGTATAGATTATTCAGTGCATTTAGATACTCAAAGTAACTGTGGTTTTTCCCATTGCTTCTAAAATTCGGTGCTAGAAGTCAGTCTCAGCAATGCAGCTGGGTTTCTCTTCAAGATACAAGTTTCTTACCACATGAAATGGAGTTCCTAAATTTGAAATGACAAAGATCTATTCTCTGAGAGACATTGATGCTGAATCCAATTCTGATGCCTTCTTCTCCAAACCAACTTCACTGGAGAAGCCAGAACCCGAGAACAATGAGCCAGGGAGTGTTCCCAGAACAGAGCCTCTGGCTTGCCACAGGGCCATCCTGCAGCTGAGTCAGGAAATGGGGCTTGTGGAGCCAAAGATGTGTCAACATTGTAATTTGTAAAGTCCTTTTTGGGTAGTGTCTAGCCATTGACAAGGTTCTGTTACACACTATGTAACAAGATAGAGCCTAAATTATGACATCCTGATTTCATGGAAGGAAAAGTGACAGATGAATTTCTCCAGATAAGTGACAGCTGCAGTGCAAACTCTGTCTCAGCTCTTCTATCAGTCCTCTTTCCTAGACTTATTTGGGAGATGACAGACACTGTGCATTCAGGCTGAACCATTAAGATCGTTAAGTGCTTGAATCAGTTCAGACTCACAGAAATCTTAAGGAAAAATTAGAGTAGGCAATGTTACATACAAAAGTGATTGTAATGTCCTTTGTTTTCTAAGCTTCAGTGCTGAACTCACTTTGCTGCTGTCTGCCTAAAACCCCAAACCAGGTTCACATCGGAATGGCATCTGCTCTGTTCCTCTCTCAGAGGAGCATTATCTTGGGTTGTTCTGGGTCAGGGATCTAGCAGTGGGCTGGGCAGTTGCTACTCCGTTTCCTTCTAGGTGGCAGTCAACTTAAGCATCCATTCCCACACTTCCGCTTCCTTCTGGCTCTTACTCCTTGTATTCTCCACATGTTACGTGAGTATGCCATGCTGGGGCAGGTGGCATGCCCGGAGCAAGGACCAAGAAACAGGGCCCAGCATAGCCACATTTTCCACAGCCAAAACTTGAAAGGGATGTGACCTCTCTTTAGTCATTTTCCATCAGACTAGCCTCGGGACAGTGTGGGACAGGATTACGCAGGGTGGGAATTCCTGGAGATGGTGAAGGAATGCTGGAGACTGGCTGCTACATTAGGAAGCAAGAAAAGGCAGGGTGCTTTATTTCCTCCTGTATGTATTGCTTTGTACTGTCCCTGAGTCTTATCCTGGAAGGTACATCATTCAATGTACCAATAATGTCTATCATTTCTATATAATTGAACAGAACTAAGAATAGTTATGACTACATGGTTTGTAAGTCCAAATCCATACACTCAAAAAGCTCAGTTTCAGGGAATCTCCAAGAACACTGAATCCAAAATTGAAACTTAGATATGATAGTCAGCCCCAAGGAAAACTCCTCGCGTACGGTTGCAGGTGGCAATGAATGTGGTGTAAAGGTAGCAGGCTGGGAAGCCCCTGGTATCTGTATACCTGGAAGACAGACTCCACTTTCAGTTTGAATGTCTTCAGTGGTTTCCCATTACTTATTACTTCTGATATATAAAAGCTCCTCCATCCGGTTTTCAGTGCAGTCTAGCCTGTACCTCCGGAGTCTTCTCAGTAACCCCCACCCTGCCTCTGGGCCCCTGCTAGTTACACAGGCTTTCTCACCCATTCTGTTTCTAATGCATACAAGAACATATTTCACATCCTCATCTTTCCAATTCAAAGATCACTTTGTCCGTTTTCAGCCCCCTTCCATGCTCTGGATAATCATTAAAATAGTTATACCTAGCTTAGCTCGTGCTCTAGTTTATTCTACTGTATGTACTCATCTAGAGTGGATGGCAGATACAGCTTGTCAAATACCCTTATTCTTTGATAAAGGAAAATGAGATAGAACATTGTTGTGTATGAGCAAACAAGAGCAGTGGTAACTTCAGCATAAATATCAATGAATTTGTCCTCCCTAAGACTAACATGATTTTAATGTGTGAGATGATGTCTTACCTTCTATCCCCATGCCCTTAAACTGCACTGCACATGATACTCCATAAGATCATGCTAAGGGGAACTGCATTTGCAATAGGTTAAGCCACAACTTGTGATAAGGCCAATCTGTGCAATTTCAAGTCTCAGTCCACTTTCTGATCTAGCTGCCTGCTGATACTCCTGGGAAGGAAGAAGATGCTGGCCCAGGTGATCAGGCCACTGCCACTCATGTGGGGATCAGGATAGAGATGTGGGAGCCATTTCGAGAGCAAATGAGTAGCAGCAATCTCTCTGCCTTTCAAACAGGTCTTAGAAGGATGGAATTTAAAAAATGTTAGCACAAAGAAAAATCAAAACTCATGCATAATTTTTCATAATATGGATTATCTCTGAAATGTGTAATGTGCCTTATTCTTTAGCACCCCCTCATAGTTGGACTTTCCCAGACTATTTAATTAAACAGGCAAATAAATATCAGTTATTTGCAGCTTCATTATTTACAGAGGCCAGCTTAAGCTAAGTGAATGACAATTCCATAATCTGTTTTATGTTAGCTCATTGGGCCAAAACATGTATTCTCAAAACTTTCTAGAATTGCTATCAAAAACTGCAGTAGCGTTGGCAGGATACCATTCATGGATGTGGTGATGAGCTCATAAGCACTGCATAGTTGGTAAATTGCCTGATGTCCAAGCATTATTTAATAGCATTTGACCTCAGTAGTGAACTTGCCGTAAACCATGGTTTTATCTTCTGTCAGATATGGGGTTAATGTCTCTTTCCTTTCAGGATGGTTGAGAGAATTCAGTTAACCAATGTAAGATACGAGAGCTGGGTTCGGGAGATACTCAATTAACTAATATCCATCACCATTTTCCCAATGCCTGGCATGTAAACTATAACAAAAATGATAGTATGGGGCTAGCATTGAGTCATAGAGGGTAAAGCCTCTGTCTGCTACACCAGCGTCCTATTTGGTTGCTAGTTTGAGTACTAGATGCTCTCTAATAAAGGCCTAGGTAAAGCAGCAGAAGATGGCCAAGTATCTGGGCCCCTGTCACCAACATGGGAAACTTGGAAGAAACTCTGGCTTCAGGTTTGCTGAGCCCCAACTGTTATGGACATTTGGGAGAGGATCAGTAGATGAAAAATCTCTCCAGCTCTGCCTTTCAATCTTTGTATTCATTAGTGCACGTGGTCAGGTGATCGGCACCATCTGAGAAATCCTTAGAAATGACACGTTGATTAGGCAGTGAGTCTGTCAATGGACATCCATTTTTGTAAGAAATTTCGCATGAGCTTCATGTATGATTCCATATTTGATGGAATCAGTTTTGGCTCTGGCTAAACCTATGTCCATTCACAAGCATATGTAACTTATGGCAATGAGTTCCTGTTGTTTCCCATACATCTTCATTCTGGGGACAGTTATTCAGTAAATATTTTACAATAGCGTTCAGTCTTCCATTTGCTCTGTCTCAGGCCATTTTCCCAGTCTTTTCCATAGCTTTCTATAATTTTCTAATTTTCTCCAAAAACTCCAAATCCATAAGTTACTTCATCATATTTCCCTTACTGCAACACATTTTTCTACATGGAGGAAGTCAGGAGTCCCTTTGCTTATGAATGCAAGGTGGGTAAGTATTGGGTGAGAGCGCTACTGAAGATGCCAAGTGAGGAAGGTCAAAGAAGGAGTGAAAAGACAGGACTGGAGATGAACACTCTGAGAACAGAATACTTAAAAAGCAAAGGCGGAAAACTCCTTTGATCCTTCAGAATCTGGAAATAGAATCACAGAACAATAAAAAGGGATAGTCAATTCTAGTTTTCATCTTGTAGCCTGGTCCAAGTGCTTTGATCATTATGTTTTTTTCTACGCATTTCATAGGCACAAACCTCTTTAAAAAATGTCTCCCAAAGCTTTGCTAAACAGGGTTTAATGCCGCAATAACCAAGTGTTTGAATGCAGATTAACTCAGAGATCCAGGAAAGAATTTTGTTTTGTAATGTTGTTTTAGCCAAAAGTTGAAAGAGAAAGCTTTGAAAGATGTAGAGAAATTTTAATAGCCTTGGGGCACAGGGAATTAACACAAAGAAATAATCATCATTCATTCAAAGAGTATTTGCTGCCCTGGTGGAATGATTAATGCCAAAATTCTGATTAACTGCAGTTGTTGAAGAAGCTGAGGGTGGAGTGAAAGGCACCATGAACTTGGGGGCTAATCCAAGACAGCAATGTGAATGCAGAGTCCCAGAGTCAACAGTGACTTGGTCATATGCTGCATTGCTCTTTAAATTAGAGCACTCTGCCTTACGAGAAAGTATGTCATTGAATGTATAGGGAAGATATTAATTATGGTGCTACAGAAAATGATTTAAAATCTAAGGAGTCTAATATTTTGTGCCCAAGGAAGGTTATTTCACAGGACCTGCTGAAAAGATGAGGACTGGATATTGTGATTAGTAGCTTTGCTAGTTAAGATGTCCAAAGTTGTAAATGATAAGTATCTGCTGATAAACACGATCACTAAAGCATCTTCTGTAACCCACAGGCAATAGATGGGCTAGGGAGGAGTTGCACCTGAAGATCTACATAGGTTCTCATCTGCTGATGGGTAAGGATGCATAAAGAACTGCAACATCCCCTCCCTTTTCTAAAGAGTTTTTTGGAGATTATGATTGTTGCTGTGGCCAGTCTTCCTCTTTTGATCAGTCTTTGATAAAATTGAAGGTCAGCGTCATAGAACCTGATCCCTATAAATTGGCAATGTTTTCTGAAATCTGCTCATCTTAAATGCTATTTTCTCATGTTAAGATAATGCATGCTTTCTAGATTCACCTTTAATAAAATGTATGCATTAGCTCTTTTTTTTTTCCAGTGGGGATGTGGTAAGTCTAAAGATGATACCTGTTTGCTAGGTAGCTTGGTTTTTCCTAAGTGAATTTGTATTTTAAGTTGACTAAAGACACACTGATTAGTTGTATTAATATAAAGTGCTAAATTATAGCTGTTATTTAAAGTCAAGTTTTTCTTTAAGAAATAGGATGTTTAATCTTTACTACTTTTCAAACGATATCATGAAGATGTGGACAGAATCCTAATTCCTGCTTTTCTCAGTAATTAAAATGCATGTTGCCTAAGAGTCTAGCCTGCTATTCACTATGTTACATGTCTCACTTTTGCTGACAATAACTCTGACTGAACTTAAGTCCATGAGACAACCAAAAAGGAGCTTCATGTGAACAATGCAGTTTGTAAGGGATCCTCTGAGTGTGCTGTTCTTCCTTGATGGATCAGAACAGGCTGGAAACCAGTATGGCTCTGAGGCATGTGCGTGAGCCGAGTCCTGCCATGCAACTGGGCTGTTCTTCCTTTCTCTTTTATAAAGATAATTCCCCAGAGGTGAAGATGAATGGTAGACACCCAACTTTGCTCATCAAGTCAGATGCCACCAAACCCTTCTGCTAGGACAAGGGAGAGAACGTGAAGAGGAACAAAAGGCTGGCTGAGAGCTAACAGGTACTTACACTTATTTTATGCCCATACAGAAAGTGTAAAAGATGAACAGTAAGCAAACAGACCATTTCATATGCCAACCAACTACTGAATCTGAAAGGATATGTAGACCAAAATTATATGGAACCCCATTTTTTTTATAGGAACACTGATTTGAAGTGTTACATGATGCCATTCTGTGAGTATCAGTGTTGAGTCTTAGCTGATTAATGATTGCAGTAAACTCAAGCCTCATGCAAATACAAAGAATGAGATTGAAGAAAGTGATGTGTTGGCTCTCGAAACTTTCTTAAAACACATTATATTCACTTCTCGCTAAAGAAAAATTTCCTTTGGAACTTGTGCTCTACTATTTGGAATCATTGTTTATATGTATTGATTTTCCTGTTAAAACAAGGCTATGGAGGGGCCAGGGTAGTGGTGTAGCGTATGAATGCTCTGCTTGTTGCATCAGCTCATGTCTGACCTATTCCACTTCAGATCTAGTTTACTGGAAAAGAGGCAAAAGGATTGTCCAAGTCTCAGGCCCCTGTCCCCATGCAGGAGACCCTCAGGAAGCACTTGGCTCAGAGCTTTGGTGGCCATTGGGAAGTGAACCAGTGGTTTGAAGCTCTTTCTAAAACTGACTTCCAGGTAAAGTAAATGAATTTAAGATGCTATTATTGGAAAGTCAGATATACAGAAAGGAAGATCTGTCTGGCCATTGCAGCCACATAGAGAGTGAATCAGCAGACCTGAGCTGATGCAGAGCCAGAAGCTTCCTCTGTATCTCCCACTTGGGTGCAGGGTCCCAAGGCTTTTGTCCTCAGTTGCTTTCCCAGGCCACAAGCAGGATGGGAAGCAGGACTGCTAGGACACGAACCAGGACCCACGTGTGATCCTGGCACAGGTCAGGCCAGGACTTTAGCCATTCCTGGAAAAAAAAAGAGTTGATTTAGTCTCCATGGCCTTTTTTTCTTAGGTGCCAAGGAAAAAAATTACCAAGGTTTCCTGGCCACAACACAAACATAGAAGCTTAAGTTCAAAGATATTGTGGACATGACATGGGTAGCTGCTACTGGTTCTTAAACTCTTCCTGAATAGTGTCCTCACTGAATTTGTACATGTCTGATTTCACAGGTCATATACATTGAACATCACCTCGGCTGTGCCCGGTGCAAGGAACAGTGACGCCTTCCGCGCTGAGCATCAGCTGTTCACTGAAACAAAGCAGGGACCTGCCGCACTGTGCTGGCAGCGTGAGCATGAACGCTGTGCTCCTGGAAAGCAGACAGCGTCACCCGAGATCTCAGCCAAGGGCAGTCTGTAAATGCAAGTCCTGCACACCAGGCGCAAAGACATTAAGAGCTGCTGACGGGCACAAAGCACTTTGATCTGAAGATGGAAAACACCACAGCAGGAAGGATTGGGGCATTATGTGTCTGATTGATTCTGTGGTTTCTCAGCAGTTACTCTGTGGGCTAAAAGCAGAACTCTTACTGCAAGACCACAGCTGCTGAAAGAACTACAGTAAATTTCAATGAAAATCTACTTGGGCTCTGAAATTCAAGGCACTTCAGTAAAGTTTCCAACAACAACAAAAAATATTACTTGTTTTAACCAAGTGGTAAGAAAAAAATTAATGTTTTTTTTTCTCTCTCAGGTAAAATGTTGAATCTTCCAGGTAGTGGATTCTGTCCTCCCCCTCAAATTATACTTTATAATTTAAATGTTGGAAAGGGACAGATTAAGTCATCTGATAGAGGGGAAGAAGAGACAAACACAGGGATAAGTAAACATTTCTTCCATTATTCTTACAAAGCAGGTGTCTTCTGGGGTTGGTGAATGGCAAAGTTGACTGCACGGAGCAGAGGTTTGATAGCAGAATGACAGGTTTTCACTTTGACTATTATGTGCATGAAGATGTTAATATTTTAGTATAGCCCTTCATCACTGCTTAGATTAAATGGGATCAGAAACATGACAGTCTTCATTTGAGCACAGTGAATTCTACAGAGATGCACTGTGAAAGGCGAGTGGCGATATAACTTCCTCAATCTGAGTACCTGGTGTTTGAAGTCTGTATCTAGAGTGTATTAGCTGTCTGATGTTAAAAGACTAGAACTTTCCAATAAAAATATAAATAAACCTTTGTCTTTTTTAAAAAAGACAAACAGATCTTCCATCCACTGGTTCACTCCCCAAGTGACTACAAAGACCAAAACTGAGCCGATCCAAGACCAAGAGCCAGGAGCTTGTGTCTCCCACACGGGTGCAGGGCCACTGGGACAAAAACGAGTACCCATATGGGATCCTGGCATATGCAAGGTGAAGACTTTAGCCTGTAGGCTGCCACACTGGGCCCAAGACTAGAACTTTCTATGCCTTAGTGAGCTTTTAATAGAACTTTGTTCATGGGGGATAAGAATTAGTTAGCATGTGTAAAGTTCCTGGTGTAATACCTAACACCTAGTAAACACTCAATAAAATGTTGGCTACTTTTAGTAGTGGTGTGTGATGGTTAAAAAAACAAAAAGGCAAATTCTAAGTTAGGCATCTGGCTTTGGTCCTACAACTAGTTAAATTCTCCAGACCTGATTTGGGCCATCTGTAAAATGACAGGGTTGGAGCAAATCATCTCTGAAGTTCCTTCCAACTTTTTTAAAACTGCACAGTATGTTTCTAAACACTTTCTGTGCAAAGCTTTCAGAGGCTGAGGTTGTCTTAGCACTCTTAAAGGAACATAATCACTTTCATAGAATTGGTTTCTTGGATTCCACTTCTCTCACTCCTGCTGGAACTTCAGTCTAGTCAAGATCATACAATTTCCAATTGTCCAGTACCACGGTTGCTTCTTTAACATCTTTATATTCCCCAAGGCACTGGGCAACATCTGACTGTTTTCCTTTTTCTCCACTCACAAACCAGATTGTCTTTTTAATAAGTAATTTCATTTTCCTACCTGTAATGTTGAAATAAAGGGAATGTGGCGTAGTTGTTAAGTCTCCGCTTAGGTTGGAAGGGGAGTAGTCGAGCACTCGCCTATGAGATGCAAGCATCCCAACTTCCTGCTTAGGCTCAAGTCTTCTTGGATTCCGCACCCCCATTCCTAATGAGGTAGGTCTCATGGATGAAATCACAGAGCACCTCCCCCACCCCCCCAGCACATATACTGCACCTGACTGAGGAGTAATACTTGGAGTAGCTTGTTCCCTGTTTATCTGTATTTCTATGATTAGAAGATTTTTATCCCTCCAAAATTCCTTTGTTGAAATGCTAGTACCAGGAGGTGGGCCCTCGTTGATTGGACGTTATGGCCTGATAAAAACTGGGCCAGATGTCACCATCTAAGGAAGAGACCATCACATATTAGTGCCAGCCCCTAGAACTGGAAGAAATAGTGCTTTATAAGTTATCTGGTCTAAGGATTTTGGTACAGCATCCACAGTGTGCTAAGAAACTACATTACCCAAACTAGACACAAGTTTTACACCAATTTCCTTCAGATAAGAATTAACGAAGCTGTGTACAGAATACAAAAGACATGTTGCTCCTTTACCAAATGGGGCTTATTCTAGGGATGCAAGATGGGTTTCATACTTAGAAGCTTATCTCACAAGATCTTCAAATCAACGCAAAAAGTATTTGACACAAACTCTAATGGGAAAAGAAAGAAATGCCCTGGAGATGTCTTCTGTATAAGCCAAAAACTTTCAGGAAAGAAAACATAAGTTTTGGCACTAGAACACTTTTACACTTGACATTGAAGCATAATCAAACCCAGAAAAACTTAAAAAATCTAAAAACTGGCTCTATAGAAAACCATTAAAGATGACCAAAAACCAAGTCATAAACTGAGAAACTAATTTCAAATCATAGATCTGATAAATCATAGATCTGATAAGTTCCTATCATGTATAGTATGCAAATTTCTAAAAACGAGGATAAGATAAAAATTAAAAAAGACAAAAAACAGGTATTTCCTTGAAGCAGATATAAAGAAGTTCTATCATTTGATTTTAGGGAAATGCAAATTCATACTGCAGACAGGTGATCAGTGAAGGGAAGCTGAGGATGCCAGTTCCCCCCGGCAGCCTCACCTGTAGCCCCCAAGCCTCCCAACCTCAGTTCAGACACAGCAGCTTGCATTCAAAGTGTCACCACTTTGAGCCAGTGCTCTAGCAAATATATGCTGCTCCATGATAGTAACCCTTAGCACATTATTTAAGAGTTACAATGCAACATTCCCACCCTCATGCACCTGATGTCATGACACTTCTGAGAGACCTCCCCTCCCGGTGTCCCCAAGAAAAGGTCCAGGAAATGAACTGTACTCAATGCCATTGTCCTACACCACCACCTGTTCCCTCAGACCACAGGAAGGATAATTCTACACCCCGGAGTAGAGCTGTTTGAGCATACCCATACACCTTCCTGAGTATGCACTTTGCTTTGCATGTAAATAAATCGTGCTTCTCTGCCAACCTAGGTCTACATTTTAAATTGTTTTCCATCCATCAAAGAACCTGAACCCAGCCACCCCACAACATTATTATTATATGTGTATCAGAATGGCTAAAACCAAGAAGTATTGATTATACCAAATGCTGGTGGAGCAAAACTAGATCACTCCACACACTGCTGGTGGTAAAATGAAATAGCCCAGCCACTAGAGAAAAGTTTGGCCATTCACTAAAAACTAAGCAAGTAACAAACATACAACCCAGCAGTGGCACTTCTGGGCATTTATTCCAGAGAAGTTCAAACTGATATTCACATGGAACCATATACACAAATAATTATACCAGCTGCACCCACAATAGTCTCAAACTGGAAGCAATACATGTGTGCTTCAGTTGGTGAGATAAACTGTAGTGCATTCATACTCTGTACTCCTACGCAGGGATAAAGATGAATAAAATTTCCACCTGAAATGACCTGATGACTCTACAGGGTGAAAGAAAAAAAGTTACCTAAGGTGTGATTTCATTTCTACAACATTCTTGAAATGACAAATTTATAGAAATGGAGAATCATTTACTGGCCAGAAGGGTATGGATACCAGAAAGTCCATGGGAGACGCTGGGGCTAAGTAAGCCCTTGCTCTGTTTTCTGATTGAGTCACTATCCTCATGGTGATAATATACGACGAGTCTAACACATCACCACTGAAGAAAATACAGTGCAGAGTATATACCCACATGTGAGTCCACATTTATAAATAGCCAAATTAAAACTTTAGGAATTATACAATGTTTTAAAATGCAGCTGGTGGGCCTGGGGGCCTGGCGGCGTGGCCTAGTGGCTGAAGTCCTCGCCTTGAATGCACAGGGATCCCATATGGGTACCAGTTCTGATCCCAGAAGCTCCACTTCCCATCCAGCTCCCTGTTTGTGGTCTGGGAAAGCAGTCAAGGATGGCCCAAAGCTTTGCCATCCTGCACCTGTTGTGCTCACTTGGGGAGTGAATCATCGAACGGAAGATCTTCCTCTCTGTCTCTCCTCCTCTCTCTCTATATATATATCTGACTTTGTAATAAAAACAAATCTTTTAAAAAAATGCAACTGGGCATTCTTCTGATGGATATGTATCTATTTATGCCTTTTGCCCATTGAAGGCACATATGACTCCACAGTCACAGAAAGCTAATAGATAAGAAAGAAGGTAGCATCTTAAACAGAAATTTCCTAAGCAGAACCCATAGATTGAGGTCACATGATCTGGAAAATAACTGAAGACATAATTACATTTTCCGATGCAAACCACAGAATAATTAAATGATCAGGCGTACATCAGATTTTGCACTGAACCAAAACATGGATTTCTTATTTGTTGTCTAAACACGATACTGCTCACAACCCCACCCAGTCATAGCCAGGGACTGCATATGCATTCAGAGAGTGATTGAACCGTTATCAATCAGATCACTTCATAGCTTGCAAGAGATGAAGAGTTTTGGATTAATAAATGAATCAAGAGTATTATTTCCTTAGCAAATCTTAACTCTTGCATAGTCGAATGTTATAATGACTGATACTGCCTATAAAATGATCAACTAGTTTTACAAAAACGTTATTGCAAGTGGGCAGTAAGGATGCCCATATTCTACATCAAAGAGCCAAGGTTTGTTCCTGCATCCACCTGGCCGCAGCTTCCTGCCAATGCAAACTCTAGGAGGCTATGGTGATGGCGCAGGCAGTTGGATTGCTGCCACCTATAAGGGACACTTGGATTCCATTCCTGGCCCCTGGCTCCAACCCTGACACTGCAAGCATTTGGGAAATGGGAACAGGCAGAATCTCACTCTCACAAATTTTTTTTTAAAATGTTATTAGAGTAGGGAATATTTCAAGAAGTAATTGTAGGGCCCAGCACGATGGCGCAGTGGTTAAGGTCCTCACCTTGCACACCCCAAGATCCCATATAGGCGCCGGTTCTAATCTCAGCAGCCCCACTTCCCATCCAGCTCCCTGCCTGTGGCCTGGGAAAGCAGTCGAGGATGGCCCAAAGCTTTGGGACCCTGCACCCGCGTGGGAGACCTGGAAGAGGCTCCTGGCTTCGGATCAGGATAGCATCGGCCATTGCGCTCACTTAGGGAGTGAATCATCAGACGGAAGATCTTCCTCTCTGTCTCTCCTCTCTGTATATTCACCTTTCCAATAAAAATAAAATAAATCTTAAAAAAAAGTATTTGTATGATAGAATATTGGGTCCAGCACTGTAGCATAGTGGCTGAAGTCCTCACCTTGTACGTGCTGGGATCCCATATGGACACAGGTTCTAATCCCTGCAGCCCTGATTCCCATCCAGCTCCCTGCTTGTGGTTTGGGAAAGCAGTCAAGGATGGCCCAAACTACTGGGACGCTGCATCCGTGTGGGAGACCTGGAAGAGGTTTCTGGCTCCTGGCTCCGGATTGGCTCAGCACTGGCATGGTGGCCACTTGGGGAGTGAATCAATGGACGGAAGATCTCCTCTTTGTATATCTGACTTGCCAATAAAAATAAATCTTTAAAATATACGAACATAAAATGCTTTTAAAACTAGAGAACCAAAGAAATTCACAAGCAAAAATTGGTTCCTAGTGGATATGTAGCCTCAGAAAAGTATTTGAAATTTGAGTAAAATTATAGAAAAGCACTGTCAATTTTTTCTAAGTGGATTTTGATAATCATGAGAAAGTGATGAGGTAATAGGTATAACAGATCAGTTGGAACACCCAAGTCCTTAGATAGAATATGTTTTTTCCTTTCCTTTTAGTTTTGTCACGCATAGCACAGAAAAATAGACTGAAGAGACACTTGGGATTATTTAAGTATCATAAGATATTTGTATTTCTTCTAAATTAAGCATGATTTTATAGTATATAAGTGACAAAAAACAAACTCCAAAAATAGAGGCATGAAATACATTTGAAGTGGCTAAAGAGATTTTGTTAGAAACTTGAAATGTACTCATCCACTTTGTCCAGCACATACTCTATTTATTTATTTATTTTTTGAGTTGGATATTTTAAGGAAGATAGAATTCATATGTTTCTCATTCTTAAGATCTGAAACTGGACCTCGAATTAAGCATTCATGTACCATGAACTAGTTATTTCTGTTGGAATACTAAATTATAATCACACTAAATTATAATCCAAAGTTGTCGATTTATGTTGTCAACTCCTAGTTCAAATCCACATGTTCTTTTGCCATCAGAAGATATTCTAAATTACACAATCATATGACACATTAAAAGATTAAGCTGTTGCCTTTTCTGTCGCTATTAATGACCGCCCTGAGCCATGATAGAACTGTGTCCTCACAATAACTTCTATTTAGCTCCAAGTTGTATGGTTCACTACAAATCATTGTATCTTGGGAGATGTTAGATTGAAAAGTTCTTCTTTGAAGCTTCCTATTCATTTATGATTTTTTTTAACTGAACTACAGGGAATATGGCCATAGATCTTAAAAAATTAAACAAAATAGCATGCAGCATGAGACAAAAGCACGAAGCATTATACTCTCCTAAGTAGAAGACTTCACTGAACACACAATTTATCCCCTTTGGTTTCCAGATCAGCTTGTCTTGTGTATTATCTCATTTACTTCCATTTGCAAGGGTTCATGTCATTTTTGCTTCATAAACAGATTCCTCATGGCCACTTTTTTGGGGAGTAAATGCAAAAAGAAAAGAAGAAAGATGACATAGCAGTGCTAGAAGCCAGATGTCACAGACTTCACTGCCAGCAGGCAGGATTCTTGCAGACACAGTTGGAACATTGTCTGAGATGAGGGAAAGATGCAAAGAGCTCCTGTGACCCCAAGAAGGGAATCTTCTCTAACTGGTCTGTGGAGGGGGGTAGCTTTAACACTTCCTGCACAATACCAAATGCCACTGTGGGGGAAGGCAGCAGCCTACTGACCTTGACACTTGTTTTTGTATGCCATAGTTCAAAGTGCCACAGTATGAAATAGCTCCAGAATGTGTCTTATAACATTGAAATACAATAAGGGTACTTACATTCATCTCAAATTTTCCTATTTGAAAAATTAGTCAATGTGTGCTCTTAAGTCAGATGTAAAATTGCAGATGGCCCAAGACAAAAGGAGATTTCAAAACATTCATGGAAAAAATGAATTAAACTTTCATGGAGATTATATTGAGAAAGGAGAGACAAAAATAATAAGCTGGGATACTTCTGTGATACCAGCCATTTGGTTCATTCTTAAATTACGGATGCAGTGACAGTTTTTTGGTATGATTAAATAAAGAAAATTGGGTGTCCTTTCAGGATTTGCTTTAAAGATTTCTTCAAAAGTCAATTTTTAAGAGAGAACAAGGGAAAGAGAATGGGTGTGAATTGTCCACTGAAGGGTTCACTCCTCAGACCCACAACGGTCAAGGCCACTCATGAGGGAGACCTGTCAGCCTGACTCTTGGCTGGAGTTCCAGGCTCCTGAATTTGGCCTGTCCTGGCCCAGCTCTGGTTACTGTGGCCATTTGGAAGTGAATTAGCAGATGGGGCTTCTCTCTGTCTTCTACTCTTGCTTTCAAATAAAATAAATCTTAAAAATTAATCTTGAAGTTCATGCATAGTTTTTCATGAAGTAAATGTTCCATGCATGTTTTTACTTCCTAGAATAAAAAAAATACTTTTTCTGTATTCTGTAAGTATAGTACAAGTCAGTTCAGTTGAGATTATTATATTCTAAGCTGTTGTATTATGCAGGAATAAGCCCACTGACTTCTCCCTTAACTATACATTAAATAAGAATATGATTACTCAAAACCAAATCTTCCTGAACTATTATTCAAAATGCCATAGCGATATTTTATTAACGTGAGTCATCAGGAAAATAAATGATGATGATGTTATTGATTGAATTGTGTCAGCAAAATGATATTTTCAAGTCCTAAACCCTGATACACATGACTATGGTTTGATTTGGAAATAGGGTCTCTGCAATATAATCCAGTTAAAAAACTACATTGAATGAGGACAGTCTTAATCTAACTTGACTGGTATATAAGAGGAGAAAAATGGGAACATAAACACGGACACAGAGAAATTGAAAGAGAGCACCATGTAACCATGGCAACAGACACTTCAACTATAATGCCCCAAGTCAGGGGCCATCTGAACCATCAGAGCTGGGAAAAGCAGGAAAGACTTCCCTCTAGGGCCATTGTCGCTGCTCGGCACCATGGTTTTAGACTTGTACCCTTTAGAACTCTAAGAGGACAAACTCTTGTCACCTTCTCTTGCCCTGTCTGTGGTACTTAGTAGCACTCTTCAGCAGCTGGAGCAACAAGTCCTTGACTCAGGGGAGTTCTGCCTTGCTGTAACTTAGTCTACTTGCATTCGTTATACTAACAGTCATAAAAACAAACAGGACTAATTGGACCATATGTCTCTCTGTGTCAAATTCCTCATTTGTAATCAAATGCTATAGGCCAAATCCACAGATTTTAAAGTGAATTTTGAGAAAGTTTGCATTTAATTTCTCATAAGAGGTAGACTCTTATTTCAAGCAATACTGTATCCTGTTGTTATGACCACTTATGACCTACCAGGTCTGAACTAGTAAGGTACTACCATTTATTTCCCCAGTGTTCCTATGCCACCAACACTGGTAGTGAATGGTGCAGTGCGAGTGTAAACATTTACACGAATAGATTTTCAGAAAGGGATGGGTCTTCATAAAAGTCTAACATTTCCTTGAAAATGATATGACTTGGTAGCCCATGCCATGATTTGCCAATGAATGTGTAGTGTTTTAGTTGCAAAATCTATTATTGTCATGGCCACACTCCAGATAGAGAATGGCTCTGGTATGGTCACTTTGGAAGTAATGATTTCAGTTCCCTTCTGTTTCACCTATCAGGTTCATTTCCATAATATGAAGTATTGACTTTATTAAATCCAAGGACGAACTCCTCAGTTGCACAAATTCTTACTGGTTCTGTTTCCTGATAAGCTAAAATCCAAGGCATATCACATAGGAGATTCAGAGTCCAGAGTCAAGATCCAGTTACTCAAACTCAATGTTGCAAAGAACCTTCCTCCAGAAGTATCATTCTAGGAGAAATATCGTCTACACCCACTATTTGGTATACATTTCACTGTAAGGACTATGTATCCTGTAGCCCAAACACAAAGACCATGTGCAAACCCAGTACCACTAGACTTTCACAAGTGTCTTTTAGACATGGCTTTTTTTCAGAAAAGCACCAGTGATAAGTACACAGATTAAATACCATGTATCTTTACAGTTAGCCACTTACAGAACAGGGATCATTTTAGAGATAGGTATTGCTATCCTGATCATTTGCCATGGTACCTGCCACATAATGAATACCAAAAATAGTTAAGAAAGAGTGAGTAGATACAGCTACATGTAAGGGTTTGGCTAAAGACAAATAAAATAACCTGTAATTGAAAACCAAGTACCAGTAATAATATGTACATTTATATAAATAGAGTTTCCCAAATAGTTCAAAGATTAGGATACCACTTGATTTTCAGAACAAATCAATAATATAGGTAGTCTTTCCTCTTTATTGTGGTGAGGAAATTGAGGCTTGGGGTTTTAACGACACAAGATCGTATAGCTGGTAGGCTGTAAGGATGGGAGAAGTGACTCACCCTGGAGATCGCAGTGCAAATTCTGCTGTTCTCTCTCCTATTCTCAAATTGCCTCTCAGAAAACTTTCCACTCCAGCCCTCATTGTAAACTGCTGTGTGCCTAGAAATCGGTCTCCTCAAGGGTTGCTACCACAGTTGTCTTCTTTCAATGAAGTAAAAATTTCCTGAACCCCTTTCCTCATTTGAACTACATTAGAGTACATGTGTTAATGCTTAAACCACAGCAGAAACTGTCAACAAGAACGCTTCTTTAAATCCAAGGAATTCCTTTTAGAACTATATGACTAAAATTTTAACCAGATATATTCCCAAGTGACTGTGCTGGTTCTTTTTTTTATTTAAAGATCTATTTGTATTGTCCTAGACATTCTTAACTTCAATACCAACAGTCTTGACTAAATTTTTTCTTTCAAGTCCTTATTTGTCACCAGAAGGCATAAGAACTCCACTAACTGCTCACCTCTCTTTTTGTAGGCACAAGTCCTGAACTCAGACCATCATTCGGTGTCAAGCAGTGTGAAACCCTGCCAGTTCCAATTTCTGCAGGCCAGTATGGTGAATCCTGCTCCTTTCTTAGGAACTAGAGTTTGGACCCAAGAGTCAGGGATTTGCAGACAGTAAAGTCAAGCCACACAACTGCAGTGTGCCTGGAAGGCAGTCCAGGAAACCCTACTACCAAAGTCTGCATCTGGCCTGATGTGAAACTGCTTGCAAATGATTCTGAAACACCAGCCAGAAATAAATCAATACACACACACACACACACATACACACACCCCAAAACGGGCAAAACAAAAAGACCTGGAGAGAATGAATCTGACTACAGTGCAATTTAACCCCCTCTTCACAAATGACACTAAAAAATCACTAGAGCACAGGTGTTTGACACTTCAGGGTGGTCCTTGGGACTCTCATATGGGAAATCTGTGTTCAAGTCCTCGCTCTGCCTCCAGCTTCTTGATAACGTATTCCATGGAAGGCAGCAGAGGATGCTGCTCACATGATAGGGTCTCTGACAACCATGTGAGGGACTCTAATCAACTCTGGACTCCAGGGTTTGGCCTGGCCCAGGCCCAGCTTCAGCCGGGGATTTGGGGAGCAAAGTGGCAAATGAGCTCAATCTCTCCATCTCTCACCCTTCCTCGTTATTTCTCTCCCTTGCCCTCCTCCATTTCAAATAAACAAAATACAAAGTAAAAAATAATTTAAACATTTCATAATAAAGCCCGTCCTCCATCACAGGACACATTCTGCCCAAGACAAAAAATACCAATTTTAACAAGACCTGATCTTTTAAAACTGATTTGCAGTTTTTTTACATAATAAAAATTTTAAAGCCGATGGTCTCAGGAAAGTCCCCCAGAATGTATTGCTTATTATACATATATAGTATTTATCTACCCAAGATTCCATTGTCATTCCAGCACACTGAGGAATGAAATCTGTTGGTCATACTAGAGGGGGGCTCTCCAATGGGACCCTAAGCAACAGTAAAGGTTAGTATGGAAGCATCTGATGCACATTAGAATAAAATACACTGATGTGTATTTTGACAACTGGTTCTCTAAACAGTGAGGCCCCAGCTAGGTAACTTCTTGATTGCCACTTAACTAAAGATGAAAATTAAAACTGTTCATGTGGAATCTGATGTCCACAGTTTCAGCTATCCATTTGCTATAGTATTCATTGTATTAGTATCTGCAATACCTTTTATTTGACCATTTTTGCACTAGCTTTGCCTTTAACAGAAAAATGAATGTTAACAAGATGCCATAAAGTCAACAGACATACCCGTTAGTCCAGAAAAGGAGAACTTTCAGGTTTCAAGTTTAGTGTCAGTCATGCAGCTGGTGATGGAAATGATACCTTGATGAAGCATTGTAATATGTGACTTCAGTGAATTGATTGAAACAGTATTGTCACTGTTTGCCTTAGGAAAGGTGGGGTACAAGTGCAGTAACTTGCCAAAGGCTACTGCTGTGTTGCAGTTGGAACTTGAACTGACAGAGTTTAGTACTTTCCTGGCCCACAGTCCACAAACTCCTTAAAACCTGATTGTAGCACTGTATGGTATCTACCGTGTTCTTACACTAGCCTCTGGCGCAATTCTGAATACGCAAAAGGCATTTAATACTGACCAGGTAAACAAATGTTAGATTCTTTCGAGGTTGGGTTACATGCAAAGCTATACAAAGGAATGTGAAGAGCCTACCACAATTCCTGGTATATACAGATGCGTATTTGCTACTGTTATACTATTACTGCATACTGTCACTTTTACTTATATACAAGAGAATGTTAGGCAGAAGACACACTTTTGATTTCATTCCTTCACTAGTATTTATTTTATTAATCCTTTGTGACCTGGCCTTCAGATGGCTCCAATTTTATTCACTGAATAAGAGGAAATGACCACATATAGGAGGGGAATTGATACTACTTAGTCTCAACACAGTTACAGGTTAGTTTACCACCAGTTCTTGGAAATTGAATTGTTAGATCAAAATTTCTACTGAATTCTAAGGCTCTTATGGTTATTAGAAAACCACATAATAAAACTAGAAAAAAGTCGATCAATCATGACTAATTATCCTGAAGTAAAATCATTCCATAAAATAAAGAAGCAAGGATCAGTTCTTTCAAAATCATTGAAAATGCTAGCAAATTTAAGACAACTAGCAGATCCCGCAAAAAGGAATTATGTGAGTAAATTATTGAGAACAAATACCATGGGATAGGATGCAGCCATTGAAAGCGATGACTACAGAAATGTGAAGAACACAGTAGCCAGTAGGGGTTATTTGGCGCATAACACTAAGTAAAAGGGACCAAGTAAAAACTAGAAACAATTTTTTTTAAAATGAAAAGTTATCATGGGTCATCTTTCTTTACCAAAACCAGTTAAAACAAACCACATTCCAACAAACTTGCTTGTGACAAGAGTGAACAACATAAATAGGAGACAGAATGTCCTTACACTTCTTACCATCTTAAACAACTGACAACAGCCCTAGCAAGGAGATAGCCAGGTTATCCAATCTTAGTTAAGCCCAGGACATAGGCTCTGAGTCATTCTTGGAAAGAAGTATTTCAATTCTGATCATGGAGCCACGTGGAAAGGACAGTCACCTTCTAACTATCTGGTATCTTCAAGTTCTCAAGCGGATCAGGAGGATGCCTATGTGATGCCTGCGCAGCTTGGATTAAACAAGCAGATTGTCGAAAGTCCTTGCTAGGAAGCAGGCACTCCTGTCTACACCTCTTCCCCTTCAATGCTGAAATTCTGAAACGAATGCCTGACAGTCACTCAGTATTCTCAGATAAAGGACTCAGTGTACAGAGAAACATTGGTTATTCCACAGAAATGAGCCACATGATTTCATGAGCTACACGGACCCCCTGAACCACACAGACATTACATGAACATAACACAGGACCCTATCAGTGTATGATTAGGAGTCCCAGGACTATATAGAATTCCTAATAGAAAACAGTGGAAATAACAGCAAGCAAGACAGCAGGATGCAGAGGGCCAAGAGAAGAAAACAAATACACAAAACGAAGAAATGAAGACAGGAATAAAGCCAAAAGATGTGAAGACTCTGTTTGGGTAGAGAAACTATGTAAGAAATAGGAACCCATTTGTAACAGGGTTGCTCACCCACGACAACATTAGCCAGATTTCAATCATTTGCACCATGTTTAAGTGGTTAATTGTAACCATAGAAACATGAGACAACAAAGTGTACCCTAATCCCAAGTATAATCAAAGTGTAAAAGCCTAATTGGCCTTCCAGATGTTGGGGATGAATAATTGAAGTCAGTTCTTCCCCCAGTACACTATAGTGATGATCTGTCATTGTGCCTGGCTACAGTGCTCTTGAAATAGGGGACAGGACTGATGGAGGCTCCTTTGATGAACCACATTTACAAACAAATTAGCTTAATTGTTTACAGCTTTCTCAAGTGAGCTGAAATGATCCTATTTTGTTTCTTTAAAGGATTCCCAGAGAAGCAAAGACCTAACTACAGTCAAATGAGTACTCTCCTGAATTGTTGCTTCATTATCTGCCCTGGCACAGCCCTGGCATGAGAGCAAGTATCTTCTCTCAGTAAATGCTGACCCTTCCAACTAGAGGAGAAGGGCTTAGATCACCAGGTCTTCCCAGTGCCAACATCAAAGTAGACAGGAACATTCTAGTCAATCGCCTTGCAGTTTCTCAATGCCTTTGGTCTTGGCTCCAGATATAGGCCAGGATGGGATTTTTAGCGAGTTCATCCTGCAATCCAGTAGATTTCCACCAGGGGAAATTTTGCCCTGAGTAGTCATTTAGCCGTTTCTAGAGAAATTGCTGATGTTACACCTGGTGGAAAAAGTTGCTGTTGACATCTCATAGGTAGGGGCTGCAATTGATGCAACATCTTAGGATGCACAAGCAGTCTTCCACAATAGAGAAGTACCCTGGTCCAAATGTCAGCAAAGTTCCCAGGCCTGGTTGAAACCTGGCTGAGTTTGATTATAGAAAATCTTAGGAATGTTTGTATGTAGGATTCTATTCCCTCAGATTACTCCAACACAAGAATTGTCTCTATATCTTTCTCCTTGACCCCACACTCACCTCTTACAGGTGCAGAAATAATACTTACATGGGTTCTCTCGTTAGACATGAGCAAATGACACAGAACTTGCCCATCATCCTGAATGCCTGCGAAGAGCATCAGCAGGTAATCTCTGCTGTGCTAGTTGAGATTGACAAAATACTCAACTCTCCGAGCCTCAATCCCTTCTGAGTAAAATAATGAGACTGGATCTTTGAGGAGTATTAATCTGTGTCTGAGCCAGTGCTTGTCAAAGTAGTTACTCCATAAATGCTGTTTTTAATGCTATCAGTAGATGCCACGCTGTATCATGCATTATATTTGCCCTAGGGATATGAAAACTCACACCCTCACCCCATGCTGCATCTCCATAGCTTCTGATCTTCCGAAGCAGATGTGTTTGCCTAGCACCTACATGTTGTACAGCAGGTGAATCTGCTTGCATGGTTCACGGACCACATATCAAGCAGTACTAATGCCTAGAGGATGGCACTGAACTTCCCTCAAACACCTGAACACAGCCCTCTGCTTCCAAAGCTTCCAGGGGGGAGACAAACTGTGACCTCTTTTGGCTCTTTGTTCAACCATCTAAGTTCTGGGATTCTAAGTGGAAACTTTTCATTTCTCCCAACATTGTGGATTCCACTTTCTCTGTTAGCCATGGATTCAGTGATGTTTTGATCTCTTATTTTGTAAAAAGAGATTTTGGCCAGATGGGTCTGCAGTGAAAAAAAAATTGAGAAAAAGGAAACTGACAAATCCTTGGAGAACATTACAGATTCAAGGGGGGTGGGGGGGAACCTGGCTTTAGAATTGAACTGCCTGTACCTTCTGTCTTGTCATTTCCTTACCTTCTAAACCTCATCATACTTGGATGTAAATTAGGAAGGCACACATGTCCACTCTTTCCACTAGCAGGTTCTTTCAATGACCTATTCAGCACTAGTCAGTCACTATGGGATTAGTCCCTCTGGTATGTGGTTTACCTATCCATCCTTTCTTCATGCTAACAGGCTTGCATCATTTCTTGGGAGAAGGCATGACAGCAATATTCTTAGATCACAAAACAATTCCCTCTCTTATTTTCAGGTAAGAATGGCAATGTGACATAGTTCTGCTCAGTTAGATGCATTAAGAATCTTGCTGTGGTTTTCCGAGGCAGCCTCCCTTTTCCTTGCCATGCTCTTCTCCTCTCTTCCTCTTGGCATTCTTCTACTAAGTTGTAATATGTGAAACTAATAGTGTAACAGCCAACTTGGATCCAGGATTCTGACAGTCATGCTAATGATGACAGAAGAAGCCTGGATCCATGGTGAGGGCCCTAAAGATGTCCTACCAGCCTCGAAGTGGTTTTGTGCTATATGTGACAAAACAGTGCCTAATAAGAAGACTGCTCGTGGAACAAAAGCACCTCATCCAAGAAGGAAGATCCTGGACAATGGCAAGATCCAGCCTCCCCAAGTCAAACCTCTTGCCTATGCAGCACTCCTCCTTGCTTGGATCTTGCTAACTTGGCTCAATCCTCTGGAATATTCTGGCCCAACCTATAACCTGCTCACTGACCTGCAGCCTCACTGTTTGCCCTCAAATTTTTGCTCCAGTTTTCTCTGATCTTTCCTAGGCTTAAGTAATTTTCTAGTTCCCACTGTCATTTTTCAGCCACATGAAATGGGTGTATACACATTAAGCAAGGACTTTGGTCCTCAGGGCTGATGTCAGAGAATGGAATGAGGTACAATGCTGCAAGATTTAATAAGGCACACACTTGTGTGGGTTGCAAGGAAGGGTTGGTATGTTAGAATATGCAACTCTGAAAATTACCTCATCCTATTTGTGTCCTAGCCTGACTTTCCTCTCTTCTACATTTGTAAGCTCAACCTGAAGCTAAAATTCAGTCCTAAAACTGTGTTTTATGACTACCACCTTTTAGTGAAATTACTGTATACACACACATACACCACACACACGTTTACATGCACATGTGCTTGTTTAAAGGACAAAGTGACAAAAATAGAGGAAATGAGAAAAGGATGGGAGTGGAAGAGAAGAAGCTAGAGATAGATGTAAGTTTTCTATCCCAAAGTTCATTCTTCAGGTGCTCACAGAAGACAGGGCTGGATGAGGAGCTCAGAATGCAATTAGGGTCTCCCACATGTACCAGGAGCTCAACAACTTGGCCATTATTTCTGACTCCCAGGATGCATCAGCCAGAAGAGGTATCAGAAGCAGACCGATTGGGACTTGAACTTGCATTCCAGTATTGGATTCAAGCATCCCAAGCAGTTATTTAGCCTATAGTGCCACAGTGCTTACCCCACATATGTCTTTTTAAACATTTCTGTATAGTAGAGTTGAACATAGTAGAGACCAGTCTCTGGAATAAGAGCAATCACAATTACTTTCATTTCATGCATATGTATAAATCTGTATGTATATACATTTAATAGTGAATCACGATAGAATACTGTTACTATGGACTGTAGTTCAATATGCTTATAGTTCTGTTACTTGCTCCTGGCTTATTTGCCAAGATCGATGTTTCTAACTTTCTACACACCACAACAAGTGATTGTTATCAAAAATGCTCATGGGCAGTATGCATTATCTTCCAGTCTATTTTTCTAGGTGCTTTCTGAAGCCCCTGATCTTAGCTTCCAGTAACTTTATGCATGGCTGCATCTTTTTCAGAATAGTGGGTTCCTTCGGGAAAGTGAAAGCCTTGTATCAGATATGCTTACACATCAACTCAAGTACACCAATGAGTTATCTAAATAGCACGTCAAGCAAGATGAGGTCAGAAATCATTTTTCTCTTGCAGATTAGACTATCTTAGCAAAATAATAATTACTTCAAGTACCAAAGACAAGGGGCAGGTGTTCTGTATAGCAGTAAGTGCGTATCTGGACATCCATATTGCAGTACCTGGGTTCAAGCTCCAGGTCCACTCCCAATTCTTACTTATACTAATGTGTATTCTGGGAGGCATCAGGTGATGTCTCAAACTCTTGCATCCTTCCCACCCACACGGGTCACCTCAATGAAGCCCTGGCTCCTGAAATCAGCTTGAGATAGCCCCAATTCATCCAGGGAGTAAACCAGCGCAAGAGAGATGCTTTTCTGTCTCTCCATCTCATTTTCTTCTCTGCCTCTTAATAAACTAAAAAAGATTTTATTTTAAAGCAAAGTACTAAGGACAAGAAAATTTTAAAAAAAAAATAAGAAAACATTTCTTTAGTTTGGATTCCTGATCTTCACAGCTCTGAAGAGTGTGTTATGTCCAGTCTCTATTCACCAACTGCTGGCTGAGCTGACACATTGCAGCTCTCAATGAATGCATGCAGAAGCTCAAACACATTTTTGATCCTTCACATGAAGGTCAACTGACAGAACTGAGGCTTAGAAGTAAAAAACACTCATGAAAATATCTTTTCCATTGATTTTGATTTTATACTGAGATGCAATTCAAATGGTATGGGTAACTGATATCTTGCGGACAGCCGTTTCATTGGAAGTCATTCATAAAATATGCGTTTTATCTTTCAAACAAGAATTTTTGTTTTGCCAAGAGTGAAGTCTCAAACACAAACACATTACAAATGCACTTTTAATTATATTCCAAATAAAATTCCTTTGTATGAGTTATTTCTGTTTTCTGCATTTGTATGTAATTTGTAGTTTAGGGGGTAAAGGCAGATATGCCTTTGTTTATTTTTTGGTTTTGCTTGCTCTATTTTTTTTTCTTTCCTTGCTTCTCTATTAGGTCGGGAAAATGGGTAATAAAGAAACCATTATCGTAATGTTCTACAGGACAAACACAGCATTGAAATACAATTATAATCCAGCCAGCAATTACCGAACACATGCTACTTACTTTACCTATTAATTGCAAACTTAGAATTTTCTGTGTGCTGCCACAGAATAAACTTGTTAGATCTTTCCTGATGTTCAATCTTCAAAACTGAACAGATAAAGCTCATTGTCTCCCAAATTCTTTCAAATAAACCCACTTCCCTGTATGACAAATGTGCTAACAGCTGTATTTCTCTGCTTCCAAATATTATTTTAGAAAAAGATATTTTATCCAGAGACATTCATCCCATTTGTCTACAACAAAGATAGCTCCCATTGTCTTCAAAATGTCCTTAGGTTAAGGTTATGCAAGTACAAACAAGAGATGAACTCTACAAAACCAACAACATGAAAAGGCAAGTAATTTTGCACTGTTTTACCATGTGAAATCTCAATTGATTTTCATGTTCCCAATTTTCTGGGTTTTGGTTTCCTCTGTGTCAACTTAAGAGGTGAAATAGATTTCACTGGCCATTGCTCTCCAGTTTTAACTGCAAGATTGTATTCAGACAGCCCACTGGATCACTGGAAACTTCAGCCTAAGAATCTCCAAAAGATGTTTGCCTCTTAACGTAACCCTTATTCCCCAGCACTTCTGCCCATACACAGGAATTGGCAAAGAACTAATCCATTCTCCTTGTGCTCAAGGGTTCACATCATCTCTGATGACATGCAAAGCTATCCAAAGACTCTTGTAGAAATACACTCATTTGGGTAGGCACTGTGCAAAAAAAATTCAATTCCTTATGCATGTATGTTTAAAACTTTATATACATGCTAGTAAAATTATGTCTGTATGTGCCTACGCATGGATAATTTATTATGTGCTAAGGACCAGGACCAGTAGAGAATGTTCTGCACATTTTCACATGTAACTCTTGCAACAAACCTAAAAAGGCTTGTTTTTAATCTAGTTTTACACATAAAAATACAAGCTTTCTAAATGGAACATAATCTGCCCAAAGGGGAAAATTCCAATGTTAGTTTAACCAACCCTAAAGTAAGGACATCAGCCATTTATGAACCTATAGAAAGAGATGTCTTCGTTTCTGCTTGTCTCTTTGCATTCCAAATTTGTCACTCTTAAAACAACAGGGGGCCAGCACTTCAGTGCAGAGGATTAAATCACTACCAGCAACACCAGCAGAGCATGAGCTGGAGTCTGCTGGTTCACTTGTGGTCCAGCTCCCTTTTATGAGGCTGGGAAAAGCATCAGAGGGTGGTTTAAATGTTGACCATTTGGGGAGTGAACCAGTAGATGGAAGATATGAGTCATTCTTCCAAATAAATTTCTTTTTAAGAAAGAGATGTCACGAACTTTCGAAACCTGAGTTGTCAACAGATGAATAATGAAGCGATTGAGTAAAAGCTGGTTGAACAGTGGAGGCATCAATTTGCCTCCAAAACATTACATTGAAATTCTACCATCCTTATTGTGATAAGGAAAGTTTCTCTAGTAAGATAAGATTAACCAGAATAGGAATGCAGTCATGATAAGCTATATGCAATATTGCTTTCCGATTAATTATTTTTACCTAGATAATTTTATAACTAATATTGCAAATACAATGTAACAGAAAAGTATTATCTAGAAAAGCATTGACCACAGCCTCATTTGGAGACATTCCCTTACCCCATATTTACAGTAATTTGGGGAACAGCATGTGGTCTAATAGTTTCAGCTGCCACATGCAATATCAGCACCATTCACACAGCTCTCCAGTCCCCTAACAAGCAATGTGGGTGCCTAGAGTTGGTGAGAGTGAGGCATGTATATTTTACAAATGATATAGGGTGGCCAGGCTTTGGCACTTGAGAGTTAAGATGTATTTGGGATGCCTATAGCCTACACCAAAGTGTCTGGTTAGAAAGTCCCAACTCTGTCTCTGTTTCAAGCATCCTGCTAATATGCACTCTGGGAGGCAGTAGATGTCTCAAGTTCCGGGGTCCATCATCACCCCCCATGAGAGACCCCCATAGAGTTTGGAGCACCTGCTTTTGGGTTGGCCCTGACCTGGCTATTGCAGGAATTCAGGGAATGAATCAGAAAATTAGAACTCCATCTGTTTCATTGCCTTTCACATATAAAATATAAACAAATAAATAAATAAAATCACATCAAGTATCAATAGATTAGAAGGATAAAATCCCGTTCAAGGTGTATAAAAATTAGAATCACCACTAGTGGCAATATTTAATAATTGTTTTGCTCAACCTAAGGGATAGGAGATATAACATGTCTAGGAGATCATCACAACCTTTGCTATTTTCAATAGGCATGGGCCCCAATGGACTTACCAAGAGGAAATTATTTTTTAGATTTATTTATGTGAAAGGGCATGAGAGAGAGGGGGGGGGGACAATAATCCATTCACTCATTCAATTCTCCAAATGGCTGCAATAGCAAGAGCCGTACTAGGTGGAAGCCATGACCCAAGGGCTTCATTCAAGCCTTTACTTGGACCATTTGCTGCTCCTAGCAGATCAGCAGGGAGCTGGATCAGAAGTGGAGCAGCTGGGACTCAAACTGGCATCCATGTGGGATTTCAGCCTCACAGGTAGTAGCTTTACCCCCAACACAACACCAATCCCAAAAAAACTGCTTTTTGTTTTTAATAAAGGTGGCTGTAGGAGATTAAAGCCATCTGTCAGCATTCTCAGCATTGTCACTTGTAGCTTAGATGTTCTGCCAGGACTCTGGACTGTGTACTGGATTTTCACCAGGCTTCTGCTTTCCACCATCGGTTTAGCAGAAAGTCTGGGAATAGTGGCCTGCCAGGAAAACAAATGTCATTAGAGATTCCTCAGATGATACTCAAGCCTGCCTGAAAAACACAGGGAATTGTTGGGAGCTGATCACAAAGGTAACATCTACCAGGGTAAAATATGTCCCTGAGACATCCCCTGGTAAGTCGCATTGAAGGAAAAGGAGATGTAGGTAGTTAAAATAGCACAGGTGTTTGTGGACTTGTTATTCTGGTGCTGCTGTCATACTGGCTTTCCAACAGCTGGGAATTAGCCAAATCTGGAGTCTTTATGTCACAGAAATTAGCAAACCCTATAATCTTATGCCCACTGCCAAACAAAGTTGTTAAAATTTTACTAACATTCATGGCTAACACGAGGATGGTTCCTTAAGGAGTTTTGTTTTGATCTTTTCACTTAACAAAAGTCCCACAGTTGGGAGTGGGGATTTGGCATGCTGGCTCAGCGGCAGCTTTAGAATGCCCTAGTCCCCAATCATAGTACTGGGTTCAAGTCCCAGCTCCTTTTTGGATCCCAGCTTCCCGCTAAGGTACAACCTGAGAAGTGGCAGGTGTGGACACTAATACTTGTGTTTACACCACCAAACTTGAATACATGGGTTGAGTTCTGGGCTCCTGGCTTCAACCACACCCTGCCTCAGCCACTGTGTGCATATGAAGAGTCCATCAGTGGATGGAAGGTCTGTTTGTTTGCCTTCCAATTAAATACATTTTTAAAATTCCCTGGCTTACAGCTTGTTTGGTCAGCTTTCTCAGTTAATGTTTATGATAGATTTTGTTTGCAACCTGAAAGAGATGCTGAGTCAAGCCACTTCTGCAACTTCTAGTGTAGGTGTGCCTACCACCCTCAGGCAACAGGGCACAGGGTGGAGGGCTTTCCAACAGGCACAGCCCACACAAGAAACAATGAGGTGGTTCATGGAGAAGTTCCTCTGTGGGCCAGTGTCAGGGAGGCAGAGATGAACACCAGAGCTGGCCTTCCTAGGGAAGGGAAATACAGGTACAGGTATTCAAATTCACATGACAGGTGGCATACTGTTAACCTGGCAGTGGAAGAAGACAAGTCAAAAAAAGATTTAAAAAATTGACAGAAATTAGAGGTAGAATTCATTTCAGATTACTTATCTCCGAGAAGAGCATTCTAAGTTAATTCCATCATCTCCATAAGTTTTATACATCTCTTGTATGAAACGTTTGTATGAAATATACCACAGACAGCACAATGCATACAGGAAGTCCTACATTACATTAATAAATGTAATTCATCCTTTCCTGCAATAGAAAATGAGGAAACGTTATCAGAGGCACAGACCTTTGCCTTTGTGGTTAAAATGCCATCATCCCACATGGAATTGTCTGGGTTCAGTTCCTAACTCTAACCTCATACTAATAACAAACTGATGAGTTCTGGCTCCTGGATTCCAGCTCCTACTTAGCAGCCATTGTGGGCTTCCATGGGATGAAGTGACAAATAGTATCTTGCACATATGAGCATACTCACTCATTCAAAACTTTTAAGAATCACATACAGCCTTTACAACCCTTGGAAATGATAGCAATTTCATCTTCACTTATAGATAATACATGACTTTTTTTTTTCCAAAACCAGCAATCAACTACTAATCAATAGATGGCCTAACAAAGATTTTAAGGGTTCTGAATGTTAGTACAGGCTTGTAACAGCAAGTTCTGCAGCTTAAATGCCCACATTACATGAATGCACACTTTTAGACTAAACCCCAAACATGTGCTTGCAGACAATTCTTTATTCTGTCTGATCTATTTTATCACATACATCCTGCCCCCTCGCTGTACTACTCTGCACTGTTTTTCCTCTAAAATAGTGTAATTTGCATCCTGGTATCCACCACTCAAGTAGAACTCTGTCCATATTCCAATGTGATAGAGAATATTTAAGTTTTGAGTGAATGTTGAGTAGGAAAGTAATCCAAATGCCTATGCACTAAATTTTCCAAGTCTTCACCCAGAGATGGTGCAATGCAGGCATGGATAACTCTAATTTGTTTGGAACAAAGTTTTGGAAAAGTGAATTCCAACGACAGAGCCAAAACATGCACACAGATTACTAGAAAAAGCATCAATGCAATCTGAGGCTCCAGCCCAAAGTATCTCTCTTGGTAGTGGATGATACATCGGAGAATAGGGTTGTGAGAGGAAGCAGCAAACCACTCTGCTGGCTCCCAGCTACACACCAGGGTCTCTTGGGGCGCTCAGTGAAGCCTTGGCCTCAGTCCCAGAGATTCTCATGGAGCTTTTCTGAGGTTTGGCCTAGACATCAGAACTTTGTTAAACTTCCATAGTTGTTCACACTACACAGCTAAACCTGAGAACCACTGATGGAGAGGAACATCCAAGAGTGTTTTAGTAATCCTTCTCAAATCTTACTCTGATGGCTCTGAAGTAGGGGCCTAAGAAGCTACACTCAGATTAACAAGGTTCTAGGTCAGTATCCATAAGTTGTCTCCATATTACCAGGAAATGTGCATGGAAATGCAGATTCCTGGGCCTACTCCTTCAGAAGCTGTTGGTGCCACAGTCAGCACCTGAGGATGCTTGTCAGCAACTTTGATGTGAGCTAAGTTGCAAAGCACTGATTGGCCCTTGCTAGTCAAAATGTGGTTACCAGACCAACAGCGGCTAAAACGAGTAGAGCTGGACAGTGTTGTGATGCAGTAGACTGAGATGCTGCTTTGATTTCTGGCATGCTACATCAGGATGCCTCTTACAGTCCCAGCTCTTTGCCTCTGAACCAGCTCACTGCTATTGTGCCTGGGAAGGCAATAGAAGAGAGCCCAAACAACTGGGCCCCAGGCACCAGTGTGGGAGACCAAGGAACCCCTGGTTCCTGATTTTAGCCTGCCTCGGGCTTGGCTATGGCAGTGATTTGGGGAGTGAACTAGACGATCTCATTCTGTCTCAACTCTGCTTTTTCAAATAAGTCATACTTAAATGAATCTCTTTTAAAAGATTAACATCACATTTCCAGTTCCACTCCTGACTCACTGAATCAGAACCTCCACTTAAATTACATACTACATTGGCCCGGCGCGATGGCGCAGTGGTTAAGGTCCTCGCCTTGCATGCCCGGGATCCCATATGGGCGCCGGTTCTAATCCCGGCAGCCCTGCTTCCCTTCCAGCTCCCTGCCTGTGGCCCGGGAAAGCAGTCGAAGACGGCCCAAAGCTTTGGGAGCCTGCACCCGCGTGGGAGACCCGGAAGAGGCTCCTGGCTTCGGATCGGCATAGTATCGGCCCGTTGTGCTCACTTGGGGAGTGAATCATCGGACGGAAGATCTTCCTCTCTGTCTCTCCTCTCTGTATATCCGCCTTTCCAATGAAAAAATAATAAAAATAAATCCTTAAACAAATAAATTACACACTACATGATTGTGACACATGTGAAAGCATGAAAAGCAACAGAATCATGACAAACTGTTGCCCAGAATATATGATGTCACACTTGTCTGAAAATAAAGACAGTAATATTTTAATTATGCTAATGCCTTGTTTTTTTAATTACCAAAATTATTTTCATAGTGACAAATTGTAAAACCTAAAGGGAAAGAAAAATCTTTAGAAGCAAATTGACATTCCATGTGCTTCCACTATCTGGAGAAAACTTTGATAACTGCTTATTCTTTCCTACAAAGAACTCTCTAGAAAATAAAAGCAAATATGGAAAGAGGCAATTTTATTCAATTCAAATGTAATCTTGGCAAATCTTACACCCCTCAGATTTAGCCCAATGTGGCAAAAATATAACTCTCCTAGTTAGGGTAATGTTGGTTACTCAAGGAGGTAACAGCACATCTAGTTTCTGTGGCCATCTTGGCAATAGAAAAACTCTTGGCCATGATTCAGAATGTTGAAAAAAGGTTATTTTGCTCTGCTTCTAACTTAGAAGACTAGAAATCACAGACACTAAAAATACCAGTCCCTAATGAAAAACAGGGCAACCTCGGTTAAGTTACAAGCAGTAAACAAATTCCCAGAAGGTTGAAGCATTGATGTGTACTGGTGACCTTTAAATATACAATGAGTACATAGTTTGGAAAGCAGCAATTCAGATGGTTTCCAAAATGGATTTTCTTTCAGTCTGTAACACATCAACCTGTTTTGGTCAGTGAGGTCAGATTGTTCAGTGTTCAGCAAAATGGCTGCTTTGGACTCCATGGTCAGGGCACAAGTTCAGCCAAAGACATTGGGATCCCTTGGTCTAGCATGGTGACACAGCAAGCTACTCCTCTGCCTGTGGTGCTGGCACCCCTTATGGAAGCCAGTTTGTATTCAGGTTGTTCTATTTCCAATTCAGCTCACTGCTTATGGTCTGGGAAAGTAGTGAGGATGGATCATGTCCTTCGGCCCCTGCACTCATGTGGGAGATCTGAAAGAAATTCCAGACTCCTGGCTTGGGGTTAGCTCAGCTCTGGCCACTGCAGCAATTTGGAAAGTGAACCAGCACATGAAAGACTTCTTTCTCCTCTCTTTCCCAGATAGATAGATAGATAGATAGATAGATAGATACATACATACATACATACATACATACATACATACATAGGTAGAAACATAGAGATAGAGACAGAGATAGAGATAGAGATATAACTATATTGGGATTCCATGTAGGAATGTGAGATCTGCTCCATTTTATTAAGCTCAGGATTTAACTTTTTTTTTTTCATGGTCCTTTGTTTTAAAAACTGTTAAGGTATTTGGTATGGCACACAGTGATGAGCGGTTTGAGAAGTAAGAGGAACATTTTGCAAGCAGAACCAGGTCTAGGGAATCCTAGTGGGAAAGGGATGACACCAGATATGCCTTGCAAGCAGGCACCAACGATAAAACCCAACACAGAGAAATCCAGAGACGTCTTCAGGTCTGTTAGAATCTGCAGCACTGATTACAGTTTAATCTACATTACTATAATTTTATCTGTTGTTACCTGATTATCCTTCTTACCTCAGCACAAGAAAACATACTAAGAAAGGGAAATTTATTTAAAATTTGGAGAATAAGCTCGGGAACACTAGCCCGTCTAACCCATTTAGTCCTGATAAACCTGTTTAATGTTAGAAATCACAACCAAAGCAGTAGCAAGGTCTTGGTGACAAACATCAGGGGACAGATGACATTACCATAAAATCTAATTGGCAAGAAAGCAAATTCTATGTGAATTCCAACTTGAAAATCAAAAACATAAAGCTGACTTCCATAGCCATCTGTTTACTAGAGAACTGGAGTTAGTATTAGGCTATCCCAAATGCCTGTGCTCCATGTGGAGTTAGCCAGCATTTTTAGGGTTGTATGGAAGGGTATATTTTACAAATAAAATGAATATTATGCTGAAATTGTTTTCAGAAGAGAGAAATTTATCAAACACTCTTAGATCATTTGCAAATATTTTCACATTATCACTCTATCCATTTTTGTTGTTTTTTTAATCACATTTCCCCCATTGAGTAACTTCATCATGCAAAACAAAACAAACAAACAAAAAAGCATAACTCAGAGGACTGTGACCCAACATGGTAATGAACTTGGTGTGGGTTTATATCCCCATGCCTCTGTCATGTTAGTGCAGAATACCAGAATCCAAACGGAAACTCTTTAGAAACAAGGTCACTGAGGATCAAAAGAAGAAATGGAAGCACTCTTTGTGTTATAGAGGGCTGGCACAGTAGCCCAACACATTGGCAGTAAGACATCAAGCAGGGACCTGAATCCTAAGAGGATGGGGGCAGCAGGAGAGAGTTTGAAGGGCCTCCAGTTAGCCAATCAGGATACTCATCTCTTTCTTATCCAGTGATTCCCAGAAAGACTGTGCAATAGAATAAGCCAGTGTGAGTGATATATAAAATATAATACCCAACCAGATTTTTTATAATCCTTTTTAAAAAATATTTATTTTATTTTCTATGATACAGATTCATTGGCTCTGGGTTTCCTTTCCCCTATCCCCAAGTACCCACCACCACCCCAATGAGTTCCCTCTTGTGATTGCAATAGTGCAGTCCTTCACAATCAGTTTTAAGTCCATCATTCTGCTATTTTTGTATCCTGACACTGTAGCTATGAACAATGACAGAGAATCCAGCAGCCTATTGGCAAGGTACATTCAGCAGTTTCTGTGGGATTTTCAGAACAAACCAAAATGATTTAGATTTTAATTTTGCCAGTTGTAACTAAAACAAGTTGGGTTTAAATGGTTTCACAGATCTTTCCTATCTCTTCCTGCTCTGATTCAGTGAAAAGAGCTTTCTTCTTCCCAAGACATTTGGAAGAGAAATTGCTAACCCTGGAAACAAAAATATGATAATACTTCTATTTGTTCACTTTAGCCAAATGATAAATAACTCACAAATGTAGAATTTTGGCACTATTAATTCTCAAAAGCAGATTTAGGCAGGGATTTAAATAAGCCTAAAATCATCACTTCATTTTTCATTTTCTCTTCTCTGGGAGCATTCAATGGAACTATTTCAATTCTAAATTTAAGATACACTGCCAAAGGCTTATTAAAAAAATATGGTGCATGAGTAAGTTGTGTAGGTACAGTAAAAAAAAAATGAATGTGAATACTACTTCAAAGAAAAATGGCTTTTGCAATATACTTTCTGAAGTTTTTAATAAAAAAGAACTCATTTCTTCTTATTTTGGAGCACCCCGCTGCCTAAAAATACACTCTTTTCAGTTTTAATAGTTTGAGATGTGTAGGTTAATGTTTGGAATTTTAACAACTATGTTTCAAATGGAAATAATCTATAGAATTTTAACATTCCCCTTTCCCATTTACCCCAATAAGAGCGGTATTAAAAGATCTGCTTCTCTATCTTAATGTCCTCAGATGTGGATGAGTTTATCCTGTAGAAATTCAAAGAAACAATACTGAAAGTGGCATACATACTTCCTGATCTATATTTTTTGTAATATTTTGAGAAATGTCATCCAATGTATGTGATCAAATTATTTCATTGAATATTTCTCTAAATGAAGGTGCTTTTCCAGACCAAAAATAAATTAGTAAAAATATATTTGATGAAAGAATTCTTTCAAAACCACCAATGTTACTATCTCAAGTAAAGAAAACAATTCTTTCTCAATTTATTTTTGTTGCATATTAAATAGTCCCAGAACTAGACAAAAGGGAATTGGCTTTCTAATTTGGGATGTGGTCATTGATTCTTTTTGCTTTGTTTTTTAATTAGAGACAGAACTCTGATCCGATGGTTCACACTTCAAATGACTGCAATAGCTGGTGGTAGGCTAGGTTGAAGCTAGCAACTGAGCCTTCAGTCTGGGTCTCCCGCATGGGTTACAGGGGCCCAATTCCTCCTGCCTGTTAGGGTATAAAATAGCAGGAAGCTGGCATAGAGGATGGCCCTCAGACTTGAACACAGGCAAGTCTATGTTCCATATGAGGCAGGCATCTCAAGTGACAGCATACTGCTGCATCAGACACCCATCCCAAGTGAAGAAGTCCTTGTCACAAGTTACATTTCAGCTGCTCAAATAAGTTGAATCCATGTGAACCCGAAATCAGAACTAATTCACATTAATAATGGATGGAACCTCTCTCACCTCCCAGCCTTGTGCAGTGCCCATGGAATGAAGCGTTTGTGGAATGAACCATTGGCAGGAAGGCTGCACTGGCATCCAAACGCACAGGTGACCCAGAGAAGACAAAAGAGGTCAGTATCACCTGCTGTTTCATGGAGAGGCTGGGTGACTTGAAATAGCCAGAAATACAGAAGCAAATGTCAAGCTAGAAAAATACAACCTGTGCTCAGAGTTTGAGACGTGTCTACAAGTTAGGGGATATAAAAATAGAAAATTCAAGATGGGGAAAGACTTATTTGTTCAAAAAAAAAGAAAGAAAGAAAAAAAAAACGAAGTGTGCACACGTAGGGATGTTTTCGTCCAGCAGACTGCCTGTGGAATGGGGAGAACAAAGTCAGACTTCTAAAGATTGTATTTTTCTGAGATGAACTACATATTATCCTTGTACTTGGGGCCAGGCAAAGACATATTGCAGATTACTGACAAGAAACTGCTACAAAATCAACTGGGGGTCCAGCTGGACTTTTCATATGAGTTCCTGTGTTCAACTGTTATCTCTGTCTACACTGACTTCAAGCCACGCTGTTTGTCTTGAACATTTATATTTCCCCTTTAGTGATTATAGCACACCGCAAGGCTGCAGCTGCCTAAATGTGTACTGTTGGGATGAACAAATTCAAGAGGGTAACAGTGAAATGGGTCAACATGAAACAGGCTAGAGGTGGGCATTTGACCCAACGATGATGAGACTGGTTAAGATACTCATGTTGTTTAATTCTCAGCTCTAGTTCCTGACCCCAGCGTCCTGATGCTATGGATATTGGAACATAGCAGGCGATGGTTCAGAGTTGGGTCTTTGCCACCCATTTGGGAGGACAAGATGGAGTCTTGGCTCCCAGCTCTGGCCAGGGGCTGCCTCATTCAGTCACCTGAAACATAAGCCAGTAGATGGGAGCTATTTTGCATGTCTCCCTCTCTTCTGGCATGCATCCCCTTTAAATACCCTTGAAATTTTAAACCTGCATAGGCCCCTATGCCCATTCTTAACATTGTGGCAGGCCTGAGCTATACAAATGAGGCACATTAAGTGTGTATACCCGGACTTCTGAAGCAGTGGTTTTTCTCTAGCATGGAATGCTAGCAACAGTGGCTAAGCTAGATATTGCATGAATATTTCTCTGAGCACTGCAGAAAGTCCAGGTTCACTGAGCAAAGCAGAGAAGTTGCAGGTGGTATTTCTAACTTCTATAGTCCCAGATGAAGGCATGATCGGTAGTCCAGGAGTCCTAACTACTGTGTAGCAGTTGGCATAACTCAGATGCTTCTTGTAAAAATTGATGTCCTGTTCAAGATCAACAATTGTCTCCAAAAGAAGCTAACTGAGCTTTCTAGGTCAGTCCATTAACAGCACTTGTGGGGGAGAGGAGTTAAAAACAAACAGTAGCACCATACTGCTGGGAATCAAGCATGCTTGGTCTAGAAGCATCCAAAAGATAGATGATCAAAGTTGGAGCAAAGGGACTCAGGACACAGGAAGAGTGCCTGCTGTCCAGACAGCAGGGCCATGGAATGACCTTCAACTCTGTGTTGGCATTTGTGACTCAGGGCAGTTCATGAGCTCTGACAGGCAGCGTGCCCATTTAGCTCTTGTGCTGGCACCACCATTATCTCTCTTTTTCAGCTTCCAGAAGGTCCAATAGCACCAGTTCCATTACAACTGTGACCTGACAGTATAAATCAAAGAAGACTCTTCAGAGAGAAGCTTATTCTGTGTTTAACATGGGAGGCTAATATCACCAACTTTATCAAGAGATTTAACATTATCAAGAGATAATCCTTGACTGAGTTGCTGCTGCTGTTTTCAACAGAACATCTGCCTTTGAAAAGGTCCTGTGGATTATACTGCTGAGATGCTACCTCAAGAAAAATGGTCACTCAGAAGAATCAAGATGGTGGAACAGGGTAAGGACACGTTTAAATGGATGGAGAAACATTTAATCAGGATGAAGCAGAGAGGACACAGTCCAGGAAATAGGAAAGGACAGACCAACAGCAGAGGGGTACCTGGCGACTGACAGACACAGGAAAGCAGCGGGCACAATGGTGTGGTGTTACAGTGACTGATACTCCAGCAGCATTCAGCTAATGGAGATCTCAACTCCACCAGCAGCTGGAGCTCCACCAGCAACCAGGTGGGAAGGGACTTTTACTGGAAGCTTGGGAGGTGAACCCAGACAAAGAACTGTCTGTCATGCTAGTCCGTTTGATTTGACCAGGAGCAGAGACAGATCAGCAGATCCCAGATGGACAGTGCGAGAACAGCGTGGATTTCACAGCCCAGTTAGCCTCCTAGAGCTGAACTGGGCACACATTTTGTATAAGGAGGCAAAGGCAAGGGAAAGGACCAAACATATGCTGAGCTGGGAGTGAGCTCATTTCTGACTCGGTGAACTGCATCAATGTGGCATTCTACAGGTTCCACCCAAGACAGGTCTGGGTAGCACTCAGATCTGACAGCCAGCAGATCAAGAACTCTAGTAGTGGTATGTCAGGCACCATTTTTTTACACTGTGGCAATAGCTTTAGGACTGCAGGGACAACAGTGAACTGCGCACATGCTGAGCTTGCAAGAACTCGCTTAGTTCAATGGATTGCACTGGTCCCGCAGGAAAATAATACCGACTGTGGCATCGTACCGGTCAAAATATGTCCGTGTGGCACCCAGACTTAATGTCCAACAGGTTCCGGCAAGATCAGCACCATTGGGCCCCGACCCAGTGGCGCAGTGGTTAAGGTCCTCACCTTGCACGCCCAGGATCCCATATGGGCGCCAGTTCAATCCCGGCAGCCCCACTTCCCTTCCAGCTCCCTGCCTGTGGCCCGGGAAAGCAATCAAGGATGGCCCAAAGCTTTGGGACCCTGCACCCGTGTGGGAGACCCAGAAGAGGCTCCTGGCTTCGGATTGGCATAGCATCGGCCATTGCGCTCACTTGGGGAGTGAGTGATTGGACAGAGGAGCTTCCTCTCTGTCTCTCCTCTCTGTATATCTGCCTTTCCAATAAAAAATAATAATAATAAAAATAAATCTTTAAAAAAAAAAGATCAGCATCATCAAGAACCTAACTATATAGGATATATAGTTAGGTGTCTCTCTAATCCTGGGACCTGCTCCAACCAGAAGTGGGAGAAAGGTTGCAGAGACAATGGTGCCCCCTCAGCACTGTATCACAAGAGGTAGAGAGTTGTGAGCCAGGAGTTGGGGCTATGGAGTTTTTGGTGGAAATATAACATAAGAACCCAGACCTGGAACTCGTTGGAGGTTGTGGCACAAGTGGCTGCAAGCAAAAAGTTGTGTACCAACTGCAACAAGTAAAATCGCATTGTAGACCTGTGGGTGACACAGCTTAGAAATCTGCCCCAAGAAGATGACTCTGCTAACCAGAAGTACAATGATCAAGAGCAAAAGAAGAGACAAAGGCACAATGAATATTACTGAGCACTCCCCTGCAAAGGAGCAAAACCCTTTGCCAACCTCAGAGTTAACCAAGGAAGACATCAAGAAAATGGGAGACACAGCATTCAGAAAACTCATTATAAAGCTTCTGATCAACAATCAGAAGCACAAGAGTTCAAAGAATTTAAGGAAGCAATAAAGCAAATCAAGGCTGGTATATCAGAAATTAAGAACACAGTAGAGCAAATTAAAAGTACAGTGGAGAGTCTCCAAAATAGAATGAAGCAAGCAGAAGAAAGAATCTCAGAATTGGAAGATATTTCTTGTCATCAGGGGGAAGCAAAGAAAAAGCTGGAAGCAGAGCTAGATCAGGCCAAGAAAAGTATTCAAGAATTGAAAGACACTATTTCAACTCTTCAAAACACTTTCTTCTGATTAAATCTTCTGATTAAATCAGTGACGCATAGATCGTACAGTTGCATCATTTTCCTCAGGAAGGTTCTTGATTTCCATTTCTGCAGCTACACATTAGTCATTTAGTAGCATGTTATTTAACTTCATGGTATTGTTAATTTCTTTTCTCTCCCTGATGTCGATTTTGTTTTGTGGCTTTTCATTTAAGGGGATGTATAGTAGCTATGTAATGGAGACTGTCATATCTAGTAACATGTCATTTAACTTCATGGCATTGCAAATTTCTATTTTTTTCTATTGTTGATTTTGTATTATGACTTTTCATTTGAGGGGATGTACAGTAGCTGTGGAATGGAGACTAACATCCAGATGTGAGGATACAATGTAGTATGCATTTCTACTTCCAGACAAAGATGGACTTAGAATGAAACTGTTCACTATATCTTGACAATAGGATGCTGGACTCTCTGCCATTGTCCATGCCTGCAATGATGGACATATGACTGTGTATGAAGAACTATATGTTAGTAATGTTATAGAAGAACTAGGTGGGGGGATGGAATTGAGGAGGTGATAAGGGAAATCCCAGAAGCCTATGGAAATGTATCATAAAATAATAATAATAAAATGTAAAAAAAAAAAAAAGAAAAGAATGATGGTCACTCATTATGAAACAAAGGAGAGAGGATTAGAAAAAGGCTAATTCTCCAAAATGCCTTACTGCTGCCCTTCACCTACTCAACACAGGTGACAAGGCCATCCCTTGTGGTCTTCAATTTTCTGATTTGAACACTTTCTTACCCATTCCTGCATGTCACTTTTGACAGGCTATTTCCTGCACGTTGCCTCTATATAGTCATCATAAACATGTGGTAACTATTTATGTATAACGTGCAACTCATGGACAGATTTATCCAAATGGAAATCCAGTCAAGGACGGTCATTCAATTCAAGTCACTTTGCTTTTGAAAAACACTGCAGGTTGATCAAATAAAATAATCTCAAGCTATTGCAAGGAAGAAAAAGTTTGTTCCTTGTGACATTTAAGAAGTTTTTACTTTTCTTTTATGTAGAAGACCGAAATGAAACCATCATAAAAAATTGTTCATAGATTCCAAGACCCAAGGAGTCTGGGACATTTGCATGACTCATAATGGGCTAGGACAGGGGAAGCAGATCTTTCAGTACTCTTTTCATGTGAAATGAAGTACATACAATTTCCTACTATGAATGAGTGTTGGCACAGAAGTAATTTAATCCAGCTTTACAGATTGGGACATTTGCTTATGTAAAATCATCTCTTTTGTGTAAGGGCTATGTGGAAAATTTAGGGACTTTTGCTACATTGATTTTCATCTTGTGTCCAAATAAACAAGTACAGAGAAATGCAAATATTTGAACATGTGTGAAGGATTGCTTCAACCTTGTGTTTGCAGAGGTGTGGAGGTACCGGGGTTCAACTGTGCCTAAGTGGAAGTCACGGATGGGGTCATGAGAGAGAAAACTGAGAAGGGAGCTGCACAGCAGGAACCTCAAGCTCTGCTCTTCTGATCATTACCCGTCCAGAGCCTCAGAGCCCAGAAACCCCACCTGCAGACTCCCAGCACAGGAACACCAATGGTACCTGCAGGGACAGTTAGTTCTGAGCAACTTTCACCCAAACGGCCCTTGATTTTGTTCTCATTTATTAGTTTAACATTTTATTACACTCTTGATTTACATACTCTATTTTATGACTTCAGTTTGCTCTTTCGCCTAACATGCTTTTTAGCTCTGAAATTTTCTTTAATCTCCCAGTTTTTGTTTGTAGTTTCCCCTGATTTTTATCTGTTGTCATTATTTCTGGGCTTTTACTTTATATTATTTATATTACTTTTTGTCACTAGGTTATTTTATTAACTCCATTATTTTTATCTTCTTCCAGATTTCATCCGTAATTTCTTTAATGTTACCCAACGTTCGCAAAGGACAAATGAGGTTAATCTTGGCCCAAACAAGATCATTTGGAAGATTTTTTTTTTTTGAGTTTTAAAGCATCGGGTCTCCACTGAGATTCCTAAGTCAGTATCAAAGATGAATCTCAACAACAACATGAACCCAATGCACCCTCAAGTCAAAAGTGGCAGCTGCCACTAGAAGCAATCGGCAAAACAGAACAACTCATGTTTTTATTTCTACACAGGTGCTACATTCTGGAAATGCACTCACACAGTTCGCCAAAAACACAAAGGCCAAGGACACAGCCACTGGAATCAGAGGGAAGATGTCATTTTCAAGGAGAGAAGCTGGGTTGTGCTTCCTCTCCTACAGGGAAAATGGCTTACTTCTCTCCTCCCTACCCCCTACTTAAATGACAGCATTATTCAGAAAATGCAAATATAGAGTAGAGGATACTCCTGAAGTCATCTCCATTTACATATGAACGCTCATCTTTTCATATCCTCCTTATGCACAGATACCTATTCACCCAAGTTCTGTTTTCTTAGCAATGTCGTGTGTGTGTGTGTGTGTGTGTGTGTGTGTGTGTGTGAACAGGTGTTTGTTGCAGCCATTACTCCACAAGCTTGGGATGCCCCCAGCCTGTATCAGAATGCTGAGACTCACATCTCTGCTCTGTTCTGCCTCCAGCTTTCTGCTAATATGTTTACTGATTGGTAGCAGGTAGTAACTCAACTGCCTGAGTCCCAACCATCTGTGTGCAAAACAACCTCAGTTCAATTCCTTACTCCTCAAAACAATCTGGCAAAGCCTTGGCTATTGGGAACATTAGGGGACTGAACTGGTACATGGGCGAGATCTACTTTCAAATCAATACATATTCTAAGAACGACCTGTGATTTTACTATTTCTTCCTTTTAATCTATCTTTCTTTACCTTTCTCATTTTTATTCTATTTGCCCAAGGTCAGCATATATCATTCCTGACCAGTAATCTATGTTGATCAGCTATATGATAAGTATCCCTGTCCACATGTTTGATCATTAACACATATAGACATGCAATGCATACATACGCACACATCCTCACAGGTGTATTGGTAAGGAAAAGTTAGGTTAGGTTGTTGTAATGAATGATATTTCCATCTTAGGTCAGTTGCACTTGTACTATAAATAATCTTTGCTTGTGTATTCTGGCAGGTGGAGAGATTGTTGTAATGGAGGTAGCAGAGAAAAGATTATGGCTGCATCACTGGGCTGAGGTCCAGGCAATGGTGTCGGTGTTCTTGCCTACACTTGTTCAAATCCACTGATCTGGCCTTCTTACCTGAAGGGCCAAGGATCAGGTCCCCTGTGAAACTATGTGTCTGTTCCCATCCCAGTCCAGACTATGCTGCAGTTTCCAGGAGCTTAGAATCCTTGCCTTAAAAGGAAACATATACACTAGGAAACATGACTTGAGTTTCAATTCTGTTTCACTATTTTTCTGTGACTATTCAAAAACCATGTTGATGTGTACATTCTTATTGATTATTTGTTGTAATGAACTGTATATTGACAAATTTCTTGTTATTAAAAATTTTTTCCATTCACATGGTGGGGCCTAGATCCCTGACCTATCTGCCCAGTGAGGGTCGGGTCTGTGAGCCCAGAAGTGGACCCCAGCAGGGCCTGGGTCACCTGGCTCAGGTCCTTGACCCACCTATGTGGTACAGATAAGGTCCATGAACCACATAGGTGGGAGGTCCAGAAGGGCTCAGGTTGCCTGGTTTGGCCCACCTGCACAGTGGGTATCAGGCCCTTGAGCCTCTGGGGCTTGGGGTTCAGTGGGGCCTGGGTTGTCTTGCCTGAGTCCTTGGCCCACCTACACAGTAGGTACTGGACTCATGAGCCTCAGGATAGCGGGTCTCACATGTCCTGAGTGGCCTGGCCCAGGTCCTTGACCTACCTATGTGTTGGGGTCCGAGAGCCCCAAGGGCAGGGGTCCGGTAGGGCCCGGGTCACCTTGCTTGGATCCTTGTCCCATGAGCCTTGGTTCTGGGTGACCTGGGCTGGGTCCTTGGCCCACCTGTGCAATAGATGCAAGGTCCTTGAACTTCAGAAGTTGGGGGTCCAGTGGGGTCCTGGTCACCTGGCTTGGGTCCTTAGCCCACCTGTGTGGTGGGTGCTGGTTCTGTGAACCTTGGGGACTGCAGGTCCAGTGGGCCCCAGGTCACCTGGCTAGGGTAGTTGGCCCACTTGCGAGAACTGGTCCTCCTCAATGGAAAGGATGGAGTACCAAACAGCTGGCCCAGATCCATCTGGAGGATATGGCATCCCACTGAGCCATGCAGGGGACATCTGCACCATTCTAAAGGAAGTAGGACAGAAAAAAAAATGGACAACTATTCCAGCCAAATGATAACAGCAAATATCTGGGCGAATGGAGAGTCAGGTCGACTTGTCAGCCAAAGGGCACTGAAAGGGTTCCGTCATCCTTGGATTGGCGAGGTTGACATTTCAGAACTATCAAAACCACCTGGGCAGAACTCTTGAATTATGTGCCATACTGGGACCTTGGCTTTATATCAAGTGGCCAATCTCCATCCCTGAGTTCTGGAGCAGCTGCAGGGCTGGGTATAGCCTCTACCCTTATCCCTCCCTGCCTCCCCCATCCCCTTTGAAATAAGGAGGAAAAAGAGAAAATTTGGAAACAATCATCACATCTATCATATCCACTTTTGCTAACCCTTTATCCATCCCCTCTGATCAACTACGTTAACATCATCTAAAACTAAAAATAAATTTTTAAAAATTCTGCCATTTTTATGAGTAAAACTTAGTATTATTTTCAGTGTCTCCCCCAAAATGTAAAATTACTAAATTTGACCCAGGAGGTAGTAGAAAATAACAGATCAATGATTAAAGAGGATGTTAGATACTTGATGAAGTTCCTCCATTAAGAAGACATCAGAACCACTTGGTTCCTGACATTTCCAGCTACACTTCAAAAATTAAAACAATTTAAATGTCATTTCAATCACTCTTGTTATCAAAATAGGACCATAGTCATACAATTTTATCAAGACAGCATTATGTTAATATTAAAACTCAATAAAGATTATTTACAAAGACCATAAACTTCTAGAGATATTTGTCTTCCCTGTTCACTGTAGCACTCTTCACAACAGTCAGCCTTTGGAGCCCACCAGGGTGTCCACCAATGGATGAACAGATGGGAAAACTGGTACAAATACACAGAATACGACTGAGCTATGAAAATGAAGCCTAACATTTACGACAAAGTGGACGGAATTGGAAATCCTTATGTTAAGTGGGGGCAGGGGTAAGCCAGTTGGAGAAATTCACTACACATGATTTTCCTTATATGCGGAAGAGAGGGAAAACATTCACTGAATGTGGAACAGTGTACCCCAAGGGTACACTGGGAAGCTGCATGGGAGGGAACAGGGGGCGGGGAGGAGGTTGGCATGGAAGAGAGAGGTTGGATAATGGATAACAAAGCAGTCAGACAGAAGTAATAAGGTCAAGTGCTCCCCAGCACACTGGGTGACTGTAGCTCACAATATGTATTATACGATGCACGAGGAACTAGCAGAGAGGCACTCAGATGCCAAGCACTAAGAAGAGATGAGGAGATGGACTATTTGCCTAGTTGGGTTGGTTTATAATGCACATTTATGTTGAAATTTTCAATTCCACATTAAAGGAAGAAAACAGTACACATTAACAAATATTTTAAAGTAATTTGCAACATAAAAATCTGTACTCACAAAGTTTATGTTATAATCTCCATTAAAAAGTTATTGATTTGGGAACCAAAGGATGATCATTCTAGAAAATGTTATACCTTTAAACAAATTTAAAGTCTAGGCCTCCTGAACGCTAGTGGATGAATTCCAGTCATAGCTTTCAATATCGGAGAACTTGAGAAATGCGAACTCTATTCTTTCAGGTTTATATTATCTAACCCCTTTCATCCTCAATATCTACTTATGAAATTGAAATAATAACAATGTTACCGGAACAACTTAATATATTTACCATGCACTGATGAGCAAGCGTTAATGTATTAGTTCTCATAACTGATATTTTTCATTTCCTACAATCTAAAGAGGTGGATCTTGTAGTGTTACTACGTGTTATTACAGAACAATTTGCTAATATAAAATTTAGTCCATTATATCATAGTTGTTGAGATTTCTTTTTACTTCTGGTTGCATGAGTGAAAGTCCAAGACTGGGTAACTATTTTAAAAATTAGTTTTACCTTAATTATGAATTAGTTTTACTCCTTTTCCCAAAAATGAATAGGCAGCTTACGAAAGTCCATAAAATGCAACAAAACAATATTTGAGGCGGGGGGGAGCAATAAAAGGGAACATTGAAAAGTTGAATGAAGAACATAAATTGTAAGTATCATTATACCAGCAGTGGACATTTAGCTGAGCAACTAATACACACATGTCTCCCAAGCAGTGTTGATTCAGCTTCCTGATAACACAGTCCACAGGAGGCCAAGGTCATTGCTCAAGGAATTGGGTTCCAGTCACCCACATGGGGCACCTGGACTGTGTTCTCACGTCCCAAGTTCAGTCTCACCACAGAAGGTCAATCTTTCTGCCTTCTCCCCCTCTCTTCCAAATTATCGATGAGATTTTCTGAAAACCTGTGTACCTTTGAGGATTATCTGGTCGGGACACATATATGGCAACAAAATTATGTGCTATGAAAGCTGTAAGATACTATGCTCCTATTTTAAAACTGAATAATCTGTTTTGATTCTGAATTTCAGTCTTAATTTTTAAAAAGCATTTCTTTATTTGAAAGAATGATGGAGAAAAGGAGAAACAGAAAGAGAGAGAGAGAGAGAGAGAGAGAGAGAATCTTCTAGCCATTGAGTCTGTCCACAGACACCCAAAATAGCCAGGGCTGGATAGGGCTGAAGTTAGGAGCCGGGAACCCCATGTAGGTTTCCTATGTAGCTGGTAAGAACTGAAACACTGGGGCTATCTCCTACTGCCTCCCTGGTGTACTAGCAGGAACCTGGATCAATTTCAAGGATAGGAATTCTTCCTTGGCATCCTGGGAGGGGGTGCTTGTGTCCCAAGTGGAAACCTAACCGCTGCACCACAATGCTCTCCCCAGTTCCTAACACAAGGACTTCTTGTGTCTTACTAGTTACACTCCTTCTATAATGAAGTCTGATGGTGACTGACTGATCTTCTATAGCTGTTAGACACTGTTTAATAAAATGGAATTGGCCCTAGAGAGCCTCCTTACTCACATATTTGACTCCTTTAGGTGGAGTCTACATCCTGGATTTTGTACATGAGCAAACTAAAAAATTTAACTTAGGAATTTGTCCTTGTAACAAATAGCAGAGTCCCGTTCAATCACAACAGCCAAGTAGCCAACTGCTCAAATCATATTCGAGTAGGGCAAGATCTCACTAGAGCCACCTGAGCCACACTTCTCTTTTCTGTGCATCACCTCCCCTTTGCTTCCCTTAAATGCCGTTCAAATCATTATGGTGGGAGGCTCTTGCATCTTCACGGTCCCATCTGACAATCTTTTGTTGTTCTTGTTCTCATTTAGACTCTGTAACTTTGATTTGTCCGAATAGTTTTTTTTTTTACATCATCAACTTAAGACACTGACTTAAAAAATCAACAAACAAAAAACCCTCAATGGAATTACTGATGACATTTTCCAAAGCCTTCCACATAGGTGATTTACATGGTTTGAACTTAGTGGCTTGTTTTATGATGAGCCACTGGCTTAGAATGGCACTAACTAGAAAAAAATGTATTCAGTAGGATTCAGGAAAACAGCTTGAAAAACAACTTTGTAAGACTTCAGTTGTATTTTAAATTTTAAAAATGGGTTTTCGAATAGCTTATTCAGAAACTTGTCATTTCTTTCCATCCTTTCTAAGTCTTACAGATGACAGCAAATTAACTATTCCCACTCAATCTGAATTTCACTAATGTTACGCTCCAGTGTGACCAGGAACACCACTAAGAAGGGCCAGGTCTGTCTGGTAAGTCAGAGCTCTCTCAAAACTACCTGGGGAGGAACAGTGAATTCTGATGTGGTTGTTGAGGGATTTCTGCTCTCACTAGAATCACCTAAGTTTCTATTAGACCTTTCATGCTGTTTTACACTTACAGCTTCAAGAAAATTCTGCCAGAGACCATGTGAGGCTATATTCAGCTTTAACTATTATCAGTCTTGGTTACAGGAACATTAATTGAATAAGGAACAATTTGTAAGAGCTTAACATCAAACCTAGCTATGAATTTTATTTTTTTAAAGATTTACTTTTATTGCAAAGTCACAGAAATACAGAAAGGAGAAAAAACAGAAATTAAGATCTTCTGTCCGATGATTCACTCCCCAAGTGATCGCAACAGCCGGAGCTGAGCAAATCCAAAGCTGGGAACCAGGAACTTCTTTCAGGTCTCCCACACGGTTGCAGGAACCCAAGGCTTTGGGCCGTCCTCGACTGCTTTCCCAGGCCACAAGCAGGGAGCTGGATGGGAAGCAGGGCAGCTGGGATTAGAACTGGTGCCCATATGGGATCCTGATGTGTTCAAGGTGAGAACTTTAGCTGCTAGCCACTGTGTTGGGCCCCCTGGCATGAATTTTATAATTTGTACTTCAAAGGCCAGAGCGCAGTAGCCTAGTGGCTAAAGTCCTCACCTTGCATGCATCAGGATCTCACATGGGCGCCGGTTCTAATCCCGGCAACCCTGCTTCCCATCTAGCTCCTTGCTTGTGGCCTGGGAAAGCAGTCAAAGATGACCCAAAGTCTTGGGACCCTGCACCAGCATGGGAGACCCGGAAGAGGCTCTGGTCTCCTGGCTTCAGATCAGTGCAGCTCTTACCACTACAGCCACTTGGGGAGTGAATCATTGAACAGAAAATTTCCTGTCTCTCCTCTTCTCTGTATATCTGCCTTTCCAATAAAGACAAACTAATTTTTTTTAATATGTATTTCAAAAACCCATGCAGAGCCAGATAGTAGCTAGGTGCCACACTCCAGCCATCATTTCTTCTCAGAGACACTGATCTCAACAGCTGTCCACACTACAGAGTTAACAAATCCAGGCGGGAGACTGGGAAGGAAGAAAGAAGCATTGGCAAGAAGGCAAGGATGAGTTGCTTCTGTTTCCCCTCCATAAGCTCCAAGCAGCAGAGGCTGGACTCTCCATCTCCTATTTGGCAAGGGGTGGTGGAATTAAGAACAGAATACAGACCTAAACCCAGCACCAAACACACTATGATAAATCTTAGGAATGGACATGGCCCCATGGCTCCTGCCTTCCAAGCTGGTACCTGTGGATTGCACCTGTAGAATTTCTCAGCCACGCGGGAAAGGAGCAGCCTCCACCTTTCCACCCACAAGCTCTGGCAGACAATGAAATGGGATTCCAGTTCTCAGGTTGCAGAATAGGAAAATCAGGACAGGATTTTGCCTCTTAACTCAGTGTTGGGCCTACCACAGTGAGACCCAGCACCAGAAAAGGCCCAAAGCCACAGCTCAGTGCTCACTGATGGAGGTTCAGCTAGTTTTTTTGTTTGTTTCGCTTTGTTTTGTTTTCTGGACAACACACCAATTATAGATGCAGGCAAACCTGAAGCAGGGATGAGATATAATGCTGAGTAGTGTTAACTAGAGGCGACTTTTGGTAGACCTCAGCTTAGGGAGCCATCTAGTGCTGAAACAGCAGAAGTAAAAATAGCTTCAGAATTCATTATAAGGCGGACAAAATCAGCTTACAAAGATGGGGTGGTGAAAGCGGGAGACAATTATTTGATGTAGAGACAATAACCCATGCCAACACACATCAAAACTTGGAGAGAAATACAAGCTCACCAACTGAACGAAATGAGGTGTCAGAAAACGATTAGATGCCAACTGATTCATGGAAATTATCAGCTGCAGAATTCAAAGTGCCTGTTTGAAGGAAACTCAGCAAGCTTTGCAAAAACAGAGAAACAATTAAGTATTCTAAAAGATACACTTAAAATATATGTAGAGATAGTTTGAAAACTCAAAAGTAATCCAGCAGAAGAGGGCTGTTAGTGAAATCCAGAGTGACAGACAGAATCAGTCAGACAGAAGCATCAGAGAGCCCAAAGGCAAGGGACTCAAAGACACAGAAGAGAGAAGGGCAAGAAGAGAATTGAGTCAATCTTATGGAAACTTTGGGGGAAAATGAAAAGATCCAATATCTAAGTTATTGGTACTTAAAGGCCTAGAATGTAGAAGCATGTTCGAAGAGACAACATGAGAAAACTCCCTGAACTTGAGCATGTTACAACTGTTCAAAAATGGAAAGCTCTGAGGTCACCAGTCAACATGGACTGACCCTATTTATTCCAAGACATATTATCATCATGTTCTTCAAGTTAGAAGCAAAGAGAAGGAAAGCAAAGAGGATTCTCCAAGTTGCAAGGGAACAGAAAAACTTAACACTGGACGCTGTCTTAATGAGCCTGACTGCAGACTTCTTAGCCAAAACCTTACAGGCTGAGGAGTGCAAGCAGAATAATGATATCAAAAGGAATGCCAACCTGCAATACTGCACCAAGCAAAGTTATCTCTTTGATTAGAAGAAATAAAGCCATTTCCACATAAACGGAACCCGGAAAAGCATCAGTTCCAGATCCATTCATGCTCTCACCCTCTCTTACACACACACACACACACACACACACACACACACACACACACACACACACAATGCTACAGGGGAGGATTTTGAATATTTTCACCAAAATGAAATTGTAGCAAATGATTATATTTACCCTCTAAGGAACACTGTACAGTGCGTACATGGCATCTTACAAATACGCACGACTGCTCCGTGACAGTTAAAATATTCTAAAGTCATTCTGAGCAAAGTTAGCACATTTTTATTACAGGCCTATGAATCACTTGGGGATTTTCAAGTAATACAGCCTTTGTTGCAGCCGATCATGTCTACAAAAGCAATCATGGGTCATATCTAAATGGACAGGTAGAGCTGGGCCCTAACACAATTTATTCTGAGTTTGTGGCATACCCACAGGCAGCAACTTGTATCCCACTACTTTAGAAAAGCCATATCTGTGCCTTCCAGATACAAGACTCCTCTGTACATGAACCTTATCACAAATCTTGTGGTCAGGAATCAAACTGATCACCATTGGAGGACATCACATTGAACGAAATGAGTCAGAACCATTATAAGTTCATCAATATTTGTGGGAGCTAAATATTTTAAGAAATTTTTTTAAAAACCCAATAAGATACCAATGTCATAGTGTGTCTGCTTTACTGTAAGACCCTGTATGAGTCAGCTCTTCCTGCTCCAACAAAATGCCTAGAGAGACTAACTTTATATGATGTGGAGTTTATTTCCCTTAGCCCAGGAAGCTGAAAGTTCCAACAGCACTACACAGGCTCTGGCAAGGTCCTCCTGGCAAGTGGCACAGGCATGCAGGACCTTGATCTCATCTCTCACCAGGATGTGAGGAGGGGTTAAGTGGGGCCAGCCTCATGCTTTCAAACAATGTTGTCTGAAGAACTCACTGGGGTCCCTCACATTTAAAGACACTGTATTGCCTCCCAATACTGCCGGCATGTGGGTCATACTCCTGGAACACTGGCCTTTGGGGTTGGTAAAAGGCAGACGAGCAACCTCCAAGCCATGGCAGGGTGCAGCAAAAACGCTGATTAGATGTGGTTAGAATTGACCTTTCTGCCTCCCGATCTTAGAAGAATAGTGATGCTGGTTTTTGGTTCCATAGCCACTAAGGAAATGATGCTACATGTAGCACCATTGTTAAAGTGTTGTGAGCTGTACGTGCTTCGCAGGTGTTTCACTGGATAGATGAAGTGTCCATCAATTCCTAATTTTCATTTTAAGGGAAAAAATGTTAGTTTCATATTTTGTCAAACGTCTTTCCCAGCTCTTGGCTTTGGACTGGGTCAGCTGTAGCCTCTGAGGTCATCTGGGGAGTAAAACAACAAATGGAAGATTTTTCCCCATCTCCTTCTGTCTGTACACCATCTTTCCGATAAAAATAAATCTTTTTTATAAGAGGAAAACCCAAATTTGGAAGACTGATACTACCTGATTTTAAAATTTATTATAGACCTACAGTAATCAAAATACTAGAGGTGAAGCATGAGCAATCAGATAATGAAACAAAACAATTCCAATGTAGCCCATGTAAATACAGTCTGGTGAGCCCTGGCAAGGAAGCAAGTTCAATATGATGCAGAAGAGAGACTCTTCTAAAAACAACGGTACTGGCACTACGAGAGGTCCACGTGTGGTGAAAATGACTAAAACATACCTTTCACTCTTGACAGTAACTGGCATTTTAAAATGGACCACGAGCCTAAATGTTTAATACAAAACTACAAACTTCCTGGAGGATAACCCAGGGGAAAATCTAGACGGCCTGAGTTTGCAGGGATATAAATATGCTACACAGGCATGATCCATTAAAGTAAAAGCTGGTAAACTAGACTTCACTAAAATAAGAAATGTTCTGTTCTTTGAAAAACTAATAAGACCATGAAGATACAAGTCACAGATTACAAAAAAAAAATTCAGAAGACATAGATGATGAAGTATTATACAAAATATACAAGGAACTCTTAAAACAGAAAATAAACAATCTGATTAAAAGATGGAGCAAAGGCCTTCAGAAACATCTGGCCAATGAAAACACACAAATGGCAAACCAATGAAAAGTTGCTATATATTGCATATGTCATTGAGGAATGCAAATTAAAGCAATGAAATCATTACACACCTATTAGAATGATCAAAATTCAGGATAGTGAAAACACCAAATGAAGACAAGGATGAAGCAAAGATGAAATTTCATCCATTGCTGGAAGGATTAAAAAATGGTAGCCAATTTGAAAAACAGTCTAGCATTTCTTACAGAAGTATTGACACAATTCAGTAGTCTCTCTCCTTGACGTCTGCTTAAAAGAGTTAGCAATATCTGCACTGCAGATCTATCGTCAAAACTTTTAACTCGTATCCCATTGTTAAAACTTTGAACCGAGACATCCCACAGTGGCTAAGGGGAAGAGTAAATGGTGATACTCAGACAGCAGAAGGTATTTCAGCCCTAAACAGTCATTCAGCTGATTATAATTGTTCATCAATATCAAAGTATTAATATCAAATACTGGCCCGTTTAAGTTGGTGAAGCAAGATGCTGACTGAAATGGTCTTCTAATTCCCAATTGTCCTCAGAATGTTTAAGCAAAAGACCGCTGTGATGGGATTTACAGCAAGCCTATCATACGTCTTCCTCAAAACACAAACAAACATAAACATAGGAAGGAGATTTTTTTCCTGTTACGCAAATGTCAGTTACACAACACTTGTGAATGTGACTTACCACTTCACCTTCAAGCAAGTCCACGGATGATCAAAGTAGAAAGCTCATGTTCTGCACAGTAACTGGCAAAAAGAAGCCATTTTCGTGGCTTCTTCAGAATTCTCCTTTCACTCTTATGACCACTCTTCTGTTTCAACCCAAGCTTGGAATCCCATTTTTTTATTTCTGCAAAATGAAAAAGCAAACATGGTGAGACCATGCTGGCGGGACAGGTTTTATAAAATGATTACTAGGATGGAGTGCAAAAACAGGCTCATGTTCAAGACCAAGAACCGCTCAAAACAGCCCTCCACCTCTCTGCTGCCTTTGGCTACCTCCCATGAGGAAGTACTGGCTTTCTCCTTCACGTACCCTAGCTCTCTTCTCTCTTGTGCTTCCTTACAGCTTCCATCAACCTCAAATGGGAGTCACTTTGCTGGGAAGGTATATTTTTTTTAAGATATACTTGTCTTTATTTGAAAGGTAGAGTCTATAGAAAGAGGAGAGAGAGAGATATCTTTCTTCCAGTGGTTCACTCCAAAAATGGCTACAATTGGCCAGAGCTTGGCCAGAAGCTTCTGAGTTTCCTACATGGGTGCAGGAGCCCAGGAACTTGAGCCATCTTTCAATGCTTTCCCGGGAACATTAGCAGGGAGTTGGATCAGAAATGGAGTAGCCATATGGCATGCCAGCACTACAGGCAGAGGCTTAACCCTCTACAGCATGGTGCTGACCCCAGTTGTATGATTTCAATCCAAGTACTTGCCAAGGGATTTTTTTTCCATCTTTCTAAAGATTCACCTGTCATCAATCCCATTGCTATGTTCTCTGTTTCCTCCTCTCCCTCCTCCACTACTTCCTTTATAATCGTGTGCTTGCTGATGTCAGCTTTCTCAGGCTTAGGAAAGTATATTACATGCATTTGGTCCCAACTCCATGTTCAGTGATATCCTAAGAGCCACATAACCATATTTACACCATGCAAGTTGATCATTGCTATGAAGTGGGGACAGGAAAAGGACTGTTGGTCATTTTATTACTTGTTCGCTGTTTCTTGGAACACTTTTCAACACAACATTGATTAGGTCCATGATAAACTACAGGAAGAAAAGATGGGTTTCCAAACAGTGAAGGAAAACATGTGTAATGAAAAAAAAAAAGTGCCTGAATTAAAATGCTTTTGTCAAACATATCGTTCACTTGAACTTTGCTGAGAACTTTCCCTGAAGTGCCCTTGAACAGGTTCTATTGTATCTTCTACTGGCTCCAAAACCAAAGCAGCGACCAGCATCTGCTTCTTCTAAGTATACTTGGTAAGAGCTGGATCACAGAAAACATCATGTAGCTGTCACAGATTAAACTTTCAATGCCCCTTGGAAGCCTCCTTGTCCTCAGGCTTGAAGAGGAGTAGGTGCCTGGCCTCCAGGGCATGGCTCACAGCAAAGCCTTCCTCCAAGACATCTTCCCAAAATCCACTCTTAGATTTCTGTCTTTGTGTCTTGCTCAAAATGCAACTTTAGCATCCTGTTTTGAGAAGTGAACAGAACTAAGATCGGGGATGGGATCCATCATAGTTTCCTTTGACTATTGATCCAAGATGTAAGATACAATGAATAATATCTCAATCCCATATTTCATGCTTTATAGCTATTGTTGGCTTCTGTATCTTTTTTTTAAATCTTTATACATATATAAAGAGATGCAGATCCCTGAGCTAAGCTATACTTAATTTGAGGAGCACAACAGTTGAGGTACTGCTTGGGATGTCTAGTTCCTGTATCAGAATCCTTGGGTTCACATCCTGACTATGCTGTCTACTCCAGCTTTCTGCAAATGTGGAGCCAACAAGGCAACAGGAGACAACTCAGTTAGCAGAGGCCCTGTCCCCATGACATGGGCTCCTGTCTTTGGCTAGTCCACTTCCAGCTGTTGTGGGCATTTAAGGAGTAAACCAGCTAGAAAACTAACTCTCTCTCCCTCCCTCCCTCCTTCTTTCTTTCTCTCTCTCACTCTTGCTCCAACTGAAAAAATTTCCATGAAACTGAGTCAAGGTCATTTTGACACTACTGACCTTAAATAAAATAGCAAGGACTAGAGAATACACATGCATTGATATAATTAAATATATGCATGCATGTAGAGAAGCTTAAACTAATTCTATAGGATGGCTATTATCTATTATATCAATAAAAATACTGAAGCGGAATGAGAACTAATCTGTACAACCACACAGGGAAGTGGCATAATGTATTCAAATTTGTCTTCTTCTCACGTCCCTGAAACTACTATTGTTATTTGAAGTTCAAAATGTTTGCTTTTCAAAAGTTGAATTTATTTTCCTTGTATAATAAAAAAAATCCTATTTGAAAGGTGTAGCAGTAGATAAAGATACAGATCTCCCTTCTGCTGGTTTACCCCCCAAATGCCCCAAACATCCAGAACAATCTGAGGTGGAAATCAGCAGGCAGGAACTCCACCTGGGTCTTCTGCATGAGTGATAAGAACTCAAGCCCGAGAGCCATCAGCTGTGGTCTCTGAGTGCACCCTGAACAGATCACCATCGGAAGCAGCCAGGGTCCTAATCCAAAGACCCCAACAGGGGTGTGAGGGTCCTAAGACACATCTTAACTGTATTTCCAAATGCCAGCCTGATTCTCCACACTCCTCAGTAATTATTTGGGTTTTCCTCTTTTACACACCAGAACTACAATGGATTAAATCCAAATTATGTCCAATGCTACTTATTACTTTATTCATATATAGTTTGTCCACTGAGTTTCTGGATCATGTCTGAGTGGCACAATGTCTATTGCAAAGAGACATTTTATGCTCTGTAAAGATGTAGCTGTGTATACTTAGGTAATTTCAGCTATGCTATTTAATAAACAGATTCCGTAAAAGATTTTGTTGGTGCTCACCTCATCCACTTACACTGAATTTGTACAAAACACTGATCAAAAGACACATAAGATAAGCCCCAAGTAAAAAATGCAATGAACAGGCACTTTCCTCTCAAAAGACATTATCAACAACAATGGCCTGTGAATTTCAACTTAACAAGATCACAGGCATTAAATCCCTGGGAGTTCACAAGAGTCCTTCTTACCTATATGTCACTCATTAAAATGACAAAATTATTGGTAAAATAATGAGTTAGACAACCGCAATGTTTAGACACTTCTTTCCTAATTGTTTTCATCGTCTCATAGATAAAATCCTTTGGTCTTTTCTCCCTTCAACATGTTTAAAAGCTAAGATGAAAGACGGGAGACAGAGGGACATGAGTCACATGCTAACACAAATAACAGAGGAGTATTGGGCACAGATAATCTCCTGAAGCCAACATGAGAAGGAAGGAGCTATGCGCAAGGAAAACATTGGCAAGTCATTTTATGAAACAATAAAATTTCCAAATGTAATTGAAGAGACAAAAATCTTCTAAATGAAATATCCACTTCTCAGCTCAAGGCAACAAATAAGATGACCCGGGAGTGCATCACTTTAATAATTTTTAAAATTTGTTTTCTAAGTCTACAGTGTGACTGAGAAATTCAATAAGAGCAAAAAGGTGAAATCCCCTTTTTAAACATTATGCTCTCAGTGAAAGAGATTAATAGAATGACGTGCATTCTGGAGTTCATGGAATGTTCCCTTTGAAAACATCTCCTTGGAAAATGGTAGCTTATAGCTGGAAATCTCATGTGAAGTATTGCATTAAAAAAAAAAAAACCTAACACAAAAAAACATTTGATCATCTCAACAGCTGCTAATAACCATTTTGATAAAAGTCAGCCCATTCTTGGTTTTAGATAAAATAATATTAATAAAATAAAAAAGCATTTTATGTGGAGCTGGCATTGTTGCATAGTGACTGAAGCTGCTGCCTGCGATGCTACCTCAGGCGGGCATCAGTTTGAGTGTTGGCTGCTCCATTTCTGATTCAGCCCCCTGCTGTGCACTTGAAAACAAAACAAAACAAAAAACAGTGAAAGATTTCCTGAGTCCTTGGGTCCCTGCATCCACACGGGAGACCCAGAAGAAGCACCTGTGTTTCCTCTGGCCCAGCCCTGACCTTTGCAACCAGGCATAGAGTGAACCATCAGATGAACGATTTCTGTCTTGCTCTCTCCCTCCGATTTTGCCCAGCAAATACATTTGTGTGCAGTTTCACTGAAGCATGGTCCTGTCCTTTCAAGTCATCAGATTCCCCTTCAAGCATGAAAACGTAACTGTGACATCAGTCATGACAGCCTGGCAGAAGCAGGACCGAGCACAACATTCACATCCAAATAATCTGAAATCTAGCTAAGCCAATCACAAAGAAGAACATGCAGGGACCAAGCCTTGCAGAGTAAGTTAAGGAAGAAGAGTTCCCTATTACACTTATGTTTACTTCTGTAAAATGTCTCTAACATGTTTTGAAAATAAGCATTTTAAAAGATTTATTTTCTTTTTATATGAAAGGAAGACACAGAGAGGAGGAGAAACAGAAAGATCTTCTACCTGCTGCTTCATTCCGCAAATGGCTGTGACAGGCCTGTCTGAAGCCAGTAGCCACCAGCTTCCTCTGAGTCTCCCACTTGAATGTAGGGCCAGGGGCTTGAGCCATCCTCCACAGCTTTTCTACGTCATAACCTGGAAGCTGGGTCAGAAGTAGAACATCCAGGACACACACTTGTGCCCTTATGGGATGCCAGTGCCAGAGGTGGAAACAGCCTACTAAAGCATGAAGCTATCTTCCTTGAAGACTTTAAATTTTAGCAATACTAGCTGTAACTCACATGTGGACATTTGGAATTGCACCTCTGCAATTTGGAGAATGAGCCAGCAGGTGGAAAATCTGTGTTGAGCTGTGTGTCCGTCTTCCAGATACATGAAAAATGATAAAAATGTATGAAAACTTGTGAGCATTAGCAAAAAGCTAACTTCTCATCGCTGCTGTTCTAATTCTCCTATTGGATGCCAATTCAGACATGACAAGCAGAAACACTTCTTCAGCTACCTACAGACTTTGTGATCCAATCTCCAGCAGGATGACTTCGGACTTTTGTACTTCTGGTTAGCATTCAGGTTATACCTTAACCAAAAATAAACTGTGTCTGAAGGGCGTTACAAACATTCAGCACTAACTATGCTTTGTCTCCTTACATAGGATCATACTTTCCTTTGCATCTCCTACTCTATATTTCTGTGAGAACTGAGAGTTCTGCATAAATTCAACTGTGTCCACAGGTGACACATGCATATTGGGTCCAGAAACATTGATTTTATTAAATCATAGCACATGTAAAATTCTTCCAGGTTGAAAGGAAACCACAGCCTACAAGTGTTAGTTATGCCTCTTTTTATGAGTGGCTTGCCCACTCTGCGAGAGAGACGATTCCACTCTTAGATATTTGATGGTTGTCTGATGTTTTGCAAACCTGAACTTCAGTAGCTTTGCCTCGTCACGCTTAGAGCCAAGCAAGTTAATATGTCATCTTTGGTGAGGCATCTGCATTGTTTACGATGCCACAGCTATTTAACAAGGATGCCTGTCCATTGCTCCCCTACTCCCAGCCCTGCCAGAAGCCATCAGAGTGGAAAGAAACCAGGACTTCAAAGTTCCCATAAAAGATCAGGAGAATTGACCCATCCCAGACAGAGAGTGCACATTTGGCAGTTAACTTTGGAAATGAAGATGAGATAATCCATAGAAACTCATAATTAACTGAGAGGAAATCTGGTTTTAATAGCCCTATCACAGGCTAAAAATAAATGTAAAAGAAATTTGAGAAATCCCCAAGGAAAGACTCAGAATGTCCCATTTATCACAGGAGAAGAAACAGGAGACTAAGCATACAGCACCATTCCAGATTCAAAGAGCTGGTCACAGATGAGTAAAATGCTATGTGTTCGAAGAGGGGCAGGGAGAATGAAGGAACAAGTAAAGGGAACCAAATATTTGGAAGAAATCATCAATAACATAGTGAAGATTTATAACAGGAGCATGAGTTCTACACTGTTGCCAGGTGAAGGCAATAGGTTCTGGTAACCCAAAGAACAGTGGAGTAACTATAGTTCATGATAAGAAACATGGAATGGGTAATTGCTGGCACGATGGGATTATGCTGTGTCTGTTGAAGCACTGTGCTACATCCTATAAAAACATACAGCTGTTTCAAATTAATCTAAAATTTAAAATAATCTGGAGCCACGCAAGTATGAAAGGAGTTTATGAAGGGTTAATAACAGACCAGAATTTTAAGGAACCTACAAACCGGAAACTACCTGGAAACTGATTTTAATTTTTCAGTCATTTCAAGGAAGAATAGTGTAAAACTGAGCATATGTTCAAAAGACAATTGAACACACAAAGTCCACAGCCAATGAATCCCCTTTATATCTGTGTGAGAGGCTGTTTACACCTGCATATCAATGTCATTAACTAACTCACACCTGGCTGCAGAGGAAGGGCTATGTGGAAAGATTTCAGTTGTACCATCTGCTTGAAAAGCAAAACTGGTGCCTTCAAAAATGAACAGGAAACATTGCAACATAATATCAGAATAAAAGTAAAGAACTCAAGAAAAAAGAAAACAAAGATTTTCAATAATATATGCTAATACTTTCCAAGCCTCCATCGTAAGGCTGCTGTTTCTTAAATTAAAAGCTAATAATAATAAAAGAAGTTATCACAGACTATCTCAAACCACAATATTCCCTCATGCCATGACAATTAGACTTACACATATTCCTTGAAGGAACTTGAAATCAACTAGAGTTTTGTGAAATTAGACTTCAAACCAAAAACATATTCATTTGAGTAGGAATACATACATGTGCACTATTATATATCCTAATATTTGATATGTATATAAAGGCATGAGTCCTTGTACAAATCTAATGTCCAGATTTAATTTTTCCCTTAAGGCCTTTGCATTACATTTTCCTAAATGCAAAGGAAATTCAAAGAGTTCATGGAAAATAGAATTAAAAAGTAACTGTGGGTCTGGCATGGTAGCCTGTTGACTAAAGGCATCGCCTTGCACGTGCTGGGATCCCATATGGGTACTGGTTCATGTTCCTGCAGCTCCACTTCCCTTCCAGCTCCCTGCTTGTGGCCTGGGAAAGCAGTCAAGGATGGCCCAAAGCCTTGGGACCCTGCATCATGTGGGATACCTGAACAAGAGCATGGCTCCTATCTTTGGATTAGCTCAGCTGGCAGTTGCAGCCACTTGGGGGCAAAAATCAGCAGACAGAAGATCTTCCTCTGCCCTCTTCTCTTTGTATCTAACTTTCCAATAAAAAATAAAAAAAGCTTTATTTTCACATTAACATTAAATACATCCACAGTTTATCTTACTATACATTTTCTAAGCTTTTTGAACACTAACAAAAAATGGAAGTTTTAATAGAAACACAATAGGTAACAAAATACGGCCATAAAGACCTGTAAGAATTACTACCAAAACATGGTAGCCTAGTGACTAAAGTCCTCACCTTGCAAGTGCCAGGATCCCACATGGGCGCGGTTCTAACCCTGGCAGCCCCATTTCCCATCTTGCTCCCTGGTTGTAGCTTGGGAAAGCAGTCAAAGACAGCCCAAAGCCTTGGGACCCTGAACCCGCATGGGAGACCCAAAAGAAGCTCCTGGGCTCCTGGCTTGGGATTCACTCAGCTCCAGCCATTGCTACCGTCTGGGGATTAAACCATTAGATGGATGATATTTGCTTCTGTTTCTCCTCCTGTCTGTACATCTGAATTTCCAATAAAAATAAAATGCCTACAAAAAATAGAATTACTACCAAAATGTCTTCTCTGTGGAGTTTCTTGGAAAGGATCCCAGCAGTTTGCATTTCATCATTCCAACTTTTCTTCATATATAGCTCCCTCCCTAAACTCCTGTCTTAGCAGTCACATTGTGCAAACCAATTTCCTTTAGGTGTCGTCCTGTGTCTAACTTTGCATCAATGAGATGCACATAGAAATGGTTGGAATAGGGTCTGTGTGACTGTCTAGTGGCTAAATTCTCACTTTGCAAGCACCAGGATCCTATATGGACACTAGTTTGTGTCCCAACCGCTCCACTTCCATCCAGCTCCCTGCCTTTGGCCTGGGAAAGCGGTAAAGGATGCCCCAAAACCTTTGAGACCCTGCATCCCTGTTGGAGAGTCCAGGAAGAAGAACCTGGCTCTTGGCTTTGTATCAGCTCAGCTCCAGCCACTGTGGCCATTTGAGAGTGAACAGACTGACTGTCTTCTTTCTGTAGATCTGTCTCCTTGATTAAAATAAATAAACCTTAAAAAATGGTTGGTGCAGGGCAGGTGTTTGTTCTACAGTGAGGACATTTTAAGACACCCAGCTTCCATATTCAAGTACCTGGGTTTGATATCTGCCCGAATTATGATCCGAAATTTCTGCTAATATGGATCCTGGGAAGAAGTAGCAGTGTCAGGAGGGTTTCTGCTGCCCATGTCAGAGACCAGATTGTGTTCCCTGGTGATAGTGCCATGCTTGGTCCAGGGTCATCATTTGGACCTGTAGCTTAGTTCTGCATTTTCTCTCTGTACAGTCATTTGCTCTGTTTTCAGATTCGTTTTGCTGGAGTAAACCTCAAGTGACTTCCTTAGATAAGAGTATAGGACAAATACAATGTTTTACCAAACTTCTAAAAAGAGGAATATATACTGCCACAGTTTTAACGACTTTGCAATTTTTTAGATTTATTTCTTACGATCAATAGAATGGATTTTGTATAGTTAATATTTACAATTTTATATACATAATGATACTCTGCCTCTCCATTTCTTCCTCCAATTTTTGCAATAGTATGCTATCAATTTATTGTGCAATCTGAGGTTTAAACCTCCATTAAAGAAATAATTCAAGTAGAAAAAAAAAACCCACCATTGCATAGGAATATAGACAAACTCTATCAACAATAATCCAATTGCAAGATGACAATTTCACCCAATACACATACATTTTTGTACCCTATAAACTAACACAGATCAGATAAATATATTTACTACTGGGAGCCACAAAGTGGTTTATGTTTAAAAATACTGATTTCCGTGAGATCAATCCATCAGCTTTGCCAAATTTTCTTGTAAGTTCTAATGGCTCCATGTGGAGTCTTCTGGTGTTCCTATGCCTAGGATCATGTCATCTGCAAATAGGGATAATTTTACTTTCTTTCCAGTTTGTTTTCTTTTTCTTGCTGAATGCCTTTGGCTAAAATTCCCAGAAGTTACACTGGATAGTAAGAGTGAGCATGCTTTTCCCTGTTGGATTCCAGAACTTAGTGGAATCTTTTCCCCGTTCAGCATTGCATCGGGGACTTATCCTATACTGCCTTGATTATGTGGAAGTATGTCCCTTCTATATCCATTTTGCTTAAAATTTCTGTCAAGAAAGTATGCAGTGTTTTTAAATGTTTTTTTTTCTGCATTTACTGAGATAATCATATGGTTTTTATTCTCCCATTTGCTGCTGTGATGTGTTATATGTTTATTGGTTCACATGTGTTGAACCATCCTGGCATCCCTGCAATGAATCACATAGCCACATGAAGGGACTCCATCCCACACTGCGGGGCACAGTTGTAAAACATGAAGGAGCTCCCCAAGTTTGGGACAAAGGGCTTCAAAACAATTGTTCTGCAGCTTGAACCTCACGTCCTACAGTCAGGAGCATATTTTGGGCTTTCCTAGTTACAGAACTCTATCCAGTTTTTGTAAGCATACTGTATACTCAAAGCCATTGGAGCAAACCATTTGATGATAGGACTGTCTCACCTGAACTGATGCTCTAATTGTTGGAAAGAGAAAAGTGAGTGCAGAATCATTTTAAATTGCTTTCTGCTAGAAGATAATCAAGCTTAAAATAATTATACCCATGGGTTTATAAGACTTTAAGAGTGTAAATATATTCCACACAGAAAGAATACAAACAAAAGCACAAGGATATTGAAATTGGTTTCCTTGTATAAATGCAATGGATATACTCACACACATGCAATTCTAAAAATGTGTTATTTAAATGTAAGTTCACAGTCTAGCTTAGATTTCTACCAGACAGCAAGTCAAATGTGCCTCATGGGCCTTGGGAACATGGCTTAATTACGATGCACTGACTGTTGGCGGCCCTGTTGGAAATGGCTCTTCTCACAGTGACCAATACCACCGCCTCGGTAGGAAGGTTCTCAAAAGTTCACAGAAAATATCAAAATGTCAGGCAAGTTCGATGTGAAATTATTTTAGATCCGTACATATTTTTACAATGTGCATTCTCCATTAATCTAAACTTATCTTTAATTCCAGTTATCCATGCAAATTTTAACTTAAATATATTGCATATCTCCCTCTCATTTTCCTCTATGCCTACAAGAAAATGGAGAAATAGAAACCCTCAAATTAACCCTGAATATTGAACTGATCAAAGCATCAGCTTCCCTATCTTGTGACCATCAATGAAAGAAAACCAAACTGAATTCACTAGGCTCAGGGAGCAATCTGCTGCCCTGTTAACTGATATAGTTCAGTAGCTATAAGATTTACCTTTTCCAATGTACAGCTCAGGGCATTTTAGTAGATTTGCAGAATTGTGTCTTCCCTTCCACTGTCTAACCCAAGAACGTTTTTACCATCCCTGAAAGTAACCTTCACATCTACTAGCAACCACCCCTTAATTTTCCTGGAAACTCAACAGACCTGAAGAGTCTAAAGAGTTTTGGTAATTGCCATTGAAGATGGCACTTCTTTCCTGGCAACCACTCATCTTTTTGTTTGCACAGATTTATCTCTTCTGGATATTTCAGCTAAACAGAATGATGCAGTATGTTGTCATTTTTTATTGGATTTTTTAAAAAATGTAAATAGATACAGTTCTAAGAATTTAGTGATGTTCCTTTCCTCCTAATCTTTCTTTCAATTCCTCTTAATCTAGGGGATAACATATTTTAAATTTATGTTACAGAAAAAAAAATGCCTAATGCTTCAGAAGTTGAACCAGTAAAAGGCAGTAAGATCCTAGGTTAATGCTCGTTTTTATTGTCTAATAATACTTCCTTATATAAACAGATCACATTGATCCATTCACTGACTGATGGACATTTACACCAATTGAAAATACTTGGGTAAGTGCTGTTTGGGATACTTGTGCACAAGCTGTTGTGTTGACATATTGTTCACTTGGTTGGGTCTGAATCTAGGATTGAAATTTTTGTCCCCTAACGTAATTATGTTTCACTTTCTTTAGATTGTGTTTTTAAATTGAACTGTGCTACTGAACAGAATACATTTTCCTTTATATAATGTTACCAAGGTGACAAAAAAAATTATTCCAAGCATAAATGTCCCAGAACATTTTTTTTAAATTAAAACTATGTTTTCCAGTTGGGATAACAGAATCAATGGCTGTGCTGTGTGTGTAGATGGAATCCATTCTCTGTAAATGTCTAAAGGTCATGACAACAGAAGGAGTTCTTCAGAATACTCTTCAGAAGGACAGAAACAAATTAGGAAAAGCTACCATCCTTAGACTCTGAATACACTGTGGTGAAATATGCAAGGTGGCATCTTATCCCACCATAAAGAGTGCACCACAAAGAGTGGGACCTATAATGCTACTTATTCTAGGATGATTACAACAGTTATACCTGCTCTGTTTGGATCTTTTTCTTATTCAAGGTTCTATCCATCTTTCATTGACACATTTTATAGGCTTTAATCTTGAACATCTACCTGAAAGTTCCTTGAAAGGGGAGATTCTAGAGGATTCTTTCTATAATCCAGCCTGCAAAAGTCTTGCCAATGTCAAGGCAGTTGTCACTCCCCCAATGGCACTGGAGATCAGTAAATTCTTCGTTTAGATTCTTCAAGGGTCCCAGTCCTGGACAGGTATTAGGAAATAGTGTAACCTGCTGAGGACAAGTGTTACATGCAGTGCCGTGGCCCAGCTGGAAACATTCTCTCCAGGGGCCAACATTTCTGAATGTTCTCCTTGGCACTGAAAACATGAAATTTCTAACTGAGCATTTCCTACTGAGTTTTCTCTCCCTCTAAGAGAGAAACTACTGCCTTTTCTAGCTTACTGACATCATAACCCTAGCATAGACTTGGCATCTCCAACTGGTGAATGATGGAATGTACAGGGAGAGAAATGTGCCACCAGCCCCAAAAGGAGACAGCACTTTGAGAGAGAAACGGTTTTCTCCAATAGGTAACAGGAGTACTAAATGCAGGTTAAGTCATGGCTAATAAAACAGGATCATCTGCAAACGAATTTGTTGTTGCTATTTTATGATGGTGTTAATGTCACAATGTACATGGGTTTCACATAACAGTATTTTTATTTTATTATACTCTGCCCTTTTTTTATGTTTTTGTGGATTTTTTCGTTTCATTATCAATTCAAGGGTAAAAAAGTCATTTACTGTGGTGACATCTACAGGAACTTTCAGAGAAAAATATTCCCAACCACCCACCAGGACAGAAGCATTTTCCTGATGCAATCAGGAATGTGTGCACAGAGACTAATGCTCAGTGGCCTTCTCCGGGGATTCACCGAGTCTTCAGGCACAACAGTTCACCTTGACGGTGAATCTCCATCCAACGTTTTGTCGCCTTCATTTCTCTCTCCTCCCACCCGTATCTGTATTCATCCAATGAAAAATTCCGTATTTACCATTTGAGCTTTCTATGGAACTCAAATGCTTTCAGTTACTTTCCCTATGTCTCTGGAATTCATACATTGTACCTTTCAAGAGATTTGACTGAGTTACAGGAAGACTGATGTGGCCTCACATATGCTCTCAATCTCTCTCTCTCACACAGACACACACACACACACACACACACACACATCTCTGCTATCTGTATGTTTCCTGAGATATTACTACTGGTAGATAGGGTGATAAACATATCTTCATTAATTTCATGTATTTTAATTTTATTTGGAAGGCAGATAAAGGAAATGTGGAACACACACACTATGGAATACTACTCAGCTATAGAAAGAAGTCTTGTCTTTTACAAGTGCATGGATACAATTGGAAATCATTATGCTTAGTGAAATGAGTCAGTCCCCAAAATACAATGATTCCCTAGTCTGTGGTACCAGGCACCAGAGTACAATGTAACCTATAGGTGTGAGAGATTCTGGTATATGATTGTGTACAGCCTTTGATTATATTCCTGAGGAATAGTAGGTTTCTGTGGATTTTGTTATAATTTCTACTTGCTATGTGTTGATATAATTTACAGTGTTAAACCTATTGAGGAAGAATAAATAAATGTACATTATTTGTTCAATATTATAATACATTTTATACATTTTATATATTACATCCATATATCCATATGTAGTATATATATTCATACACACATATTTTAATATATATAAAGCCCTTGACAAAACGATGGAGAAGGTGCAGTGGGATGCTGGTGGGGTACAGTTATTATTAATGTAATTCTCCAGAGAACGGCCTATTCGGCTGAGAGTTTACTTTCATACATTTCATGTAAGCTTTTTTTTTTTGTGAATAATACATAAAGTTGCCTCAGTTCAATAACAATAGGAGAAAAAACCACAGGGACTTCACCTGCAAGCTTTTGTTTGGTCTTTTCATTCAGGCTTTTTGGTGGACAATTCTCTCCCTGTCTCTAAGAGAGGGTTTTAATGTTTGATGTGGACATTCCAGCATAGACCGCCTGCTCTCATTTGTTGCCTTCTGCTCCAGAGGTTGATCTCACTCCTGCGAGTTCCCTACCCAGGACTCCCCACGGAAGTCACCCTGGCCAGACTACACTGTGGCTCCAAAGCGGCTTCCCTGGGAGTCTGGCTCTCAGGCTTCCTTGCTCTTATCAGACTTGAGGGTTTTGTAACTTTGTAAATATTTATCAAAAGGATTTACAGATGCTTAATTTTTATAGCTGCCTGTAGATGTGGCTGCCACATCAGGGCCTTGACAAATTCAAACAAACTCAGATAGGCACAGGGAATGATGAGACATAAAAAGGGCCCATCAACATGACACACAGCCCATGGGGACCTCAGGCAGTGAGGTAAGGTTCTAGGAAAACAGTCTGTGGAACTCCTTCCAGTCCCATGCTGTTTGCTCTAGAAGCATTGGAAGTGCGGCAAGAAGAGGTTTCTCAAGACTAGCCTTCCTGATTGGGAGTACTGGGAAGTAGAGCTATGCACTGCATGAATAGTCACTTCCTCACTCCTTGCCACACACAAGGCCTACCTGTGCTACCAAGTCATGCAGCAGCAACTGAACCCTTTCCTTTTCCCTGCTCATAAGGAAATTGCACCATCTATCCAGAGATGGGAGTCCAATGTCTAACAACATCAGAAGGCAAATCTGTTATCATGGAGTACTTAAATCTTTCCTTCACTGAGCACTTCCACCTGCCCTTGCCCTTGTCCTGAGGCCTCATCGCTCTTCATCCCCCATTTAGTGACCAGTCTTGCCAGGAGGATCAGCCTCACACAGGCTCCTGTCTCAGTAACCACAGTGGAGGGAGGCATGGACAAACGGGGGTGGACACTGTGACATCTCAGGATGCTTACCAGATGCAGCAGCCTTACAGGAAGCAACATCTGAAAGGAATCAGAAAAGGTCCCCAAAGAAGATGCTGGAAACATCCCATCAAAGGGGATGGGATGTTCTATCCAAGCAACCCAAAACAATCTCTTCTCAGACTGCCGTTTCTTTAGCCTGTGAAGTCTTTTTTTGGTTTGTTTTATTTTTATTGTTTTTTGATACAATTTAGTTGGCAGTGGGCTCTCCCCTGCCTCTCTCCAAATACCTTCCCCTCCATTTTCCTCTCTAGAATCATAATGTGTGTCCACCGTGAATTTTCCCAGGTCTATGTAATCTTATTCAAAACACTTTCCCCTCCAAATTCATACCACTGTACTAGGAAGGTGATGGACCAGCACCCAGTGTCTCTGTTAGCACAGATTACGTCACACTTTTAACAAGATCTTGCACTGAAAGCAGACACTTGACCACATGTGCATATATGAAGTGTCAACCCAGGCACTTTGGATCATCTTCAGTCGAAGATGAGTTAGCTCCCAAAATGAGTGACATTTGTACTTTCAGGAACTGAGATTACTGGTGGACAACATTCTGCATTCTTGCCACACTCCCTAGATAATGGTTGGCATATTACTAGATGAATCCAAACTATTTGGTACCTTTTCATTAGGAAAGGAACAGGTTATTAAAAAAAAATTAGCAGGGGGAGAGGGGATGGAGAAATGGAGAAATCACATATCAGCTGTTTTAAAACTACAAATACACATAGTGTAGTTGACCTCCATTATTCACATTAGCAGGTTCAAGCAATTCAATTCAAGCTATCCAGAAAATACTACATCTGTACTGAACACGTACAGAATTTTTCATTTTCCACAGGCAATAGTAATAGCTATTCACAATGCATTTATATTGTACTAGCTATTACATGTAATCTAGAAATGATTTAAAGTGTGTTGCATGTGTGTTGCCTGGATGCAATGACTAGACCATTTTATGTAAGAACCATGAACATCTGTGCATTTCAGTGTCCCTGAGGTGTCTGACAGTCACTGAATACTGAGACAACTGTATGTGACAGCACTGGCTTTCCATACAGTTGGCCGCAATTCTCAATCCATAGGTAGCTAGTAATAGCACCTAACACAGGCAGGTCATTTCTTCCAGGACTCTGAAATGTACCTGAAAAGCACTGAAACGCACGTCTTGTGTAGCAATAGGAAATGTGACTTGACTCAGATTTAATGTCATCCTTCCAGCTCCTTTCATTATAAAATATAATTCACAATACATGCATAAAATACAGCTTTCTGCAGAAATGGGCAAATGGGTAGAAGAAGTCACTCAATCTTATGTTTTAAACAGTAAGGCCTTGAAAATATGTATATTTATACGTAAATTTTCGTTATTTATACATTGTGGAAAGAAAAAAAAGAATTTAATTAGTTTGTGGGTTGACTAACATCTAAACATCTAAGTATTAATATTTCCCCTTGAAGAAAAAGAGGATTTCATGACTTTTCATTACAACATTTGAGATATAAAAAAGATTGTTGTGATGTGTATCCACCTTTAAGACTTGTTAAAACTTCCTCAGCTGCATCTTTTAAAAAATAGTAATGTCAGTTCTGAAAATAAGGCAAGATATACTGGGTAAGGAAAAAAAGAGAAGGGAGAAGAGAGAGGAGAGGCTATAGAAGCTTCAATATAGGTATAGAAGCCTATATGAGGTACATATAAATCATTACATGTAATGCATAAGATAAATGATAACATTCCTATTAAACTAAGCCTCAAGAATCTTTAAATCAATCTTATTCCATAGATTACATTACCTAAATTTAACACAAAGAGATCATTAGGAAAACTAATGTGTGAATTATCAATTCCGGTGCCCATTAGTATGGCCACATCTCACATTCGAGTGCCTGGGTCCAAATCCTATGCCTGTTCCGCAATTCAAGTTTCCTGCTAAAGAAAACCCTGAAGAGCAGCATGGGTAATTCTTGCAGGTGGGTGCCTTGCGCACTACATAGGAACTTGGATTAAGTTCCTAGTTCCCAGCTATGGCCTCACCCAGCAATTGGGGAGCAAACAAAATGACAGCTCTCTTTTCCTCTCTCTCAAGGAAAAAATTCATAAACAAGATCACAAAGAAAACTGAAAATCTATAGATTTATAAGCTGACAAAACATAGTAGGATATATCAAAGTCTTTAGAAAATGTACTCGAAGGAGAGACTTATGGCCTTCATAAATGTTGTAAGGTAAATTATGAATAAATTACAAAACTTAGAATAAGAAAATTCCAAAAATAAAGCAGCAAGAAAAAACTACTAAGAACTAATGAGGGTGGGGCTGTTGTGGTGGTATAGTAAGCCAATCCTCTACCCGCTTGTGCCAGAATCCATATGGGTGCTGGTTTGTGTCCAGCTGCTTCACTTCCAATTCAGCTCTCTGTGTATGGCATGGGAAAGCAATGGGGAATTATGACACAATAGCTTTGGTCCCTGGATCCATTGAGAGACAGGAAAAGCTCCCGATTCCCAGATTTAGATCAGCTCAGCTCCGGCCATTGCAAGCATTTGGGGAGTGAACCAGTGGATGGAAGGCCCGTTTCTCTTCTCCTTCTCTCTCAAACAAAAGAAAAAAAGAAAAAGAAGGGTACAAATAGTTAATCTATCTTTAAAGGGCTTGATGGAGACAATCAAATGACCCAAAGTAACTACTTTATAAAGATGACTAAATAAGAAAATTGACAAAATGGATTAAGAGATGTCCATTAGCAAAGACTCGGAATGAAATGTGATGTGATAAAGGCTAAAGGTATCTTATTGATGATCTTACATCATTTGAAAACTTGGTTAAAAAAATAGAATTTCTCAGAAACAGCATTTTAATAAACACAGTTCAAAGTGAAATACAAAACTAATGAAACACTAAAATGAATTAATAGTCCACAATGACCCCAAAGGCCACACCGAACCAAACGTCAGGCATCGATAGTATGTCAATGACCAGATATACTTTTTGCTTTGTAAACTCATTTATATTAGCTGAAATATAATATTAATACAAATTATGTAAAAATTAAAATCAACCCCTCATTTTGTTAAACTAGTGGTAAGCATGTATCCCAAAAAAAGACGGGTCTCAAGAGAAAGGAAAATTGGAACCCAAACCACTGATCATAGAGGCATCGACCGCTGATCAAACACATCAGTATTGTAAAAGGCTGAGTAGTACGGCTACTGTGAACTGACTGCAGAAATGGGAGGTTGGCATATGTAGCAAAACCCAGGACTCAACACACTGAATTTAGCACAAAGAGATAACAGGAGAGAGTAACAATATAATCATTCCAAGGGATACAAAAAAGCTTTACCTGAAATTTAACAGTGTGTGTTCACGATAACAATTCCAAGCAAACCAAGAATAGAAAGCAACCAGATAAAGTTTATCTGTATAAGCTTATGGCAAACTTGGAGCATGATACCAAACCATGAGAGCACTCGTTTCCTAAGAGCTAGAAACAGATAGCAGCTCTGTGGAGCACAGCAGGTGTGCCTAACTGCACAGTGCTTACTAGGGTTCTTTGCCCTTAGGCCTTGGATAGAGCAGTTGATAGAGGACAAGACTCCAAATCTAATTCACCTTCTCAGAGATGCTAACAGGAACTAGTATTTTCTCATGATACACAGACACCTCTCTAACATTGCAACAAGAGCTGTTTCAAAGACCTTTTATCAGCCTCTCAAGTCTTTGCAGTAGAAAATGAACCTTGTGTTTGTCCAAGATTAGGCAATGAAGCATTTCTGATGACATAACAGCTTGGACTCTTGGGATTAGGATCACTGTACTTTTTGATAAGCCATCTACTTCACAGCAGAGCTTAAGAGAACTCTGTGTGTGGTCAGTACTTTCCAACCCTTTGAGAAGCAGCAGTTTCCAACACTGAGATGGTGTGCTTCCTATTTAACAGTAACATTAAAATTATCTTCCAACTAACGAACTTCCAGGAGGCTAGATGTAAACATGGCAGATCAAATTGAGGATAGCCAGGGGCCTGGTTTTTCTGACTCATACTGCATCCCCTGGCCAGCCTAGCCCCAAGAATATAAGCCACACTAAGAGAAAAAGAGCAGAGGGAAATAAGATGGATTCGACAAGCCAGGAAGGAGCAGAGACATACTCTTTTTCTTCATTTTGATTTAACCGTTCCTCCAGTTTGATGGTATGGATCCTAAAGGGTATGCCACATTCCACTTGGCTCAGTAAGTGCAGGTTGTGTCAGGGACCTAGGCCAGTGAGACACAGTGGTAGATGCTAGCTGCAAGGGACACTCTCAATGGATTTGGAGTGTGGGTTAAATGGGGAGCATAGGTGTAGCCACCTTTCAACACTGACAAGAAAAGATGTCTTTTGGACAACTGAGACCAGATCAAGAGTCAGAAAAATAGGGCCCAGCACGGTAGCGTAGTGCTTCTCACCTTGCATGTGCTGGGATCCCATATGGGCACCAGTTCACATCCCAGCTGTTCCACTTCCAATCCAGCTCCCCGTTGGTGGCCTGGGAAAGCAGTGGAGGATGGGTCAAAGCCTTAGGACTGTGCTTCCATGTGGGAGACCTAAAAGAAGCTCCTGGCTCCTGACTTCGGATCAGCTCAGCTCTGGCCATTGTGGCCATCTGGGGAGTGAATCAGTGGGTGGAGGATCTGTCTCTCCTCCTCTCCATAAATTTGACTTTCCAATAAAAGTAAATAAATCTCTTTTAAAAAGAAAGAGTCCCTCCATAAAACAGGATAGCTCCAAACTGGACCTTCTGACAATATTGATATGATCAGCTTATGGCTACTCCCTGATACGAAGAAAGTTAAAAAAGAATCAGACTATAACACAACTTAATAATGAAAATGCACTTGACTAATTTAGGACAAAGTGTACCTATGTTCACTGATTTTGAAATAAAATGGTGTGCTGTCTCAAGAGAACGACTTTTCTGTAAAGTTGGATGTTTTGGTCTAGTGTCTACATGTGCACACTGGGCCGTGCATGTTGGACCAGCCCCTGAGCTTAGTAGCTGCAGGCTCTGGTTCTAGTTCAACTTAAACAGAAATATGCCTTTAATGTGTGATCAAGACTATTCAATAGCTTGTTTTTAACAGTAAGAAATTTAGAAATAATCCAAATTTCCCATGACTGAGCAACGGATAATCCCATTTGAAATTAGACAATAATGTAGCCATTTAAAATATTACAGGAACAGACATTTAGTCTAGGAGTTAGGGTGCTGCTTAGGATACTAATGTCCCACATCAGAATAGTCGGGTGTGAGACCCAGTTCCGGCTCCTGACTCTAGACTCCTCATTATGTAGACCTAGAAGGCAATAATAATGGCTCAAGTAATTGGTTCCTCACCACCCATCCAAAGGATGTGGATGGATGCCAAGATCCAGGCATTGGCTCAGCTTATCTGCCCAAAATACTGCCCAAAAATACTATTTTGGGCATCCGTGTAGTGAATTGGTCGATGGGAGATTTCTGACTCAAATAAATATTATAAATGAGATGTTCTTTACCATAATGTTACTGGAATTTTAGATTATACAAATCTTTATAATGGAAGCTCTGCGTATTGGAGGATAGCATCTAGTAGATGCCAAGTGTGAGAAAATATCTGCACAATGCTGAATTCTTTGGGTTGTTAGAGTTGTCCCTTGTTGAGAATCACCATGGAGACGTATTTATCAACACAGGCAAGTGTCAACAGTTGTTAAAAGATCAAAGCAGCTACAAAGCACTCCGGAAAACATTCTCTCTCTATATATGTTGGGCTCTGAGAGTTGAATAGTTTTTAATGACATGGATTTCATCTCAACACAGTCAGTTTGGTGAGAAATGAGATGGACATGATGGTCTGGTGTAGGATCAGTACCCCAATTGAATCACAATACACAATATTTTGCATTCACTCAGTATGGCATCTATGCTTAACTCCTTTTCCACCATCTCTATTTAGGAGTGATGGCTGCTCCATTTCATGACTTTATTTATCTGAATGTGGTATGGGTTATCTCCTATCTTATCTGTCATATGGTTTCATTTTCTGTTACATAATCTATTCCATGTGAGATCTTGCTAGACAACTTTTTTCTAGCTAGATTAGTTTTGGCACAAACAAAAATACTTTCACATGGTTTGGTCTTCACTGATGTTGTCTTTCTTCCAAAATAAATATAGATTCCACTTTGGTGTTGAATGACTTGTGATGTGCTTGGCAACTTCACAGAGCATGGGTGATCATAAACTGGTGAGTTTAAGAATTTCACTACTCGCTGTAGTGTAAATACATGGAGAATGAATAAAAACAAGTAATGAAGTTCAATTGTTTTTGATTCTAACTTAGAGGAAAAGAAATGAAAGAAGCATGTGAGTTTCTACTGATAAACAGATTACAAAAGCATACAACTTGTTACTGGAATTCCTTCTGTATCTAAAAAATGCAAAACAGGACCCTAAACCTTCCAGGAGACACTGTTGTGCCACAACGTGGGCAGATTACCGTTCTAGCTGATTGAATGAGCTTAATGAACAATCTGAGGCTTGACAAATCCACGTAATTTTAGATGAAAAATTAGCAAAGTGAGAGTTGCTTCAAATTACAGCAACACAGACAGTATTAAAACTAAACATGCCGGTTTAGGAGATTGACTTGAAGAGATACTTAAATACTTCATTTCCAAAACACTTTCTTCTCTAATTCCTGTTAGCTTATTTATTTATGCAATCTGCCAAGATCATGGCTCTTAGTTAAAAGGAAGACAGAAAGGAACACTCTGTGAAGTCATGGGACTCAGAGCGATGTTCTTTTCTCCAAGGCTCACTTCTTGTGCAGCTGTCCTTAAGATCACAGCCCATTTCAGAGCCACATTAAAACATCAGCAGACTTTATGGACTATACGATGTTGCCAGGACTACTTTTTCAGAAGGGCCACAGTGCTGGCAACTGCCCCGCTGCTGTTACAGAAGTCTAGAAGAGGGGAATTCAAGGACAATGGCTTGCATCCAAGTCCAAGTGCACTCAGTTTCAGTTGAAACTAGGGATCATAATCAATGGTTTGGAGGAAAGGAGGGTGGGGAATGCGACAGTAGTTTCTGAGATGCCTTGCTACACAAAAAGCCATTGAACGAGGAAATGGTCCTTTAAATAGAAGGCCTCCCTCAGATGTTTCACTCATTTCCAGTAAGCAGTCCTCAAAAATGAACAATGCTTCTAAGGGAACAATCACAGTATTTCAACACACCCATGGCAAACTGGAGAGGGAGCGGCAAATGATGAGGAAAGCCTGTGCTACTCTGACCTTTCCCATGACCGGAATGGATGGATGTGCCCCCTCTGTAGGGCTGCTGATATATTTAGAAATGTGCCTGTGACTCATTAGGCCCAGGATTTGGTGGCAAATACGGGCAGTGGTTACAGGGGCCCACTCCCTGGTGGGGATGCGATCCTTTGGGTAGAATTACTTTCTATAAGAGGGCACAGTTGCTTCATCTTTGCAATCTCTCAGAGAACGTTAAGCCAAGCTCTATTCTTCACTGGAGTAAATATCAAAACGTTTCAACATCTACTCTGTTATGAACCAGAGTGAATATACTGACGGCCTTTTACTTAAAAGCTCTTGCTGACTTCTGGCTTCCATCTGGTGTGCAAAGTTGGGAAGAATGTCACACCTATCCTGTCAACCAGACAAAACCACAGGTACTAGAGATCTTAAGCTTTCTTGAGTCCTCAGAAACACTGGCATAGAACATGCACTAACTTAAAAGCTAGGAGTAGACAGGCTGGGGCTAGTGGGGTGGTATGGCAGATAAAGCCACTTGCCTGCCTTGCCAGCATCACATATGGGTTCCCATTTGAAACCCAGCTGCTACAGAGAAGGAGAGCAGAGAAAAAGAAACACATCTTCCATTCACTGATTCACTCCCTAAATGGCCCCAACAGCTGTTGCTGGGTTGATCCAAAGCCAGGAGCCAGAAGTCCCTTCCAGGTTTCCAAGGCCTTGGGCCCTCCTCTGCTGCTTTCCCAAGGCCATTATCAAGGAGCTGGGTCATAAGTGGACACAAAACAATCCACGTGGTATGACAGTGCCATAGATGGAGGATCACCCTGCTACACCACCTCTCTAGTACCTAACATTAATGCTTCAAAACAAACAAAAATCACCTCAATGAGAGAAGGATAAGAACATGAACTTCCTAATGGGAACAGACAGAAGCCAGAGCTCCCACACAAGAGAACAGGCAAAATAACTGGGGGTTTGGGGAGGAGGAAAAGGAAATTCCAGAGCCTGTGAAACCATATCATAGAATAATAAAATAAATTTTTAAAGAGTCACAAGATCCTAAAAAGGAGAAATTTACAACATCTTAAAATTCAAGGTTAAGAAACAGAGACACACCCTTGGAATGCAGGCCTGAGGGAAATTCAGGCGATCTCAACTAGTCTCCTTGGCCCACCCCTGATAAAACAAAGCACTCTTCCCCTTAGTGGGAGCAAGAACTTAAGATCCAGACGGCAGCCTGCCCCTTTAGGGATGGAAGGCTCTCAAAAACTCTGGGTTTTAGACATGGTGAGAGAAGGTCCACTGATGTTGGTAGAGTGGTTTTATTAAGAAGATCCATGGGTAAGACTCCATGCTGAACACAACGCAGTGTTGGAGGCAGGGAATTTATATCACCACAGTGAACATGTGAAGGCTTTGGCTCAAAAAGTGTGCATGAGCTTCGGTTAGAGTTCAGCAGAGGCATGAAACCGTTAGTCAAACCAAGGTGCCAGAAAGGAAGACAGAACTATCACCACGATGCTCAGCACTGCCCCTTCAGGACACGCAGCGATACAGCATCAAAAAGAAACAAAACGAGTCAGCAGAAATAACAAACCAAAACAGAGAGAGAGAGGAAAGAAAACAAAGTACAGTTACCCTAGAGTGCTGTGGTATAAGGGTTACCCCTCCAGAAGTCAAGTGTTTCAGGCATAACAATGTCAAAAAGGGAGTGTCCCAGCATGAGGAGCCCATAAGGACTCCTGCTCTGAGGATGAGATCAGGGCACTGTGTAACAGGCTTGACTGACGGAGACTTGTGTGTTTGCTGTTCCACCTTTCTCCATGAAAAAAGAGAACACGGCACGCCTCCCCATTTTCGATGTTGCAGCCTTGAACTGTCTGCCTCTAGAACTTGAGAAGTCTGCTTCTGTTCATTGCAAATTACCATCTGTGAGATCCTATTGCTGCAATATTCAAAGTAAAACCAATAACTATTATGATACTAAACAATCTGACATTTCAATTAGAATGCCAGAAGATAAGAGAAAAAGAGAATAAGTGCTTTAAGACACAGCAGTCAAGAATTTGTTAAAAGCATGGGAAGAACATCAAATTACGTATCTGAAAAGTGCAGGAAGTACAAGCGGAATAAGTAATTTTTTTTTTTTTTAGAATGAGAAACATGGGGCAAGTACTGCCGCATACAAGGTAAAGGTGTTGCCTGCAATGTCCCATCTCACAGGGGCATCATTTTCTGTCCCAGCGGCTCCGTGTCTGATGCAGCACCCCGTTAATGGCTTGGGAAAAGCAGTGGAAGATGGCCCACGTGTTTAAGGCCCTGCCACCCAGGTAGGATATGAAAAAAGCTCTCGGCTCCTGGCTTCCACCTGGCCCAGCCTGCGCAGTATCAGACACCTAAGGTTTAAATCAGAGGAGGAAGATCTCCATTTTATCTCTAATTTAACTTTCAAATAATTAAATCAATCTCTCTTTTTCAGAAATGAACATATGCAAGATGATGAAAAGAATAAAAGCATTTAAGAAATCTTAAAAATACTCAAAGAAAAAAATGCATTGCATAAAGGCAAAATTTGAAAGGATTAAAAGTGAAAGCATCTTTCTCTTAAGACGTGGAGCAAGCCGATTAGTCCAAGGAAAAACAGAATTGAAAATTTCATACACAGTGAAGAAGGCAGGAAAAGTAAATACTAAAGAAATAATTACCAACAGGCTTGTACAATATCATATTTTAAAATATTTCTTTGGGCATAAGGAATATATGTCAGAAATTGGAATGTATACAGAGAATTAAAATTGTTAAATTGGTTAGGATGAAGGTGAATACAAATAATTTTCATTTAAATGACTGAAAATAAATGACCGTCCAAAAGCAAGAGCACAAATTTATCTTGTTATGGGGTGCAGCCAGTGATAGCCAGCACCCCTTGACAATGGGCCAATGGAATGTAGCTGTATCCCCCACCCTCTGTCGTCAAGGTGGGGCCTACAATGCAATGCTAATTTGATCGTTAGGAAGCCCTCAACCACTCCTCCTCACCACCCAGGTGTTTGCTCCTGCCCACCTGTGGCTCTCACCTATCATCAGTGAGGGGGAGGTATTGCATTGTTGTGTCACCACTGCCCCCACAAGCCTTTATCTTTATAAGGAGGGCTGGCCTCCCCAGGAATCCCCTGAGCATGGTCCTTGCGTGTCTGTATTCCTCACCCTCTTTTACTGCTTAGGTGGGACAAAGAGGACAGCAATGTTAAGATGCTTTGTATTTCTGGTTTGTGTGCTGCCAGGAGCAGGAGAGGTGAGGCCTAGCAGCAGTGGAATGTGGGCAGAGAGGCCAGGGAGGGGTGAATATCTGCAGCTTTGTGTGTCCAGGTTATCCGTTGCAGGTCTCTTAGGACAACATATTGTTGGGGAAGCTGGGACACAGGTGTTCAGCTAAATGGACTTGAAGGTAATGATCATTTGTTCCTCTTGGGTTTATGATTGACAGGATTATGATTGATTAGGTTGCCATATGGACTTGTGATTTGCTATTTATAGTGGGCCCTGTTATCACCAAGCTTGGTTAATAAAGATTCCTTGATAAACCTGAGACATACTTGTGTTACTTGTGTGATCTCATTCACATCACACAACAATCTTTGTTTACAGTAAATAACATACTTCAAAAATTTTGGCAAAATCAAATTAAAATTTATTTTTGTGTAAAACATTTCAACATCTATGTATGGTTGTCATGGATTTTTATAAACTTTTTGTAGACTTGTTGTATGCAGATTTTTAAAGACAGGCAATAAGATAAACTTACCTTTCAATTTTGCTACTCATGAACTTTTAGAAATACCTTAATATATTAAAAAAAAATCTATAACATTATATCAAATGCCCAGAAGGTGGAATTGGAAATATACTGTTCTACAGTTCTCATACCTTCAGAAGTATATTATATAAAGGTAGAGTGTAATCAGAAATATATAGAGAAAGATAAGACTAGAAAATGAGGCAAAACATTTTTTAAGTTAGCTTATATTTGGAATAAAATGAATACCAAAAGTACTTGATGCAAGTGACACAAATAGGAAAGAGCAAACAAAATTAAGTACTTTGACCTAATATCAAAGTTTAGCTAGCAGTAAAGGCAAATAGTCAACACGCACTAATTGAAATCCCAAAGTAAAAAATTAGAGAGAAAATCAAGATACAAGGGTACCCCAAGAAATTTGTGGAAAAATATCACTAACAGCTTGTATTTAAAAAAAAAAGAAACTAACTCATGAATGGCATTTTCTTTTTTGCTTGTGGGTTTGTTTTTCTTTTCATAAGACATTTTCCATGAACTTTTTGGAAACTCCCTCTTGTTTGCTGGTGAGAACACACTCATTGGACATCTAGAGACTCAAGGGGCAAAAGACAGAAGTAGGGGTTAGCTATCCCATGCAAAAATTAATCTAAAAATGTTGCAATGACTGCATTATTCTCAAAGTTGATTTCAGCATAAAGAACTGTTTTAGGCAAAAAAGGGAAGCATTAATGTCACAAAGACTGAAGCACAAAGATGACCTGATAATCTAACCCTGACCCTGATTGATCTGAAAGGAGAAAGTGATTAAATCTAACATGACAGTTGAAGAGCAAAATATTCTTCTCTCTCAGCTATTATTAAAACAAGGAAGAAAATAAGCAGGAATATGGAAGTTGGGTAAAACTAATGATCAAGTTTTGCTAACTGATTTCTAAAACAAACCACCGGAAATCAGCAAAATGCACACCCTTTTGTAGTGCAAAAGCAATGCTTACCAGACCACCTTCTAAACTATGAATTTCAAATAACCCTTTTATAGTCATTAAAAAGCACACAAAGAATGATTTATGATATTAAAAACATTGCTCTAGAAATCAACAGAAAGATTGAAAATTCTCACACATCTGAAAAATTAAACAGTGAGCTTATAAATAACTCAAGGTCAAAGGGAATCACAAGGGAAGTAAGATAATATTTTTATTTGTGCTAAAGTATAAACACATGGCAATTTGGGGGATTTGGTGAGTGATGCAAAATCAAGAGCATTAAATCTACCAGAAAAAAATCGATCAAATCATTAGCTAAGCTGGCACCTCAAATAACCAGGAAAATAGAGAAAAAATAAATTCACAGCAAACAGGAGGGAGTGAAAGAGAAGAAAAATAAAATTACAAGAAGAAAAACGAAGAGAATCAATGAAGCCAATTGCTGGTTTTTTAAATGAAAAAAAAATGAGAGTGAAAAACTTTTGGCATACTGACATCCAAGAGGGAAGAAAGAGGGTGTAGTTTAAAATACCAACAATTCAACAGCTCAGATGGAATAGAATATTCTTGAAAAATACCAACTGCCAAGTCTCTCTGTAGAAAAAAATAAGTAACCCAAGTACCATCTCCTAAAGAAAATGAATTTATACTGAAAGCTTTCCAACAAGGAAAAATTCCAACGCCAGAAGGATTCGGTAGCAAGCTCTACCAAAAATGTAAGGAAGTGATAATATCATTTATTCACAGAATTGTCTAGAAACCATAGAACAATTAATTAGTTTCTAATTCATTTTATGAAGAAAGTGTAACCATGACACCAAAAACAAAGAAATTTCTATTTATAAAAAACTATAGTATAAAGGCAAAAATCTTCTACACAATTTTAACAGATTGGATATTAGCAATCTATACAAATGATAATGCATTATGACTAGGCAAGGTTTAAACTGGGATCTGAAAACAGATTCAGCCATTGGGAAATCAGTCAATGTAATTGATTATTTGAACCAACGTAGGTAAAACCACAGGTTATCTCAACAGATGCAGAAACAAAGATTGGTAAAAACCTATATTCATACTGAAAATTCATAGCCAGCTAAGATAGACTGTATGCATAAAAAGGAAACTAGGTATCATTTTAAAAGCTGAAAGATTATGTTTACTATGAAAATAATGAAAAATTGTTATTAACTCTATTTATATTTAATACCATAATGTAAACCATAGCAAGCCCAATAAGGAAAAGGACAAAGGGGCATCATGGGATAGAACAAGATAGGAAGTGAGAGACAAAGCTAGGCGCCGGGAGCTTCTTCCAGGTCTCCCATATGAGTGCAGGGTCCCAAGGCTTTGGTCTGGCCTCGGCTGCTTTCCCAGGCCACAAGCAGGGAGCTGGATAGGAAGTGGGGCCATGGGATTAGAACTATCACCTATATGGGATCCCAGCACATGCAAGGTGAGGAATTTAGTCACTAGGCTACCACCCTGGGCCCAAGGACCCAAGACTTGTACATCTTTAAAATGCACTATTCACAAAAATATAGCAACTGGCCTTCATAAAATGTATTTGAAAGATTTACTAATTTGCAAGTCAGAGTTATAACAAGGAGGGAGGGAAGGAGTGAGGGAGGGAGGTAGAGAGGGATGGAGGGGGACAGAGTGAGAGAGACTGTGAGACTGTCCATTTGCAGGATAAGTTCCCAGATTGCCATAACAACCAGAACCGGGCCAGGCTCAAAGCAGGAGCCAGGAGTTTCATCCAGGTCTCCTATGGGCGTGGCAGGCACTCATGCAGCTGAGTCATCTTCCACTAATTTTTCTGGGCCATTAGCAGGGACATAGATGGAAAACATGACAGCCAGGACACACACTGGCACCTATGTGGGATGCTGGTGTCATGGGCGATGTCTTAATATGCTACAATGCTAGCCTTGGGCAAAATATTTTAAAGAGACTATAGAGAGAGATGTCAAGCAGATATCCTCCTCCCAGTGGAAACACTGGTTGGACAATCATCCATGCACAAGAAGTACCTTCAAAGCAGCTTCAGCATACAGGGAGGCAGTTGTGATACTCCACGGCACCCCAGGATTCTGAGAGCACGCCAACACAGACTGGCACTCCAGTGGCAGTTACTCCACTGCAGTCTTCCCCGGTCCCTGGTACCAGTCATGGGCATAGCCACATCAAACGGCTGAAGCCAAGCCCACCTATAGCGCTAGTAACAGGCCTCTTAATTTTGGTGTGGACCCAGTGGCATGTACAATTTCAAGTCAATGGCCAGTGGAAGAGAACAAACAGGTCAGAAATAAGTCTACACAAAGGGTAGAAAGCTTGTGGAACAAAACAAGAGCCAGAGAAATGGAGTTCTTCAACAGCACAGCAAGTTGTTTGTTTTTTTTTTTTAATGTAACCTAGAATATGTAAAGAACTTGAAAACATTTAAAAAACATTGTAAAAACATTTGAACAGATGCTTCAAAATATATATACATGTATATATTATAGGGAAATGCCAGTTTAAACCACAACGTAATAATGTCCAATGTACTTGATACACTGAAATTTACAGAAAGAATGAAACTTACAGTGACATTGGCAAGTATGATAATGGTCCCACTCTTGAGAAAAGTTTTAACCGTTTCTTAAGAGTTACACATTTTTCTTATCCAAGAAAAAAATAAACATGTATGTCCTCACAAGAACTGAATGTTTGTAGTGACTTTAATTCATAGACTTCAAACACTGTTAACAACCAAAATGACCTTCAATGAGTAATTCATAAATTGTCGTAATTATGTGATGGAATAGAGATAATCCACAGAGCACTAACAGACAACTCATGCCTGCCTGAAAAGTGTGAAGGAATCCAGACTTCTAAAAGCCTCAGGCTGTGTGACACCATTGAGTTGCCACATGGAAAAGGGCAAAATGATAGGGACAAAAGGCAGTTCAGTGGGTACCAGATGCTGAGGGCACAAATTGGGTGTTGATGACAAGTGTGAGTAAGTTGAGGAGGCAAAAATCTTTTGGAATTGATCTAAAATCTTGATTTGAAAGTGCATGCCTTTATCAAAATGCTATCACCACATACCACACAGGGTGAGCTGCATCATACGCAACTTACATCTCCATTACACTAACCAAGAAACCACAATAGAAATGAACTAGCACGGCCTCCAAGACTATGTGAAGTCTGATGGATCAATAAGACACGTGGTGTTAGGCAAGGAACCATAGATCAGAATACATCTGATCCAGTCTATACCCAATGGAACAAGCCTTGATCTAGTCTGGTGATAAGGTGGAGCATGTTCGTAAGATATCTTCATGCTCCTAAAAGCCCCAGGGCAGGATCACCCAGCTCGTCAATTCTATATAGGTTGTTTTTCCCCTAATTTCCCAGCCCCTCTAATCTTTCTCATCGGTCTCAGTTCTCTGGAACTCTCAATTTGGCATTAAGAAAATCCACAGGTTTCCTCAGTGACCTCTGTAAACGTCCCCTGGCCCTTCTGGCTCTGCTGAAAAACCAGGTTTCCCTGAGAGTACAGCTTTCTCCCTCTATAGCTTTCTCAGGGGATCCCATCTTCTCTCTCCAACCCCTCTGATCCCATGCCGGCTGCTGCACTGCTGTCCTTTCTGCCACTTATTACTTCTAGATCATTGCTCTTCTGTCAATTGAAACTTCAGCTATTTGAGACACATTTAGCACTTTGGTACCCAATACTGCTCCTTATCACATCCGTACATTATCCATCTCTCTGTGCATGTCCTGAAGAGGTTAGCTCATGACTCTGGCTCACTAAACTGCATTATCTCTTCCTCCCTGTTTTCTTTTTGTTCTTGTCTCGTTTCTTGTAGTCCTGACACCTGCAGAACATCCTTTGGTTATCTCAGTTGCTCCATCTCCTCACCTGGACGGATCTTGCTCCTCCTGCCTCTCACTCCACAACTGTACCTCCAACAACCTTCCTTCCCTAGACTGGAAGCCCTGCATTCTATTTCATGCCAATACAAGCAGTTAAGAAGAGAACATTCTCATTCATCGCCCCCTGTGTCTTTTCCGCAGACTCTGCCCATCCTAAAGCGCAATTACACAGGATCCTCGTGTAAGCTCCACCTCTCCAGCTCCCAGTGTGCTTCAGGCACTGCAGGGTGTCACTACTGTGGTTGGCAGCTGTCACTACTGGAATTAATCAACATTCCAGGAATCATCTGGACAAAATCAACTTCCAATTTCCTCTGCAAGGATTCCACACATTACACATTCCTCCTTTTCATTCCAACTATAGTCTCATTGTCTCCATTTCCTCTGTCATACTGATGTGAAGCAATTTTAGTATTTCTTCAGCAGAGATCAATTGTACCTGTAAGAGGGGTACTTGGACCAGTGGTTAGGATGTGGTTCTGATAGCCATCACACGTCTGAACGCCATGCTATCCAGCTCTGACTCCTCCACCTTTCTGCTAATATGCACCCTGGGAGGCAGCAGGGATGGATCAGGAGCTGGCTTCCTATCAACCACATTTCTGAGACCTGGACTGAGTTCCTTTTTCCAACCTCCAAAATAGTTGCTGAATGCATCTAGGGAGTGAACCAGATTAATTTCTGTCTCTCAAATAAGTATTTTTAAATTGTACCTATAGAAGTCTAACTTTCTAACTGCAGATTGTCCATAGGTACCTCCCTCCAACAGGCAGAAGATAAACACGTTCTGTGCTGAGGTCATGATTCAGTCTCATGTATGAAACATTCACTGATTGTTTCATCTGCGAGATTACACCTTGCCTATCCCTAGGGATTCCAGACACTTGCATGCCCACTTGGCTGCACTGCTCTGATCTATCACTGCTCTTCACTCTTGCTGGATTCCCAGCCAGGACAGCACTCACTGTGACAGCTCAGTAGCCCATGTTCATTTTTGCAAAGAAGAAATTGTGCCACATGAATAGATGAAAATTGGAAAGGGGAAGCATTAAACAGGAGAAAAGGCGGCAGTAATGAACGCATCCCGTTCCAAGCACCTGCCCACCCAGCGTTTTGCTTCCCTGCTTAGTGAGCAAGCTACCAAGCCTTGTTAGCAACAAAAGGCCAGGAGCTGGAGTACCTTGCAGAATCCTCCTCAGTCATGCCCTAACACTGACACTGCAGCTCCTCAGCTCAACATTATAGACAGCAAGTCTATGCTAACACCCCTAACCCACTCTCCCACAAAAACAAATGGGTTTACTTTTGCTATAGATGGCTCTGCCATATAGAATCAAGATGGCCCATTACCTACCAGCAGCTGGGTACCCCTCTGAGACATAATCCGCTCACTTAGCATCCTTTCCTCAAATCGCTTTCCTGGGAAACTCAGTACACGTGGGACAGGACTACCTGGCATGGTATTTAGTCTCTCCTTTTTAAGAAATCCTATTTTCTAAACCTATCCCTCACCCCCTTTTAATTCTTTACTGTTGCCATTTTTCTGCAATATTTTCTGCATGGGTCAATTGCAAATTTCAAGGAAAGTTTTGTTGTTTTTTTTGGTTTTTTTTTTTTAAACTGTTAGTTAGACTTTCCTGAGCATGCCAGCTATTCAGTGTTAGAGGTATTTTATGCTGTTAATGACAAATCTGAAATTTGGGTAATACAGGCAGGTGTCCAAAGGTCACCCCAGTGAATGCTGGTGCTTAAACATGAACTTGATTTGAAGGTGCTCATTCCTTCCATTAAGCCACACAGCTGCCTATAGGGGTGTTGAAATAAGGCCTTGGAGTATGCTATGGTTTGTGAGGCCAGAGACACTATGAAATGGTACAGTTTTGTACAGTACATAGTAAGTACTCATGCAGATTCCATGGACTTCTTCAGATACATTCTGTCATCTATAAACGCTGGCTTTCTGTCTCTGGTAATTATGGCCTGGTGTTCCTAACAAGTTTCTGGTCACTGACACTCAAAGATCAGCTTGACCCTGTGGGGAAAAAAGAGGTGATGAGCACGGGGACAAGCGCAGGAGATGACTGCAATGACAACAGCAGATGAGAGGAGAGAGAGCAACACATTCCAGGTCATAAAACATCCCTAAAGGAGCTGAACAATAACTATAAAGACAGCTGAGATCTAGCATTCCCTCCAGATGAAGTGGTTGAAAGTAATTTCCTCCTAACTCAAGGGATTCTCTTAGTTTCAGAGAAAAAAAACTTCTGTTTTTGGTCTATCTCTGTCCTTCAAGTAGATGAAAACAAATGTTTCATTAAAAATTAATTATTAGTTGAAACATGTCAGAGGTTTTGCTTTTCATCTAGAAAACTAGGCTACCATATCATCTTGATTGGGAAACTTCTTTGAAGCCTGCCTTTAGTAGAATGAGTCAGCTGTTAGTCGGCTCTTCCTTCAGACCTCAAATACTTTAGAAAAAAGTATTTTTAGCATTGCTGATTTAAATCAGCCATCGAAATAATGTAACTGCAGAACCGTAACTCATTCATCCTGGCTCCCATGCTTTGCTTCTAGTGGTTCAACTGGCATGAGACACAGTTCAGGTTCAATTCAGTGCAGCCCAGACACTCTCCCAGTGGATGACAGGAAACCTCTGACAGGCCAGTGCTCCTTGCTCTGGCTTCCTGAACACAGCTACCACCGTTAGATCCTAGCCCAACTTCAAGCTCAGCCTCGCTGGGTCAGCGCCTTAAAAGAGGGTGCTGGCTTCAGAGAGGAGACTCAATAGCTGTCCAGGTGCTTCCCTGACTCCAGTGACGTCTGTAAGAAGTGGGGAGATCACCTACTCCTATATGTGTCAATTTGCTTTCCAGATGCAGGATTTAAACAAAAGATGTTTATCCAGTTCAAATTCAGAGCCAAGTCATGTGTCAAGAGGGTGCATTAATTTCTTGAAGCAGAACAGGCTTAGGCCCATTGTGGGTTTTATGAGCCAATATATCAAAGTTGATTAATGTAGCTGCTTTAAGTAGGGAGCAAGCCTTTTGGCATTACAAAACCCTGGACTTTTAGTGGAAGAGGGCGGTCATTTTCATTGCTAAGCTCATTAATTAAGAAGCCAAAGCTGATGAATAAATGCTCAGCATTGCTTATGCCAGATATCAGCATCAAGGCTCTGGCAAGGCAGGTGAAAACATTTCTGTAAGGAAAGAGCCACTTAAGAAGGACTATAAAACAACTTACCTTTATCCTTACATCTTTCCTCTTTCTTTGCCTTACCTTTCTCTCAATGTGACGTTTTTAAATATATCATATCTGGCTGGTGATTCCTATAGGGTTAGGGGAAAACCCCTAGGGTAGACCCTCCATGCAGTGAAGTAAATGGCATCAGTATAAGAGCCAACAACGTAACATTGCAGAGCCAGAAAGAGACATGGAGTCTTCCTCATGGCACAAGCTCTTCAGTGATTAAAGTCTTGGGAATCACCCACTGTGTAAATGTTTGCTCTGTTGGAAATTCTCAAGCAGAAATTAATAGTGTACATGCCTCAGGAGGAGTATTAAATCACGCCCTATAAACAATTTCTAGCAGTGTTTAGACTGGCAAGAAGTCATCCTAGGAATTGTGCACAAAGATAGAAGACATTTGGTATCTATGGAGTAGAACTCTCTATGAAATACAAAGCAAAGTGGAGACCCGTGAGTTCACCAATGGCTCTGGCAAATGGGACGATCGTCTACCTATCAGCAAAGGTAGACGATACATGAGCAACTTGACAAGCATCAGTCTTCTTTTTGGGTGGGAAAAGCCCAGGGAATGAATCGTGGATGTCTTTCCCAGCAGTTAGAGAACACATTTGGAACTCGTCTGGAAATTCACTTTGATCTCTTATTTCTAGTCATATGCCAATAATTTGGGACTCCTGTGACATCAACTGTCACAACCTCCAGGCTATGAAAGAGCTGAAATGAATTGGATAGAACCGGTGCCAAAAGAAGCTGCAACACAACAAAGTGTTCAAGGAACCCCATTTTAGTCTTTCAGGATCCTAATACAGAGCAACTATTTGTAATATGTATATATATATATATATACATATTTGATGTAGACATGCATATGGGCAGAGTAACAACTTTTTTTTCCTTTAGCCCAGATGAGGATTAAAGAATTATTTGCAAGTATTCTCAGTAAGAACTGGGTGTCTCTATGTGAGTCAGCAAAATGGAACAGGTCCCTGGAGACGCATGCAGAATGGGTCACTTTCCCAGAGCACATGGTCCAGAAACCCGAGACGCATATGACAACCAGGAGACCCAGTGTCCATAGGACAGAAGTCTTAATTTTGAGTCACCCCGAATACTGACTTTGAGCCAAAAAAAAAAAAAAGGCTTGGGTACAGGGGAGTCATTTCATTTTCTGTTGTCTGATTCACAAAGATCGTTAAATATTTACAATTAATCTGACAGGTTTCTTAATATTTGTTATTCATAGAAAATGTCGCCACATTAATTACTCAATAAACCTTTTTGAAAATCACACAGGGTAAATCTTTCCTACCTGAACACTGCTAACTCATCCTTGGAGAATAAATATTTGCTTTGACATTCTCCTTGCCAAATTGTACAGGATTATGAAAGCTGAATCTCCCTTTGTAAACAAGGTGTGCCCACACATGGGGGACAGAGCAGGGCCTACATCTTGTATGCATCCATGCACAGGCCCTAGAGCTAAGGGTTCCGTGTCTGTAGGCAAACACACGCATTTAAATGCATATCTAGAATGACTTTCATGGTTAATCCAACCCTGAATCATCACAACAAAACTCTGATGAGTTATCATCCTGGGTGGTCATTAACTTGCACAAACACCTCCCTGAAAGCGAATTCACTTCGCTGTGTCTTGTGCACCCACAGAGTAGGGAGCTTCCTGCATAGTGACCCGTCCGTTCTCATCAGAAATATGTTAAAAAAAAAAAAACCCTTTCACTCACTGATATCTGTAAAGATAACAATTCATACAGCCAATCACTCCATAGGAAAATACTCAAACGAGTATTACCATATACATACATACCTTATACAGAATCACCTGCAAAATTTTATTCTAACTTAGAAGATTTATTCAAAAGTCAGAATTGGAGAAAGAAGAAGAGAGAATGCTTATAATGCCTAAGATTAGGCCAAACCAGGAGCCAAAACTAAATCTAAATTTCCTTTGTGGGTGGTAGGATCCCAGGAACTTGAGCACCTCGCAAGGTGCTCACACGCAAGCAGCTAAAATCAGAGGCATAGTGTGGCTGTGTCTGTGGGCATGGACACTGGTGTCCCAAGAAATGCCTTAACCACTGGACCAAACACTCACCATCCCGTCTCCATTGAAGAGATGAATGCCCACAGTGTGTAACTGCTCAATTGTAAGTCTGGAGTTCAAGTAACCCTTTCAGCAAACAGTGCTTGGGGCAGCTGGGAAGAGTGTGACATGCAAGTCGTGGAAAGTACAAACACATCAAAACAAACTCAGAAGAGATATGTGAGGACACAGCACAGGACAGAGCCTTGAGCCTGCTTCCTTGTGGTGGTGTTGGGGGAGGATGGTCCTAGGAGGACTCCACAGGAGGCCATCTTTCTTCCACCTCAGAACACATCTCACAGCATTCTGCTCTGCCCTTTTCCTTATTGTATTTGAAATAAGAAAAATATGACACTTGTGTCTGTATAATAAGGTAAAGCTCTCAGATACTTTCAATAAATGAAATCCATAAATCTTCACCTAATGAGGATCAAAACATTTTATCATAATGGATTCAGAATGAGAAAAAGCAACCGGTAAGCACATTTACACTTCCAGCATTGCAGTTAAGAACAGCCACATAAGCTAGTGACCGTTCAAGTTCCCATAAGCAGCTTTTCACACATTTCAGGAGGAACCCAAGGGCATTTTGGACGTAAGAGTCAACTTTACAACACTTCCTGAAGCATTACCAGCAATCACACCTTACATTTAAAAATGATGTCTATTGTGGGAAACTTCCAGGTGGTGAAACAGACTCCCAGAATCAAGGAGAGGGATTGAAATAAACATGTGCAGTCTGCTTAGCAAAACACAATACTGCTTCATCATGACTCAGCTGAAAGCAGAACAACAGAATGGCTAGAAAAGAAGGCACTACCTAACCCCATCCTTGAAAACAGCTCAGGGAATTTGACTCTGCTTGTGGGTCATGAAATGCAATACCACATCAAGGGAATGCCATAGGCTGTGACTCTCCCTGACTCAACATCCAATTAAACACAACCTTAGGGCCACAGCACATTCAGTGCAGCTTAACCTTGTGCAACAGAATCATCGGACAAGTTGTTTGGCTTTAATGCTTTATTTTGTTTATTTTTAATAATACTAATGCCTGCTCTCCAAAATCAGTGATGTAGTTTAACCGGAATAGGGTGGCTACCAGGTACTGTTACGTTTTTAAATCTTTCCAAGTGATTCCAATGTGAGCAGGAGATTCATATCACTGTGTAGTTGAATGCTGCGGAGTCAGAAATGTGGCCCCCCTGGCCTGTATGATTGTGAAAATTACCATGATGATTGCATAACTTACAAGGATTCAGGCACACTTACATTTGCGCATGTCTAAAATGGAGGCCAGAATGTCCACAGGCATGTGCTTTCACAGCTTGGGGAGCAGATCACTGTTCATCATTTTATTTTTAAGTCATTTTTTGATTCATCTTTCTCTGGTGATACTTGTATGTAGAAATAATGTCAGCACAGAGACATATTTATTTTACATGTATAACTCAAATAGCTTGGAAACACCAAAACAGTCTGTTTGAAACCACTGTCTCCTAGTTGTTTCTTTTTAAATGTCTGCATCATCATGTTGGAAAAAGAGGGTTTTAGTGTGATCTTTGCTAACTGTATGTATTTTATGAAAATGGACTGGTTTTTGTCCATTAGACCTCATATTATTATTTGAGATAGTTAGATAGGCATAGAGAAACCAGGACTCAGCCACCATCTGAATGCCTTCAGGGGTGCTTCTTAGCAGAAAGCTGGGATGAGAAGCTCAGCTGGGACTTGAACCTAGGCAATCCAACACAACATCTTAACCATTAAACCAAATGGCTCTCCCTTTCCTTCAGATTTTGAATACTTAGAATACTTTCTATTTCATGTTAATAAACTATTCATGTCATTTTTGTTTCAGGTACATTTGACTTGCATTTTTACCTTCCTAGCATACTAGCAGTCCTTAAAGACAAATTATTTTACTGGTGTTTAAGTTCTTTTTAGATTTTACTGATACATAAACCAGACTTTGCTATCACTTCAAGTTCAGACTCTAGAACTAAGATGTGAGAACATCAATATTTACTGTGTAACTTCAGTAGTGTTTCAATTTAGGCTCTATTTTACATTCATAAAAGTTGATAAATTCTTATTTATATGTTTTGAGGCAGAGTTTATACAAGCATTTGCACCCCAGCCCATATCTATGAAAATATGACAGCTTTCTTAGATTTTCCTCCAAGGGCATAAAAGATGTAGAATATTCAGAGAGTGAAGCAAGAAGGAGGCTGTTTTAGCAGCTCCATTGAACAACTCCCCCATAGAAACGCCGATGTGAATAGCTGCTTGTGTTACACAAGAGATAAGGAAGTCAGGACAGAGACTACAGTGCCTAGTTGTAGTGTAAGAAAAGCCACAATGAAGAAGACAGGAAGGAAAGAACTGCCCACATCCCCCCCTTCTCCTAGCTCCAAGTACAGACACACCACCCACTTGGGGAGAGACAAAGGGAGCCAACTCTAGGCCTTACATTTGAAACCCAGCAGCAGCAGACCTGCAATAATGAATCCGAGAGCTGCACATGGCCCCTAGCCTCAGGCTAGCACTGAACTCTGGACCTCTGTGCCCTCCTTATCCAAGCATTGCATACAAGCCCTTCACCACCAACCCCAACCTCTGGCTATCAGTAGAGAAGGACTGAAGAGTAGGGCCAGAGGCTTAGTGACAGGCAATGAGAATCAGTACCATCTAGAGCAGGCCAGAGGCCATTCTCACAGACAGAGCCCCTAGAGCTACCTGGGCAGCAGGCAGAGCCCTGCAAACATGTGGTATGGTCCTCATTGGGCTTGTATCACCCACTGCTCCATGTGGGCCTGGCACATACACCTGACGCTGCTCAGGATCTGGTGAGAGCCCCAGCTTAGTGTCAATCTAGGCAGCTAAAGGTGCTGCCTTCACCACCTATCCCCACCTAGCTCAAACACAAGGACCAAGATTTCAACCACACAGGAAGAGGAAAAGGAATATACCTTTGCACTGAAAACACAATCACTAGACAGATACTCAGTCATGCCCCAGATCAACCCTTTACAGCTGGAGCTTTTGGCCTGATCTAATCCCAAATGCATATCTACAGTCCTGGTCAATTGGAGTGATCTCCTAACAAATATTACCTGTAGTTCACTGTAGCAGCCTTGAGATGTATGTGCATCTAAGCATCGGGCAGTGTACGGCAAAGCGAGCTTTGGCCCTGCTCCCATGCCGATCTTGTTGGCTTGTGCAATCACATTGGGATAGCGCAAAATGCAAGACTGCTCACTCCATCCTTCCCATGACATCAGAAAGCACCACACAGAATGATTGTGTGCTTGGGTAAAGAAAAATTATAGGGTGCCAAGGGATTACAGACACTTGGATTCGGCACCAAGCAACCCATACACACATGAAGGACTTTGGGTTGGGGTTACATGCCCTGAAGTATGCCAATGTAAGTACTCATGCCGATCAGGACTCTACGCCTATGATTCCCGTAACCCTCCCACATCGATGAAGTATTGGCACCTCTGCTATTCTGGACCCCTCTTTTGAAGCTACTACTAAGACCCACATGATCCTGCTGCCACTGAGATCAGCGTGTGATATCACTACCACTATTTTCATCATCAATTGCTATGGAATAACATACAAGGAAACTATTTACTTAGCATGCAACTGGAAATAAAGTAAAAATAACCCACCAAACTAGCATTCAAGCATCTTCAGGGAAAAGTCTTTTACCAAAAAAAAAAAAAAGCCACTTTCATTAAAAAGTTTTAAAAAGAACTAATGGTGCAGATACCCTACATGTTGATTTTCATGTAAGTATGAAAAAGTAATGCAGTATGGCAAGATCAAAGACACACAATCTTGTTTTACTAACAGACTTCAAAGAGATTGATGAAATGTCTGATAAAGAATTTATAAGAATGATTTTAAGAATGATCAGATGAACAAGAGATTACCGGTGGCCAACATGAGGAAGTCAGCCAGTGATATGAGTAGGTCAAAGTGATAAACTTTGAAAAGAAATCAAGCAAAAATCTTGAAAATGAACAAGTCACACAAAATATGCAGATGAAAGCTTCAAACACAGACCAACTCAGAAGAAATCTCTGAATTTGATGAGAGGTGCTTTGAAATATACCCATTTTTTTAAAAGAAAAGGAAGATAGTTTCTGAAACCTTTGACATATTGCTTAAATTTTCTTAATTCATGAAAGAGACGAGAATAAAAAAAAGCCAATCTAATTAAATGCAACTGAAAATTCCCCCTTATAGAGAAAGATATGACATCTACATACAAATGAGCTATGTGGTCCTAAATAAACATTACTAGAAAATAAATCCTTAGCTGGACACATTCTGTCAAACTCTCAAAAAGTACAAGAAATTTATTTCAAAGATAAGCAAGAAAATAATGCCAGTTCACACTTAATGGAACCCACCCAGACCCATAATAATATTAGCAGATGTTTCAACACAAACCTTAGAGGTTAGAAGTTCTGAAGAAAAGCTGCCAGCCAAGAACACTGCTATACCCAGCAAGACCATCCACCTTTCCAAGACAAGCCAAGCAGAATGTAGAAATCTACCACCTCAGCTCTACAAAAAGTGTTTCAGGGAATCCTGAAACAGAGACAACCGCTATCAGGAGCACAAGTACCAGCACCAATGTGGGACACCACGGGCATTTGGCCTAGGAGTTAAGATGCCAGTGAGATTCCTGCAATCCATGTATCAACTGCTTTGTTGATTTCTAGATCCACTTCTACTTCCAACTTCCTGGTAATGCATGCTATGGGAAACAGCAGGTGAAGGCTCAAGTAGTTGGGTCCCAGCCACCAACACAGACTTGAACTGAGTTCTTAGCTCAAACATCAGGCTGGCTACTCCCTCTAAACTTTGTCTCCATCCCATGGCCTCTTCCTTAAATAAATAAATTGCACGGACGCCAGTAACAAAATAATCAAGGATATTCAAAATAAACAGATGGAGTGATAGGCCTTAAGTATTGGTTACAAAAAATTTTGTTTTCCAAGTTTTAAATAATTTTTAACATAGTCTAGACTTCCCAAATAAAAAATAGAGAATTGAATGAACTTTTAAAAAGTAATATATACACACTGATAGAAAAGACACAGCATATGTAGACTGAAAAAGATATTTCATACAATTAGAAGACAAAAACCAGAGAAGTAGCTATATCATACAAGATTATAAGAGAAAGATTATGAAAATAGACAAAATCACTATTGAATTATAAAGGGATCAATTCAACAAGATGTGAAAGCAAAATCTATATACATCTAATTCTAAGCTCTAATATCAATATTCCACTTCCATCAGTGAACAGATAAACCAGCCCCCCAAAAAATGAAGATATCACATTTAAACTACAGTATAGACCAGATTAATCAAACATATACACAACATTCCATTCAATAGCTGCTGAATGCATGCTCTTATCACCAGCACTAGGACAGACTGTATCCTAGGCAACAAAGCAAGTCCCAACTTAAATAAAGCTATCAGGTACCTTTTCTGATCACAATGACAGAAAACTGGAAATCAACAAGAACAACAACAAAGAAACTCTAGAAACTATGCAGATATATGGAAACTAGATAAAATGCTGCAGAATAAACAATAATCCATTGAAGTAAAAAGTGAAATTTTAAAAATTCCTTGAAACAAATAAGCAAACACACAACATATCGAAAATCACAGGATACAGGAAATCAGTACTAAGAGGTATGTTTATAGCTTTAAATATCAAGAAAACAGAAAGCTCTCAAATACGCAAACTAATAATACATCTTAAGGACCTAGAAATGCAAGTACAAACTAAACTAAGTAAAAATAAATAAATAACATCATAGGAGAAGTAATAGAGACTTAAATGGTAACATAAAAATCAACAAAAAGACTTTAAAAGAAGCAAAGATCTATAAACTAAACTGGTAGATAGGTAGGAGGGGTGTCACACTACACAACCCACTGGAGGGGTGTCGCACTACACAACCACTGGAGGGGTGTCGCACTACACAACCCACTGGAGGGGTGTCGCACTACACAACCCACTGGAGGGGTGTCGCACTACACAACGCACTGGAGGGGTGTCGCACTACACAACCCACTGGAGGGGTGTCGCACTACACAATGCACTAGGGACTAGTATCTAGCATTTGTAAAGATTTTTGGAATCTCAATGAGAGCAAAACAAACAATCCTCTGAAGAAATGGATGAAATAAATGGACATCTTACAAAATGACAAATTCAATGGCTAATACACATATTAAAAAAGATGCTTAGGCTCCCTAGCCATCAGGGAAATAAAGTACCACACCGATGTTTCACCTAACACCAGTGAGATTGGACTACATTCAAAATTCTACTAAACAATACCTGCTGGCATGGATGTAGGGAAAAAGGTAGCCTACTTCACTTTTCATGGGAGAGTAGGCCAATACAGCCACTATGGAAGTTGTAACCGAGTGAGCTAAGGCAATAAAAAATTGATCTACCATAAACCTAGCTATCCCACTTTTGGGAATGTATCCAAAGAAAAGGAATTCTGCATATGAGAAAATGGCCTGCAACCTTATATTTATAGTTGCACAATCTACAATAGTGAAGACATGAAAACAACTCAGATGCTCATTGAAAGAAATGGATAAAGAAACTGGTATATCTATTTTATGGATACTACTCAGCCATTAAAAAGAATAAAATTTTACCATTTGTAACAAAATTGTCCCAACTAGAGATTATTATGCTCAATGAAATAAGCCATAGGAAAAAAATATCAAATGTTCTACCTAATGCAAGGTGACTTCATGCAAAATATAAGAGCAACAGATGTACAAGCAAACATATATGTATATACAGTCATATAGAGGAACTGTAAAATGGAGACTACCATGCCAGGAATTGAAGATACATTACAGTATGCCTATCTGCTCATAAATATAACAGATGGACTCCTGGTGAAACTTAAATATATCTCGACAATAGGATGCTGGACTTTCCACCAGTGTCTATACATAAAATATCAGGATACACTTAAATAGCAGAATGATGAACTTGTGACTTTTGCTGAATGACAATATTATTGTAGTAATGTAGGGGAAATCAGTGGGGGAGGGAGAAGTGGAAAGGTAGAAGGGAAAATTCCTGAGCCTGTGGAACTGTATCATGAAAAATAAATAGATAAGTTACAAACCTCTGTCATGAGAGATCTGGGTTTATGTATCTCCCTAGTTTCATGGGGCTCCCACAATGAATACAAAATAAAAGCAGCTTCTGTACAGCAAATGAAACAACCAACAGAGTGAAAAACTAGCAGAATGAGAGAACATATCTGTAAACTATTCATTTGACTAAGAATTAGAATCTAGAATACACAAGGAACACAAAGCACTCAAGAATTTCAGTAAAGAAATGGGGAAAAAAATCCAAGCTAACATTTATCAAAAGAAGCAATATGAATATCTATATATCCAGCCTTGAGGGAAACGCAAATGAATGGTACAATGAGGCATCATCTTACTCTAGTTAACGTACTTCATAAAAAGACAAAGAAATAACAAACGCTGGTGAAACTGTGGGGTTATGGGAATCCCAGAATGTCATCATTCAGAAAGCAAATCAACTTGCCACTGTAAAGAGAATCTGGAGGTTCACCAAAAAACTAAAACCAGGTCTGCCGTACAGTGCACATAACCTTTTATTTGTGTAGAGCCAAAGGAAATTAATTCTGCAAGTAAAAGAGATGTCTGAACTTTCATGTTTACTGCATCAGTATTTATAAGTGAAGTGGATACCAAAACTGTTGGAGCTGCAAGAAGACCTGTGAGCTGTTATCTTTATTATCTTGCCTAGCAAATGGATGCAAGATTTTTCACTACACAGCTATTGTTTAAAAGATAATCTAATAGCTGCCAGTTCCTCCACTCACAAAATGTTTGCAAATATGAGATCCTTTGGGAATTCTCTCCCAATGGTATCCAATAAAAAATATGGGTTCAGAGTTCATAAAGAATTCTTTCAAATGCTCACTAACAAAAAATGTAATTTAAACAATGCAGTTGAACACTAAAAAGGAGATGTTGATAGAACAAAGCATATGAAAGTGTAATGAACATCATTGATAATCGGAGGAATGTAAGTTACAGTTACAAATGAAACGCTCCAATATGATTTCTGTAATGGCTAAAATTTTAAAATGCATGGAGCATCAGGGAACTTCAAGCATTGCTTGTGGGAATACAGAATGCTCCAGTGACTTCAGCTTAGCATTATCTTATAAAGGTAAACACACCCTTACTATTTAACCCAGAAATTCCACTCCCAAGTATTTACTGAAGACAAATGAAAAACTAAGCCCACACATTAAAAATATATATATATGCTAATGTTCAGAGCAGCTTTACTTAAAATAGCCAATGCCAGGATGTTGGGAGTTTATTCTGCACATGTCCTACAAGTAGATGCACTTGGCTGCCTTCATGTTGGACTCTTTCCAAAGCATGCTTAAAACTAATGGCCTGGGAGCAAGGGATGGGTTTATTTGGTTGCACAGTGCAACAAAGATAGTAGCTGCCTCTGGGCCAAAGTTCAAGCAGTCTTACTGCTCATTCCACAAGATCTGCATTCCCTAAGCTCAAGAGTCCTTTTCAGGGATGCCACCCATGCCCTGTGCAAGCTTCACCTGTTCATCATTATGGCATTCACTGGGAATTCAAACTCTGCTAATTGAGTTCTCGGCTACTGTAATCCTCTGGTCTTGGTCTGTTACTCAGGAATCACGCATCGTCTGTCAATGTCCATGTAGCCAGTTTATCAGCAAGATTCAGGAAGGGGAAAAAATCCAACTTATTCCTAATTCTTATAGTAGGAAGAACTGAAATGTCTATCCAGTGTCTACCAAAATGTGATCCATGTGTATCAACATGGATGATTCCAAACCACATTGATTAGACTGTGAACTGTGATTCCATTTTGTTATTCCATTAGGAACCAAGTCTCTACAATTCTATAACTATTTCAACATATTTATCTTAAAGTTACCCTAGTGGTATACCCATTGCTAAGTGGCATATCCATATTTAAGTCTATGTATGTCTTAGATATAGGACAATAGTGCTCAATGGCTGCACAAACTAGAGTGGTACAAAGCAGGTGAGTGGTTGCCTGGAGAAAGGTGTATGGGGGGGAATTTTTATAATGAAAGAAGTACAGCATATCTCAATTACAGTTGTAGTTACAGGACTGAAGAATGGTCAAAACTCATCCACTTACAGTCATGTTGATGGGCATAACAGAACATGAGTAAAATATCACAAAAACGTTAAACAGTTTAAAATTCATCAAACACTTGCATATCCAATCTCTATTCTGCTCCAGGGCCATTTCTAAAAGATAAACATGCAATATTGAACAAGGGAAATCCTTGATCTAATGAAATACAAGCGCTGAACAAGGAATGGCAGAGGGAGCAGACACTACACTCTTAGACAAGATCAGAGAGTGGGAAGAAATTTGCTACAACTTCCTGTCTCAAGTATAAGCACATTTTCTTGTGCCAAGGAATATAAAACAAAATATGAAAACAAAATACTTCAGTTGTGAAATAACGGACATACGCAATGCATAGAATTATCCTATGTATTTGACTGTGCTCAGTATGTAATGTAGAGTGAGCAATGTAATGAACTTGTCCAACCCTGTCACACATTGGAGAGTGTGGATTCAGTTCTCCACCTCCTGGTCCTAACTCCAGGTTCCCAATGCATGACAATGGAAACAGCAAGCAATGACTCAAGTAACGAGGATCCAGTTACTTGCAAGAGAAAATCCTGGACTGAGACCTAGTCCAGCCTGGGTTGTTGTGGGCATCTGGGGAGGAAACCAGCTTAAGGGCAGCTTGCCATAAAACATGGCTTATAAGGGATATTGTGAGAAACAAGAGAAATCATGAATGTGAAGTATTTGGCCAATGCCCAGAATGAAATCAACTTTAGAAATATTGTATGCAGAGCCCAGCATGTTATGCAGGTGGTTAAAGTCCTTGCATGGACCAGGATCCCCCATGGATGCTGGTTCGTGTCCCAGCTGCTCCATTTCCCATCCAGCTCCCTGCTTGTGGCCTGGGAAAGCAGTAGAGGAGGTCCCAGAGCCTCTGGAACCTGCACCTGTGTGGGAGACCTGGAAGAAGCTCCAGGTTCCTAGCTTCAATCAGCTCAGCTTGGCTGTTGCAGCCACTTGGGGAGTGGACCAGCAGAAGGAAGCTCCTTGACTCTCTTCTCTGTAAGTCTGCCTTTCAAATAAAAAAAAATACATCCTTGAAAAATTGTGAATTGTTTAAATAAAGATTAATCATATACCAGAACCTACTGGGGAAGATGTAGGTCAAAAGCTCTGTTTAAATGTTAATTTTTATTCATTGTCATAAGAAAATTAACTAGGAAACTGAAAAATTACAAACCCATATAGACTCATTGGATTATTTTAGAGAAAAAGGGAGCCCGGTGGCGTGCCCTAGCAGCTAAAGTCCTTGCCTTGAGCGCACCAGGATCCCATATGGGCACCAGTTCCAATCCTGGCAGCTCCACTTCCCATCCAGCTCTCTGCTTGTGGCCTGAGAAAGCAAGGTTGAGGATGGCTCAAAGCCTTTGGAACCCTTCACCTGCGTGGGAGACTGGAAGAGGTTCCTGGTTCTCAGCTTTGTATTGGCACAGCACCAGCATTTGCGCTCCCTTGGGGAGTGAATCATTGGACAGAGGATCTTCGTCTCTCTCTTTCCTCCTCTCTGTATATCTGACTTTGTAATAAAAGTAATTAAAAAAATGTTCATTATTTTAGAGAAAAGAATTTGGAGACCTAGCCTTGCATTTAATACTGAAGATATTGAAGCGCAAGAAAATACGAGATATTCAATGATAATGTCTACTTGATAACTGCTTCAATAGAATATTTTTTCAAAATTAACTTACTGACTCTTCATAGTCACCTGGATGTAGGTGCCATTGTGTTCCCTATTTGCAGATGAAGTAACTGAAGCGTGATAGGCTGAAATGTCTTGCAACTTCCCATTAGCTACACAGCCACAATTGGTCCCCAGGCTGGAAGACACAGGCTCCCAGGTGAGGCTTCTGAGTAGTGCTTAGCTGCCAGTCCAAAGCAGACACTGGTGGGGTCAATACCAGCTCCCAGGTTTCCATTCTAAAACATCTTTTCCTATGTGGCCTTGGTGAATTTTCCTGATCCCAGCCACTAAGCCTCTCAGATGCCTCTGTATAAAAAATGCAACCTTGTCTCTTCAAATTTCAGACTCGGTCATGCTTTATATTTACAGATGGAATCATTCTCCACAGCTCCATCCTTTTTGTGCTCCACTATCACCAACTCATGACTACTGTCGTCACAACAAAGAGTCTCATTATTATGCATTCCTTCAATAAAAAAGGCGAGCACAGACATTCGGGTGGGGGGATGCAGGGAAACCCACATGCAGTGTCAGCTTTAACTTGTCCTGGAAATGGAGAGAAACAAGTGGACTGCACTCACTCATTGGTTGATCAGTATCTGCTGTTGTTGACCTTGATATTCACCTCTTTTAGGCACCACAGCAGAGGCTCCTGTCTTCCCTTTGAAAACTACAACTGTTTTTACATTGTTGCCTAACAGGAGATTGAAGGGACATCTCTCCTAAATGCTTGGCCAAGGTCTTGAGCTCCACACAGGAGATGAGTAACTAGCACCAGAGAGAGAATGCCAATGCCGGCAGGTAGCACCCCAGCCCCCATCAGAACTTATCCTGAGCCCTATATCCAGTGGTTTTTAGCACTGATTGCACATCAGCATTACCAGGGGTTCTACAAGTCTGCCAATGTATCGATGCCTCCTATACTTAATGGAGCTAAGGTGTCAATCCTGGCAATAGAATTTTGTGGGAGTTCTGCTTTAAGCTTTACTCATTTGAAAGGCAGAGTGATGAGGAAGAGGTAGTGGTTGTGAGGACAAATACATGTATTCTGTTTGGTCATTTGCTTTCTAGATACCCACAACAGCAAGGCCAGGAACTGCATCCTGATATCCCGCATGAAAGACAGGAACCCAAGTACTTGGGTTATAGCATGCCAGCTCCCAGGAGCACTCACAAGAAGCTTCATTAGATGCAGGGAGATGCAAGCATCCCAAACCATAGCTTAACCCGGTGTGCCACACATCTACCCTAATTAAGATTTTGTAAAGCTCCTTAAGCAATTCCAGTCACAAGTAAGACTGGAATGACAGTTACATGAGAGATGAGGGGACAGTGCTGACTGTGGCTTTTAAGACCATGTGAGAGGATTCTTTCTTTCCTGGATACCCCAGTTAGTGGGAAGATGGGTGGGGAAAACTTCATGAGGACTTTCCTAGAAGACAGGATACTAATGGTGAGTGTGTATGCACAGCCTCCTTCTACAGAGGTCAGAGGAGAATTGTGGTATGAGGAAACAAACAAAAAGGGTAGCTAAGCTCCTGAAGGCCAACTAGACAAAACAGTTTGTCCTGTGCCACAGATGTGATTCATGATCAAACAATCATGCACACATTAAGGCACACAAAAGGTGAGTCAGCTGCTCACCAGGTGATTGCCAAAGGTGGCAATGTGGCAAGGGAGGCTGCAGGTGGATGACCGGGATTAGGGGTGTCAGGGGAAGGAGCTGGGAACTGGAGGCTCCATTGTTAGTGAAATAGGCCATGCAGAGCCGTATTTCAGGCATCTAGGACAGTTCTTGGATGTTGCCACACTGAGACATGGCAAATCAGAGAGAGTATCAGAAACCCACTGGAAGACTGCACCAGTCTACATGATCAGGAAGAGGCCTCCCATCTTCTGCTCCTCCCACCCCAAGATCATGAAGATGCTTAACCCCGAACTAAGAAGCTGAAGCAAGTACCTTGGGTTTTAAATTGCAAGCTGAGAAAGGGAAACTGAGCAGATATCTAGAAATAACAATTGACTAGAAACATGGAACTAGGAGCACTCAGCAAAGTGCACACTGTCACTGAGGGACTTGTGCAGGAGCAGGGTGCAAGCTTAGCATACTCCATGAAGGACAAAGAAAGACTGTCAACAGGTGCTCTGAACTTGACTCCTTCACGATGTTCAGGTCCTACTGAGATCCTGGTGCCACAGCAGAGCTGTCCAAGTGGGTGCCGAGTTACAATGAAGTGTAAGCCAGCGGCACTGACCTTGGACAGTTTCTCAAGTTAGGCCTCACTTTTCTCACATGCAGTGCAGGAGTGACACCTGTGCCCATTCTGCCCTGAGGTTTTCATTGTGCCTCCCATCATGGCTGTTCCATGAGCTACTCCATGAATGTACATAGAAACTAATCCTGACAAAATACTGTTCTAGAGGAAACTTCGAGTTAATAACTTGTGAGTGCCAAAATAATTTTATAAGGTGTTGTTTCATGGGCAAGGCAATAATATGGCACAGTAGTGGGTGGGGAATGGGGACTCCTTGTGCCTTTCTGCCCTACAGATTAACGAGAGTGGCCATTTTGAAGCCCAGGACACAGGAATGACAGCTACCTATCAGCTGTGATATATCATAGCGTTCCACATAAAAGCCACTTTATTTGATGACTTGACAGCCTTTAGACAACACATCATCTGGTCCATTTAAAATAGGAAATTTATGAAAGAGAATATGTATATCTGTCAAAAACTACCAGTTTGCTTTCCAGAGGCTATTCAGGGCCAGAGGAGTGACAGGATCCACAAACCGAAGACACACCAGGTAAGAATGACCAGGCAAAGTTAAGGACTGTGCGGTATCTGGGAGTCTCATAGAAGGAAAAAAGAAAAAAAGCCACCTTTCCTTTGAAGGAATTGGACTTGGAGCCATGCAAACACAACCTAGAAATCTCAGGACCCTAAGAACTCTTCCTTTAGCTTAAAGGGAGAATAAATTCCTAAATAATCACATTTTATATATCAATTATTCTTAGCATTTTTTTTTACAACTGTAGTATAACAAAGAAGCCCATCAGTGTAGATGTTTTCTCAATAAATAATAGTTCAGAAAAAAAGCTAAGTACACCTCTTTGGATCTTCAGTTCTCAGCATTCTTACCTGAACCAAATCTATTCTTGTGCATCAACATTTTCAAATTCCAAACCAACGGCTTTTAATCATTTGCACGTCTTTGGGAGTTGTATTTAAAATAGCAACAACAACGTTTGGTTCCCAATTCAAGCCATCTGCATCAGAAACTCCTAGGTTGCAATGGGGCACACGCTGTGTCCCCAGAGATGATGGTATACACCTCCCAATGTAGACACCAGCATCAAACAGCTTTCCAAGAAAGTATCCTCTGCTCTTAAGAGAGCCTTCCATCATCTCAGTTCAGCTCTAGCAAACTATTCTGAATAATCCTACCCTGTATTCATTTAAAATATAAAGTCCATTTGTGGCCTGAAACGTTTAAATTAGAATCAGGTGGGAGAAGAGTTAGGTTAAACTACCAATTAACCATTCTTCCCTCCCATCAACAACCCCATTCCATTCTTCCTTTTCTTTTTTTTTTTTTTTTTTTAGCAAAAGCACACATTCAATCCATTCCGTAATCACAGGCTTAATAAACCTCTGACCATAATATTCAACAAACAAACAAACAAACCAGAAATTCCAGTTACACGGGAGTATCAACAAGACTTAAAATTCTTAGAATTGTACTTGTGAAATCTGTTCTTCACACAGCACCAGTTAAGACACCTACATGCCACAAACAGTACCTGGGTTTGAGTCTCAGCTGCGCTATGGATGTCAGCCTCCTGCTTTTCACACCCTGAAAGACAGCAATAGGAACTCATTAATTGATTCCAGGTTTGGGCCTGTCCCAGCTTCCAGGCATTGCAAGGATTCAGGGAATGAACCAACTGATGGAAACATTCCTGTGTGTTCCCAGGCATGCCATCTTACTACTTTTGTAATCCAAGCTTTTAACAAAAACACAGGCTTGCCTGATGATGACGTGTAAATGAGGAATAGATTGTGGTCCCAATGGCCTACTTTTGTCTATTCATTTCGGAGGATCAAACAGAGCACATACCGTTAGGGTTTATCTATCAATAGGCAACAGCTGAGTACCTAATGCAATAGTCTCCAATGATTCTGAAACATTTTATACTTTCTATCTAATCTGTATTTCAAAGAAATTTAAGGGCCTAGCATAATGACTCAATTGGCTAAACCTCCCCCTTCAAGTGCCAGGATCCTATATGATGCCAATTCATTTCCAGTTGCTTCACTTCCAGTCCAGTTCCCTTCTTGTGGCCTGAGAAAGCAGTGAAGGATGACCCAAAGCCTTTAACCCTACACCTACATGAGACCTGGAGGAGCCTCTTGGCTCCTAGCTTTGGATCAGCTTAGCTCCAGCCACTGCAGCAACTTGGGGAGTGAATCAATGGATGGAAGATCTTTGTATTATCTTCTAAGTCTGCCTTTCCAGTAAAAACAAATAAATCTTCCAAAAAATTAGAATGAACTTTGGGAAAGCCAATTTATGACACAGTAATCAACAGAAACAAGAGACAAGATCAGAGTTCAAAGGCAAATGATGTGAGAAATAGTAAATTCTATTATGTGAAGGAGAAAGCTATTTGGCTGAGCTCATTTGAGAAGAGTCCTTGGAGCAGGCCTGAGCCTGAACCTCAGGCAAAGCAGGAACAAGAGGCATGGAGATAATCAAGTATTTAAATTCATTTTTTCATTTCAAGGCTATTCATTGCTGGTCTGCTACATAATCAATACTGGAGTAACCAATGACTTGAAGTAAGGTGTTGGGCACCCGATCCAGTGCCTGAAAGCCACACATGACCTCACACCACGGTTCAGAAATGATTCTTCTACACACATAGCTTTTGGGAAAACATATCACGCTTCAGGAAGATGATGGCCTGGGATCAGAAGACTGGGATATATATATAGGCTGGGATTCAACAGAATCTGAGGAAAACCACTGTCACTTGGGAAGATCGAGTCATGTAACGAACAGAGCATAAAATCGAAAAGGGATCATTGCGTTGCTTTTAAACCTGTCTCAAACACAAGTACTGTGAACTAAAATTCCGTGCTTGCTGGACTTGCACCACAAAAACATCATATTTGTGAAGAGCCAAGATAAAAGCATCAGGACCGGTTTGGGAAATGAGACCCTATTAGCATATGCGATGAGGATCACAAAGCAGAGACCACTGCAACACCAAGTGGGCCACCCCTGTCGAGGAAGGAGGTGTTTGATGGATAGCAGGAGTCACAGTGCTGGTTTGTACTTAACTGGGTCCCATACTGCAGGTCTTTCTGCAGTTCTCCAGGATACAGATGAGCAGCTAAGAGCAAGGAATGCTCATCAGCTCACCCACCAGTTGGATTGCAACTCCGACTTAGATTTTCTGGTAATGGGTCTCCCACGACATTTGATTGGCTGTCTTCCAAACTCCTGTTATCCATTAACTTGGGGCCAGATTCACTTGCCTTCACCTTTTAATCAGCTGCCTTTGATAGGCCTAATACCTCTGAAGGTCAAAAAGCTTAGAATAGTTAAAAAGAAACACCCAGGACGTGGAGAGTCAAGGGAGAGTCAAGGAGCTCTTAGAAAATAACTTGATGAGAGCTAATTGTGAACTAATGGAAAACATACGAATCCCAATGCATTCAAGCAAAACTCATTGGTTCAGAAAGAAATGCAGAGAACATTTTGCCAACTCCAAGATACTTGAGCGATAAGTCATCACTGGCTAAACCAACACACACAGGTCCAGCCCTGTGTCTTAAAGAAGGCATTTTGCTAAGGGCTAGACAATGGCCACCCAAAAACCAGCTGACCACTTAGAGATCGACTTCGGTGCACAACAGCACAAAGATGTGCACCCTTCTGTGGAAAAGACACCTAGTTTCCCCAGGAAATATAATTCAATGACAGCAAATCCCGCATTAATTGGATTAGTCCATCTTCTGGCTTAAAGCAGTCTGATGCAGGGGCAGGGGGGAACCAAACTGCCTGGGTTCAAATTCTCTTAAAGTTCTGATTCCCACAAGGAAGAATGCCAAGTTAAGCTCAACTGAGCCCAAAATTTAAATTCAAACTCACTGATGATGGGATCAGCATTAAGAATTTTGCTGGGACAGACACATCCTAGTCTCCAAGAGGAGAACACCTGGATTAGGACCAAAGCAAATATTAAGTGGCAGAAAGCTCACACCAATCACCCCAGACCAAAGAGGAAATAATGTTTCCTGGGGTAGGCCCAATGCTGGACAAAGAGTTGTAGGCTTTTTACCACCTCAGTTCCCTCTCCATTCATTCCGCAGGCCACTCACCTCTGCTTCCTTGCCAATGTTGACTTCACTCTTGTCTTGGAAGCTGGCCTTCTCCACCGAAGGGACATATGCCTACCACAGCTCCAGCCTTTTGCCATCTCATAAACCACAGGGAAGCAGCCCATTGGTTCTGAGTCACGTGCGTAACTTCAGTCATCAGGCATGTATAACATAATTGGCCACACCTGTCTCCCGTCCACAGGTGGAGACGGTGAGCTCAGAGACTAGGCAGTAGGAAGGTTTGCTAATCATATTCATCATAGCAAGGATAATGGATAGCCTCCACAATTTTACAGTTTTCTACAATTGCCTGTAGATTTTAGGCAGATGTCTATTCTAAGGGGACACTGATCGAAATGAGTTTCCGACTCCTGGCTCCTGTCCTAGACCCAGTCCATTCATGATCAGCCATTCTGGGTATCCGTGCAACAAACCAACAGAAGGAAGTCAGCATCACTGCCCCTCAATAATTTTTTTAAAATATTTGGAAAGAGGGATAGGAAGAAAAGATAACAAAAAAAAATGGGCTGAAGTAAATCATGAATGAAGAGAGTTTGGATATTGCTGTGCTTTGGTTAGCCCATCCATTGGGTTGCTAAATGATTCAGGAGGTAGGCAGCAAAAATAACAATGTTACATAATGTTTCAGAAGAAATGGGGAGGAATGATAAGTGAAAGCAGACGCCAGATAAACTGTGATGTTACACAAGCAAAATATAATGATACAATGATAGAACAGAATAAGAACAAAACAAAGCAACATGAATGCTACAACTTGAAGCTTAAGTCCTTTGAAACTTCCAAGTAATTTCTATGATAAATGATGAGATCAGACTAAGGAAAAAAAAAAGGTCGTATGGAAACTGTGTAGCAGAGACAGGTGGAAAGGACAAAAGATCACCTGGCATGTGTACTACCTTCTAATCACAAGAGTCTTAGAATAAGATGCTGCTTGGACTGAAACAGCACCTAGAAAAACAACTAAATATGCAGAATGTGAACAGCTATGAAAATGTCAAGTACAAAGGACCAACCCTTGTAAAGAGTAAATAATTGGTGAAGTATTTATTCTCCAGCACCCATGGGAAAAATAAAGAGAAATGGGAGAAACAGAAAAGAACTTGCTCAAAAGTGGTTAGGAAGTAGGAAGAACAGCTGGATTTAATTCAGTTTTCCCAAGAAAAGAGATGAAAGTACTGGAGCTAATGCAACTTGACTTTCCAGATTCAGATTTTGTCATTCATTCATTCAACAAACCTCCACCAAGGGACTAATGAGCCTCTCACCTCTTCCTCTTTTCATTTTGACACAGTAACCTGTCACTGGAGAGTGTGTGGGCAGCCACATTCCACATTATTCCATTGTTAGGACACCTGAAATAATCTGAAGTAAATGCATCCCAAAGTAAAATGTTTAGCATTGGTAGGAACCAAATCCTAGTTTCTTATTAACTAAAGAAGAAATCTTAAGTTACACTTAATTTAGACTTAGTTTCAGAGAGAAAGAGCTAGGATTCTAAAACAAAAACAAGGAAGCATAGTTCCTATCACAAATTGAACAATTAGAAAATAATACAAGGTCATGTATATTCAGTAAGAAATAACAGTCCTGTACAAAGAGTACTGGATGGAAGCGACCCAAAAATCATGCACAGCTGCTTATCTTTCTTTTCTAGCTAGTTTGATGCCACTCACTTGGGTCATCAAAGCCAGACACCAAAAGTGATTGTTAGTGAGTATTATCTACTATTCTCCGGCGTTTGTATAGTATCTACCAGGATGCTGGGCACAAATGAGTCCAGTATCCTCATTCTATGCTGGAGTAGGTTTATGTACCTGGCTGTTTTAGATACATGATCATTGGAGAATAAAGCCCTAATAAATTTACAACATCTTGTCCATTTTCTAAGGAGGTTAGTTGTTTCTGTAATTCCCATACCCAAACCCTAACTGGTATTATTTCTGTTACTTATTTTCACGTTGAAAGGCAGAGAGAAAAAGGAAATGGAGAAAGAGATATCTTCCATTTAATGATTCACTTTACATTTGCTTACCTGCCACAGCCCCAGGTGGACCTAGCCAAAGCCAGGCCTGGAACTCAGCCTCGGTCTCTCCCGGAGGCAGTAGGGACACACGTGCATGAATCATCACCTGCAAATTCCAAGGTCTGCATTAGTAGGAAGCTGGAACAGGAACAGAGTCCAGGCTGGAAATCAGACACTCCAATATGGGATGCAGACATTCCAAGCAGTAACTTAACCTTTGTGTCAAATGTCTGCCTCTACCTAAGCTTCAGTAAAGGTGCATACACATGTTTTGTTGTGTAAATTGTTATTGTTCAGCTCATCAACTGTGGCCAGGACCAAACCAAATCTGCTGGTTCCCATGTGTAAGCAGGCTGCCTCTCTAATCTGAAAAGTTTATCACCTCCTCCATGGGTCTGGGGCTGTGACTGCTCTGGTGAATTCTACAGTGGAATATTCGGAGAACACAGAGCTGTTGTGAACTTTGACCCAGCAACTTTTTTCTCAAAGTGCTCTTTCTTGGAAAAGTCTATTCCAGAAACCAGCAGCCATGCTGTGAGATGGCCAAGCCACATGGAGACGCCACAGGCAGGCGTTCTTCTATCTCGAGGCTTCTGTGCTGACTCTCCACCATTCTCATACACTTCAACCATTAGTTAACTCCACTGATCCTTCAAATAGGAAATTAAGATGTATTTCCTCAGACATTTTCATCTGAACACCTCAACTCAAATCAGCAATCAATACTGTGTTCAAATACTGTATGTTTACTTCTAAGTCCTTATTAAAATTTGCTTTGCCATTTCCTTCTAGAATTATCTATAATGTCTTCAACAGAGAATTTCCTGATATTACCCACAATTCGAACATAGTTTGCAATAGAACCTGAGTCCTGATATTCATATTCTGGTATAATCCCCAATCTTGGATTGTGGGCTGGACTGAATGACTGACTACAACCAAAAGAAATATGGCAAAAGACTAAAATGTTATTTTCATTATCGAGCGATTAAAGAGTGTGACTTGCATCTTGTTAGTCAAGTCTACTGATTTTTCAAATTGCATACTCTACAAAGTAAGCTGCTATGTCGCAAAGGCCTAAATGACAAGGAATTAAAGGTAAATACTGGCAAAAAGCCATTAACACAATAAACCCTTTCCCAAAAAAAGCGTATGTCCCAATGTGCAAGCTGATTTCTTCTTGGTGTGGCTTGGAGGTGACAACATTCCAGAGGATGACTGGATTGCAGTCCCCGCAGTAATGAGCCTAGCTAATCCCTGCTTATAGTTCAGGCCCCTGGAAACTATGAGGTTATACATGAGTGCTAGTTTAAGTTATTAAAATTTAGGGTAACTTGGTATGCAACAATACAGTAATTATGTCTCTACAAAAGAAATCAAGCTGCGTTATTTATTGTAGGAATTTCACTTGTATTCGTTCATTCATAACAAATTTGTTAGATGAGCTCTATTATTTTCCTAATTTTACATATAAGGAAACTGAGAAAGATTATACAGCTGCCAAAAATCAGTCAGTAGAGTTAATACTTGGGTCAAATGTTCTAAGTACTTATTTAGTGAACACCCCTATTTCTCTGAACATCAATAAAAATAAATATTTGGGGCCTTGAAACATTTTCATCCCTTTAACAAACTCAACATAATTAATAAATAAGCAATGAATACCTATGTGCTAGCACCTTTTGGCCCTATAATTGACATAAAATACCCATTCCCTTAACCCAGTATACACTCTACACCTTATGGAGTACATCGTACTCCCTTAGTCCATATGTACACAGACACATTATTCCATCTTCAGACCTGTTAAAGAGATTATAAAGAACATTCTGACCAATGGTCATGATTCCTGGCATAAGATTTATGGCAAAGATGTGTGAAACTGATCTTTTCATTTGACCTGAAGCACCAAAAGGAAGTTCCTGTACAGCTACACACTAAATAGGCATGTTATAGGTTAACCTGTTATCTTCCATTTATATGATGCACTCTATAATGTCAACTCCATCCAGGGTCACAGCTGCAAGCAGGACCACATGATTGGCACTGGATAACTTCCTGGATTTAACTTAGATGAGGTTTTCATACTTTTCCAGAATATTGCTTGGCTCCAAAACTTGAGACATGCTTGCTCACCAAATTCCTCATGAGAAACAAACATGTAACCCCAGCAGTGATCATGTCAGACATTTGAACTGAATAAAAAAGGAATGGGTGGAGCTAAAATTTTTTTAGAGTTAAGTTATTTCACCTCCCAAGATTCTGTGGGTGTTTTGGCAAGGACTCAGTAACAAACTGAATGCTGATCTGTGTCTATAAGGAATGTGACATGTGCATGAGTCACACTCAGCAATCCAAGGCTGTTTGAACAACTGTCAGGAAGTGGTGTGTCTCTCTAGAGCATACAATGACCCTCAAAGTAGGTGGAGCTCTATGAAAATATTGATGCAATGTAAGTTTTGTCTTTCTTTACCCTTTGCAAGGTCATTCCTCCCCTATATCAAAGGTCAAATCTACCTCTGAGAAGTTCCATGTGGATTTCTACAACATTCCTGGAGGGGTGTGACAGTCACAGAATACTGGAGGGTGCAGGAAGCGAAGAATCAAGCCATCAAAAAAGTACTTGGCTTGGAACTCATCCGTCGAACTTTCATGCAGGTTAGTCAAGATCTACTTATCTTTTAGAATTCAGCTCTCACCTAACTCCTTTCAGTTTCATGGTTTAATTCTCAGTGGTAAAACAACTGAGGTACCTTGAGGCAATACCACTTTCAATATAATGCTCTCACCCTGCCCCCAAATTGCTTATTTCAAATACCACAATTCCCCATCATGTTCAGCCTGGCAACTTTATGGAACAAGATAAATAGCAACTCCTCTCCAACATCATGAGGGTCCCAACCTCAATGAACCTGCGCTGAATGAAAGGAAAAGCAATTCCTAAAGTAGAATCAGCTAGTCCCACCCCCCGGCCCTATGCCTTGCCTAAGAATTCTACTCTTACAGTAGAACTACTTGCTTACTTACTTACTTACCTACTTGTTTGCTAAAGTAAGGAAACAAATTTGTATTATTTAACTTAAACTATCAAACATTAAGTGCTTCCTCATCATAAACCCACAAGTAACCCTAGTTTAGAGCTGGAGGTCCTCTGTGTCTCCTATGATGAGAACGCTTAAGCCCCATGTGCCCCTTTGTGGAAGAGACTCAGACAAGCCTGATTGAAACTCAAGGAATTTACTGCTTATTCTTCAGTCCACTAGTCCAGGTGAGGATTGGCAGGCTAAAGTGCGAAGTCAGCACATTTTCCCCACCTCATATACCTGGTGATATGGACGAGAAAGGATTCTACAAGGTGCTTACAGGTAAGAGCTGGGAGGGAACCTAAGAGGCGTTGTTTCCGGCAGAGAAAGGGCCAAATGGAAGAGATCCAAGGCTGCAATTTGAAGACTGAGGTCTGACGTGCCCATGGCTCCATGTTTCAGAAGAATTTGTGTCAAATCCAGGTCTTATCATTCAAAAGAAAGATTATAAGGCAAGGTCACCTGTAGAGGTAGATACACAAGAAAAAAAGTACACCTTCAGGTGGTAAGAGGGTGAATATAAAGCAGAAGGAAATAGGACTACCTATGTGAGGTGTCCATTTGAGAGTTGTGGTTATAACTCGAAGGAGACAAGTCACAGTTGCTCTATTTTCCCATGAGACTCAGCTTCTAGATCAGGGTTTGGTGTAGACAACTGAGTTTAATGAGGGTTGTGGCATTGCAGATGAGCACAATGGGGGCAAGAGGAGAAAGGAGGCTTCTGAGAGACTGGCTCTTGTATTCAATTAAGGAATGCATGTCTCCCTTTCACTTCTTTTCTGAAAATTTTTCTTTACAGGGCATTACGTCACCTAACAAGGATGCCCATGGCTGGGCAGGATAAGGTCACGGGATGAAGAGTCTACAATGCCCACACTGCAAATCAAATGTGACCCTGGAGAAAATGGGTGCTTATTCATATTGTTTTAGATTAAAAAAAATAAGTGTTAAAAGCTTTACAATCTGAAAGGGCTTAGGGGAGAGAAAAGAGAGAAGCTGGAAGACAAAGATTAGATTTTACCTCCTTTCCTGGGAAATCAGAATCTTGGGGTTCACTTCACATGAGTTATACAGAACAGCTACACTGTTATTTTAAAAAGTCTCAGGGCAGCCGTGAAAATTCTAATAAAGAGAAATTTGTGAAACATGATTTCCATACCCAAAGGACTTTTGTTATAAGCATGATAGCCAAAAATGCTGAGTATTCCCAGAATATTTTTTTAAATTCAAGTATGCTTCTATTGTCCCAAATACTCTCACACTTCCTAAACTACATTGCCTTCGTTGTTGTATTCGAAAAAATATTATTACCATAACAACAAGGCCCAACACACTGACATTAAGAGAAAACACAGTGCAGATTAAAATCTTGTGTAGCAAAGATTCCATGATACAAGCATGAAGAGTTTACTTGTTTAAAAACAATCTAATTCAAAACTCCCAAGCTCCTTCATAAGAAAGGCAGCTGCCTTTGTCTGCTAAGGCCAACAGCTGCAGCAAGAATCGTTGTATCTAAGAAGCTAAGGAGAAAGAACCATTCTTCAGCCATTCAGGAAACATCATGGGAAGGCTCAAAGTAACCAAGCCTGGTTTCAGGAAACCAGATGGGTTGAAGGGGAGGAGCAATCGAGCTGTGCATGTTAGATCCGATTCAATCTGGGGTGTGGACCAAGATGCCATAGCAAAATATTCCCCATTCACAAGTGGTTCAGATAAATAGAGATGGATTTGGTTCATAGTAACCAGTCTAGATGGAGCCATTGTGTTCTGAAAGCTGACTTGAAGGTACAGGTTGATTTCACCCTGCAGCTCTGGCATGACGGAAGATAGCATTTCTTAGGATCAGGACTAATTCACACTTAATTATTGAGAAAAGAGAGACCAAGATGATGGCTAAGGAAGATCCTACAGTGACCACTTCCCCCAAAGAGACACCAATTTGAACAGCTACCCATGCAGCAAGTCACATTCAGAAAAGCTAAGGAAGCTGGATCTGGTATCGCAGTTTTGTCATGGTAAGAATAACACGAAGACTTGTTTGCATTGCTTCCCCTCCAAGGAGCTGAGCATGCAGAGACAGCTTGAGAGAGAGAGTGGTAGAGAAAGAGAGAAAAATGGATCCCAGTTCCTTCTGGTGAATCTTGCTGCCAGGCCCACTCAGTCAGCCATGGCCTTGTGCCCTCCTACTCCCAGACTCTGAATATTCACCCTTATCTTTCACTCAATTCTGAACTAACCCTAATTCTATTCCTAACCCTAGTCCTAGCCCTAGCCCTAACCCTAACTCTTTGACAATCTACTACCTTCATATGTGAGGCAGGGTTGGGGAAAGCAGATAAAAGGTAGGGGAGAAAAAGAAGATAGCAGACATCATCAGCCTCATGGGACAGTCCAACTGGGGAGGGACTTACAAGGAGGGCACAGGAGTCAGTTGGGGCTGGGTGCTTGACGGTCACTCTATTGCCTTCTGGGGTAAAAGCAGGGAAAATGAGTGCTGGGAAAGAGAAAAGGCTTCAGGATTAGGATTAGGGTTATCTTCTCCCTGTTCCACTCAGGGTTCTAACAGACCTTAATTGGATAATTCAAGTTCATATTCCCTTTCAGCAATTTTTCCAAAATTGAAAAATGGCTGGGCTCTTTTACCATTAACCCAGACACTTGTTTTAAAACTTCCCAATATTTAACCCGATCTCATGACATGGCACAATATCTTTATCATTCTCAACTCTAGCCTCTTACCTGAAGAGAAACAGCAAGTTTGGGCAGCTGCACAGGCACAAAATGAGGAGGCACATAGAATTGAAAAACAATATCCTATGAAAGTGGTGGCAATTGCCCCAAGGAATTACCAGAGCAAAGGCCTGCACTTGAGAGACATTATAGTTTTCTGCCCATGACATAAATGTACCCAGAAATTGATTGACTTTTGATAGGATCAGAGGAATTATTCTGGTTCCTAGAAGAACTTGGCCATGTTTCTGGCATGCCTCAGAGAGGCCTCATAGAAATATACTCAGGTAGATTTTACTACTCTCAAAGAAAATCTACTTCTTACGAACCAAACTGCCCCGAAGCATTAGAAAAAAAAACTGCAATGAGTAGAGAATGGTCCCTAGATCAGATAGGCTAAAATTCTTAATGCAGTTTTAAGGTTTTTAATGATATAGAACAGGGGGAAAGCAGAAGAAATGTAGTGAGATAAATATGTACAACATCTGCCATTGGGAGGAGACTTTATAGAGGAGCTTGGGGAACTCCTTTGTCAGGACACAGTCCCTGTAGATGAGTACAAGAACCAAGGCAAGGAGCAGCTCAAACCAAGCCAGGATTCAGTACCCACCGGCATACATGTGGGTCAAGTCTTGGGGGTGGGCCAGGATAAGCCAGTTCATAACATCCACTGGCAGATCTCAGAACCAGGATGGTAGGTAGGAGGGGCCAAGTTGGACTGCAACTCCAGCCATTTCACATTAGGGTTGGGACTGGGGACTGGCTAGGTTGGGCTAGGCTGCAGCATCCACCAGTAGGAACTGGAGCTGGGGGCACGCTGGACCAAGCCAGGCTGCAGCATTCACTGGTGGATGCTAAGGTGAGGCAAGCCTCACCTCACTGTCATCCTGGGGCAGTGGGTGCTGGGTCCATGAGCCCCAGGGGCAGAGGATCCAGCAGGGTTCAGGTCACCTGGCCTGGGTCATTGGGCTTCCCTGCTTAGTGGGTGCCAAGTCCATGAACCCAAGGGTGGTGAACTTGGTGCGTGACAGAAAACAAAAAACTAAAAGCAGAGTTACAGAGACTCTTCTATCTGGTAGATTATTCCCCAAATGCTAGCAACAGCCAGGACTAGGTTAGGCAAAAGGCAGGAATCAGAAACTCTACCCAAAGTCTTCTAAGCAAGAATCAGGGACACAAGCACTTGAATCACCATCTGTTACCTCCAAGGATATGCTGGCAGGAAGCTGAGTTGGAATCTGAGTACCCAGGACTGGAACCAACACTATATTATAGGGTATGGGCATCCCAACAGCAGCTTGATCCTCTGCACCACAATGCCAGCCCCTTTATTCTTTTTTTTTAAGATTTATATTTTTTAATTGCAAAGTCAGATATACAAAGAAAGGAAGAACTTCCATCCATTGACTCACTCCCCAAGTGGTAGCAAGGGCTGGAGATGTGTCGATCTGAAACCAGGAGCCCAGAGACTCTTACGGGTCTCCTATAAGAGTCCCTACACCCTACACCCTACATGCAGGTGCAGGGTCCCAAAGCTTTGGCCTGTTCTCGACTGCTTTCCCAGGCCACAAGCAGGAAGCTGGATGGGAAGTGGAACACCTGGGATTATAACCAGCACCCATATGGGATCCCAGTGCGTGCAAGGTAAGTATTTCAGCCACTAGGTTACTGTGTCAGACCTGACCCCTTTATTCTTACCTTACCAAGAAATATGTGACAGCTGTTCTCTCACCAAATCCATGACCGGGGTATAGGGAATCAGGAGACATTCAGGACCTCAGAGACTAAAGGCAATACCAAGTTCCTCTCTCTCTTGAGATTCTCTGGGTGAGGGTGCATATTTAATTGTCTTCACTAGATTTCTGAAACTGAAAAATAAATTCCTGCAGCATCAAGTTCAAATCCTTCATGTTCTGAATTCATCAAATCATGTCTTTTTTTCTATGTTCTATCTCACTTTTGCATTCCACAAATTTCTATTTAGTTGAATGGGAAACTCAGTTGCAAGGTGGCATTTGGCACAGTAGTCAGGACTCCACATAGGACACTCAAATAGTGCCCGGCACAGTAATCTAGTGGTTAAAGTCCTAATCTGACATGCACTAGGATGTTCTATGGGCACTGATTTGTGTCCAAGTGACCCCATTTCTCATCCAGCTCCCTGCTTGTGGCCTGGGAAAGCAGTCGAGGACAGCCCAAAGCTTTGAGTTCCTGAACCCATTTGGGAGACCTGGAAGAAGCTCCTGGCTCCTGGCTCTGGATCAACTCAGCTCTGGCCATTGTGGCCACTGGGGAGCAAAACAGTAGATGAAAGATCTTCTATCTCCTCTCTGTACATCTGATACCCACATGCCATATCAAAGTGACTGGGCGTGAGTACCAGCACTGCTCCTGATGGCAGCTTCCGGCTGAGGTGCATCCTGGGAGGCAGATGCCGATGGCTGAACCAGCTGGATCCCTGCCAACAATGTGGGAAACCTGTTTCAAGTTCTTGGTTCCTGGCTTTAGCCTGGCTTGGCGTTGGCTGTGTTTAGGAATTTAGGAGTGAACTAGCAGATGGAAATGCTCTCATTTTGTCTCTTAAAGGAACTAATGAATTACTAAATGGATCAGTTCATGAATGGAAGTACTGTATTTTACACACACAGCATAACCGTCACAATGATCAACAATGCACTGCATGCCCAAAAGTTGTTAGGAGAGTGGGTATTAAGTGTTCTTGCCATATAAACAAGAGAAGGAAACCAGGGTGGAGGAGATGATACAATCAGCCCCTCATACTGGCTATAAGCACTTTTACATCAATCAAGACAGCATGTTGCATGACCAGCAACATGGCATAGTGGGCTAATTTTACCCTGCCTATGACACCAGCGCCCCATATAGACATGGGCTTGTATCCTGGCTGATCCACTTCCTATTCAGATCCCTGCTAATGGCTTTGGAAATCAGTGGAGAATGACTCAAGTCCTTGGGACTCTTCATCCATATGGGAGACCTTGAAGAAACTCTTGGTCCCTGGCTTTGGATGAGTTGGGCTTCAGCCACTTTAGCTATTTGCCAAGTGAAAGGTGGATGATCTCTCCATCTCTCCTTTAACTCTGCCTTTTAAATAAAAATGAATCTTTTTAAAAAAAAAACATGTTGCATACACTGAACACACACTTTTAGTCAATTATGCCTCCATGGATATGAGTAGGGGAAAAGCGGGATGTGTCCATCACATCCAAAAACCAATGGAGCTAAGTGTGTTTCTGTGCAGCCACTGGTAGCACTTGGGCTCTGCAGCCATCAATGCTAAGCAGCCACAGGGAGACAAGGTCAACATAGGAGAGGTGGAGAAGAGGTTCTTGGCCTTGTCCATGAGTGTCTTCCTCCTCCCATCACCCACTCTGCCTAAATGCCACATACTGAGAGACATGGGGTAGGGACTCTGCAAGGTCCTCTTCTGTTTTCCAGACACAAAGTGCAGCCCAGTGCTATGTGCACAGGAAGAAAGCAGGCAAGAATGGTGGAAGAAAAGCAAAATCATGACTTAGGGAGAGAGGCAGCAGCTGCAGAACAACAGAAGGAAAAGACACAGAATAAGATAGGAAACAGCACATTGGGCAGCACCAAGAAGTGACTGCTAACTCTTGTTAGCACTAATCATGCTTAGTGAATACTTACAATATGCCAGTACTTTATCAAATGGGTTATATATGCTAGTCTTCATTTATTCATTCACAAATATTTAACAGACAAAATCCCTTCTTTCCTGAGGTTGACAGAACTTCCCACAGTTTCCTAAAATAAGTAGGAAGGTAGAAGACAGGTGGTCACTGGGAATGCGGTTATGGTGCAGTGAGTTAAGGCACCACTTGGGTCAACTTCTGGTTTCTGATCCAGCTTTCTCAGTGAATGATCATTCAAGCACTTGAGTTCCTGTCACCTTCATGGGAACATTGCGTGGTGTTCTGACCTCCTGGTTTCAGTCTGGTCTTGTCCCACATGTTGCAGTAGATGAAGATATTCTCTCATACCCTCCCTCCCTCCTTCCCTTCTTCCCTTTCTCTGTCTGGCATTCTGCCTTTCAAATTAATAAAAACTTCACACATAATTATTATATAAAGTCTAATCTCATATGTCTATAAATATATATATGTGTATATATGTATATTTTTAAGTTTTATCTATTCAACCCTTTGTAAAAAGAGACCTCAATGGCTGGAGTTGAGCCAATCTGAAGCCAGAAAACCAAGAGCTTTTCCTAGGTCTCCCACATGAGTGTAGGAGCCAAGGCTTTGGGGCCATCCTCTACTGCTCTCCCAGACCACAAGCAGGGAAGTGGATGGGAAATGGGGCAGCTGAGACATGAACCAGTGCCTATATGGGATATCAGGGCATCAAGATGAGGACTTAGCCACTGAGCCATCACACTGGGCCTCAACTCAGAAGTGTGGCCAAATGAAACTGCATATAGTGCTGCCTTCCTGTTGGTCAACAACATCAGGAGGGCACCTACACACACTGATAGAAGAGGCAGCGGGAGCAAGGTGATGTGCAGCTCTTCAGAAATCCATGCTGGAACTCAGTGTCTACTGGTGTCAGGGTGGCAGCCTCAAATAGAGAGTACTTCACACTCTGGATTATCAAGGGCTGTCAATCAGGCCACGGTGTTGGGTTTTGGCTTGGTTTTTGGCTTTTTTGTCCTTGAGTGTTGGGTGTTAAGCATGTGCCAGCACATACTCACATAAATGAGGTGATCAGTGTTAGGGCTCAGAGGGCAGGAGGCAGGAGTGATTCCTTGACCTGTGAAGCAATTCAGCCATTGTGAGATAAACCCATTGCTGCTGAGAAGAGCACGCTAGGGAAGGCAGGCAGGAGCGTTCTGTGTAGGTATAGGAGAGTCCAAACATCCATTGTGCTACAAAGTCTTTTGCCTTCGTTGAAGAGAAAGAGCAGTCAGCTGTGTTATGTAAGAGAAAAGATTCTGGGCAGAAATTTTCAAGGCACTGGGAGGCCAAAACAAGCAATTGGCTTATTCCAAGGTTTGCTCTTTAACGCCAAAGTCAATTTCTTATTCCAAAATGTATTTCTTTAAATAGCACTTTAATTTCTAAATGTAGAAATGAAGAAAGAAGCACATACAAAATTGAGTTTAACCCACAGCCTAGTTGCATACATATCACAGTCTAAATCACCAACAAAACCCATAAACATTTCCTAATTCTTCTAATTATTCTCTCTAATCAAAGATCAAAGTTTTCATCAAAACTGAGGGAATTAAGCTGAGCAGGGTGGAGCAATAGTACAAACAACCACAAGAAAACAAATGTCTATCATAAAATTCCCATGCTCCGAGCTTGGAAATCTACAAGCTGACTCAACCTGTGCTAGGTCCTGGGGATACATTACATCTGACATCATTCTGGCTGAAATTATAAACTTTCTACCCATTAACTTAAAATGAGAGGAGACATTTGGAGTATTTAAGCTCATTTGCACTGATGCCAAAAGTCTTGGCTGGTGTTTTTCCAGGCTCCTTTAGCAGAAGTTTTATTGTGACTTCCCAAAACACGAACAGCGACCACCTGACATAACAAGTAGGGGGCTGCAGAGTGGTTTCATTGGTGGTACCTGCATTCTTTCTATGGATGTAGAATCCTTGGAGGTTTTAGTTAAGTCAAGGTCCACTATGATAATGTGTAACAGTATAGACTGAAGCAGAAACTTCAGAGATAGCCAAAATATTGGCTTTCTCTCAGTCTGCTACTCGTTAGCATGATGGCTTTGGACAAGCTACTTTGCCAAAGTTTTGCTTTATTTTTAGAAGTGGCATTGACAATACCCCTCCCTACATAGATGAGAATTTGTGTGTTTAAAGTGAATAAAAGAGAGTCTCATCAAGAATAAGCCTGGTTAAATGTTATTCCAGTTCTTTCAGTCAATCCCTCCTAATCAAGTCCATGGACTAACACAAAAGCCCTCGCACCCAAGGGCTATTGAGCATGTCCACTCCTACAGCCATCTTGCATTCTCTCGCACGCTTCTATTCCCAATTCTTAATCTTCCCAATTGTGTTCTTAAAACTGCAAATTCATTCACTTTAGTCCTTGTGGAGACAGTCTTTGTCCTCATCTACTTCACTGGTTTACATGCAACTTATTGTTTATCACTGAGTACAAGAATATTTCCACAAGGACTAAAGTGAACGAATGTCAAGGATTTTTGGAAAGATTGGTGAACACAGGTCATTGAACAAACTACTGCAAAGACATGAAGTGTTGGTGACTTCACTAGGAATACTTTAACTCTTTAAGGACATACATATATAATTGTTTCACAAGTGTCACTTACCTAGCCCTTTGCTTAGAAAGTGGAAATAAGAGAGAATGGAAACATAGATAAACAAATGAACAAAGTATACTGACTGGAACAATGCCAGGGTTGTGAGTTATGAACAAAATGGAGTATCCAGTCTATCTCTCTTACATATCACAGTTCTATGGCACTAGCAAATGACACAGCTTCAGCCCATAAGTGAAATGTAGAAAAACCCTTGAAGGCATGGGACTTAATTTGAATATCTGGTGCATTTTCTAACTCTTTATCACTGTCAGTTTGCATAGGCAGTAATGATGCATGCAAAATAAGAGAAATTCCTGCTCTTATAAAATGAAGCGTTAGGGCACAAATTTCAGAAGAGGCTCCTTTATTTGTTCATGTCATGTGACAAGCAGCTCTAGGATAATGCCTTCTTCAGCAGGAATGGACGGGACCAAGACAGACCAGACATAAACCTGCAAACAGGCCTAGAGGACAGTCTAGCTTCATTTTCTGGCCATTTCCATAATACTATGGTGAATGTACATGGCTCATGGAGATCTAGAATTTTGGTTCCAGACTAATTTGCTTGAATGTTCCTAGATGTCATAGGTGCTCAGCAAAAGTATTCAGAATCTTAATGTGAACTGACACATTCCAGACTCCTTGCCTGAAGATTTCAGCTTTGTCAGGGTAACCCATACATTAAGACCTTGTGAAACTTATTGTAAAGGTTTTCCTTAGAGGCTGCCTCTTTCTGTCTTTGTCTCACTATTTAATTCATCATTTTTCAAATGTTGTAATATTGCCATTAGTGGAGATTATGATCTAATGCTATTAATCAAAGCCTTGGGCACTGGGCAAGCTGCTAACAAAATGAATTGAGCAGCATCTACTTCAATCTGTTAAGTTCAAATGAAGCTTCAAAATGTCATGGTAAATTGCTTAATCATTTTAAGAATGTGTTGCTGCTCCACTATTCCTAATTTTTGCACATGAGAGAGTTAATTTAGCTTTAATCACTTCCATTTCTCCTTCCATTCCCCTGAAGGCTACAGTAATTCTGCACTATCACTACCACAAATCCAAACAACCGACTTAATTGAAAATCAAATATCGTAAAGCAGCACTAAGTGACAGAACAAGGAGTTCAAATCAACCAGGATCTCAAGGATCCATTTGCAAAAATGAAGAACATAATGCAAGTGTACTTCAAAAAGTTTCTGGAAGGATAGAATTAAAAGACTGATTTTGGTACCTAAAAACTTTGAAACCTATATATTGTCACAATGTATACGCTCTGTGATCTTTATGAAGACCACTTGTACATGTGGATTTCCAGAACGTTTTGCACCACATTCCCTTAATTACATTTCCCATCAACGTTTGGACTTCCCTTAGATATGCAACTTTTTCCATTTTATCATTTTCATAATAAGCTAAATATCAGTATGAATGTTGACAAAATTAAGGGCAAAAGATGTCAAAAGGCCTACCAGCAAAGTGGTCTTGAGCCATCAGGACATACTAGTTCCTGTGTACTTTGCTCACTTGATAGCTTGGGCTTTTGCACAGGGCCATGAACAGCAGAGAGACTCATGAAACACACGTCTTTATATATACATTCAAGGACAACCAACACTTCCAAAAAGCTAGACAATGATCCAGAAACATGACAGGTGACCTTCAGTGTCAGACCTATAAGCACTGGACACAAAGCCATGGCACAGCCCTACTGGTCGGAGCAGAGTCAGTCCTCACAGGCTTCACAACCAAAGCACACAGGGAAGTGGAGCCCTGTGTGCTCCCACAACAGGTCTGTGACTCCTCCAAGAGATGGGCTGTAGGGGAACCAGCAGAAGACAAGGAAGCTAGCTGCTTGAGAAGGCTCTCCTCTGCACATTCAGGCCATCCTTTTGTTCCTGAATGCCCCAAAGCCAGAGAAATTACAGGTCAGTCTCAACTCAAATTTTTCATGGAGACAACACATTGCCCAAATTGTGTGCTTTTTTGGCACAGATTCCCTGGTGTCTAGCAGCATTATACTGTTGATACCGTGTTCTAAATAAAAATACAGTTCTTTTTATTTCAAATGCAGATGGAACATTCTCATAGATGTTGAATATTAAACATGTGGACAATGGAATAACCCTGAGTCCTCATTCAAAAAATTGGAGAATCCTATTTTCTACTAATTCTGTGACAGTAAAGTAGGGAATCCCAATTTTGCAGGGGGCTTGTTTGGTTGGTTTGGAGGTTTTTGTTTTGCTTTGCTTTGTTTCCAACAGAGCTGCTTTGGGGAGCCATGCGGGCCATGGGATAGTAACAGACACAATTCCGCATCCTGAGAGGTGAGCTCCCAAGGGCAGGGTATTGCAGAGGTCTATTCACCTGCTTCACTGGTACCTAAAGAAACATGTCTACCACATGGCTACCCAATGGGGCCTGCAGTGGACATCTACTACCATAGCAGAGAATGGAGAACAGAACACATGGACAACCACCCCAACCCAAACGATGACAGAAAGTATCTGGGTGAATGGAAACTGTAAGGCCGACTGTGTCAGCCAATGGACATTGGAAAGGATTCCTCATCCATAGATCATTAAGAGTGACAGCATTTCAGAACTGTCACAACCAGCAGGCCAAACCCTCGCAGTGTGTGCCACACTGTGACCCTGGGTTGATATCAGGTGGCCATTCTCCACTCTCTAGGATGGTGTGGAGGCTGGGTATGGCTTCTCCCCTTTACTCCCCCATCCCTCCAGAAATGGGAAGAAGTAGTAGAAAGTTTGGAAACAATGACTACAACTACTTTTCCCTAACCCTCAATCCTTCCCACCCTGATCAACTATGTAAACATCATCTAAAATAATACAAAATGTGAAAAAATACATGATTTAAAAATGTTCATGTTATCCTTTTTAAATATTGGATTTTATAACTATATACGAAGTTATATTGACCTAAAGGTTTTTGGCATTGTGTATTTACACCATTTTATTATTATTCTGTTGCTGCTCAGAAATAGATTTTAGAAGTCTAAAGTATATTTCTTCTAAATGGCATGTGACTATGTTTTAATTTTATGCATACTAATAAACTGTTATTTTAGTTCTATTGTGAATAAAACAGAAATATTTATTAGAATTCCAGTCAAAAGAACTAGCCTCAAATCCCAGCTATAACTGTCACGAGAGAGTTGCATAAAAGTCTCAGATTGGCCTTCACATTCTCTTCTGCAGTGTTCCCAGTGCTGTGGCCATTCAGGCCTGGGACTCCAAATGTCAGATCAACAAGTGATGCATTCAAACATGAATGACCTGAATCATCTCGCTGTAGTCCCTGGGGGAAGCTAGTATCCCAGGGCACTTGGACCTTGCCTGTCCATTTAATCCAAAGAGTATACATTTCCCATTGCCTAGATGTATGTCTACTTTGTAATACACGAATCTTGCCCTGAAGGACTAGCTTTCTTGAGTATTCCTAACAATAATTGGAAAGTTCTCATTATGATGACAGGAAATTCTACTAGTAGTTCTATTGATAATTACTGTAATAACTTGCCACTGGTCAGCAAATTAGAGCTTCAAAAAAACATTTCACCAAGCAAGTAAGATGCCTGTATCTCATTTTAGGGGACTTTGGTTGGATTCCAACTCCATGCTAACATAGGCCATGGAAGGCAGTGGTGAAGGCTCCAGTAGTGGGCCCCTGCAGCTAACAAAAGATTCTTGGCCTGAGTTACTAACTCCTGGATCCAGCCTTAGCCATTGCAAGCATCTGGCCAGTGAATTAGCAGGTGGCATATGTGTCTGTCTCTCAAAAGCAAATAACAAAATTTAAGGCTAGAATATAAATATGTATATATCCTAATAAATATATCAATATATATCCTTATATATAAACATGTAAATCCTTAGTCCTTATATAAATTCATATATCCGTATGTTTGTATGTATATGAAATGCTTGTATAAATTAATTTGTATTTACACATTAATTTTAAGTATATGTATATATATACATATCATGCTGTACTAACTCACATATAAATTAAATTGCTCATTAGTCAAAGATGTATTGGGTAACTTGTGTGCTCCACTCACATTGCTAGGCAAATAGGGTAACAGGGATGACAAAGGCACTGTCTCTGTCCTGGAAAAGTTTAATACTAGAGGAGGCGAAGCTATAAGCAAACAGGACTGTAACAACAGTCACACTATTTAACACTTGCCTGTTTTCCTCTGTGTGGTACCATGCTACGGGCTTTACCTGTATATCTTATTCACCCACTCACAGCAGCATTCTAGGTAGGCACAATTTGTCTTAAGTGGGCAAATCTTTCATAGCCAGGACTGTCTCACCTAGAATGCAAGCTCTAAATCAGCACTTGTTCCTGAGTCCAAAATTCAGAGGGAATAAACAAATAGAAAGAATGTCACAGGGTGGAGAGGACAGGCTACTGTTCTTATTCCACTGCCAGTCTTGGATGTAGAGACGAGAGAAGCTGATGGAGCACCCTGAGCCTAAAGAAAAAGAAGAGGCAGGCTCATGAGCTTTGCCAGAACTTGGGTAGTACAGGTCTGGGTGTGTGGGGCCCAGAAGAACTGCCCCTGCCTCCCTTTTCAACCCCTCAGTGAGGGTCAGTGACTGGCTTACATACTGCGGCCTGTGTTGGCACTGTCATCTGTTATATGATATGAATCATATCTTTCTCACACTGTATACCCTTGTTATACTGGTCAGATATAGTAGAACTGAGAATTAACCATGGATGATAAGGACCCACAGTAAGGGTTAAGTTAGCCTAAGGTCTGCTTTTTTAACTTCCCTTAGAGAAGATGTACCAGGTATTATTAGGTGTGGGATGGAAACTAACAGTGTTTGTCCTCGGAAAGCTTGTGTGGCTGCAAACAGAGCAGGCCAAAGCCCTAGCAGCATAGCTCAATTAGAAATGGGTGTTGGCAACAAGTTTCAAAGAGAAGTAAAGAGAGAAAGTACCCTATGTCACTTAGAAGTTAAAAATCAATCGAGCTGGGGGTGATATATTTTTAAATGATGAGTTTATTGCCTTCTTATTTTTGAAAAAAAAATCAACCAGTATAGGAATTATGAATAAAGAAAGAATCACTCAGATTAGGCCAGTTATCATTGATGAACACAATCAAGAATGTACTAGTTGTCTGTAGAAAGCGTATTAAGCTAGTAGCCTCACATTATGCGTGCAAAAATAGTAAGTGTATTCATCTAAAATTAGATTCGAATTATAAGAAGAAACACAAATTGAAATAAATTGAACAGAATCACTAAACATCAAAGAAGCTGGATGTTTGAAGTTCACCAATAAGTGTTCTTAACAGGAAAAATGGGGAATCCAAGTGCAAATGAATGAAATTGGAGCCTCATCTCATAAAAATCCACTCAAAGTAGACTCAAACTTAACATTTGAAACCACAAACTTACCAGGAGAAAAAAGGTTTTTTAAAAGTTTACTTTTTAAGCATTTATATATTTGAAAGGCAAAGTAAAATAGAGAAGGGAGAGATGGAGAAAGGGCTCCAAACCACTAGTTCCTCTCCGAATGGCTGTAACAGCTAGGGCTGGGTCAGGCTGAAGACAAAAGCCGTGAACTTCATCCAGGTCTCCCACATGGCCTGTGTCCAAGCACTTCCACTGCTTGGTCTGGCATGTAATCAGGAAGCTGAATCCAAAGCAGAATGTCTGGAACTGGAACTCCCTTCCAAGGCAAAGTTTCTTGATTGGTCTGGGCAATTAAGTCTTGGACATGACTCAAAAGTACACAATACAAAGGTCACACATAGACAAATGGGGTGATAGCAAAGTAAGAAACTTTTGCACAGCAGATAAAACCATCCACTGAGTGAAAAAGAAAGGATGGGGGATGTGAGCAAGTATTTGCAACACCTTCAGCCTCTGAAGTGCAAGTGGTGATGTTAAGAGGTGGGCGCTCTGAGGGGTGTCTACAGCAGAAAACAGAACTCCTGATCCATCAATCCCACTTTCAAATATATACACAAGAGAAATGCAATTAGTATGTTTAAGAGCTACATGCGCTCCCATGTTCACTCTGTTTACAATAATCAACAATTGCAGACAACATGAAGATCCATCAGCATGCTAATACACAAGCGAGATATGGTGAGGATACAAAATATACTACACACTCCCAAAGAAGAATAAACTCCTACCCCTTCCAACAACACAGATGAATCTGGAGAACATTTCATTCAGTAAAATATAGCAGACACACAAAGACATATACTGTGATCTCAGACAGCTGAATAGTGGTAGCCAGAGATAAGGGTAGGGAGAGCAGAGCAAATGGGGAGATGTTGGCCATGATACAAGGGTTCAGTTATTCAAGGTGATCTCTAGAGACGTGAGTTGCACCAACACAACCACAGCTCTCAATACTGTGGTGTGCAGTCAGAGTTTGCTAACAGGGAACATCTTAACACAAGCTGTTGTCCTCAGCAACACAGAAAAGGAAAATGCAAATTATGTGAGCTTATGGATATGTGAAATAGTTTCACTTTGGTTGCCATTTCACATATTTTCAGATTCTCATAAAAATCAATCAGATCCAGTTCTCTATTTTTTAAAAAATCATCAATAAACTTTGCTACTGTCAGCCTGACACTTTGAATCTCTAATCTCAATCCCCAGGGATATACACTTCTGGCTATTTATACTCCCCCAAATTACAAGTGTGCTGGTAGGCATACTTTTAGGGACAGGTATTAGGGCATAGCAGGCTAAGGCACCAATCAGGACACCCTGCTCCCAACACCTGTCCTGCCTCTATTTCACACGGAGATTCTTGCTGATACACACCCCAGGAGACAGAAGTTTGGCTCAAGTACTTGGATCCCCTGCCCTCCCAGGAGGGAGACCCAGACTGGGCTCTGGGTGCCTGACTTTGACCTATCCCAGCTGCTGCAGACACTTGAGGGAAACAAAGCATCTATGAAAAAGATATTGTTCTCTCATTCTCTACCTTTTCAGTGTATAACTACCTCAGTATAATCTATTCAACTCTTATTTTAAACAGATGACAATCCATTTCCTTCCCTGCTATGTCTCTACATTGGTTTCAAGTTTCATGGTCCTATGAACTGTGCACTGCCAAGCCAAGCGATAAATTGTTTCAGAAACTGACACTGTCATCAGTGTCCTTTGCCTGGTTCTCTACGGGCCTAGGGCTGGTCCTTCCCTCACCAGAAACAGCCTCTTAAAGCATCTCCCACATGGAAAGGTCATGTGTTATTACCCTTTATCCCTCATGAACTTCCTTCTTTGCAACCATGTGCACTGTTCATTCTATACCTGTCTCTCTACTATTTTGTCTGCACAGATACAAACACACACAGAGAATGGCAGAGTGACAGAGAGCAAACAAGAGACCTTCCATCTACTGGTTTACTCCACAAATGGTGACAACGGCCTGGGCTGGGCTAGGCTGAAGCCAGGAGCCTGGAACTTCATCTGTAGTCTCCTAGGTGGGCACAGGGACACAAGCATCTGTATCATCTTCCACTGCTTTTTCAGACACATTAGTGGGCAGCTGGATTAGAAGTGGAGCAGTCTGGACATGAAGTGGCAGTAACGGCATCTGAGTATCTCAGGCAGTACTTTAGCAGGTTGGGCCACTACATCCTAAATCTGTTTTTTTAAGTCTCGGTTATGGTCCTTGGATATAAAAAGGGGCAACTGATACATTCTTAGGAATATTACTTATATAAATCCATTCAATATTGGCTTCTTTCATTTCATTAGAATTTGAGCTTTTTAGTTTTGTTACCACTGGTCCTTCTCACCCCTTGGCCTTCGTATCAAAAGGTGGCCGGAACCTCATACAGTTCACTTTGCAACAAAAAACCCCTTGGGTTTCATACTTTCCTTGGAAGTGCCCTATTTGAATGATTCTCATTTCTATGCTTCACATTTCTGTGTTTTATTTTCAGTATCTGTCTTGCTACATTTTTAACAGCAGATTCACTTCCTGAAACTGAATTCCAACTGAAGACCTTCATGTACATATGTCTGTGTATCCACACATGCATGCTTGCACATGTACGTTTTCTGGGAGCAGGCCCATGGTTTTTGTTAGATCCTCAACATGGTTCTCGATGACAACAAAGGTCCTGTTTTGTAAAGCAGATGAGCTTCGGATTTGGCAAATCAACATAATCAAGTTGGAAGGCCCTGGAAGGAGCTGTTTGGCAGATCAGTAATTAAACCATCAAGGAGATGAAGCGAGTCATCCTTTTCTGGAAGTGGCTCATCCATGACTAAAGCACACAGCTTTGCACCTGTCAAATCCAGTAGACTTCAAGCCTCCTTGCTAGACCGTGGAGCACAGTCAGCGTTCAGGCTTGCTGATAGATGGTGCTGAGACACACCTTCCTACAGGCTTTCAAGGGCCGCCCCTCAGCCTCAGGCTGTGCAACATGATTGCAGGGAACTTGAGCATGACCTGGAAAATGTGCCTACTCCAGTTTACCAAGGATCACCTTAACAACAAAATCCACAAAATAGGTTCTGTCCATACACTCTACGCAGAAAGGCACCTCTCACTCCTGCCCTCTGAGCTGGGCTTCAGGAGGCATTAGGATTATGGGAAATGCCTTAAGCAAGTTGATACATGATCTATAGGTGGGTACATAGGTTTGTAGGTAAGTAGGTTTGTAAGGTAGGTGGGTAGGTAGGTAGGTAGGTTTGTAGATAGGTTTTTAGTTGTGTAGGTATGTAGGTAAGTAGGTTTATAAATATGTGGGTAGATAGGTAGGTAGGTGAGTACGTTTGTATGTAAGTAGGTAGGTTTGTAGGTTTGTAAGTAGGAAGAGAGGTAGGTAGGTGGGCTTGTAAGTAGGTAGGATTTTAGGTAGGTAGGTAAGTAGGTTCATAGATAAACGAGTAGATGGTTAATCCTCTTCATATTGATACAAAATTATCTTTATTTTACAAAGTGGCTTTTTCAGGATCACATAGTGATTCCCAGAGCTGAAACTCTAACCAACCCCCTTATTTTAATTAACAAAATTGGTTGTGTTAGAGCAGCTTTAGATTCACAGCAATACAGATGAAAACACAGAGTGAGCCCACAAATGCCCAGGTCCACCACTACCACTGATCCAACAGCACCTCCTGTAGCACACACAAAATGGAGCTTCTGATACAAAATCTGATACTAAATTCACTCAGTGTGCTAGAAGTCTGTCATATTTTGAAGCGCCCTATTATTAACCTTTTTAAGGCAAAATGTACTGAATAATTACTTTGTCATTTTTTGAGTAAATGTGGAACTCCCCAATAGGACTTTATTAAAGATAAAATGCATCAAAATCTGATCTATGCGATAATAATTATATGTATGTCCTAGAATATATAAAATTAGACAGGTACATTTTGAAAAACAGCACATAATTTTTTGCTGATTGATTTTCTTTAAAGGCAGAGAGAGAGAAATGACAGAAAAAGAGTGGCTTAGTTCCATCTCATGGTTCATTTTCTGAACAGGTGTAACACCTGTGACTGGGTCGGGCCAAAGCCAGGAGCCTGGAACTCTAACTCTCCAAGAAAGAGAGCAGGGACTAACACACTTGGACCATATTCTATTGCCTTCTCAGGCAAAGCTGGAGGGAGCTGTGTGAGAAACAAAACAGCAGCTTAGCCTAGAGTGCCACAACATGTGCCCCAATGTGCTCTTTTCGAAGTCCCTTTTCTATATAATTTTCATGGAAGCAAGAAACTAGAATCTTTGCATAGCTGCAGATACTCAATTATTTAAGATGAGGGAAGGGAGAAACAGAGGGGAGAGATACATGAGGAGAGAAGTACAATTTCAGTGTTGGCAAAAAAGATTTAAACCATCAAAAAGACTTTTAAAAACAATGATTCTAGAAGGTTTGGAGCAAATTAGTTATAATCTCTTCAAAAATGTCGACTCCCTCATTTGCAAAATGCGGAGAGTGACTGGGCTCACCTCCTGGGAGCTCTGGGAATTACACACGATGATATGTGCTGGCACCCGAGCTCCTGGCCAATGCCCACAGGAGTCTGCTGTGTCCACAGTTACCAGGGCTGCTGCTGTGCCTGCTGCTGCTGCTGAACTCAAGCTGCCTTCCCTTTCCAGCTAAGAGCAACTGGCATTGTGTGAGGGAAGACAGAACAAAAGCAACCATGGCCTGAAGGTCAAAAAGAAATGGTGCGTTCAACTTGACTTACACTCTGTCCTAAGAACCTACTACACATTCCCTTCTTAAAAAAACTGTATTTTAATAACAATAATAATCATCATCATCTATGGGAGACTAGGGAATGAGGCAGCCAGGCCAGCCTCAATCATGCAGCTTGTGCAAGTTTTCTTCAATGACATTAAAAATCTCTTGGCCAAAGTTCCATCTCATCTGAACAGAGAAATCTCTTAGAAGGTGGTTAGAGAATAGCAGAAACAAGTCTTTGTTCATTTTGGGCTTCTTGTCACCTTACACTATATTCATGCTCTGAAAATATAGCCAGAATGCAGCCCACTTTTTCCATTAACAAAGTGGTTATAAGTACACATGCAAGAATTTGAGCATCCAATATGCAATAAGCTAGATTTTCTTTGGGAGCGCGAGCAGGTGAGCACTCCATGCATCCTCCAAGTGCCCGCAACGACTCCGGTGTAGGAAGGGGGTCGGATAAAGCTCCAACCTGGGAAGACAATCCAAGTCTCCCTCCTGGGTGCCAACAACCTTACTATCTGAAGCCATCACTTCTGCCTCAGTGTCAGGATTAGCAGGAAGCTGGACTCTGGAACCAGAACTGGCTATCAAACCGAGAAACTCCAAAATGAACTGCATGCATATAAATGGCGCCTTCAACCACAGGCTAAACATTCGCCACTGCACTGTGTTTCAGTGTCATTCTATTTGCATGTTTCTCCCAAAGAAACTTCAAAAATCCTGGAGAGAACTCTAGTGTAATGTTCTCCCATAAAATTGTAGACTTCTGTTCTTGATCAGAGGCCTGAAATGCAAGTGTGCAAGAGGCAGACTGGGACAAAAGCTGAAACCTGCTCACACTCAGACCAGCACCTCAAACCAGGTAACTACCAGCACTTCCAAGCCTCGAGGAGCCAGAACTCTCAGCCCAGACCATGTAAGGCCATTATCTCTAAGGGGTGGAACAAAGTCTAGGACACCTATAATTCAGTGCCAGCTACTTACCCAGATGACAAAAGTCAGGGGACCCTCTCACTGAGATACAATCTCCTGAACAATGACAGGAAGGAATCAGAACATTGGCTTACGTCTACAAAGCTCAGAGATCCAGGGAGAATTCTGCCCATAGGATTGAATTCAATAATGCAAGCCCTTCAATTTAGATAGGAATAACTTAATCATACATCCTTGTAGAAATTGTTGCTTTGGAATGTGAATGACTTGGCCCAGCGGCGTGGCCTAGCAGCTAAAAGTCCTTGCCCTGAATGCACTGGGATCCCATATGGGTGCCGGTTCTAATCCCAGCAGTTCTGCTTCCCATCCAGCTCCCTGCTTGTGGCCTGGGAAAGCAGTGGAGGACGACTCAAAGCCTTGGGACCCTGCACCCGCGTGGGAGACCTAGAGGAGGTTCCTGGCTCCTGGCTTCAGATCAGCGCAGCACCGGCTTTTGCGGTCGCTTGGGACGTGAATCATCGGACGGAAGATCTTTCTGTCTCTCCTCTATGTATATATCTGACTTTCCAATAAAAATAAATAAATTTTTTAAAAAAGAAAGAAATGTGAATGACATGTATCCCTTCTCACTACATTCCTCAGATGGGGAATGAATGGCAATTGGAGTCGGATCTTGCACTGATTCTGTTTATCACAGGATATGCTTATCCAGAGGATAAATATTTCTTTAAACTGCCATGCTCAAGCTGATTATACCTATTTGCCTTTACAAACCAAATTCCTGGGCTGGAAAGTTTGCATCTAAAATGCTCCAGAGCAATCTACACAGACGCAGGCTCCAAACAATCAGTGTTTGTTACTCACTTTCCTTAACTGGCAATGGGAAGAAGAAAACATGACTAAACAAAGCAAAGTGCAGTGGATTTCAGCAACTGTGTTTCCCCTTGAGGGCAGCTATCCGTTCTCCTAGCTGCTGCTGTCCTCCTTCCATCTTCTCTGCTCCATGTCTAGTCCATCCCTTCCCATCAGCTCCTCAACATCTGAAAAGGAGACAGATTCGCTGCTACAACCCTAACCCCTATGGATCAACAACACTGGAGTTATTCTTGCCCTCACTACCATCCCGCCTCTGCTGTTGTTATTTTGCTGACACGTGAGGCCACAAATACACAAAGGAGGGTCACAACTGTGCACAACATTTTTGTAAATACTGTCAATGATTAGACAGCCAGACTCAAGTCAATACTGTGAGATAATGATCTGAACAAGTGGATCTACCATCCATCAGAGTATTCCATGGTGGTCTCTTACATTTCAGATTAGAATGTCTTAACCATGGACCCAAAGACTGGCCATAAACTTCATTCTCTGTTATTTCAGTCATTATGTTTCACAGCCACCACCCCAAATTAAGCCTGACGAGGACAAACGCATGGCACCAAGGGCTGGCTAGAACAGAGTGAGTAATAAAGCAACTAATCAACTTGCTTTCTAACCATATTTCATTAAAATAAAAGGATGACACATCTTCATCTATATGAACTATTCTCAACCAAGAACTATTTCAATTTAATCACCTAATCTGCTTATAATCAGTTTTGAAATGTAGCAAAACATTACACACTCAGAAAAGTACCAAGATGTTGTAAAGAGGACTGCTTGGGTCACAACATGAATTCCAGGGAACTCTATCCTTAAATCGCAGCCTAAAATTAAATTTAAAAAAAACAGAATAGAAATATTGTCTTGCAAGCAATAATTCTTACTAATGCTATATCACATGACAGTATTTTGAAAAGGTCATATAAAATGGAATTAAAGCATATTAATCTTGGTATAAAAATTATAATCCACAAATAGTTTCTGAAGTACCCTCCTAAAAGGTATAGTTATGGCTTTTAAAAAATTACTGTCTCCTAAAATGATTTTTTTCAAATTAATAATAACCAATTCAGCAATGAAAAGCAGTGACCAATTAGATCTTTCAATGTTACAGGCTAATGGCTCACAGAATGAACTCTTACAATTTTTTAGCTACCATTCATGCATCAGTTTATCTATAAGGAAATTAAGGAGAATGTAGATTGACTTTCCTTTACATTTATAGCAAATAAGCAAATGGCTCCTGATCTTTCCTGGGAAAAGCCATCTCCCACCTGAACTAGGTTGCCTAGGAAACGTTAGGCATTTCTACCACCAGGCTCCCCTCAGTTTTCAAGAAAGGACTGGTCATGTGTTCTACTAGGCATGGTAACGACATATGTTTTTATGGTCATTTGTTGGTCCCTCCAGTATGAAGGGTATTGGGTTTGAAATTGGTCAGTCTGTTTGATTTGAAACCCTAGCTCCCTCCCTATCTAGCTGCATTTCCCCAGTGTTCCTCAAGGCAATTCCAGGCCTATGTGATCTGGGTAGTCCCAGAAGTGGCTGGGTACCAAGCATCAGCTCTTGATTCTCTAATTTATATTGAGGGTAAGTAATGCTCCCATCCTATGGGACAGCAGTCAAGAATCCCAGGAGTCACCTCACATCTGAATAATAATTTGGACCCTGATGACACAAGAGTGAATTAAGACCAGTACCCAACACATACATCACTGCTACTGCATACAACAATTCTACCCGCTCTTCCCGACAAAGCTCACTAAACAAATCTGCCTTATAGTGATAGCTGCTGGGAGTTTCCAGCACTGGAAGAGGGGAGAAAAGCCAAATATGTGATTTCAGAGCTCCGGGAGAAGGAGACTTACCAGTATCAAGAATCAATCTCTTAAATGAGCTTTCAAACTGGGAACTGCATCATTCAATACATGAAACTCAGATGAACCCATAATAAACACCAGATGCTGAGCTGGGAAACTGAACCCCAAACATGAAGCAACACTGTAGTGCGGCATTGTCAAGCTTTTAAACATTCCATGTAGAAAGAAGGGGATGACAGAGTCGCTGGATGTGCTCAGACATCAGAGAGTCTCAGTGATGCGAACTCGTCTTACAAGAGTCACAGTGTCTATCAAGCTTGATTATTCTTCATATTGGAGGCATCACACTTACTGGCAGAGGCAGCTCTTTCCTGGCAGCCAGAAATTTGAATTCCACTTGAGGGTGAGGCTGAGCCTGGGATAGATGACCACCATAGGAATGTATCTTTCAGCAAGCTGCTGACATGTCCAGTGGCTCTGCCCCCAAGGAGAGATATTGATGCCAAGAGGAAATGAATCCAAATGCACCCTTATTAAAGAAACAGTGAAGGCCAAACACATGAATGAAGGAAGACTTGGAAGAATTTACACAAGAATCAGAAAACCGGCAGTGTTAAAGCAAAGACAAGTTAGGGTTCTGTTTGATTGCCCCTATAAGGTATATTAATAAGGTATATTAATGTGATGGACCATTAACCTAAGGCCCAAAGTCCAATCACAGCTGGCATTTATTCAAAAGACTTCTGTGACTAAATACAAGCTTTCTTTGCTGATTTGGGAAAATTCAGATTAGCATTATTGTGTTTCAAAGTATGATGGAAAGTTACTTTCTCCTGTTAGTGTTCATAGTAGGAATAGAGATTGAAGAAAGATTTAAACTAAACAATTCCTGAGCTTCAGAGCATTAAGATCTCAGGGAATTTCCAAAGAGAATGAAAAAAAATACAAGGGAAATTGGATGGGTCCTCTGAGGAAAAGCCCCTGCATTATGAAAACAAACAAGTGTCATGTCGTTCTTTCCTTGCAACAGCTAGCTTTTCATGGCTGTGATGTTTCAATCTGCCCACTGATGATTTTATGTTCAAGCTTGAGAGGATCAAAAATGTTGAACCTTAATCCAGTCTGAAGACTTTACTTCTAGCAAATCTCAGGTTCTTGCCACAAAACTGGCATAGAGCTGAGAAATGCCAAGGGTTGTCATAAATTGCATAACCCCTCCCTTTTCTGTATATAAATTGATTTCATCTTGAGGAAAAGTTCCAAGACTATCCAGCGTCTCTCAGCGCTGTGTCTGAGGAATTGAGTGCTGAGGCTAGGAGTTAGCTACTTTGGTCCTTTCAAGCTGTTTTGTAACCTTGACCCCTGATAGTTCCACATCTCCAAGTAGGTACTTATTTCCATACCCTCACTGCTTTCTCAGGCTATTCCAAGATGCGTGGACACTTCCACCCCAGGCACTTCGGCAGCATGAGAGGTGCCTGACTCTCAGAGGCCATCTGCTGCCTTGGGCCAAGGGCCTTTACTGGCTCAAGTCCTTTGGTATAAAGACTGAGTGCCAGAGAATACAGGTGAGGGTTGATTGGAGCTATCACATTGGAGCCAAAACATGTAAAGGAGCATCCTCCAAGGAAATATCCACCAAGCCATTTTTTAAAATTGACCTTGAAAGAAGCCAACAAATTCCAATACCTTTGTCTCTTAAACATCATTGGGGGGGCAGGGGGGATATTTTCATATAGCAAACATTATGTAGATTGGCTTAATATTTCATTGTACTAACTTGTCATATCTGTTTCTTCACCATATCAAGAGCCTGAATGTCTGATATTTGCTATATAACAAGCTATTTTGTATATTCCTGTTAATTCAAAAACTTTCTCCTATGAACAGAATTAATGCCATGCCTCAATCTTGTTAAGCATTTAAACAAGCTGCCAATTTGGTCAGACATTGCTGTGCCACTGTGCAGATAGATGGCTACCTTATGGCTTCTTTTGTAGGATGTAGTTTCTCTTCTTTGTAAAACATTTTTTAATTTTTTCTATTGCAAGGTCAGATGTACAGAGAGAAGGAGAGACAGAGAGAAAGATTTTCCATCCGATGATTCACTCCCCAAGAAACCACAACAGCTGGAGCTGAGCCAATCCAAAGTTAGGAGCCCGGAGCTTCTTCTGGGTCTCCCACGCCAGTGCAAGGTTCCAATCTTTGGGCAGCCTTCAACTGCTTTCCCAGGCCACAGGCAGGGAGCTGGATGGGAAGTGAGGCCACCAGGATTAGAACCGGCACCTATATGGCATCCCCGTAAATTCAAGGCAAGGACTTTAGCTGCTAGGCCACTGTACCAGGCCCAACACTTGTAAATAATCTGCATAGCCGAGTTTTCCCTCAGCATACCTCTGTACATATTGCCCAGGTTCTCCTTCCCCATTTTCCCAGCTGCTCCCTCTACCCAAGATGGAGGTCTCTTATTTACTGCCTCAGTCCTGCCTTCTAATCTACCTGTCCAAGACAAAACGCTATCATTCTTACACACACACACACACACAAAGGCCAGCAGTAGTTGCTGACTCATTACAACCACAAGCCACTGCTCCGACCCAATATATTCTGTGCAACTTTGTATTCTACTGATTGTGAGTATGGGACCCTGGTTCCCATCTTCAACACGTCTTCATTCATCCTTTCCTACAAGGCTCTGTCCCCATCTTCACAACCCACTGGGATCCCATGCAGGATTCAATATCCCCCGAAAGCTGTATCAGAAAGCATTTATTTCATCAGTCTCTTAAAGGTCTGTGTGACTCTACTCAATGGAAGTGAAGGCCATTACCAAATGCCTGTTGATTATGTACGATGCCCAATCATAAAACAGTGAAATGAATAGGATTTTTTAAAATGAATTTATTTCAAAAGTCAGAGTTGTACTAGAGAGAGGGAGAGACAGAGACAAAGAGAGAGCTTCCATCTGCTAGTCCGCTCACCAAATGACTGCTTTGGCGAGCACTCTAACCAGGAGCTTCACACCCAAGTGTCACATGCAGATGCCAGCAGCCCACACACTCCTGTCACCTCTGCTGCCTTGCCAGCCGCATTCACAGGGAGCTAGGCTGGACGTGGAGTAACAAAGACCTAAACTGGCCCTTGAATGCTTTTAATAGTTTGATCTAATGAAAGTGATTTCTACACTGGTGACTCAGTTCCAATTGGTATCTGATGCTAACTGATCAATACTCGTCATAATTCACAAGTTCTCAAAATCAGGTGCTTAAAAATATCAATGATAAAAAAAAACCCAGAAATCAATGATAATGCTTATGTAAGAATGGAGGTCTGGATCCCTAGGACTGTGCTCAGTTCATCTGGAGAAAATGGATTTTCTGGCAGCTCTGCAGTTATTGCTTATCAGTCAGCCCAGTAGGGAAATCAGCCCATGAAGGGTCAGTGAAGACATGCACCACACCAGGAGACTTAGCATTGATTTACAGGCTTCAGAAAGGCAGAAAGATCTGCCTTTGCGTGTCAAATCCAAAAATCTGTAGTAGCCATTTTGTTGCCACAGTCCTGGCGATTGAGGCCAGATGTTGCTGATCATGACTGTGCCCAGGACAAGCTGGAAACAAAGCAGTCACAGTGATCCACTGAATGAGAAACCCTGGGATCGAACATTCTGGAAAGGGCAAGTAAATACACATTTTTTGTTTGTTTTTGTTTTGTCTTCTCCAAGTGTTTGTGCTGAAGAGGCTATTCCAGATTAGCCTCTAGCTTCCCCCTTAAGCCCATCTGTGACCTTAACAGGACTGTCTGGTGAGTCACTTCCAGCCCAGTTCCTGCAGAGCCCACTATTCGAGATTTCCCCAACAGCATCCGAGAAATCTGTATTTTGAACAGACATAAGAGGTGACATAAGAGGGTGATAAAGGGTTTCTCTAGAAGAAGAAGAAAAAAAAAAAAGCTTGGTTTGGGTTAGCTGATATTCTTCCATCTTTCCAAGACAGTCCCACGGGTTACTTAACTAAGTCGTTGTCAGGGCATGAGTATTTGTGTGTGGCTCTAAAAGTTTTGCATTGGCTGTGATTCCAGTCAGGATACATACTCTTCCTCATACACTCCTCTGCCTCATACATTGAGACAGCCTAACATCCTTGCTGTACTAAATACGAAAGGCAACTTCAAGGTGAACCTCAAGTGCGTTGAGTCAATACCTTAGCTGAGTATTCACACCCTGAATGCCTCTTTAAGTGCCCTTAAAGACACTTTTTTTTTCTATTGCAAAAACCACCATAATAAAACTATAACAGAGTGGAACATTTGATGTCTTTCAACTGAAAAAGAGAACCATTATGTTTGCCAGTTGGTACGCTGCCCTTATTATATAAAATTGGAAATGGAAAACTGTAGCCTTGATGAAAACATTGCAATTCCAGGAAGTAGGATTAGTCATACTTTTTGTTTTCCAGTGTTAGATTTCAAACAGCAAGCAAAAGTTCCCTGAGCTACCAGAGGAAGCAAACATTCTCAAATGAATTTCACAAAAAAAAGAAAGAAAGAAAGAAAAGACTACATAGCCTGATGGGTGCCAAAGTGGGAGTGAACAGCATTTGGTTTTTGCAAGGCTGCGATCTTAGCAGAAGGCTCTCTGGGTGCTGGCTCAACAGACAGTTGGCTCAGGGTGGGGTATGGATCACTCCTTGAAACAGCTAGCCTAAAACCTTCAGGGAGAAGGCAAATTAATGAAAACCTCCCTGGTTTCTCTCCTCCGGGCCTGGGAACTACTGTAATTGAGTCCAGAGATGCAGACCTTGTGAAGTTTTCATGATCCAATGGCTAGAGACACCAGAGGAGCTTCAGGAAGAGCAGACTGCTGACTAGCAGGGCCCTCGAACAGCCTCGTTCCCTCTCAGAGTCCCAAGGGTTTTTGCTTGGACCACTCGTGACGTCTCCTTGTTTGACAGGTAACATTTGAAGTCCTCCCTGCTTTGTACATGAGGACAGTTGCCATTTTAACTTCAGTAAAAGCGTTCATTTAAACAGGGGAGCAAATGGGTCATCAGTGAGTCGGGGATGGAAAAAAAAATGATGCACAGATAGAAAGACACAAAGAATAGCAAAGAGTACTGGGGTGCAAAGTAGGACCAGGGGCCACCAAGGAACTTTGTGGCGCCTGGAGGAGTGTGTGATGTGCTAAGCCATCAGTTTTGCCTCGATTCATTCTATGGATGGAAGCAAATGTGGCCCAAACTGAGCATAGCAGCACACAACAGCAGGTGAGGAAGGCATTAAGTTAGAGTATATTTAGTGGATTTTCTGTATGAATTGTGATAAGATTATACAGAATCAAGTGAAATTATTTGGGGTGCTTAGGTAGTTCAGATGAAAAAAAGAGCACCAATATTATATTTTACCATTGACATTGCAGAAACACAGTATCCTTACTCCAACAAGGTTATTTAAATTCAACTGGCTTGAAAGATCATGAGACAGATGGACCATGTGTAAATCTTACTATTTTAGTCAAATATTTAACTCCAGTACTTTTTCCTAAGATGCATTCACAACCTTTCCGAAAGCCTCATGCATGGCAGAGATCTCAAAATCTTTTGCACTAAAATAAACTTGTCTTTAAATTCCATTTTCCAAAAACTCTTTCATGTAAGTTTATAAAATTATCAAAAATGATCAACTCCTGAATCATTAACGCATACTCTGAAACTTCTTATACACCCCAACTCTATTTTTTTTCCAAATACTCAGGAAAGATGGAAGTGTGTGTTTAACCCTTGAACATCAGCATGTTATTCTGGGGGGAAGTTTGTCAACTGTTCATGGTTCAGTCCAATTCCAGGCCCCAGTGATGACTCCAACACTTTTCCCACTTCCATATAAAGTGTCTCTGAGCACCACTTCCTTGTCCTACAGGTGCATAAAGCCTGTGGGAAGAGAGCTTCGCTGCAGTCAGAGGTTCTGGATGTAAGGGACTAACCAGGTCTGAAGTTATCTTTTCTCTGAAAGGACTTAAGATACAGGAGAAAACGCAGGAGAGAGCTATTTTCAGAAATTAGACAACAGGCAATTGAGAACTATGGTCCTAGCAAGGAATGAAATAAACATCAGTCCTGTGATTTTCTAGGCTTTTTGCCCAAAGACAACTTCTGAACTCCAGAGCCAGGAAGGGAAACTCCAAGTGCAATGTCACAGGGTGCGGCAGACAGTGGCCACTGCCACTGGCCTGCTGGACGAGGCATCTGTAGAGAAAGTTACAGATATTTCCATATAGGACCCTGGACTCTGCGGCTGAAAAGGAGTATGTACTTGCAGAATGCGAAACAGCATGAGGCCAGGATCACCTCTGAGAAAAGAGAACGTACTGAAGTTTAAATAGTGTTTCATAAATTATTAGATGTGAGAAAGTAATCAATAAACAGAAGTTAAAATATATTCAAAAACTGAGATATCACTATGTGGAATGAATAGTGAATTAAAAACTGGAGAACAACAAGGAAAAAAACAGTAAATATGAGTATCATGGTAGAAATTATCCAAAATCAGAGAGAGAAAAATCGCTATAAAATAGCATAACTTAGGGGAATCTCTGTCACAACAGCAAAAATCTTATTGTAAGTGGAGGATGGGAATGATCTCAAGTAGTAATGGTTGAAAATATTCCACAGTTGATGGCAATTATAAACCCTCATACACAAGTGGTTCATCAAACCCTAAGCCAGAAAATTACAAAGAAAACCACACTAAACAACACCGTCATCAAGCTGCTGCAGCCAGTAATAAAAAGAAAATATTTTGTAAAAACAACCAAAGGAAAAAAAAATACATGTCAAATATAGAAAAACGAGGAAAAGTTATACCTCGGGTTTCTCTCCAGAAATTATGAAAGCCGAAAAAGAATTTTGCTTAAATACACAAACATGTGTTCCCAGGCAACAAAAGCAAAAATAGATATATGGAATCACATAGAATTAATTTTTTTTTCATCAAAGGACACAATCTGTTCCCTAGAGATGATAAGCGGTGACCCAAGTGCTTGGGTTCCCCGGCAACACACACACACACACACTGATAGGTAATCCAGACTAAGTTCCAGTGTCCAATTCCAGGTTTGCCCAGCTGCCCAAATGTGGAAGCATTTGAGGAGTGAGTTCCTAATTAAAGAAATTCAAAGTCTGCAAATCATGGAAAGGGTTAACATCTCAAACATATCCAGAATAATTACAGCTCAACAGCAACAAAAATCAAATAGCCCAATATAAAAAAATCGGCAGAGAACTTGAGCAGCCATTTCTTGGGATGGTATGCAAATGGACACCAAGCTTATGAATAGATGTTTACCAGCGCTATCAGGGAAATGAAAAGCAAGACCACTCTAAGGTATCATCTCAGCGCCACTAGGATGGCTACTATAAACATCAAACCAGAAAACACCATTTTAGCAGCGATCTGGAGATGTCAGCACCCTGGCAAACCTCTGCATTCAAGGTGGTGCCAGCGCCATGGCACAGCAGGAGAAAAAACTACCACATGACTCAAAAATTCTGCTTCTGAGCAGCTATTCAAAACTATCCAAAGAAGAATCTTGAAAAGGTACATACATTCCTGTGTTCATTGCAGCACTAATCACTAGCACCAAGACGTAAAAGCAATGCAAATATCCACCAGCACACGAACGGATAAGCCTGATACGGTACATGCATAACGCACAGTCCTAAAACGGAAGAAAATCCCATTACATGTGGCATCATATCTAGAAGGTCACCAAGAAACAGATACTGTAAGAAATACACAAATGAAAGACATAAGGTAGTCATATTTACAGAATGTCACTCAAATATAGCTCCCTATTAATACACCTGGAAAAGCAAGAGGGGATGGCCTGAGTAATTGGGCTGCTATTGCTCCTGTGGGACACCTCCATGGAATTCCATGCTCCAGGTCTGGCCTAGGCCAGCCCAAGCTGCAGCAGTCATTATGGCCACGGTGGGGAGTGAGTCAGTATGGTGGATGTTCATTCTGATTTCCCTTCTTTTGATATAACGCACGCATGCACACACACACGCACACACATATATAACACTTATATCTAACCTTTATCTCTAACCTCTATATCTCTATAACTCTGCATTTCAAATGAATCTTTATTGAAAAATGAAATAATGATTACTACGACCTGGGGGTGAATACAAGGAAACAGCTGTGTGGCAGGTACAGAGTCTAAAACCTGTACAGCTGAAGTGTTCCAGAGATTGTTTCCCTACTATGCACAAGATGCTTACCAGTGCAACAGAAACTGAGCCCTAGGGAAAGGCATTTAGACTAGTGGCTGGGGCATTCAAGTCTCATCCTGGAGTACCCGGCTTCAACGTTGAGCTCTAGCCTCTGTCTTCCATTTCCCACCAGTCTAGAACTGAGGAAGGAGCAGTAATGGCTTAAGAAATTGGGTTCCCGCCATCCACACGGAAGACCAGATTGAGTCCCCAGCCCCTGGTGTTGGCTCAGCCCGACCCTGGCTATTGCAGGTGTTGGGGATATGAGCCATGAACCCAAAAGGATAGGAAATCTCTATCTTCCACTTCCTGCTCAAATACATTCAAAAAAAAAGTTTAAGTGAACTATATATTAAAAATGTAGATGAATTCATGATAGATGTCTTCATAAAATTATATAATGTCAAAAACCTAGATTTTATACTTGGTGAAATTTCTCAAAATGAAATAAACTGAAAGGGTTTTTAATAAACACAGAAACTAAGAAATTCATCAACATCCAAGCTGCATGGTCAGAATTATTAAAGGATGTCCTTCGGGTTGAAGGCAAAACATGCAGCTGGGAACCTGAGCACGCGCAAAGAAGCAAAAAGCAAACACATGTGAGCAAAGAAAAACTTGCTTCTCGTTGTTGAATTTATTTAGAAATAACTTTAAATAGAAAAAACAAAATTACTATGGAGTCTTTGGTATATGTAGTAATACAATTTATACTAACACTAAGGATGGGAAAAATGAAAGTATATTACTGAAAGATTCACAGATTGCATGTTTAAGTTATACAATATTGCTTGAGAATTAGTTGGAGTGTATTATAATTACTGAAAAATTAAATGCAAATCAAAGAGGAATAGTAAGTCAATAGCAGAGATAAAGTTGTATCCTTAAAAATGTTCAATCAGGGCCTGGCGCGGTGACGCAAGTGGTTAAGGCCTTGCATGCCCAGGATCCCATACGGGCACCAGTTCTATCCCGGCAGCCCTGCTTCCCATCCAGCTCCCTGCCTGTGGCCCGGGAAAGCAGTCAAGGACGGCCCAAAGCTTTGGGACCCTGCACCCGCGTGGGAGACCCAGAAGAGGCTCCTGGCTTCGGATCGGCATAGCATCGGCCATTGCGCTCACTTGGGGAGTGAATCATCGGACGGAAGATCTTCCTCTCTGTCTCTCCTCTCTGTATATCCACCTTTCCAATTAATAAAAAAATAATAAAAATAAATCATTAAAAAATAATAAAAATAAATCTTTAAAAAAATGTTGAATCAATCCACAAGAAGTTAGAAATGGGGGTAAATGAACAAATGACGTAAGTGAAAACAGAAAAAAGGCTATGCTTTGATCCAATCACACTTTCATTTGTAGTGAAATAAACCATCTAACCAGTAACTAAAACAAAGAATTGCTACATTACAGAAAAAGCAACACTCAAGTCTGTGGTGCCAAGAAACACCTGTGAAGTGGGAACCCCACTAGTGTCAAACGGCCGTTGGGAAATAGAGCCATTGTGCAGAGCCATTCTGATGAAAGATGAAGTTTTTATATTAATAAGATGCTACTATTTCCAATAGCTAAGCCTCACCATGGATTTGGCCTCAATCCACTCTCGTGGCTGAATTTGCAGACTAACCTGATCATATGTATACTTCCCAGCCACTGTGCTTTCATCCTGAGCTCCCTAACTCCTGCTAGATTTCATTTAGCTCCAGCTCTGATCCCAGCACACTGCCCTGTGAGGTGACTCAGTCCTTGTCAGAGCCATAGGCCTTTTTGGTTAACATCAGAACTAGCCCCTTGTACGCCGAATTCTCCATCTGGTCCCAACCCATCCTTTCCTTCTCCAGCCCCAGTTATTGGCCTTTAAGTCAAACATGGCTTTCCTCTGAATTTCACATAAGAACTGCCACTCTGTCAAAAACAGGCTATAACAGGACTTCACTCTGCTTCCACGCTCCATGGAAAAACAAGGATAGACAGCTACACCTTAATGCCAGCACTGCTCAATTTTCCAGCACAGGAAAACTGATGTTAGCATCACCTTTTGGGATGGACACTTAAGCAACTGTATTGTTGTGTCCATAGTGATAGCCATGATATATTTGTACCTGTGCAGCATGTCACATTTCCTTCAGATGGTTTTAACAATTTTGTCCTTTCTGGTGTTCTTTGGAGATTAAGAGAAACAGGGAGTATAATCTGACTGCCGAGGTTTAAAGAGTTATTAGCCTATCACTATCCTTTTCTAACTATGTAAACTTTCGCTAGTTACTGAAAACTCTTCACATTTCAAATACTTTTAGAGTCGTGGATGAATACACCTTCTATTAAAAATGAGAAAAAAGAAGACTGAGGTGTTATACAAGATAGCTGAAGCCTCCTGGAATACAGCAGATTTTGGATTGCAATGCCAAGATTTTGTGTGTGTTTTATGACCACTTTTTCTCCTTTTCACTGTTAGTATTGCAGCACCATCACTGGCCCAGTGTGTTGGGCAGTTGTATAAATGACCTGTGGTGATTCCTGCATCTGCTAGGATTCACCTATTGGCAAACCCCTCGAGTGTTGTGCCTGAACGTGTAGGAGGTACAGCCGCAAGAGCAGTTTGTACCAGAGCGTATACATTACTTCTGACATTTGGTTCTGGGAGACAGCGAGCCCATCTTTCTCATGCTTTCTCTCTCGGGCCCTATGTGCCTTCCAGTTCTGTAGTCAGCTGCCATGACATCATCTGCCCCATGAACAGGCCTGGATGGCCAGAAATTGAACCACAGCCTTCAGCCGACAACCCACAAAGAGCTCGCTTGCACATGAGTAAGCTTGGAGGCAAGCCCTCACCTAACCCAGCCTGCAGGCGCCTTGCAATCATTTGACGTTTTTGAACCAAAGAGCCCAAACTGAGCCAAGCTCTGCGACCACAGCTATTATTACTGTTTCTAGCTACTAAAATACACGTCAAATGATGACAAAAGAAGCAGAACTATCCAGGTACCAGGACTTCAGAATTAAGCTTATGAAAGTAACTTGTAACACAAAAACACTATCAGAAACTACAAATATGAGACATTTCCATTTTAGACCTATTAAAAGAAAGGTTCACACACAGACACACACACACACACACTACTCCCAACCTCCTGTGCTTATGTGGAAGCATGGAGAAGGCCCAACATTCCCTCTACGTTCATACATATTTGAACCTTGAGCAGTGATTATTCCTTCTCTTTGCTCAATTTCAAGGGATCGTGTTACACCTTGATCCTAAAACAAACTCTTCAGGAACAGAAGCATGACTGAGCTTGTCAGGTGCCCACAAGTGAAGGCCTCTTTTATTCTAATCATCTCCACGGGAATTGAACGGCCTACCCTCCACCATGATGAATCAAGTTATGCCTAAGGTTGACTCTGTGTCAGTGGGAGTTACCCCCAAGTGTGCAAAGGGTCAATGAACCCCTACTGTGCGCTTTAATGGGATTCCAAAACTTAACAGTCCCAACTACAACAGCACTTCCGCGTTTTGGTGTCTAAAAACCTGCTCTTGCATTTGTCCCTCCAACCCCTGCCCACGTGCACAGTCCATTTACGTCATGTACCATCACCCTGAGGAGACAACAGCTTTAGGTGCCTTTGATTTTACAAGTAAAATCACGCAGAGTTCATGCATGGCAGTCCCATTGCCCTTACCAGTGTAATCCCCAGAGAGCCTCCGCAAGGGGCATCTAAAACTGAAGCTTGAGGAGGGAGTGGCCAAGAGGACCCAGCCACTTCAGCTTGCTTTAACCACAGCACCTGCTGTTCCCACTGGGATGGCTTCCAGTCCCAAGCCTGTGCCATCCAATGGAAGGTTTGGGTTGCTTTGTACTCACATGTGGAAAATATTACAGATTCGCATCCCACGTAAATGTGGTTTCCCTCAGTGGAAGCCAAGGCCATGTTGCTAACATTTGGCCATGTCCACCCTGTGGCCACAGGGGATGTAAGTCCTCAAGGGAAACCACACCTATGGGGATCCTTGCTCAACACAGACATCAAAGAACCACAGCTGTTTCTGGGTCGCAGTTGTCTTGGTCCAAAGTGGCTGCTTTGCTTCATGTATGCAAGAACAGTGAGAGAAATCTCAACACATGCTGGAAGCAGAGACCTCTGCTCCCCAAAGCTTGCCTCGTGCTTTATGGGAGAGGAGCAAGGGATATCATTCCTCCATTTACTGCAGGCTTCAGGGGCCCCTCCTTGCCCCACCCACACTGTCTTATGGACTTGAACTCCCTTCTCAGTTGAGCTTTGCCTGCACAAAGGGAAGCTGGGGCCTGTGCTCCCCTGGCCGAGTAGAAACGCAAAGGATGTTCAGCAACTGAAAACACACCTCTCAAGTGCCAGTTTTCAGTTTCACCTTTCCCTGCAACTGCAGGGTTAAATGGCAGAGGAGACGGACCACTCAGGGCACCTGGCAGAACAGGCCGGTGCGTAGCTTGAGCACAGCAGGACTAGAGGCACACCTGTGAGATGGTGGCCTTGAGGTTCCGCTTTCACTGGGATCACGATGTGTGCTTGACATGGTACTTTTAGGTACAATAGTGGGATGTTGCCTAGTGTCTGAGTAAATGCAATTTCCTTCCATACGTGCCATATCAAAACTTCCAGAAGGACGTTTACCTGGTCCACGCTTCAGACCATGGCTCTTAGAGCAATCAGGCATGTACTTTCAACAATGTCATTCCCCACACCAGAGTGCTTAATGCTATTACATCTCCAACACCTGGCTGCAGGTACGTACGTGTACGTACACACACACACACACACACACACACACACACACACACACACACCCACACACACACACACACACACACACACACACACACACACACACACACACACACACACACCCCCCTCCCCCCCCCAGGCTACAGGTTCTCTCTTTCTCTCTCTCTCTCTCTCTTTGCCCTGCAAAGGTCGATATCACCAAGCTGGCCTCTGTAACCCCACTGGCCCACATTCCCATTACAGCTGGGCCTTACTCATCCACAGACCACAGAGAGGTGGCCCCAAGCTCAGCAGCCACGCATACAAGGGATGCCCCTGTGCCAACTGAGAAGCCATTTTCACTTTCCCAGGCACCCTCGCCGTAGGCAGCTCACCTGCTTTCTTGCATTTCTTGTCACTTTCTCCTTGAACCTCCAGCTTCAGTCACACTGGTGACTCAATGTCCTTCGGAACCTGGCATCCCGTCTGCCATTTCCACGGAGCTGCCCCTTCCTGCTTCCCTCCCCTCGGCCTCTCAACTCCCGCTCACTCCTCCCAAGGCGGCACACGCTGTTTCCCAGGAAGCCTCGCTTAGTCCTCTCGGGAGATTTAGAGTCTCCTGCTTGAGAGCATGCAGAAAATGCCTACGAAGAGGCAGGACGGTGGGCGGGAAATGAAGCCGGCTTGAAGCCCACTAGATCTGTGGTGGAGCTGCACCTCTTCCTTCCCAGTTGGGCAAGATCCTTACCCCGGCCAAGTCTCCACTTCTCTTGCTATGAGAGAGAATCAGAGAAAATCCCACAGTGCCTTAAAAGGAATGCAAGTGGCATTAATAAGGGGCTGAAGACTTTATGAGGCTCCACACAGGTGTGAGGAATCGCACACTCCACGAGGTCAATGCCTTGATTTTGCTCAACAAGCGTGCAGCTGAAAGTCCTTGAGACTCCCTGAGGACCCCCAACTTCAGCTTTTGCCTCAAAAAACAAATCTCTCCTTCCTGTATTTCTGATCAGAAATGCAGTGTAAGTTTCCATGTGACCACCAGTCTTGCATCTCATAAGCTCCTCAAGTTCACTTGTCTTCTAATGTCAAACAGCGCAGCCACTGGGAAAGGAGCTCCTGCGGCTGGGATCTAGAGGACATTGGCGGCAGCTGCACCTCTTCCTCCCTCGCGGCCCAGTGCCTCACCCTCACAAGAAGGGGCAGCTGGAGAGAAGGCTGCTATCCTTCTTGCAGCCCCTGCCACCCAACCTGGGGACCATGACAGAGATCCAAGGCTTGCACCTGGCCCTTAAAGCCTGTGGCACCACAGTCCTGACAGGGAGGGTGGGCCATGGCAGTAAGTCTCATCCCCTTCGTGAAAGGCCTCCATTGATCTCCTGATTCCCTTCCTGTCTCCTCTGGTGTCTCTGTCTCCCCTGGGGAAAGGAGCCCGGGAGCAGCCCCAGAGGCCTGAGAGGGCATGGCTGCCTCCATGTGTGTGGCTTCAGCTGCCAAGTGCGATGGTGAGTCCTCTTAGACACAAATGAATGAATGCTGGGATGCCCCCCCACCAAGGCATCGGGGAGGCCCCATTCCAGAGTTAGTGGACTCCTTGTGCCTTGCAAAGTGCAGCCAGGAGAACCCCAGGCTGCCCCCGAGACGCCCCCAAGCCATCACAAAACCGACACTGGAGTACTAGAGACTGCAAAAATTATTAATAAAATAATAATGGGAAGAAAAAAATCAGTTCTTAAAGAGAATCCAGTTTCAATTTACTCTGAGTGACATTTTTACTGCCTGCATTGGTACAACTGGGATGGAGGTGGGGACAGGGACCTCTACCCCGTATCACTGGATCTGAAGGTTTGAGGAGAGAGCTGTGGATCTGGATGCACTTTTGCAATGTGCTTGAGCCCATAGGCTAGAGTTGTGGCATAATGCATTAAGCCACCACATTGTGATGCCTGCATCTCATTTAGGCATCAGAACTTACACTTTGGACATGGCTTAAACAACGCACCATGATATGCATACAGCTGCTTAAAAAATCCAATTTTTCTGTGAGAAATTTTGACTTGGCCTGAGGTCCACTACCCACAGTCTGTCCTTGGGCCACAGCAGTTACTAATCATCCAATCACACCTCTTTGCACTGGGTCCCGCATCAGTTCAGGTGACCCTCATTTAGTATTTCTGCTTGCAATGACCTGTTGACCCCAACATCCCCTCTCAGTCATCCTAAAAGGAAAGGTCAGGTGACCACTGTCCTCTGAGCATGACTTTACCCAAGTGAAACCAGGCCAGACGTTTTCTGTAATTAGAAATTGTTTTTAGAAAAAATGATTTTTAAGAAAGCCTGCACAAATCTAGAGAAAAACTGAAAATCTGAAAAATGAAGGGGATGGTATGAAATCACAAACTGAATTATGGCTGCAAGAAAATCTGCAATGTTTTCTACAGTGTAATTTCTATATGAGCTCATGTAAGATTATTCGGGTCCAAAAATCAATGCAGTTATTGGGGTTTCCTATATACCCAAATCAATACGAGTTTCCCTTTTTAAACATATTTACTTGTGGGCTGGCACCCTGGCTCAATTGGCCGGTCCTTCACCTCCAGGTGCCGGGATCACACAGGGGTGCTGGTTCATGTCCCAGCAGTACACTTCTGGTTCAGCTCCCTGCCTGTGGCCTTGGAAGACGGCGAGGGGTGGCCCAAAGCCTTGGGACCCTGAAACCGTGTGAGAGATTTCCTTGTGGAGAAAGCAAGTGAAGGATTCCAAGAGAGGCAATGGCGCTGGAAGAAAGAATGAAATCTGGACAGAGATTTGGGTCACAGAATCACAGGACTTAACAAATTCACAAATAACAACCAAGGGGCACTCAGACTGTTAGCCCGCGCCACTAGGTGGGCGGCAGAGGCAAAAGCAAATCTCAGACTCTGGCGTAACCTGCTAGGGTCCGGGCTCCGAGCCCCCTCCTTAGAGACGGCTTCCCACACTGCGGGTGATGCAAGCACCCTCATTACACTCTCAACAGCACACTCCACTCCGCCCCTGCTTCACTGGCCTCAACTGCAGCATTCGCTGCTGATACCAACGCTGGTGCAGGTCTGCCAGTGTGCCCAGCAGGACCCGAGTCCGAGGGAGGGTAGGGGCAGAGTGCTGCTCAGCCCTGAGCCACAGGGGAACCATCCACCTCGCTTCAGGCACATGCTGGAGGCCACATTTCCTTAGCTGGAGATTCACATTACATCTTCTAGTTTCTAGCCTGTTGGGTTGTTACTGTTTTGTTGTTGTTGTTATAGACACATGCACATGAACGCATGGGTGCACACACACACACACACACACACACACACACACCCCACACGGGTACTTCAAAAAGTTCACACGAAATGGGATCCGAAGATAAGATTATTTTGGAACAAATAAAAATAAATAAATCTGGGGCAAGCATTGTGGAATAGCAGCTTAAGATGCTACCACAATGCCAGCACGCCATGTGAGAACCAACTTGAATTCCAGCTGCTCAAGCTCTTGTCTAGCCCCCTGTTAATGTGCTCGAGAAGGCAATGGAAGGTGGCCGAAGTGCTCGGGCCCTACAAGCAAGCTGCAAGAGCCAGACCAAACTCTTGGCTCTTTGTACCTGCAAAGCCCATCTCTAGTCATTGCGGCCATTTGGGGAGGGAACCAATGAACAGAAGATATTACTCTCTGTGCCTCTCTGTCTCCGTAGCTCTAGCTTTCAAATACACAAATCTTTAAAGAATAGAAATCCATGCAGATTTGAGGGTTTTACCTTCAGAACTTTCACAGAAATGTTTATTATGAAAAGACAAGGCATGGGTTTCAAAAAGATTCTGCACCAAAATAAACCGCATCTTCAATGAACTTTTGGAAATACTTCATACAAGTAACAAAAGAAGGTTTAAGGTTAAGGACAAAAGTAGGTTAAGAATTCTAACAGTGATTTTCAAGGTCAAAAGTTGTTTCAGTTCTAACAGAACGCGCAGGACTGCATTTTGAGGTTCACTAAGGAAAACTTGGACAGCCTGCTGATTCAGATCATCGGAGCCACGAAGCGTGAGAGACAGAGCCCATCCAGCACTTGCGCTGACCTAAGCTGAACTCTTCCCCTCTTGTGACCCCTCCTGGCCAGAGCAGAGGTTGGTGTGATGCTAAAATGCAGTACTTGGGGGAAGGAAGGAAGGAAGGAAGGAAGGCAGGCAGGCAGGCCGGCCGTCTGGGAGTGAACCGACATATTGGAGTTTTCTGTATGTGTCTCTGTGTAAAATAATTTCTTTAATTGAACTGTCAGGAACGACTCCTCTTGCTCTATCTCACTAATCCTTGACTTGGGATGAAGATCGGTTTTTTAAAAATCACGAGCTGGGCAATGCTTTTACCACTAGGTGGCGGTGTTGGCTCAGAAATGCACAGAAGCATTGCACTCATATATAGGCATACAAAATGTATTTTGTGGGCCTGTCAGCTAAAGGCCTCGCCTTGAATGCACCAGGATCCCATATGGGCGCCGGTTCTAATCCCGGCAGCTCTGCTTCCCATCCAGCTCCCTGCTGGTGGCCTGGGAAAGCAGTTGAGGACGGCCCAAAGCCTTGGGACCCTGCACCTGCATGGGAGAGTTGGAGGAAGTTCCTGGCTCCTGGCTTCGGATCGGCGCTGCACCGGGCCATTGTGGTCACTTGGGGAGCGAATCATCGGACGGAAGATCTTCCTCTCTGTCTCTCCTCCTCTCTTTATATCTTTGTAATAAAAACAAATAAATCTTAAAACAAAATGTACTTTGTGACTAACTTAAATCTGTGTGCATCTGGAAAATCACCAATAAAGTAGAAACAGAATGATTGAAGCAGAGGTTAGTGAAGGTAAGAGAGCATTGAAACAGCAGGCACAGCCCGGGAGCCTGCAGGGGCGATGGTCCAAGTCACCCGCCCTCCGGTACTCCGCGGTGATGCACTGCCACTCATGCTTTAGAATTCTACGTTCATCTACCAGCCGGCTTTAGCACCCGCACAGGTCTACCTCCTGTCCTGGCGCCTGACAAGGCCCTATCCCAAATGCGCACAATCAGCAATGGTGGCTCCCACGCAGAGAATACCTCCCCATTTGCTGTCTCTTCCTACACGCCTTCCCAGCCACAGTCTTCAGTGGCTGGCTGGCTTGTGTTGATTCTCCCCTGCTCTGTGATGTGACATTGGCCCTTAGCCAGGAGCCCAGACCTCTGATCCCTTTTGTCTCACCGTGGCCCACCCTCCCAGGCCTCACACAAACTCCACCCAACTCAGGCAACAAGGGCGCCTCCTACTGGTCGCACCCACACTCATCACTTCCTGGAACCCATCATGCAGAAGCTTAGAGCAGAGCATACTTCATTGCTAGGAATGGAAGAAATTTAGACCTGCCATCACATTAATCCTTTTTTTATTTCATCAAAGGGACACAAAGCAGAGGAGCCATCACCAATAGTACCTAACGCAGTCTGGGCAGAGCCAGGGACTGATTCCACCCAGCACCAACATCCTAGTGGGGCAGCTCCAGGTCACTGAATCCCCTAAAGGCAGTCAGGTTTGAAGTCAGGAGAATACGATGGGAACGCTCAGGATCTGCACTAATGTTTATGAAGTCACTTTTCTTTACAAGTGTCCTGCACAGAAACCACTATTCACAAGGCTATGGTGTTGTATGGTGAGCCTGCACCCTAGCGTTGACCCTCTAGCAAAGACTCCCACACTTCTTTTACATTATTTCGTTCACAGAATGTAAACAAGAGGAGGGTGGGCTGGGAAGAATCACTATACTTCTAAATCTGCACTTATGGAATTTCTACACCCTATGTGAATACGATAGATTTTAAAAACAGAAATATATCATCTAAGAAAGTTGGCTTCCCTGGATTTTCCTGTTCCCCCCCCCCCCAGTGAAAGCGGCATGCTGACACTGTGCACCTTACCAGGAACCCTGAGGAGTTATCCAGCAGACACCTCAGCCGGCATATGAAGCACCTCTCCATGAAGGACGAGTTTTCTGGGGGAAGCTGGTCTGGGCTGTAATAGACTGGCTGAGCGAGAGCATGAGTTTCTGTAGATAAAAAAACAATACAAGTTTTTCTTTCACTTGGCTTAAAATGTTAATTTCTAAGAAATAACTGTATTATGAAAAATCTACATTTTTTCCCAACCATCCAATAAAACCTGACAACTGCATTATCTTTCTGGCATAGAACTTTAGTTTCTGTCTATCCTGAGCTATTACTAACAGCAATTTCCATGTTTTCCAACATCTTCTGCTTGGTTAACACTTTCTCCAGTTTCTGAGAACACTTCTGTACCGGGAAGCTTTCTTGCACTTGCACATGTTAGTTGACTGATTTGGGATACTGTACACAGAAGGTCTACTCACACCCCAGCATCTCCCTCGTGCCTGCCTTCCACGGTTCATGAGGTTTACAGTCCTTGTGTAACATCTACTGACACCTTGTGACATCAAAATGTCACTTCAGTTCACCAGGCTCCTTGTGACCTGGCCCCGGCTGGGGCTACAGACTCACCCCTTTCCACTCTTCCTAATGCCAGCCTGAGGCTCTATGCCCTAAAGAGCCATCAACACCATCTTTTGCAAGATGTTCTTACCATCAGCGCCCTGTCCAGGGTCTGTGCCAGATGAAGGGTTTAACGCCCAGTGTAGCTGACGCTGGAATTCAGCCCGGTCCTCGGTATGGATAAGTTCATACACACTCTGATGTATGACATCAGACTAAAGAAAAAAGATGCAAGACAATGAAACAGGAGCCTGGATTAAAGAAGCACATGGCTTACTAGGCATTTTTAAAGTTAGGAGTCTATTTCAAACAATTAGTTTATAATTCTGAATCTTTTCCTAAATAATTCTGAGATTTCCTGATTTCCACCTTATCTCGAAGTGGGAAGGAGGAAAAATCCAGATACTAATAGCTACAACAGTTGTTAATGGAATATTTACACATGTACATTATTGGTTAGCAGCAAAGAGGGATGCACTTCTGGCTTAGTGGGGAAGATGCTGTTTGGAATGCCCTCACCCCATGTCAGAGTGCCGGGGTTCAGGTCTCAGCTGTGCTTCTGACCCAACTTCATGCTAACGCGCATCCAAAGAGGGGGCATGGACCTGGTCCTCAGGTTCCTGCCACCCACCTGGCAGACCCACACTGAGTTCCGGCTCCTGGCTTTGCTGAGCCCAGGCTGTAGCAAGCATTTGGGGGAGTGAACCAGTGGGTGGACGATCTCCTTCTCTGTCTCCCTTTCAAGTAAAATGAGAATGAACGAACAAAAAGCAAAGGAAAAGATTCCTTAGCACAAGTTCCCGGCCACATGGCACACTAAACTATTAACATCTTCCACAATAGAGTGGTAACTGGCTGGAAGCTACAGGTAGATAATACAGCCAGATGCTGTTAAGACAACTGTGTATCATGAAATGTGCCCTTTCCTCATGTCTGTAGTATTTTCAGCTGCCTTCCTCATGAAGGGATAACAGATGAGCATGGTCCTAAGCCAGTCACACAGCATGGGATGCTTCCTTTTAAGGGTGGTCTACAAGTGGTATCCAACATGATTCAAACAGGTGGGTTTACTTTATTCCTCTGAGAGAGAGACAGATGGAAGGTCACACTATCTGGTTTACTCCTCACAGGTCTGCACCTGTCAGACCAGGTTGAGTCTGGACACCAGGACCACCTTCCTGGCCTCCCCTGTGCACGGCAGGAACCCAGCCCCCTGAGTCATCCCTCTTGCTTCCCGGGGTCTGCATCAGCAGGACGCAATCAGGAGCAGAACGAGAACAAACCCGAGCACTCCGAGGGCAGTCCTCAGACGTCCTGATCGGCGTCGTCACTGAAGGCCAAATGACACCCATCCCAAGGTGGGTGCTATAAGTACCTGAAGATTTGCAATTTCCAGAGAATTTAAAATCCTTTACAAACTCTAGCCTTGCATCAGTACTTGTTTTATTCTGAACCCTTGATAATAATATGCACACGGTTGGTCTCAATCACTGGCCCACACTTTATCCAGTGCTATGTTCATCAATTTGTATTTCTCCATTTTCAATTGGAATAAAGGATTTCATTATCACCTGAGTGATACAGGAAGTGTACAAACACAGTAAATAGCGATCATTAGAATTCTTCCTATGAGCTGACAGACAGTTGTGACATGCTTGTTAATGTAAACATAAAAATCCTCAGCTGTGGCTAAGGACCCTAGCTCGAATATATATATAAACATGGAAACAAAGTTAATTTCTTCTATCTGGAGTTTGGACAGAACTATAGAATCATAATAAAGTGAAAAAAACTAATGGGCTATGAAAACTGTGGTTACTTCTTTAACAAAATAAATATCTGAAAATGCTACATGACAAACATAGTGTCAGTTGCAAGAGAAAGAAAAGAAGAACAAAAGGATTTGGAATATTATTCCAGAAAAATCTATTCGAAATTCTCCAAGCTCCCACAATGCATAGGGCTTACACTTACTGAGAAAATCTATTAGACTCTACTAAAGGGAAATATATTATAGCCAACTGGGACAAATTCTGATTAAAAAGAAGTTTTAACTAGCAATTAAATACAACTGTTTTAACTGAGTTATGTTCCTGAATAAATTATGCAAACCCAATATATTAAATGGGAGCCTATCCACTAATCTAACAGTTCTGGCTATATGAAATATAACAGAATGCAGAGTTAGGACCCTAGTTATTCTACCTCATGTAATGCACGTAATTTTTTCACATTCCATCTTTAAGGTAACTTACATAAAGGTGAACTTTTCTGTTCACTTACTAAAACTTACCTGAAGTAAGAATTCTCCTTCTTGCAAGTTCAGGCCTTCTCCAAGTTTTGGTCTGCAGTTATCCTGGCCTCCATTTCTGTCCACAGGGGAGGACTTTAATGCAACTATGGGAAAGAAGAGAAAAAAGCAATGAGATGAATAGGCAGACTTTCAAATTAGTAACGTTAAAGGACTGTGACAGAAAACCTCTGGACACAAGGGAGAAGAGAGAATCTGAAACACTGGCATTCACTGAGAATAAAATGAGCAAGCAATCCTTGGGACAATGAACAGCTTCCCATTCCAAAGCTAACAATGAAACGGAAGGATCCAAAGAAGATGTCCGCTGACACTGTCAAAGACGACCTGAGGAGCTCACGGTGTTTTTACCACACAACTTAAACTTTCAGGTACCTGAACAAGCTGCTATGAATCCTTCCCTCCATTTCCAATCTAGTTTATGAACCTTTCCCTCTGCATCCAATCTACTCTAGCTACTGGCTAAGGTCCCTCAGAAGATGGCCTCTACAAAGGATGGGAATGTCTGTAGAGGTGCACCTCAGGATCAGCAACTAGTGATGGTGAGCAGTAAAAATCAACCAGGCACCTTATTCAGAGAGATATTCCTCCCAAATTTAGAATTATCTTCTCCCATCATCAATAAACATCAATATTGTTTTAAAAAAAATCACTATTATTGCTAGGTTCACTTTAGATTTATAAATCAGCAAGTGGAGAATTAATTTCAGGACATCACACGGTTCTTTCCAGGAACATTTCTCCCAGCTTTTCGCACAGAGTAGAACACAGGACTGTGAACTCTGGTCGTCTCACTGGCAACATCAGAGCTAGTTACTTGTAATGCTTTGGGGCCTTTCATCCAACCACTCTGATCTTTAGTTATCACTAGCCTAGGTTCAAAATATCCATTTTTTACCTTCCACATGAGTAAGAACATGCAGTATTCATCTTCCAGTTGCTGGTGTAATTCAGATAATATAATCATATTCAGCTCCATTCACTTTCCTCCAAATGACAGATTCCACTTTTATGACTGCATAATACTCCACTGCACATTTTCTTTAGTCATAGTGTGTACCTTGCATACAGTAAAACCTCATGATGTCAGGGGTTTATTTCACTCTATAACTTTTTCCAAAGCTCCAGTTGGGGCACAATTTCAGAGTTATATGAACCATCAATATAAGAATTCCTATTACAGGGAAAGAAAACAAAACCACACATATCCTAAGCTGGGCCAATAATATTACTATCATACTTAACTAGCTAAATTATCATTAGGAAACTCCTAAAATTAAGTTTTAATAAATAGAATTGATATTAATTCAAGTAAAGTCGCTAGTAAAGAAAAATCACATAAAAGGGCTGAGAGACTCTGGGCCACTGAGAAGTTAAAGAAGTCAAAGGTATCACCATGTCAGAGTCACTGACGACTTGGTTGTGAGCCTGTACTGGGGCTATCAGCCAACGTGAGTAAACAATGGACGGATCCCAAATGTCGGTAGGACATTTAAACTACACTAACAAGAAACAATAATCAAAAACTTTAAGTAACTGATGGGACTTAATTAAAGTACTAAAAGAACTTGAAGAAAAAAAACTTTCTACAAAACTACACAGAATTATAAATGTTGCAAGGATAATATTTAATATGTTAGCTTCTTTGTTAAATGGCATGAGAAGTGTCCTCTGGGAAATGATCCCAGGTCAATCCGTGGTAAAAGATGTAAGTAAATACAGTGTACAGATGTGTCCAGGAAGGGTGTGTTCCCTCCCAGAGTCACCTCAAACACACTACTGTGCTTGTTCAGAAAATTCACTTTATCCTCTGGCTTCTCTACCCAGACATGCCATGTCCCTCCTTCTCTCGATCTCATACCGTCTACTCCTTCCTTCTTAAAATGACCAGGAAGTATATTACTTCTGCTCACTTTTGTGCATCTACTGCTCACCTTGACTAGAAAGCAGAGACAGAGCAGGTGCCATTTCACACTGTCACAGGGCTACTCCCGTCATCTAGATCACTTTAAACACATGTGTCCCAGTGCTGTGTGGTAGTGAGCATGCGCTGCAGGCCCAGCAGTGTCCTTGCAGGACCATGCACGTCACCTGCAGGACGGTCCCACGGCATCACCTCTGCTGCTCTTTCAATATATTAACAAACTGAGAGTTCAGGGAGGTCAAGACACTCCCCAGGGTCACAGAGTTCTCAGAAATGGAGCTTGGATAAAAAGCCAGGGAGCCTGATTCCAGTGTGTGTGGAATTACGAACCACCTCCTAGACTTCTCCACTCCGCAAACCACCTCTGACCTCTAGCTTCCTCACCTTCCAGTGAGGGCAAACGCCATATACAGAACCTGAGTAGCTGGAACCAGTCACTGAGTCAAGGGCAAAGACAATAAGCGTCCCCTCCAGCCATCACAGCAAGCTGTGAGAAGGTGCCCACAGGGAGTTACCCAGTCTTCCCACCTTACATAGGAGCATCAGTCCCTAATGGGACTGTTAGAACTACAGGACACTGAGAATACTTAACCCTAAATGACTGCATACTCAGCTGTCTGGGACACTTAAAACGATACATCTAGGGAATTATACGTACAACAATGCAGAGAAACAGAGCAGATCTCTGGGAATAAAGTCACCCACTGATTCTGACAGGAAGTCAGAATGCGACAGTCTTCCCACCCCACCTCCCAAAGCCCGAGGATCTGACTTTGAGCATTCAGTGTATGAGCAAAACAGTAAACCATGAATATGCTTCCATTTTCTCCTCATGGAGAAACCCATGAAACAGCCCTACAACATAACCTAGTTAATCCAATCAATGGTGGGATTCAGAGTAAATATGCCATTTTCTAGATAATTTCAGCCTTATTTCCACTTGCACTTAAATATACTTCTGCTTTCCAACATGGCACATTCCTTCCCCATGTATCTAGGCTCATATGTCCATTTCATTCTACATAACAAATGTTCCTTCTTCAAAAAACAATGCTTTACATTATTCAAATAAAAAATTCATGGAAAAATACCGTGATAAAGGTTGTTTTATCTTTTGTTATTATAAGCTGTACTTGAACAGAAAAACTACAGGAAGAATCTTGCCAGAGAGGAACATATGCTTTCTAAATCCCTAGTCGTTGCCATAAATTCAATTGATTTTACAATAATATTTATCATCCCCTTTATTACATTGGCAAGGAAAGTTGAATTCCATTCCCGCACTGACATTACCATGATGGCTATAAATTATAAAATTCAACCAACTACACAAACTTTTATCAACTAGAAAAGCTTAAATAGTGCATTATTTCCTAGATGTAAATTTAAGAAAAATCCCTACGTTAGCCTTATTTGAAGGAGTATTTACAAATAATTTCCAATAAACATTAAGCGTACTTAGTGGAGCTTCTTTTACTTATGTTGGGGTAAAACACGTTTCATTTCCACATGCAAAATCTCCTTCTGTGAATAACACATTGATTCCTCTTTTGACGGAGGGAAAAAACTGGTATTAGGACTGCATTATATTTCAGTTCTCAGGATACAAAGATAACATCCTTACAATTCAGCAGTTTCTGATCAGACAGAGGAGGTAACTTCTTCCTGTCTGCGAATGTCTAACCTCCAATATACTAAATGTGATTTTATAAATGTGTGGTTGTTACTTTACAGATACATGACTGTATGTTCAAAACACACATGGCTACTGTCTCTTGAGCAAATCTGAAACAGCTTTCAAGGGGGGGGGAAACCCTCAGAAGTGGGTGCTATTTCAACTCTCAAGTGGAAACTGACTTCCAAAGATGTTACCGAACATTCTTGCAGTTACAGTTCCATCCAAGCGCTCTGTGCCGATTCATAACATTCCTGCATTAACTGAGCCAACTACAGCAGCTTAATTTACCTCTTCCACGAGAACTGATCTGCGTTTAACTTCTCACATATACCTACGAGTGCAATTCACACTGCACTCTGAGGACAGACAGCAAGGAGAGCGGGGACTCCTGGGCCCTCAGGGACAGCAGAGTCACCTGGAAGGCTGAGCATGCCGTAACCCTACAGGGCCTCATGCTGCATGTGTAGGACGGGCCCCCACAGTCTGCACCACTCACATGTCCCCAGGGAGGGCTGGCACCAGGGCCACTCTGCAAACCAGTGACTCCGCATACCAGGATAATGCAAAGACCTAGAAATGTCCCTGCCTCCTTCCTCTGCTCCAGGCTTAAACATCACACTTACAGAAACCCCCCTGAGGAAACAACAATCCTAGTAACAATTCTACAAGGACAAAAGCTGAAGCACATGTGGTACACGGGGCAGTCGCACAAAATCCTCTGAATATCCCAACAGAGGGAAGAGCACGCATGCCCACTGTTTACAGTCTCACCAAAGCTAGCTCTGCCACTTTCCTCTGAATTCTAACCCTAAACGCAACCGGAACCCTAAGAGGAGGATGCACCACTTCTGATGAAAGGAAATCACAGGGAAAGTAAATTGTTACATTTAATTTTTAAATATGTTTCTTCTGTTTATTTGGGAGGCAGAGTCAGAGAGAGAGAGGGGGAGAGACATCTTCCTCTGACAGGTATCTTACATCTGCCTGTTCACGTCCCACACATATGTCATCAAAAAGCCGAAAAAGGGGCCCGGCGCGGTGGTGCAGTGGTTAAGGTCTCGCCTTGCACGCCCGGGATCCCATATGGGCGCCGGTTCTAATCTCGGCGGCCCCACTTCCCTTCCAGCTCCCTGCCTGTGGCCTGGGAAGGCAGTCGAGGACGGCCCAAAGCTTTGGGACCCTGCACCCGCGTGGGAGACCCGGAAGAGGCTCCTGGCTTCGGATCGGCATAGCATCGGCCGTGCGCTCACTTGGGGAGTGAATCATCGGACGGAAGATCTTCCTCTCTGTCTCTCCTCTCTGTATATCCGCCTTTCCAATAAAAATAAAATAAATCTTTAAAAGAAAAAGCCAAAAAAGATTGTGTTAGAAGAGTTTCCATTTCAAAATCAAAACACTATTTATCTAATGATAAACATCTTAGGTAAACATCTAAGATGGACAGTGCCATGGGTAAATGAAACCCAATAGCCACTTTATATGACTATTTTTAATGTGCTAAAGGATATTTTTAAAATTAACAAATAGCACTGGCTATGATATGTTGCTACTAAAACTATAAATTCCATGTGCAATAATTCAAACATTTCAGCAAAGCAGATGAACTGTAGAATTTCCACGAATGAACGTGAAGATGTACAAACACATCACTTTTTAAAATCTTCAACCTTTAGAATGCTTCATCATTTAATTCATTTTTTAAAGATTTTGTTTTTATTGGAAAGTTAGATACACAGAGAGGAGGAGAGAGAGAGGAAGATCCTTCTTCCAACGGTTCACTCCCCAGTGGCCGGAGCTGTGCCGATCCGAAGCTAGGAGCCCAGAGCCTCTTCCAGATCTCCCATGTGGGTGCAGGGTTCCAAGGCTTTGGGTAATATTCAAATAACATCACTCATTGTTGAAATACTTAAAAGTTGCATTTCAGAGCACTTTAATGAACTAAGAATGGATACATGCTAATATTATACTTAAAAATTAGGTGTTGCGGGCCCAGCATGGTAGCCTAGTGCCTAAAGTCCTCCCCCTGCATGCATCACGATTCCATATGGGCTCTGGTTCCAATCCTGGCAGCCCTGCTTCCATCTAGCTCCCTGTTTTGTGGCCTGGGAAAGCAGCTGAGGACGGCCCAAAGCCTTGTAACCCTGCATCTATGTGGGAGACCTAGAGGAAGCTCCTGGCTCCTGACTTCAGATCTACTCAGCTCCAGCCACTGTGGCCACTTGGGGAGTGAACCATCGGAAGGAAGATCTTCCTCTCTCTCCTACTCTCTGTATATCTGCCTTCCCAATTTAAAAAAAAAAAATTAGGTGTTGTAAACAGTAAAAGCAGTGCAATCGTTTATCAGCAGTACTTCTAGGTAATTCTTAAAGAAAATGATGTTTGAAAATAAATTATACAAAGAATCTTTAAAAAGAGAATATAATTGAAGACGGACTGGCACACATAGGCTATAAAATTGTGTTAAATACACTGAACCAGACTGAAAGGTGAACAAACTCAAGAAAACACTTTTAACAAATATTAACTCCTTAATGAGCCCTGTTAAACTACCACATTCTTTACCAAAGAGTCTTTGGAATCAGTTTTACTTGAGAGGTCAGACAAGTCACATGTCTTGCCATATGTGTATGTGTGTGTACACACAATACAATGCATATATAAAATGCATATTCAGGTGTTTCTGCTTCAGAGGGGATTAACTGCTTTGAAGAGATGAAACCCACAAAAACAAAACTTCAAAATCCATGAAAGATAGCTTCCACTGATTTTTGTTGGTGAAATGTGTCTCTTCTAGACAACAAATAGATGGGTTTTGTTTTTCAATCCAGTCTACTAATCTATGACGTTTGATTGAGCTTAAGCCAATTACATTCAGGGTTAATAAGTATGGGTGATAATTTGGTCCTATTTTAGGAATGAGTGGTTCATTGATGTAGTCTTCTGTTGTCATTTTACTGGGATGTTCTTCACATTTGCCTTTGGTTTTGTTGGGTGCTATTCCTCTTCTCTGTCAAGAGAACATCTTGAAGTATCATTTGTAGGGCAGGTTTGAAAGAGGAAAATTCTTAAAACTTTCCTTTACTGTGGAAGAATTTTTATTTCATTTTCAAAGACAAAAGAAAGCTTTGCTGGATATGTTATCCTGGGCTGACATTTTTTTTTCTTTTAGAATCTGGAATATGTCACTCCGTTCTCTTTTTGCCTGTAGAGTTTCCTGTGAGAGGTCTCCTGTGAGTTTAACTAGCATTCCTTTATATGTCAGTTGATTTTTTTTCATGTGCACGTTTAAGGATTTTTTCCTTATGTTCAATTGAAGAGAGCTTGATGATCATGTGTCTTGGTGAAGATCGCTTTTGATCAAGCCTGTTGGGAGTTCTGTGCCCCTCCTGGATGTTATTTCCAATTCATTCCATAGATTAGGGAAATTTTCCCTTATTATTTCATTAAATATATCTATAAAACCAGTTTCTTTTTCTGCACCTTCTGGGACTCCCATAATTCTTATATTTGGCCTCTTAATAGTGTCTTTCAATTCTTGAATACTTTTTTTTGGCCTGATCCAGCTCTGCTTCCAGCTTTTTGTTTGTTTCCCCCTGGTGACAGGAAATATCTTCCAATTCTGAGATTCTTTTTTTTTTTTTTTTTTTTGCTTGCTTCATTCTATTTTGGAGACTCTTCACTGTACTTTTAATTTGCTCTACTGTGTTCTTAATTTCTGATACATCAACCTTGATTTGTTTTATTGCTGCTATTTCTTGTGTAACATATTCCTTAAATTATTTGAACTCTTGTATGTGGTATGTGCTTCTCATTGTTGATCAGAAGCTTTATAACGAGTTTTCGGAATTCTGTGTCTCCCATTTTCTCGATGTCTTCCTCGGTTAACTCCGAGGTTGGCCTAAATATTAAGATTTTCCAAGTTTCAAATGTCTTCTTTTCTTCTAAAGAATGTCCAGGAGCATCATCAGTGCCTGGAATCCTTCAGATGGACACAGGATGAGAACAAAGCAAACCTCACTGTAAGATGATGCAGAAGACTCCAACTGCACTGTTGCTGCATAAATAGTGTTGTTTATAAGTACCTACAGTGTGTCTGGGAACAGATACGGAGCCAGTCACATTGTCTTCCCACACCAGTCCTGGCAGGCATCCTCACACAGACACATCTATCCCATCTCTCTAACTGCCTTGCTGTCTTGAATATGAGCAGAGAGATAAAGATGTTTTCTCCTGAGGAATTTGAGAGTCCACATCTGCCACCCTCAAATCCTAATGGGATGTAATTCTTCCATTGCTTCAAGAACCCAGGCCCTACCAGGACCAGCTGTGTATGCTTCCTTCCAGTGCTTGTAAACTTGGGGCTCCACACAGTCTCACATAAACTCCATCCAAAGCAGAAGGAAGCTCTTCTTGGCCATTTGTTTACCCATCTACACAGCCTATGCCTTCCTTCCTTCCTTGTCCTCATTTTCCATCAGCATGAGCATACATTAACTATTTATGATATATTAGGTGCTGGGCTGGGTGCTTATTCCATGTACTTTTGAGTTTCCCATGTTATCTTTTGCCTATGGTTTCCATGTTATCACAATACATTCTCTCCCTCATCAGACCATAGATGCCCTCTGGAGTGAGACGGAAGTCAAGTAGAACAGTCTGAGCAAAAGGGCAGGCATGGGCTCAGTATCAGCGAGACGCTTGGTTTAAGCCTTGGCTCCTAGATCTGTTAAAACTGGAAAACCTCAATGGTCTCATCTCTTATGTAACGATAGTATTACTTCACAGTGCTAGAATTATCCAATGAAGTCTAACATATAAAGGATGGCCACTGTGGTACAGCAGCTTAAACTGCTGTGATACCCCTATCCTACATGGACACTGGATCTCCTCCTTTCTACTCCACTTCTGAGAGAGCTTCTTGTTAACTTACTAAGTGGAACACTCATAGCCCATTTCAGAGTGTCAGTTTGAATCTTGACTATTTCGCTTCTCATCCAGCACCTTGCTGTTACACCTGAATAGCTACAAGTGATGACTTAGGCACCTGGGAGAGCCTGTTGGGGCCCCTGGACCCATCTTCATCCCAGCCTAGCCGTAGTTGTCACAGGATTTAGGGGAGTAAAGTAATCAATGAAAGTCCCCCACCTCTCATCCCCTCACCAGTCCTCACCTCTAATGTGCTTCACTCTGCCTTTTAAATGAAAACAGTCTTCAAAACAAGAACAACACTCAGGTCACCATATAAAACAAAGACCCAATGTAACATAATATGTGTTTATCACTTTTATATGGTGATGGAAGCAGAGGAAAATTACAGGTCTGCTTTGTGAAATCAAAATCAAAATCTCCACAACTTCCAGTTGATGAGAAAATTATGCAGTCTGGGGTGTGTGTGTGTGTGTGTGTGTGTGTGTGTGTGTGTCTGTCCTCTCCTTATCCCCACCCCCCAAATGCACAGGGAGAAGCCAGAAAAGTGGGAGGTTGAGTGATGAGGGAATTCTGGGAATGGGATCCCTTCACTTCAAAGGGGCTACTGGGAAGAGAAAGCAAGCAGGCTGCCCTCTAGAGAGAAGGTGCAGGGATAGGTGCTGGGCTGAAGCACACATGTAACCCTGCAGCCCATGAGGGGACTGCAAGATCAAAAGGAAACCTGAGAGTCATGTTCACCCCCTCCCTCTCCCTATCCCTATCTCCTGATAGGGAGCATGTGATCTTTACAAAGTCCACAGCCTGAATGAGATTCATGACTGCCAAATGCAGAAGGCATTCCAGTTTCTGGAAAAACCCAGGCAGCTCCCAAAGCTCTCTGAAGCTTGGGGAGGGAGGGTTGAAAGTGAGAGGGCGGGGTGGGGTGGGATATGTGCTCCCTGGGACTTTTGCGGGTTCCTTTGAGGCATCTATGGGAACCCAAACAGTGGTTCCCAAAGGGCTCGCTTAGCAGTGCTTGTGCAGGTGGATGTGTGTGCTTCAAGTTGGCTCTCATTCGTCTTGCCAGAGCTGCCACCGCAGTCGCACATCACGGTGGTGCACATTGAGCCACTTTGCCCCAGCACAAGCTAGTCCTTCCTGCAGTGATACCAACTATAAATACTTTATGATTGAATAGCACCAGTTTCAGCACATCGCTCATTAAGCCTTGCCTTTCTGCTTGCTTAAGAAAAAACAGATTATCATATCTGGGTTTGTTTGCATTGAATTTCCCATAAGCAATTTCGGCTGAATCAAGGTGGTTAGTGAATGGTCTATCTCGTGCAATCATGCGGTTATGGCAGAGAGCCCAATGGGGAATGTTTGCTTATATTGTACTAGAGGCAGAATAATCTCATCATTGATTCCGTTCATTAACACTGTGAATGCAAGCAATTTGTAGGAGTCTGTGTGTTCCAGCTTCTTCCTTTGTAAAAACCCTAACTCCGTCTCACAGGAGATGCCACAGTAATTATGAAGAGTCTTGACTTATTCAAAACAGCATTTTACATGCTGGCTTATTATTTAAAAAAAAATCAGTCAATGTTTTGTTCCTGTGACACTTACAGACCCAACATTAAATTCTTGAACTGACTTCTAACTAAATACACAAAAATTTAGTTTAACTAAATAGACCAAAAACATACATAGAAATATAGTTATGATTTTGGAGGGATCCTAGGAGAAAAACCCTGTAAGTTGAAAAGAACCCTTTTCTTTTCTAGTTATAATCATACACGCATGGGTGACATAGCCAATAGCATTTTTATCCTTGAGCTGGTGCTAAAAAAAAAAAATCTGGCCAGCTTAGACCAAAGTAGATTTTTGCTCTGTAGAGAATCATAAATCACATGAGATGGATTGTATGTTTTAACTTATCTTAGATTTTTCAGGGTGTCTATCAGCATATTCGCAAAATAAGAAATCTGACCCAATAAGGGCATAAATCACCTCTCTGGCTGACTAGCCAAGAAGGCTGGTTTAATTACAAACCAAAAAAAAAAAAAAATCAATAAAACACCATCAGCAGAACCTCCCATGCTCAACACATTTACTCCTTTAGCTGCCAAAAACACAACCAGAGTCTGGCAGAAAATTTAAACGATCTTATATTTGACTAAAAGGAAGTGAAACCATTCATTTACAGTGAAACGCCAACAGAGAGATTCATACCACGTAATAGTTAAGAAGATTCATTATTGGAAAACCAGGGATAATAAAAGACGGAAACAATTCAATTCAGTTATAAAGGCCTCTACTTGAGAAATCCAAGCGTCATTAGTTGTTTGGTGATTTTTGAGTTTGTCCTTATCCTGTTGTGGCCTCTGCTCAAGTTGCTCTCCCTCTCTCCCCAGAGTCCCTCACACTGGATATCCCACTCAGGAGACCCAACCTCTGCTTAGATTAGCCACAGTTCAGCCTTGCTTGCCAACAAGAATACTAAAACTGCAAAATACAAAGAAGAGAAGCTATGGCACATAAGGAATGTGAAACATTTGATTTGTTCATGATAGAAATGAGGAAGAAACAAACAAGAACAATGCTTATTTTTCTAACTGAGCAATTGGCAACTTGTCTTATCTAGTTGTGAAACAGCTGACTAAGCAGTTGGATATTATACCAAGGTGTGCTGGAGTTACATACATTGAATTAGAAAACATTACAATGTTGGGAAGAAGAAAGTAAGCTGGGCAGAGGGAAGATGATTTGAAAACTGCAAGTTTACGTATGAAACGACTGTTAGAATCACCAATGATCCGAACTGCTTTCATCTGAGTTAATGAACTTCCTTCACTGATTGGTTGAGCCAACAGTTACTTTCTATCAAATCCACCCTACAAGTTTCCTGGGGAAGAAGGCAGATTTGTATGTGTCCTGCTTGCCCAAGGCAGGTGCAAAGAGAGCTTTACTTGGGGCTTCTCTTCAGCAAACTCTGGGCTGCCCAGGTACAAGTGTCTGCATTAGGATTCATATGTGTTCATATGCATTTAGTGACCCCTTCCTCCAGGGCCCGCCTCCACTTGTTTCTGCACAGCTTCCATGGCGTGAGGCCACAGCGCCTGCCCCTCCTCTTCTTTCCAGCATCCCCACTGCTGCTGGAGCAGGAGAGGCTGGGGACTCTCTCGATGAACAGCTCATACACCTGGGAACGTGCAACTCAAGTCAAGTGAAGAGTTCTGTCACGCTGGGTCAATTTTTTGACTAGTGGGGTATGGCAGATGTCAGATAAATCCTCCTCTTTGCTGTCCCCAGAAAGACACACACACACACACACACACACAATTAAATTAGCAAATAGACCTGAAAGTCTGAGATATCATTATTGTACTGATATTTTTGAAGTATTCTATATTATTGTCATAGTTTTTAAAAAGTTATGGGGCCCAGTGCAGTGGTCTAAAGGCTAATGTCCTTGCTTTGAATGTGCCAGGATCTCATATGGGTGCCAGTTCTAATCCTGGCGGCTCCACTTCCCATCCAGCTCCCTGCTTGTGGCCTGGGAAAGCAGTCAAGGACAGCCCAAAGCTTTGGGACCTTGAATCCATGTGGGAAACTTGGAAGCAGTTCCTGGCTCCTGGCTTTGGATTAGTGCAGCACCAGCCGTTGCGGTCACTTGGGGAATGATTCATCGGACAAAAGATCTTCCTCTCTGTCTCTCCTCCTCTCTGTATATCTGACTTTGCAATAAGAATAAATCTTTTAAAAAAGATATGAACTTGAAATAGTTAGAAAGAGGAAGAAATATTCATTTCCCCATTCATTCCAATGGTTCATATTGAGTTGGACAAAGCCAGGAGCCAGGAACTCTTTCTGGCTCACCCTGTGGGTGGCAGTGGCCCATGCTATTCCCCAGGCCATTAGCAGGCAGCTGGATTGGAAGTGAAGCAGCTAGGACTCAAGCTGGTGTGCACCTTAGGTACTGGCATGTCTAGCAGCAGCTTTCCTCGCTAAACCACAACACTGTCCCCTGTCATATTCTTTAAACAAATTGAAGTGTAATGATAAGTAATCTTACTTCAGAGTTACTTGTCTTGGGTTGCCAGTTGTTTGCAAGTCTTCTTATTTTAGTTTTTAAATTTATATATTTACTTGAGAAGCTGGCAAACAGAACGAATGGTTCTGTCCCCAAGAACCCACAACAGGCAGGGGCTGGGTTAGGCCAAGGTCAGCAGTTAGGAACTCAATTCAGGCATCCCAGGTGGGAGGCAGGGATCTCAAGTTGCTGAGCCAGCACCTGCTGCCAAGTTTCCTCCCAGCCCACCCTGGCACATGTATTAGTAGAAAGCTGAAGTTAGACGCAGCGCCCCATCACCCACACCCCAGGCACCCTGATAAGGAGGCAGAGCACCGCACACAGCATCTTAAATGCTATCTCAATTGTTCGCTCCCTCAACCCTGAGCTTTTGATCACATTCTATCTATTCAATAGGACGTAGATGTCGGAGTTTGATTCACCACCTCACCATTGTTTTTTCTACTGGGACCCCTTGTTGGACTTTACACTACCTCTTCTTCTTAGTCTGTCTGTGTTCATCACTATTTCACCATGTCATCACTCCCCCTTTATATATCATAAATATTATATAAACATTAGAAACATATATGTAATACATAAAACTTTAGTTTGCTCTTCCAAGTGATTACAGATTATGATATGGATCACTGACTTATCATTTGCCAAACTGTTGCATAAACTTACAACAGTGTAGCTCCACTATTTGCTTCCTTGCTTCCTTTTTCCTATAATGATCTCGTGTGTTAAACTTCACACCACATTACTGTTTAGCACTGTTCTCTGGGGCTCTTAGTTTTTTTCCCCTTGATCTTTGTTTTTAATTGGTTGTTTACTATATGAGAGAGAAAAATCCTCTCTCACGGGTTCAGTGTCCAAATGCATACACCAGTTGGAGCACAGCTGGAATTGGAGCCAGATGCTGAGAATGTGACCCAACTTCCTCACCTGGCTAGCAATAACCCAATTAGTTGGCCCGTCACCATTGCCTCCCAGGGTCTGGAACCAACAGTCAGAACTGGGACTTGAACCCATGCCTTAATCACTGGGCCCAATGCCCACTCTAGTTTTCATTCTTTGACCATTATACTAGGGCATACTAAAGTGTAATTTTTTTTTTCTACTTAGCTAAGGTGTGTAGAAAGAACTCTGCCAATTTGTGGCTTGATGTCATTTATCTGTTTCAGAAAATTCCTTCCCAAGGTTGCTTTTGTCCCAGTCCATTCTTTATTTTGAAGACTCCGATGACATACATATTGAACCACCTTACCTAGACCTTCACACACTCTATATCAGGAACCTTCTTGTTTTGCTCTTTGTATGTTTTCTGATTTATCTTTCACCTCAAATATCTCTCTTCTCTGACATCTCCAATGTTAAATTCATCTAGAGCTATCTCTTAGTGCTTGAATATCACCTTTTTTTAAAAAAAAGGTTAGTTTCTCATCTATTTTATTTGAAATAATACTTACAGTCATGTTTAATACAATGCTAGAAAACTCCAATAACTGACACCTGTGTACTTATTTCCAATATCTTCATTTTTCCTCCTTTCTACTCTTGCCAGAGAAGTAGGGTTGGGTAAAACAGAAGCAGCTCACCATAACCCAATCTGGGTTCCAACTGTTTCAAAGCCAAGTTCCAGTCATCACAAAAGCCCTTACTGCTAAGGCACAGCCCCTTCTGACTGCTCTGCTGCAAGTGTGATTCCCAGCACCACACCTGCCATGCCCTCGGTGGACCCAGAAGCCTCGAATAATCTCCTCTTTTTTAGCTCTAAGCTCTATTTAGTTCCCTAGCCTCTTGGCAGCAGCCAAATGGTTACTTAGCAGCACGGGGTGGTGTCACAGATCAATGCACACTTTGAGAGACAAACCACACACTGGGTGACATCCCGTCTGTGGGATCTTGGTTTCACAGTTCCTCCTCACCCTGGAGCTTCACACATTGTTTTAACTGACACATTCATTGGTTTTGTCCAGCATTCAAAGATCAGCCTAACTTGTTAACTCTACATACTACTGCTTAGCGTGCAAAGTGCAGGATGGAAACTGCAGCTGATTCAACAGTTTTTCCAAGGCGCAAACAGGGAGCTGGATGGGAAGTGGAGCAGCTGGGACACGAACTGGTACCCATATGGGACCCTGGTGCTTGCAAGGGGGAAGACTTAGTCGCTAAGCCATCATAATGGGCCCCAAATTCTTTTCATAATTGATTTTGGGGAACTCTGTATGAGATACACCTTTCGTATTTCTATGAGTTACAATTTTTTTTTTCAGTATGTCATTTGACTTGATATGCTTACAATTTTCCACACCTGAATTATATACTTTATTATTCACCTGAATAAATCCTTTCTTTTATACCCTCCCCCTACTTCAAGAATACAAAGGAATCCTCCTAGTATTTTTTTCCTGGTGTTTTTAGGCCTTTGTTTCTAAGGTTTGGTTGTGGATATATCTCCTCATGATATACAAGTGAGGTAAGGATGTAATTCATTATCTGTGACATTCATCACTCAATTTTTATTGCTTGAAGGTAGGCACACAAAGACAAAAGGGGAAATAGATATTCATGTGCTGGTTTACTCTCCAAATACCTGTCAAGACCAGGGCTGAGCCAGGCCAAACCTGGGAAACAGGGACTTGATTTGGGTTTTGCATGTTGAGGGCAGAGACCCAAAAACCTGTGCATCATATTGTTTCCAGGGTGCAATGACACTTAAATTGCAAGTGGAGTTGGGATTTGAACTCAGGCACTCTAATAAATGATGCACATGTCCCAGGAGACTTTTTAACAGGGATTTATTTATTTGGCAGAGTTACAGAGGAGCACAGATCTTTCATTTGCTGGTTCAACCTCCACATGGCTGCAATGGGCAAGACTGGGTCAGGTTGTACCCAGGCGTTTCATCCAGATCTCCCAATGGGCAACAAGTAACATCCTCCACTGTTTTTTTCAGGCAATCAGCAAGGAAGTAGATTTGAAGTGCAGCAGGCAGGACACAAACTGGTGCCCACAGAGGATGCTGGTGACGCAGGCAGCCAACTTTATTGGCTATGCCACATTGGCCACCTAACCCTCACCCCTACACTTGTTATTAAATGGCTCTGTGTGTCCTACCAACTTGAGATGCCTTCCGTATCACAAAGGAAATTCTCTTATATGCTTCAGATTCTGGAGTTATTTTCTCCCTCTGGAAATTCTTCTGTGAGGTGGTCAGAGGCCTTGTGCCATTCCATCCAGCCATTATGAAAGTTTGGCAGATAAATGCATGGTCCATCTACTAACCACGCCATTGACAACATCCCTTCTCAGCCTGGGATGCTACACAGGAAATGAAGTGTGGCTTTCCTGATCACGACTTCAAAACATCATCCCTGTTGACAAGAGATCGGGTCAGGCACTGAATGAGACTTTCAAACTTGCTACCATTCTGACTGCTCAGCTACACACAAGCAGGCAACCTGCATTTCCATTTGGAAAACAGTAGCCATGAATCCTGGGATTAAATTCATTTTGTGTGTTGCCCAAGAGAGAACGTACACGTGGATTCCAACATGGATGCTTTTTGACTTCTCATTTTCACTTCAACTAGTGTGGACATGACACCTATTCAGCAGGAAAGAGCACTGCTGAATGAATCTTGGTCCTTGCCCAGAATAATGAGATGCCAGCTACGCTCATGATGTGGGGTAGTAGCACTGCATGGAGCCAGGCAGCCACAGGACCCCTGGCATCCCATAAGGCAATGTGTTGCTAGGCTATGGTGTTTGGTAGGTTGGGAGTATGAAGTGCATCTGCAGGATTTCCAACCTATGATGGGTTCTTCAGCTATAACCCCATTGTAATCTAAGCATCAACTGCAACCTATGTTTTCCATATGTTTTCCTACATTTTCCTGACACTGTGTGCAAGTGCAGAGCCAAAGACAGGCTTTGCAATCCACCAGGCTCCTAGGCTGGTCCAGTGTTGGCTCTGGGATCTGCCTGTATTCCCCAGAAACCACATCAGAATGGCAGGTTGTCTGGGACACAGGGTGGCAATGTCACTGGGGCCAGTGCAGCACAGTCACGCTGCATGCTACAGAGCTCCAGCACAGGCCACTCTGTGACCTGAAGTCCTTTCAAGTTTTCCCTAGAAAGTCCTATTTGAAAAAGACAGACATGCTGGGAGCTCCTGAACTTTGTGGACACATACTGAGAGCTTGCAGTTACCTGCTCCTGGTGCTGAGGCCAGGCCCCAAAGCCTACATGTGATTTGGCCAGTGCTCTTGGCTCCAGCCCTGCCCCCCACTGAGCCGCAGTCACCCCAGCTGGAAAGTGCATGAGTGCTCTGCAAGCCTGGAAGAAAGGACCTGGACACAACTAAATCAGCAATTTTACACAAATTAAGTGTAAAATGCCAAGGCAAGAAAAAATAAAGTGAGGTGACAAAAACAGGTGGTGGGAAGAGTTTGTTCACAGCCTGTTGGTTTCATCTTGCCGTGTATGATTAGCAGCTCGGCTGCATTAGGGCACATTTCATGCACCTTTGATCTTCAGATGCCCTGGGAGAAAGAGAGAAGCTGCACCTGCTCCAGGGAGAATTTTACAAAGCAGAGTGGGTTCTGTTCCCAAGCAAGCTTCATGCCCTCAGCTCTGGCACTCCACAGACGGATCCAAAGATCTGGGAGTTCAAAGTCCTCAAGGACTAGCTGAACATGGTAAAAGATTCACCCCTTTATTGTAATCTTTTGATACACTGTCAGTACTTGGACTTTCAGAGGCTGCAAGCTTTCATGATTGTCCCAAGTATCTCTCATGTACTCTGATGATTTGTGAACTCTAAGTAAGAGACAAAGGGCAAAGGTTCTAAAGACAAAAGCCAAACAAACCTCACTGCACAATGAGCTCGGCCAGGGTAGCCTAACCGATAGACACTGGGCTGCCACCCAGCTGCGAGCGACTGGGTCCGTGGCCCCACACACCTGTGAGTTGTACCTGCATAGTTCTGGGAAGCCCCTCATGTGCCATACGTATACCGGCCTGGTCACACTTGTGCTTTCCATCTTTTCTCTTCACCAACTCTGGCTTACGGTGTTGTAACTAAGGCCTGGAAAAGCTATCACTAGACCCGCTGCGGCCCTCGTGGTCATGCCTTTCTGTCTAGATTGCCAGTCCCGAAACATAGGTGAGGAGCTGTGTCTTATGACCAATATTCTTATTCCTAATACTGTGTGTTACTAGAGTCCTGAACTGGTTCATTTTTGACTTGCCTCTTCACTACAATCTTCACTTTCACACTCAAAGTGGCAACAAGAGTGCAGGACGAGCTGGGCAGGTGATGGACATCCCCCTCTCCCCACCCTCCCTTGAGGCCAGTCACTCTCCACCCCTTGTCCTGTAAGTGCCCTCCAGCCCAGGTGGTTTGCCAAGCTCTCCAGCCTGGCCAGGAAGCAGGATTAGTCCTCTAGCAATCTCAGTCTTCCACTGTCAGAATCAAAGCCACATAGAGATCATTTAAGCAACTTTGAAAAATCTTACTTCTTGAAAATTTGCATCTTGAATATATTATCTTTGTGGAAATAGATCAATTGTTTCATTTTTCTTAAACATTAGAAGGCCACCTGGATTTCCTTACAAATCACTGGGCAGAAGAAATCAAGGACTGGGAAAATTGAAGCAAACGATCTGAATCCCTGCTTGGCACTTGACAGAAACGGGCCTGCTAAGTGAGATGAAGCATCAGTGATGGCCCACGTCTAGCACAGTCATCACGGTGTGAGCATCCTGCTGGAGTGCTAGGTGCTCAGGGCTTTCAGATTAAGATCTCAGGGGCCACAGGATTAACCATCCTGGCCATTGGTGCCTACTGAGATTCATCATCAAATCTCCTGGCTTGGAAGCTTGGCTTTCAGCCGGATGGCATCAGAGAAGGGACTGCAGAGTGACAGAGATGAACTCAGCATTCTGGCTGTACCACTGACCATGAACCCTGCCCCTGGCCCTGAGTCGATGCTTCTGCATCAAAGGAAGAGTCACTTCCAGAACCAGGGGTTGTGTTTTCAAGTAAGGGCTTGTAAGACTTCCCTGAGATATATTATACAAAGCCTTCAAATGTCAGGTGCTTGCTTGCTTGTTAATATTAGCTAGGATCATTGCTACTCAGGACGAGGCACCTGTTAGCCCTCAAAAGAGTGGCCTCAAGCAGCAGATGCCCAAGAGTTTTCTGCAAGTGCAGAGTTGGTAGAAGGATCTGGTGCTTTTCCCTGAGCTGTAAACTGACTCCTGCTAAGCTAATCTCTATGGCTGTAGCTCAACAGAAGAACACTAACTGCCCATACCCTTCCAGGCACAACTGAGACCAGGCGTAACAGCTGCTAGATGGCCTGGGAGAACAGAACCTTCCATTTCTACTTAGCCACTTACTCATTTGGCACTATTTTATCTATCTAGCCAATTCTCCAGAGCAACCGTTCAAGGGAAACAAATGGACATCACAAAAAAAGGTTAACTTAGAACATGGGAAAAACCTCACTAGAAAAACAACTTGGCTAATGGTAAAATCATTCCAAACGGGACCCCTCGTCCCCATCCCTGGGGCAGGGGAAGGTGCCAGGACCTGAGCCCCCACCGACCTTCGGTCTGCCACAGCTGTGCTGGCCAGGTCCTCACAAGTGTTGAGCTCAACTGCTGTGGCAGGGTGCCAAGGAGCTCCCGATCCAAAAGTGACTGTGGAAGTTGCTGGACCTGAACTCTCTACCCAGCAATGGCTGAAGGAATTAATCAAACCCTGGCTCCTGAAACTATCAACAGACATCACAGAGGGGAGGCAGGCACTTCACAAAGGAACAAATTCAAATGGCTAACACATGAAAAAATGCTCAAGTTCTCTGGCAATAAGGGAAATTCAAATAAAAACAACACTGAGGTTACACCTAACACCAGAAAGAATAGCCCATATACAGAAATCTACCAATACCACCTGCTGGTAAGTTGCGGAGAAAAGAGAACCCTACTCCACTGCTGGTGGGAATGCAGGCTACTGCAGCCACTATGGAAGTCAGTATGGAGAACACTGAAGCAATTAAAAATTCACCTACTATACGATCCAGCAATATCACTCCTAGGAATATAACCAAAAGATTTGTTACATGACAAAGCAACATGCACCCCAACGTTTATTGCAGCACAATCAATAATCGCAAGAACATGGAAGCAACCTAAATGCCCATTAACAGAGGACTGGATAAAGAAATGTGGTTCATCTACACTATGGAATACTACTCAGTGACTAAAAAAAAAAAAAAAAAAAAATGAAATACATTACTTTGTGGCCAAATGGGCCAAACTAGAGACTATTATGCTAAGGAAAATGAGCCAATCCCAAAAGGTCACATATCATGTTTGATCTAATATAATATGATGTCAAATCTAGACATAACATATGTGAATATTACTGTTACTCAATACTACTTCATACTTACCCGTACCTAATGTAACAAGAACTGATGTTACTAATTGTTACTAATTAACCATCCACAAGAGGTTGATTTTTTATAATCACCTGAGATGGTCAATGTCCCCTTTATCACGGTTACTGCTACTGCCCATAATCAATGAAGATCTAATCCTCACTGTACCTACATCTTGGGATACAAGAATTAACCTACAACGAAATGTTAGTCTCCTACATGGCTGGGAGACACTCCAGTGGAAACACGATGGACTTGGGAAAATTCACAATGGACACACATCATGAACCTGGAGGGGAGAAAAGAATGGAGCGGAGGGAGCTTGGGGGAGGGGGAGAGGAGGGCCCCCTATCAACTGAATTGTATCAAAAAAAAAAACAAACAAAATAATTTAAAACAAGCTAGGTCATAGGTCACAGTGTGTGCAGGGTCGCTGTCTGCCACTTTATCTTCCAGTAAAGGGGCTGGTGAGGCCAGATTTCTCTTTGACAAAGACAAAAAGCACACAGGTGCACATGCTCACACATCTGCACCCCCCTGGAGACACCAGTCACCAAAGCTGAAGAAACCAACCCTGAAGACAGCCAGCGAAGACAGCCAGCACGCTGCAAAGAATTACACAGGAGTTACTCAGCAACGGCAGAGTGAAGGAGAGATGCAACCCAGTTCATTAGCCCTGGCCCCCATCCACTTTTTTTCTTGTAGTTCATCTGTTGCAGCTGATTATTGTGATAGAAAGTTAAATTGATTTGTGCTAGGGCAATAATTAGAGAATTGTTACATTTTTAGTAACCAAAGCATGGAATTTACCCTAAGGTTCACTGACCAAATTCCTGGCAGTCACTCATCATTTGACAGGTACTTACCCACTGAGAATACCGAGGGGCATGCAGTGCAGCTGATCCACAACTGTTTGCAGTGAAATCACTGTTCAAAACTAAAGGCTTATACACGACAATATATGAGCATATTCAGCGGCAGCAGAGATGACTCAAAAAAATGTTGAAAAATTTCTGGCAAGGGCATACTAAAACGGAAATCTATACAAAGAAATAAAAGGTACAAAAATGAAAAAAAAATAGCATAAATGCAAAAGATAGATGTTCTTGATCTGAACTACCGTTAAGACATCTAACATAAATAACAACTTACTGTGGGGTGTTTTTTTAAGTAATTATCTACTTATTTTGCAAGTCAGATTCAGAGAGAGGTGGGAACATAGATCTTTCATTTGCTGGCTCCCTCCAGAGATGGCCACAATAGCCAGTGGCAAGCCACGAGCTTTATCTGGGTCACGCACATGGTTGCAAGGGTCTAAACACTTGGAGCATCTTTTGCTGTTTTCCCAGGCCATCTCCAGGGAGCTGGATCAGAAAAGGAGTAGCCAGGACATGAGTTGGTACCCATATGTGATCCTGGCATTGCAGGCAGCAGCGTTACCCTCTATGCCACAACATCGGCCCCATGCTGTAAGGTTTATAATATATGCAAAAATAAAACGTATGATGATTTAAACATTAAAGGAAGTAGAAGTTGTATACATACTATTCCAAGACACCTAGACTATGTTAGGAGGCTTCAAAAGGTTTATGGACAAATGAAATGAGACAATGCTGTTTTTCTATAACTTTCAGAAGTCATGTATAAAATGTACATGAAGATCCACAATATTATTCTGCGGCAGCTGGGATAAATTACAGCTGTGCATTATGAACTTGAGAGGGACCATTAATTGCTTTTATGGACATAAACCTAGTAAGCCTCTAGAACAGGTAACAATCATAAAAAATTATCCACAAGAAAAGGAAAACAAGAGTAAAACACAAAAGAGAATAGACAGCAAGGCAGAAACCTTAGAGTTTGGTGTGATATAGTAGGCTAAGACACAGCTTGGAGTCCCCACATCCCATAGCTGGTTTGACTTTCACTTCTACTTCCTGCTAATGGCCCAGGCATTGGGGATCCTGCCATTAACATGAGAGTACCAGGTGGAATTTATGGCTCCACCCTAGCTCTGGCTGTTTTGGGCATTTGTGGGAGAAAACCAGCATATACAACTCTGTCCTTTCCTCTCTTTGTCACTCTGCCTTCCAAATGAATATTTTTTCTTAAAAAGAAAGAAAGAAAAAAAAAGACAGGCCGAGTCCAAGAAAGTCTGGGCAGAGGTGCAGATGTCTGACTCTCCCAGCCACGTGGCTGTGACTGGGGGAATTCACGCCGGGCCAGGCTTCCTCCTGAGGATCCTACCTCCCCGTCCACTACTGCCAGGCAGTGGACAAATCCTGAGCTTGTCTAAGTCCAAGGTCCAAGAATTCCCTCCTTCCACAATGGTGGATCTCAGACAGCTTTGAGCATGCTCAGGACCATGGCTCAGCTCAACACTGCCCTGCTGGTGGGCAGAGTCCAGGTAAGTGTGGGCAGAGGTGCGGATGGCTGTGGCTGGGGGAGTTCACACAGGGCCAGGCTTTGTGCTGAGGATCCTAGCTCCCCGTGCCATGCTGCCAGGCAGTGGGCAAATTCTGAGCTTACAGGCAGGCCAGTGGGTGAAGCCTGATGCCGTTGGTGCTCTCGCCGCCTAGCAACAAGCTCTGGGGTTTTGAGGGTATTTAATTACTGCCTAGGGACATCCATGGATAAGGCTACTGTGTGCATAACTAAGGAATTAATCCTGAGTGACACCCAATGACAGGCCCACTGCACCTGCACATAAGTCAGGGGACTGAGACTTGGTGTTTGGAGGAGAGAGATCAGAAGACCATTCTGGGTTAGACCTACGGACCAGCCCACATGGCAAGCATACACAAAAACCAAGTCTGGAATCACCTCAGATGAAGCTTCTTTGGGGATCTCCCCAACTGAACTGCTGGACTCAGAACCCAACAACGGAGAGAATTGCAGGTTCCATGGTCTGACCACAGAATGCAAGTGTCAAAGCTGGGCCTCCTCAGTGGTCAGACAGAGCAGTGGACAGCATATCCAGGTGCACATGAAAGATATATTAGGACATTAGAGTCTGCGGAAGACATCTGGTACCATAATAGAGGACAAAACAAATTGATCAACTACTTCAGCCAAGTGTTAGCAGTGAATATCTGGGCAAACAGAGACTCTAAGGTGTACTAAGTCAGCCAGTGGATTCTAGAGTGATTTCATCGTGCTCGGAGTGGCAAGATTGGCAGCAATTCAGAACTGTTTCAACTACCAAAACTTCTTGAGCAGGACCCTCAGAGCATGCCATTCATCAAGGACCCTGGAATGGTGTTGGATGGCTGTCCTCCATCTCAGGATACAAAGGTGTTTGGAAGGCTGGGTATGGCTTCTCCCCTTATCTCCAGATACCGGAAGTAAATAAAAAAGAGAGAATGTTAAAATAATGGTCTCACCCACCTTCCTGTTGCCCTTGACCATTATTACCTCAATCAACTACATAAAAATTATCAAAATTAAAAATAATTATTGTAAAAAAATACAGTTTAAATTCAAACATAGCAATACATTTAGTTTACTCAAAAAGCAGATATTTCAAAAAGCAAACAAGGAAGGGCATTGTGGCACAGTGGGTTGAGCTGCCACTTGGGATGCCCACACTCCATCCTGAAGAGCTGAATGCAGTCCTGGGTGCTCTGGTTCCCATCCAGCTTCCTGCAATACATCATGAGATGGAAGATGACAGCCCTGCCTGCCACCTGGGAGGAGTTCTGGGCTTCTGGCTTCAGCCTGCATACTGCTGGCATTTGCAAAATGAATCATTAAAGGTCAATTACCTACACCCATAATCAACCTGTCCACTCCCCCATCTGCCTTTCAAGTAAATGAAAATAAACACTAACAAAAATAAGACTCAAAATAGCCAGCTGTAACTTGTCACCAAGAAATCTGTTAAAATGATGCTCAGATCACACAGCCTGGGCAAAACCAAACCTGAAGCAACAGTTTTCTATTTCCAAAATGTTGCTAAAAATAAAAATATATATAATGGAAGACATCTTTGGCCCAGAAATCAACACTTTCGAAAAATCCATGTAAAATTAACACTTATCTTTCAATCCAATGTTTCTACAAACTTTGGGGGTGGGGTGTACTCTTATAGCTAGGTAACCATTTATGACAAGTTTACCAACCCCTTCCCCAAAATATAAAAACATTGCAAGTCAGACATGTTAAAAAAAATACACTGTTCAAACAGTCCCCATCAGAGATGGGTCAATTTCACTCATATTCATCACTTTTTTTGTTATTCAACTCATTACCACCAATCAAAGAAATGGTATTCGTCTTTTTTTTAGGACTGGCTTATTTCACTAAGTATGATGGTCTCCAAAAGTCAGATTAAAAACCAACAAATAAATCGAACTCAATAAATCTAAACATCCATCCAAAGAAATAAAAAAAAAAGAACAAATTCAACCTAAATCAAACCTTAGAAAGTGTATAAATAAAACTAAAAACAGGGGAAACAGACAAAAATCAGTAACAAAATAGTTCTTGACAAAAATCAATATTTAAATTAAGTTCTAGGCAATCTGAAAGGACAGAGGCAGCGGGAAGCATGGGGGACAGAATGCAAAGCAACAGACGTGAGCAAGCAGTATCAGGGATGACAGAGCATCCCTACGGCGCCTCTAACAAGACAGGAGATTAACACAGGAAACATCAAGTCAAGAAATCTGATATGTTGCTTCAGAGGTTCTCACCCAAAGGGACACTTGGCCAAATGCCGCAGACGCTGCTCCCAGTCCTAAAATTCACCAACACGCTCCTGCTATAAGAAATGACCTTGCTCAAAGCTTGATTACCAACATGTGATTTGGATGAAATGAATAGGTTTAGATGAAATTTCTCAAAAGATCCCAACCTCCAAAATTCAAAATTTTGTTTGCTTCTTAATTTTATTTTAAAAGCACAGAGATACAAGGAAAGAAGGGTTGTTGCTATCTGCTGCCTCACTCCCTGACTGTCCTGGTGGAAGCCAAGAGCAGGGTACAAAACCCAGGTCCTCCTACACGGACGGCAGGGACCCTCCTGTCGTCACCTTCTGCCTCCTAGGATGCCCATCAGCAGGAAGATGACGTCAGATGCTCACAGAGTCTGCATGCTGGCCCTCCAACATGGGCGGCAGAGCCTTCGTAACTACCCAACTTCTGCCCCCAAGCTGTCTGATTTTGAATTATCCCTATCTATAAAAGATGTTGACTTGGGAGTTCAAAATTGTCACTAAAAGAAAACTAAAAGGCCTGGTACAACGGCTAAATGGCTGATCTTCCCCTGCAAAGTGCCAGGATCCTGTATGGGCACCAGTTCCTGTCCAGGCTGCTCCACTTCCCATCCAGGCCCCCTGCTTGTGGCCTGGGAAAGCAGCAGAGCTCGGCCCAAAGCCCTGGGACCCTGCACCACGCGGGAGACCTAGAAGAAGCTCCCGGCTCCAGGTTTTAGATAGGCTCAGCTCCAGTCACTGTATCCATGTGGCGAGTGAAACACCAATTGAAAGATGCTTTTTTTTTCTATAAATCTATTAAAATTTAAAAAAAAATCTTGGAAGCCCCATAACCCCACAGGCAAATTCTAACAAAAGGAAGAAATTGTCAGTGTCACACAGATCCTTCCAGAATACAACACGGAGAATACCTCCCAGGCTATTTTATGAAGTTGACATCTCATCACCCAATTGGGACCTTCCAAGACATCCAGTGATTCCCTCATGATCGCAAGCATGAAAATCCTTATCAGTAAATCGAATCCATCAATCTACTACAAAGACCATAAATAACAACCTATTGAGATGAATCCAAGAAATTCAAGGAATGCTTAGTATTGGAATACACTTAACCACAATCTAAAAATACTAGAATATAACTCCAAACTACAGATACAATATCATACCATCACTGAAGACTGTTATTTTAAATAAAATTAAACCTGATTTTTCCAAACATTGTTTGTCATTTTACCTGGATTGTCCTACATTTGCAAATCTAACTGCAGAAATGTCTTATTTCATTTAAAAACACCGAAAGCTGTGGTTCTCTTCTTGGTACTCGATCATGAGTCTTTGTTTCTTGTGATATGCCAGTCTGGGCCGCTGGTTTGAACCCCTGCTCACTGCTCTCCCTGTCTTCAGTAGGCACTCGAGTTGTTTTAAAGGGCCATGGCTTCTGCTGTGGTGCAGTGGGGCTAGTGCATCTGAGCCATGTTCCAAGTCCTTGGGGCCCGGGGACACATGTGGGAGACACAGGATTGAGTTCGAGGCTCCCGACTTCACCTGACCCAGCCCCAGCCTTTGCAGCCACTTTGGGCAGTGAAAGCAGCAGGTGGAGAGCTCTCTCCCATCTCTCCCTCTGTAACTCTATTGTTTTTTTTTTTTTTTCAAGTAAAATAAGGAAACTTAAAAAACAAAAACCAATGAAAAAACGCATATTTGTGACCTTGTGGTAGACTTTATTTTTTAAAATTTATTTATTTTTTACTGGAAAGTAAGATACACACAGGGGAGGAGAGAGATCTTCTGTCCGATGATTCACTCCCCAAGCGACTGCAACAGCCGGCGCTGCGCCGATCCAAAGTCAGGAGCCAGGAGCTTCATCTGCATCTCCTATGTGAGTGCAGGGTCCCACGGCTTTGGGCTGTCTTCTCAGGCCACAAGCAGGGAGCTGGATGGGAAGCGGGGCTGTCGGGATTAGAACCGGCGCCCATATGGGATCCTGGCGCATTGAAGGTGAGGATTTTAGCCGCTAAGCCACAGCACCAGGCCCTTCGTGGTAAAGTCTCAACACCTGCATCCCCACATCCAAACACCTTAGGAGTGACTTGTGACTCTGGCTCCATCTCACGCAGGTGCAAGGAGGCAGCAGTGATGGTTCAGCCATTTGCGGTCCTGCCACTCACCTGCAGACCTGGACTGGGTTTTGAACCTCAGGTTTCTTTCACCCACTCTTTGTTCCAGGCAAAGTGGAGCAGCAGATGAGAGCTCACTCTCGCTGGCTCTGAAGTCAACAGATAGTTTCAAAACACATATAAAGAAGAATAAAACTCACCAATTTGTTACAGCAAGGAGAATAGACACACAAAGAATCCATAGAGCTGGTTCCTTCCCAACAGGCGTAAAGATGCTGCTCCCGGCTGATGGTTTTAGGTTCCCAGTACTGGGCAAGTAAGACGAACACCAAGGAAGATGGTGCCGCGGGCACAGGAAACTGGCACAGGCTGCAACACGAACAGCGTCTTAGCCCTACAGTAAGAGTCGGCAGCCAAAATGCCCTGCAGATACTCTAAATCCTCTAAGTGGAAAAGACAACCAGAACAGGTGAAATGGCCGCTTGGCAGTCAGAAGTCAAGGGCAGACACCAGCTTCCCAGCATCTGCCTCCACTTTCCCAAGAATGCAGCAGTCTAGTACCCATCCAAAGCACCATCAGACTTCCCCGAGACCCAGGAAAAGCAGCGGGAGGAGGGCTGAGCAAGCTGAGTCCGCGAAGGTCAAGTCCTCATTGGCTGAAGGAGGCTTAGCTGGGGAGGCCAAGCTGGCTCACCTGGGCCTTCGGGAAAACCTCACCTGTCAAAGGAAAACACAGACAAGAGCATCCAAGAAAAAGGGGAGACCATCAGGAGTCATCCAAGCCTGTGAAAGGCTGGCTTAGGAATAAAAGAGACCAGTCATTTGGGGAGGGGGAGGAAGGTGGGAAAAAGCTTTCACAATTACTCATCTGAATTAATACCACACATACCACTGAGTTAATAGCTTGCTTGTGTAGCAAAACTGCAGTTTTCCAATGCAATCTTTCATCCTCAAACATGTGGAAAACCACTGCCTTTTACCTGCTTTTCAGGTTTGCAAAGTGCCTCCCCACTATGGGTTACTAACAGGCAGTGAGGACCCCCCTGCTGACCCACGCCAGGGCCATCCCTTAAGGCCGTAGGTCATCCTCTCCACATTCTTCCCACACGTCAAACCACCAGTGTTTCCAAGGCTCTAGTCCCTGGTTTATCCTGTTAGGGCTGAGGCTGATGGCACTTCGCACTCTTCCAACGTAACTAGACAAACTCTGGAGATGTTTTGGGGCTATTACAATGGGAGGGGAGAGCTACCCACCTTCACTTACTGGGCCAGAGAAGAAGGCTGATAAATATCCTAAAATGCACAGAAAAGCATCCACAACAAATAGCTATGCAACCGCAAATCTCCATCATTCCACTGCTGAGGAACCACAAAGAGGCAGAGGCCAGACCACCTGGGTCGACTTTCCACCTTGAGCATACACAGCTGTAAAAACTTGGATCCACTACCACCGCATCACACTAGGCACACGTTTCCCCAGCTGTATATTGTTGAAAATAACAGTACCTACGCCTCACAATGCTGTTTCTATCCAGTGCTATATAATTTCGCTCTGATAATTTTTAAAGAGATTCTCTCAGTTTCTCTGATTACAATATACATCCATATCAGCATCACTCAAACCTGTTTTTTTTTCAAGATTCATTTTTATTTGGAAGGTGGATATACAAAGATAGGAGAGACACAGAAATATTCCATCCTCTGGTCAACTCTCCAAATGGGCACAATGGTTAGAGCTGGCTAGTCTAAAACCAGGTGCCCAGAGCTTCTTCATCTTACAAAAGGCCCAAGAACTTGGACCACCTTTCGCTGTTTGCCAAGGCACACTGGCAGGGAATTGGAACAGAAGTGGAGTAACTTGGACCAGAACTGATGTCAACATGGCAATGCTGGCACCACAGGTGGAGGCTTAAAATACTATGTCAGTGCCAGCCCCATCAAACTTTTTCTTTTTACCTTACCTTTCCATCTAAATTCTGTCATATTTCCACTTCCATGTGTGAAGGGTTCCATAGAAGAACAAATTCTACTGACCTCCAACATGATTCATCATTTTCCATGAACTATTTCTTTGGATAGTGTTACAGTCATTAACAAGTTTTACCACAGCAAGCCTGACTGCTGTTCTCTGAAACCTGCTTACATTGCTAGCGCTGTTCTCAGACATCTGAGAACTTGGTGGACCCTATACTGCCCTCAATTTCCAAAAATGTCAAAAGTGGCCCAACAAACCCAAATTGTACAAAAACAAAATACTTGCATCCCCTTAATACTCTCAGTACAAGGCGAGCTGAGGGCGCCCCCAAGACCTGCCTGATACGAAGCACAGGCACAAGGGGCTGTCCTGGTTGGCAGCACTCTGTACAGCCACTTTCTAGAATTACATGCATCCTGTGATTCTACTGGGAGGGAACTACCGGAAGTTTCAGCCTGGTTCTCCCAGACTGTCTCCTGCACCTCCTCCCCCTGCTCTCTACTATTCAGCTGTTACCCATCTCAGTTATAGCAGTACATGCTGTTTTGCAATTGCACCTCGTGAGCTCAATCTGGAGATTTCTTGGGAACTTCCAACAGCATTTCCCTACCTCTAGATGGTATTTCCAACCCAACCACATTGCTTTCTATTGTGGGTCAATGTCTAACACATTTTCTAAACTGAACTATACAATTCTTATTCTTGCCATTCTCTAAATCAGCAAAATCTTTGCCAAGGTTTCCCAATGTTCAAGAAACACACCCCAAAGATCAGTACTGCAGCACCTCAGGTTAAGTCAATATCTGAATGTCAGTTCAAGTTCTGGTTACCCTGCTTCAGATTCTGCGAGTATAGCTGGGAAAGCAGCGGCACCTGCCTCTTGCAGCCACACGGGAGGTCAGCATAGCTTCCAGCTCCTGGCTTTAACATGGACCAGCAATGGCCTTTGTGGTCACTTGGGGAGCAAACAAGTGGGTGGAAGACCTTTCTTCCATCCTCCTCTAGAGCTCTGCCTTTCAAATAACTTTAAAAAATCTCCATCATCCCTTAGTTCATTATTTTCATACCCAAAGTCAATTTCATCTCCACAATATCTGATATACAATCAGCTGTTATCTCTTCATATTGCAGATGTTAGCTTTTCATATTGTTTTTTTCTGAAGGTTTAAAAAAATCATAGTCCCAACCTACTGCTTTTTCTGCCCAACTTGTAGTTCCTAACTGAAGATTCTGCATCATTTCGTTCTGTGTTCTGCTACCTAACTGCATCTCAGGAGCATGATCCTTAGGCTATTTATAAAACAAGATCATTGGCTAAGCAGTGAGTTTGGAAAACCAGGTGAGCAAAAACACAGATCTTCAAAAAACTTCTCAGAGGCAATGAAGTAAACTTTTGAATTGTGAAGGAACATTTTGGGGTTATGGATGGTATGTACATAACTCTGCCTAAGCGGCATAAAAAAGCTTTTACCCAGGAACACTTAAATTAAGGGACTACCACTTTACAGCATTGCTTTAATAAATACAATCTGGCAGGCCAGCAATCCTCGTATCTGACATGACTGAAATGTGGTGATAGCCAGTTCCCAGAGGAAGCCAACATTGTCAATGTGTAAAGTATTAGCAAAAACAGTAAGTAAAAGTGAAATCAAAATCAATGAGTTACTAGTGATAGCTCTTCCTTCCTGCAAAGTTTTAGACTAATAAAGAAATATGAAGTTTCCTCAACCTTGGGGTGGTGATATCATCTACAAAGAGAAAAATATGTATCAGTGAAAAAAAAAATCAGTTTTTCATCCATCACAGAATCTGCATTTCTTAGTTTCTGAAATGAAAACAATAAAACACAATAAAATCAGGCTACTGTCCAAGATCTTCTAAAACAAATACAACTGTTACTAAATAAAGTCGACAAAAATGTTTGTTAATACTTTATTAGTATTTTCTAATGGACAGAACATAACGCAAACCAAATAAAATTTTAGTCTTCTCTTTTAGTTTAATAAAAATAACCGACATTCTGATTGTTTCTTCTTTGTTAAAGAAGGAAAGTATTGATAGAACAGTTAGGCACACAGCTGACACTTACTGTACAATGATATGCACAAGTGATCTTTTAACAATTATAATCCTAAAATGTGCTCTTTATGTATTTCCCTTGTAGTACAGGAGCCATGCTCCTATAAGCAAAATTTACTACTAATAAAAGAATTTTACAAGGAGTGACAAAAAAGACTTTTAAAACAAGTCCTAAATAAAAGGATGCAGCAACAACGGAATGTAAGTTGTTGGGTTAAGAAGACAGTTTGAACTACATCTCGAAACATTAAAAATTCATTTATTTTACAATTACTCAAAATACACATGCACTAAATGAAAATATTGCACAAAATTAAAATTTCAGATTGTGAAATTTATATTGTTCTTTAAAAAAAAATTGGTACACTTTATGGTAGCACTTTACTGATTTTTCCCCCCAAACACCAGCAGCACAAACATAAAATGAGTGAACTGAAATATTCAAGAAAGTTTTCAATGTTTTCTTTAAAAAAATTAAGGCTAACCAAGTGCATCCATCGGTCAATGGCACAATTGTTTTCAGCAACTATTCTGAACATCCTGATTATAGGAAATGCTCATGTAAGTGCTATATTTAAATCATACAATCAATTTTCGGGATGAATAAACTATGATGGTTTCTAAATAGTTTATATATGTTACCTGGAGAGTCGGAAAATCCAAAGAATGATTACTTTTGAAGGTTCTTGCCTGAAGGCACCACTGACTTATAATCACATTCAAAAATCAAATACCAGAAGCCTCTTGTTTCTATTCATGTATGCAATGAATGCATTAAATGTAGTAACTTTATTAAACATAGTATTCTGTGACCTGACACATGGGATAACCATTTTACACACATCTTGACCAAGTCACTCAAGGACCATCTCTAGTTTTAGCACAACCATGGCTCTCTTGGATGGGGAGCACGCATGTGCATAAGGAAGAAGCCATTTGGACAGGCTACTCTCATTTCTGCTTTTTGAAATATAAACTCTTTTAGACAAAAATTTACTTTAAAAAATCCATGTATTCAAATTATTTTTGGTATAACTGCAGTTACCTTGCAGGACTCTATTGGGCAAACTCTGTAACCTCACATGACCTTTCTTTCCCTGGTTTGACGGCAGTGTTCCTCACGAGGTACAGAAATGTTTTCTCACCTGCGACACACAAGGTTCTTATGAGACTTCTTCTGGAATACTTTGAGACTTTTTCATGCTGAACTGGGCAGGTGCATCTACAGAAATCACTGCACTTATGGCCATGCTGTGGCTTCCTACTGACATGACTCCCATGTTTGCACCGGAAGCCTGGGGAGGGGCCGGAGCAGGAAGACACACTGAGAAGAAATACTATTTCCTTCCTCCAGAGCCACAAGCTGCACTGAAAGGGATTTCATTTCTGTAATTCTGCAGACAGCAACACCTGCTAGATATATGCACACAGCACATATGCACATCAGCACTGCCAATAAATAGGAATACCATAAAGCTTTAAAGGAAGGCTTTCATTCTGTTAACAGGATTCACCTTGAATGTAGGATCTATGTGAAAACAAGACACAAAGATCTTGTTCCAATCTTAAAGCTCCCAAATAACTGGGATACCGATACTCTGTCCCTTTTTTATCTTAAGCACCCAGGCGTTCATTGAATACCAGGATCTTGGCTCAGTGGTCTGAAAAATAGCTTCACTATTTTAAGATTTTAGTGTTCAATATTTTTAAAACAGAAAGAGGTGACACATTCAAACCCCTAATCAATGGAAGCATTAAAATTGTGCAGAAATCCTGCATAAACGGGATATGAAGACTTTCATAATGGACAAAACGGAGAATGAGAAAACTACAGGAAGTGCAGAGTCTTCAAAACTGGAAAAAATATTTTGCTTTGATGGTATAAAGCTATTTTAGGGACTTAAATGTATACACCAAGGAGTTTTGCCTATTAGCTTTATTTAATAGAATCTTACATTATGTGAAATATAAATAAGAGCATATTTCTAAAAACATTATAGTTCTGTCTTCATTATTTATTTTGATATATGTACACCGTAATAGAATTCAGAATTTATATGTTTACATGACTAATAAGTTCATTAATCTCTGATTTGCTATTTTTGCAGTCATCTAAGGCATGTCTGGATCACACAATTTAAAATGCTCAGATTCTAACTTTCAGTAGAGTACTGTTGTCTTTTCCATATTTTAGAAGGACAGATTGTATTTGGCAGTCCTTGCAACAATTTACCCTCTCCTGGATAATCAGTAATTTGTTAAGGATAAAGCTAATCATTTTAAACTGAAGTGACAGCCACCCCAAGCTTCTTGTTTGTACACAGAATGCCAAAAGATAAATTATAAAAAAGAGTACCATAAGAGCAAAATAGAGCCCTTAAAGCAGAAAACCGTCAATTAAAACAGAAATCTTATTCCAACAAATAAGTCAATCAAAATCTATTTTGACTGGTTTTATCTTACACTCAGTGTTATTTCATGTGACAAGACTGTAGTCAGGGATCGGGTGACTCCGCACTTAATGGCATTCTGTCACACTTCTGAAGATCGGTACGTGGCTAATCAACACCGTATCAAAATGCTGACACAGACCCATGAAATTCTTACGAAAGCAAATCCCTCCAAATCACACGCCACAGTCTCCAACTGCCAAGCAGCCAATGTATCCGTGAACCTCCGTCGTGGGCTTTCCTCGGCTTGCACACACACTCTGGCACTTTGTTGCTGCTGGGGGACGCTGATCAGCTTGAAATGGAAGAGATCATTCTTGCTTGAGATGGGGGCAGGGTCCTCTCAATCAATGTTGCAAAACTCGCACCAAATCATTTCAGACAGAAACCTCTCTCGGGAGTGGCAAGATTATAGATGAGGATGAGAAGAACCACAGTATCATGGATGTATTAATAATCTACCTTGAAACACTAAGACTGGTGCAGACACAACCATGTATGAGTTAAGCCCCAGAAGATCTGTCCATACCATTAGTCCTGGACAAAGCAAACACCAGCTTCACTGAATGAAGTGTCACCTTTTCTGTAAAGAAGGCGCTTGAGTAGTCTGTAGTTTCTCTTTATATTTCTGCATCTGCTTAGACCGCGAATGTAGTTTGTTGAACAGTTCACGGAATTTGTACTGTGGAAATAAGGTTTCTAAAAAGCCTTCCAAGAAGACATAAACCATTCTCCGATTTAACTGGTGGTGCTGGAACATTTCAAAAACACGAAGAATGCCTTTCCGTGTCGTCTCAGCCCCAATAATGTGCTTCAGTTCGTCTGAAGGAACAAAGGAATGACACAAATAACTCATTGCCTAAATAAAGGAAACACAAGTCTAATTAACACTCCTCAAGTGTGCAACGTACACGGCAGAGAGACTGGTGAGTGGTACACAGTTACTGGAGCTGAAACTTGACGCTCATGCAGGTGTGCACACATGCACCCATCCAGCCACTTACACAACTGGACTCTGGGAGACAAGAGCTGTTCCTCAGCACTCAAGGACACTAACCTACTCCAGCTGTCTGCTATCTATTACATGTGTACTTCTGATAATCATATCTTCAGAGCCGTAAGGATTAATTAGATACTATGAACAGTTAACTGTACAATCGAAAATACCATACATTCTTACTACATCTAGTAACAGTGAGAAGTATTATATGGAAAGAAACTAATCCATGACTGAGAATAAAGTTAATTGGAATACAGTGAAAAAAAAAAATCCAAAACAATCCTCATCTATAATCTCAAGAAACTTAGAAACTTGCAATATAATAACGGTGTCGTAAGAATACTAAGATGTAGGGACTCGCACAGTGTGGTGGTAGTAAGCTAGTCCTCCGCCTACAGCACCAGCACCTCACCTGTCATGTCCCGGCTGACCTACTTCCAGGGCAGCTCCCTAATGGCCTGGGAAAGCAGCGTAGGATGACTCAAGGCCCGGAACTGCTGCACTCATGTGGACACCCAGAAGAAACTCCTGGGTTTCAGCTTTGGATCAGCCCAGTTCTGGCTAGTGTGAGCGTTTGATGAGTGAACCAGCAAATTGATCTTTTTTTTTCTAATAAACAACACTAATAAGCAGAAAGATGTCTATAACGTGGACAATTCTAAGTGGATTAAAAAGGAAAGGTTCCCTTTGAGGAAGTGACAATGGAAACATATTTTGCTTCTTCACTATTTTGCGAATGACTACCATTGGAGAGAACATCAAAAAACAAGCAAGCCAGTGAGTGGAGAAATGACAGGGTGTATTTAAGCAATGGGAACATGACAGGCCTGGTGTGATGGCTCAGTGGCTAAATCCTTGTCCTACAAAGTACCATGATCCCATATGGGTGCCAGTTCATGTCCCAGCTGCTCCACTTCTCATCCAGCAAACTGGTTGTGGCCTGTGAAAGCAGTGGAGAACAGTCCAAAGCCTAGGGACCCTGCACCTGCATGAGAGACCTGGAAGAAGCTCCTGGCTTCAGATCAGCTCAGCTCTGGCCCTAGGCTACTACGGGAGTGAACCAGCAGACAGGCCTTTTTTTGTCTCTCCTTCTCTCTGTAAATCTGACTTTCCAATAAAAATAAACACATATTAAAAAAAAAAAAGGAAAATTCTATTAAAAAATTTAAAAGATAAATACGAATGTGATAGTTTGGCTGGATTTCATGCCTGCTCTACAAGAAAATGGACAGACTAATGCAAAGTTGGCGTGCTGGGGCTGCCTGGAGTTTACCCACAGGCAGCAGGACATCACTGAAGAACCCCGAGTACAGGACCAACACATATGGCCAATTTTACTCATTCATAATCAAGTCCTCAAAAGCAAAAATACTATTTTGCTGTTATAAACGGCAGATTCTCTAAAATGCCTGCAGCTAGCAAGAATCACAATATAATTTAGAGCAAATTAGCTAAATTAGCTAAAAAGTTACACTTTATATCTACCCACATGTCCTTCAGACCCTCACATGGCTCTTCCATCTCCGTCAGGCCTTCCTTAACCATCCCACCTGCAGCTACAGCTCAGCAGCTCTTGCCTGTTTTCTCGTCCTGCACATTACTGCTACCCAATAAACCATACTGTATTTGTTTCACGTCCCCCTCCACAGAATACTTCAAGGAACAGGACGTGTAAGAACTCTGTCTGGTACATGGTACACATTCAATCAATATTACATAAGGACCAAGCCCCCCTGCCGCTGCCTGCTGGAATCGGGCTAGAGGACTGTCAGGTTTACTTAAGAGTAGATTAAGTCATAACCTAAGCCACTGTGTCGCTCTTTTAAGCAACTATTTCTACAGATCACGTTTTATATAAAAACACAATCTGCAGTCACATGTAACAAAATTTTGACAGAAAATATTATGACAACTGAATAATGAAAATAGTTTTCAAATAAGAAAACAATTACAGGAAGAAATATATTATCAGGAGAGAAATAAGCACTATATGACACTCGGTAATTTGTAAGTATGTCTTGTCAATTCTATTTGTGCATAACTGCTATGTGGAGAAAAGCTACCCAAGCAACCGAAATGAACTCATCAACCAAGAGACACAATCACCACTACTATCTTTCTATCATACAAAACTATTTTCCACCTACCATAAAGAGAGAGAATACAACCGGAATCAAGAAAGCCCAAGTTAGGGAAAATGCCATATCCTAAAGAAACAAATTAGGCCAAACGCCACTGTGTATATTTTCTTATGGTTGTCTAATTAGTAAAGACTAGTAATATTGAATTAATCAGCTATATTTATGTAAATAAATCTATTGAATTTGCTCTCTTAACAAACATTCTTATAAAACATGCATTACATTCTTTGATTAATCCTTTCACGCGTCACACAATTATTTTAGAATTTTGCTCCCCAAACACTTCAAGGTAAAGCAGAGTGAAGTGGTTAAAAGCACAAGCTATCAAGTCCCTCCGAGCTGAGACAGAACCCTAATGTTACTACTTATCCTAAAGATTGAGGAAATGACTAACTGCTCAGAGTTGTGGCTTCTGCACGTGTTAAAGCTGTGTGGTTAGCACGACCTACCTTCACAAAACCATAACGTGGATTAGCTAAGACCATGTAAGAAATGACCAGGTACAGAGCCTGCTATATAAAATACATGGTAGGTGGCACACAAAAGAAAGCTAAGCAAGCATAATCACTGCCCAAAATTAAAAACTACAAATTAGTAGATTTTTATCAAATTTGTTCACTCACCTGGCATAATTGCAAGTAATTTTGTTTTTCCTGCTACTCGTGTTCTCATTCGAATAGCTTTATCTCTGCATGGAAGAGCCTCTGCTAAGATGCCATTTGGCCAAAACGCATCTCTATTTAAGAAGATTAAATAGATTTTGTAAACATTTTAATTTCTAATGATACAAAATAATATTTCAAATTTTTACAGAAAACACAAATGTGAACAAAAATAAGAAAAGTTTTCGCAATGTTATAAAGGCACAAAGATGTACAAAAGGCATCACTTCATGCAGGTTTCAATGTAGCCATAAATGATATATATAACAAACAATTTCTGCCTCAGAATAGTTCCCAAATTCTAAACAAGAAAGCAAAAAGGATTGTGTGGACAACCACATCACAGCCACTTAGACTTTAATAAGCGTACATACTTCACCCAAATTCAACTTCACTAAGTCTTGAATTTGCTTAATCAAAGTCTAATAGCTAATCTCCCTTATAACGAAGACAAAACGAAACTCAACCACAACTTGATGCCTCAATTGGATGCAGTGGTGCTTTCATACACAAAGCAACTCATTCTCCTTGACTTTAAGTGTATTTGATTCCCTTAATTCTTGACCCAACGACAGCCACTGAACATAAGGTTCCATCTGGATATGATTTTGAGGGAGAGAGACTCCCTACAGCAACCACTCTTAACTTTTATGAGACATACTGGGGAGCTTACTGTCCAGTCTATCCCCACAATTAACTAAGAGAGACTCCCTGGAGAAGGGATCCAGGCATCAGGACTTTCTGAGTGCTCCCCAAGTATATCCAAGACTGAGAACGACAGCTCCAGTATGTGCTAGGCAGGCCATCCAACTTGCAGAATAAAGGAGACAAACTTAGTTTCAAGTTAGAAAGACCAGGTCCCCTACTTTTCACTTAAAGGTTTCGGTCTTTCCTCCAGTCCTCATAACCAAAGAGAAACAAAAATACAGACCTTGTAAAGCAGGATGGAAATCAGAAAAGATGAAGTAAGAGCTAGGCACGCTGGCAAGCACCGAATGCCCATGACGGACAATGCCCGCCCTGTGTTCTTTCCTTCCCTTCAAGGTACACAATGCCATGAACTTCTATGCAATTGCTTATCACTTTTAGAGAAGAGGGTTATACTTCTGTGCTTTCCTGAAGACTGCATCTTATCTCTCACTCTTCACAGGGGGTAGGAGGCTCAGTGTATTTCTATAGAAACAGCCTATGAAATGGTGTGCCAGTTTTGCTTAGGCTGTATCCCTTTCAGAGGGTGAAATGAAAATCAGACCACAATCAGACACATGCTTTTCAAACAGCCTTCATTTAAAATCAAGGCTAGCAAATACAATGGAGAAAACTAATACCCAACACTACAATTATGCAGCTTCTAATCTTTCTGTCATCTTAAAGACATAACTGTTACATGCAACGAGGCCTAATTATCTTTTTTTTTTTTACACTTTTCCTATTTTGGATTCTCACTAGTAGGTTCCAGAGACAAACCGTTACTGGAATTCTTACATCTCTTTTTGCTTACCAATGATGACTGAGCCAATGATCTGGCTGGGAAAAACAACGTAACAGAAGTCACGTAATGCTCACCATGACAAGCCCTGTACCTCCCTGAGAAGGGACTGTGTCTGGAGGGAGTCATACCTGAAACGCTTCACTGAGTCGGCAACTTGCTCAGGTGAGGTCATCCAGTCAACATGGTCAACTATTTTCCTGAAAGAAAACAAATTTAAATGATGAATCTTACAATTTTAGAAGATGAATAAAACAAACCTGAGTTCCATGGAACAGGCAGCTTGACTGGGATATGAATGAGCTCTGAGAGCTATGCAATGTTTTAGTGAATTCAAATGGCCCAGAAAAACACAAAATCTACTATATAAGTTGAGCAATTCACTTCCAGAAGTAAAAGGCTAAAGGTTAAGAAAGGTCAGATTCTAGTGGGGGTTAAGTACCTATTAATGGTATCACCATATGTGGCTCTAATAAGCTGTTGAAGCAGGTTTTTGATATTCCTTCGCAACCACTGGTTTCTCTCTTTTAGGTCAAACACTTCATCCATGAGAAGTAACATCACCCTAAGTGGAATATTGTCATCCACCTGACAAAATATGGAAATAAATAAGAGGAAGTTTAAGTTATATGCTTAGAATGTACGGTAACATCTGATAAATATTTGCCACTATTTATTTCTAAGTCAAATAAACAGATTACATCATGGCCTTCAAAATTTGGTACTTCATTCTAAAATTTAAAAACAAACACTTCTAAGAGTCATTTTGATGGAACACACAATTTTATAACCTACCAAGTTGAAAAAAACTTCAAGGTTATAATAAAAAAAAAAACAAATCTCAAACTGAATTCATCCCGGTCTGTGAAGGAGGTGCCTGGCTCTCAGCAGGGGCCGTAGGTGAGGCCCGGTACGCAGCTGTGACACGCTTCCTGCATCTGTAGGACTCAGTCACGGCCAACTCAGCCCCGTTTAGACCCAGTTCCCAGCTAACACAACTGGGAAAGCAGGTGCATTTAGTAAATGATGTTTGGACTCCTACATCACTCTATATACAAAAACCAACTGCAGATGAACTATAAATTTAAAAACTGGTATGGCAAGACAAAAGGATGTTATTTTAAAAGAAGTCACAGGGCAGTATCATGTAACCCTGCAGGAGACACGGGGTGTATATAAACAAAGCAACAGGAGGCAGGAAATATTCCCAATACACTAAACAAAGAACTCACATTCACACTATAAGTCCTTCAAACAGACAATCTGATTTTGATGCAAAAATTTTGAAATCCATGCATCCTTTTTTTTTAAGGATCTTCCGTCCAATGATTCACTCCCTAAGTAGCTGCAACAGCTAGAGCTGTGCCAATCCGAAGCCAGGAGCCCCGAACCTCTTCAAGGTCTCCCACATGGGTGCAGGGACCCAAAGCTTTGTGCTATCCTCGACTGCTTTCCCAGGCCACAAGCAGGGAGCTGGATGGGAAGTGGAGCTGCTGGGATTAGAACTGGTGCCCATATGGGATCCCAGTGAGTGCAAGGTGAGGACTTCAGCCACTAGGCTACTGTGCTGTCCATGCATACCATTTTTAATGATATGCATTTCCTTAAACTTTGTGAAGACACCTCACAAAGCATTCAGAGCACATCAAAAAGAAAAACACAGCCAAGCCAAGAGAACAATGGGCAGAAGGTTTGGACAAGACACTCAAACTGGTGTCCAACCTGTCATTATTATCAGAGAAAGGTGAAGTCATGTGAAACATAACCACAGAATGGCTAATCAAACCACATGCCTATCAACTGATGACTGGATAAAGAAACAGTGACACACATGACATGAAATAATACTGCTTAGAGAAGTAACCAAAAAAAAAAAAGCCCTTTAGCAACAAAAATGGATGCTCTTGGAGACTGTTACATTTAGCAAAGTAAAGCAGTCCCAATGGCAAGTACTGTATTTTCCCTGATTTGTGAACATGAACCACATGGGCACTGTGAGACCTGGTTACTGCTAGCAGCCCTTGTCTATCCTCTCAAGGAGCAGTGGATTTTCTACTTACTACCTGCTGATTTCTTCCCTTAGCGCAGGGTGAAGCTTGTGATTATAAACTGACACTATGCCGCTGAACAAGTAAAAGCACTCACATTGTCATCCAGTTGAGCTGAGACTCGACAGTGCTCAGGATCAGAATCAGGCTTTGGGATCAAAGGAGGGACCTAACATTTACAAAGAAAAAAAAAGAAGAAAGAAAACAAGCTCAAGTAAATAAAGCAACACATAATAGAATCAAAATGTGCATTTAATTTTATTTTTGAAGTACTATAAATGCAAATTTAATCATCTATATTTTCAAATCAATTATAAAAGGGTGGATTATTTCATTCATTACCTAATTTTTTCCCTTTAAAAAATTATCAGGCTGGCTTTTAAGGTGGAAAGCGAGGTAACTTAATGGAACTTGAACTTTTAGAAGAACTTGAAGCTAGGATGTTTTAAATGCTTCGAAGATCACCTAGCACAGTCTCCAGTAAGCAGAATGACACGCTTTCTTGCTTTGTCATAAAGAGCTCTCCTGACAGGATGTTAACAGATGTTAAGCAACCAGTAACCAATTGTTAGTAACTTTAGGGGACAGAAGGATGGAGACCACTGTTAACTGAAGATCAACTGTCGGCCCAAGAAGGACCATCGAGGTCACCTATTTCAATCCCTTCAAGTTACAGGGGAGGACAAAAAGCCTGGAAGAGTTTAGTAAGTTTTATGCAAAGTCCTACAACATGTCAGCAACAGAAAATGACTGAATCCTATGGTTGAGAATGCAACTCGTTTGCAAACAGCATTTGTTTCCTATGGCACAACATTACAGAATTCTGAAATAGCATAATTAAATAAAGCACCACAAACTATTAACCTTACCAATTCTATACATTTGTGTTAAACTCTATACCATGGACATCATCATGTATTCTTCAGATACAAATGTATCCAATTTGTCTGTCCTAGTAAGACTGTGAGAGGACATAAAGCATACATCCAGGCAGAACTGCCCTCGGTGCCTCAGTTGCCTTAGACGTTGCTGACAATGTCTTACCTTGAAAAACGATTGCTTTATGTCTTGACCTAATCTTTCTGACATTCTGCCCATGTTGTCTGACATTTTAGTCATTCCTTCTGCCAGGCTATCAGGAAGAGATTTAACAGCATTTGAAACGTTCCTCATAGAATTGCGAAGAGGATTTACAAAAGTATCCATCTAAAGGGAAAGAATATTATACTGTGACTTTGTCGCATCAGATTTGTTATTCAATTCAGAAGGCTGGGAAAACAGAATGCAACTTGGAGAGCATAAAATAATTCTCCATTCCATATTATATTGTATTTTAAACTACTACCTTCAGTGTCTATTAAAAATTACTCTTCACGTACTTAATATAAATGGATGATTCTGCCTGATGAGACTGTTTGTAGAAAAGAAATAAACGTTTTGGTTGCCTTCTTATTAAAGAAAAATATTCCAGAACAAAATGATACAAACAGAATTAGCCACCCATCTGTTACAATCTCAGGAACAATCAGATCTTTCAAGTAGATATCAAAAAGACAACGGCAAGAAAACAGAAAGCTGGACTAACGAGTCACATATTTAATATTTATTTGAGACACACATGCATGCTCGCACGCACACAACCCCCAAATGCTGTTTCTCTTTCCAGATGCCAACAGTTTGGGTTGGGCTGTATTAGGCTGGGCTGGGCCAGGCTGGAAAGGTTGGGTGCAGAGCTGGCAACCAGAATTCAAACCAGGTCCTCCACAAGGGAGCCAAGAAGCCAGTTACCTGAATAAATACTACGACTTCCTACAGTCATTAACAGCTGGACACAAGGATCAGAGCTAAGAAACAAACCAGGGGACAAAGCAGACTGCAGAAGCCTCACTTGACATCTGGACCACTAGGCTGAAGATTTGCTCCCCAGGATTAATTTCTAAAAATATCATTTATACTCAATTACAATCTGTTGAGGTAATTCAGATAGCAGGAAAAAATAAGTTACAAATCAGACATGTAAGTTACATACATCTTACTAAGGTAGAATGCAAAAACTACCACAGAACTTACATAATTCATGGAAAATGCAACTGATTTTTCATGAAATATTTTTTTAAACTGTACTTATTTATTTGTGTATTATGTAGAAAGCAGAATCACAGAAAGAAGGAAAGACAGAAAGAAGGGTCTTCAATCTGCTGGTTCACTCCACACCAGTTGCAACAGCCACAGCTAAGTCAACCCGAAACCAGCAGCCAGGAGCTTTTCTCCAGGTCTCCCACAAGGACAGAGGGGCCCAAAGACCTAAACCATACCCTCTCGCCTTCCGAGGCCTTAAGCATGGAGCTGGACCAGAAACAGAGTAGCCAGAACACAACTGGCGCCCATTTATGCTACTGGAACTGCAGGCCGAGGCTCAGCATAACAACATGGTGCCAACAACAAACTGAATTAATTTTTGTAAAAACTATTTACAGGCCAGTATCATGGTGTACTGGGACATTACCTGCAATGCTAGCATGGCACGTAGGTTCCAGCTACTTCTGAACCAGCTCTCTGCTAACGTGTCTCTAAAATCAACAGAACATGGGCCGATTGCTTTGGCTCCTTCTGCTAATGTGGGAGAGCAGGATGGAGTTCCAGGTTTCTGGCTTTGGCCAGGCCCAGCCTGCACGTTGTGGCCTCTTAAGGAGTAAACAACAGATGGAAGACTTGTTTCTTCTCTCTATGTACCCCTACATTTCAAATATATAAGCAAATCTTTTTTCAAAAATGTATTTCACTTAAAGGCAAAGTGATAAAGATTGAATACTAGGCAAGTGCAGAACGACAGGGTGAGCATGAACTTCTGTGTAACAGCATGGAGCTGGGCTGCGAAGTATGGAGTATCTGGGACATGACCAGTAACCCTAACATGGGGTGAGGACATCCAAAGTGTAATCCTATAAATTTATTATGCATAATAATGGTCTATTCTTAGTGAGTTTACTCTGAGTTGGGGTAGCTGAAAACAAGAAGCACCTCCACAATTTATGGGTAGGTAACAGGGACACAAGTAAATAGTTCATCAAGTGTTTCCTCCCAGGCCCAATTGTGGGAAGCTGGATCAGAAGTTCAAGTAGCCTGGACTTGAACGAACGGTGCTAATATAAGGTGTGGACCCACAAAGTGCAATCTTATAAATTCATTACACATAACAACAACTTGTTTTTACTTATCTCTCATCCATTTCTTTAAGGTCATTTTAGGAGGGTGATGGAGTCATGGGGGAGTCTTTAATTTCCATTTGGAAATAATGTCAGGATTATGAAAGAAAACTTGCAAATGCAGTGCAGAAGTCCCATGAAAACTCCCTCCTTCCACAACCGCTGCAGCTGCCCTTGCCACTCTAACTGCTCCTACTGTTAACAGCAAATTCAGTCAGAGGATGATCACGGGTCAGAAACTATAACAGAACCTCTCACAGGGCTCATTCAATGCTCTCAAAGATTAAATTCTTCATTTATTGAGCAAAATTAAAATCACAAGAGGCTAAGTAACATGACCACATGTAGCCAATAAATAGCAGAGCAGGGATTTGAATGCAAAGTTGCCAGATTCCAAATTGCACATGTCCTGTGCATGTTGAATATTTGTTCTTTACTGTCATGACCTAGCATTTTATTTCAAACACAGGTCTTTTTTATTTTTTAATTGGAAATTCAGATATACAGAGAGGAGGAGAGACAGAGAAAAAGATCTTCTGTACCAATTCAAACCCCACTGGCCATTATGGCCAGAGCTGAGCCAATCTGAAGCCAGGAGCTTCTTCTAGGTCTCCCACATGGGTACAGGGTCTCAAAGCCATGGGCTGTCCTCCACTGCTTTCCCAGGCCACAAGCAGAGAGCTGGATGGGAAGTGGGGCCACCAGGACACGAACCCATGCCCATGTGGGATCCCAGCATATGCAAGCCTAGGACTTTAGCCGCTGGGCAACCACATTGGGTCCCAAAGGACAGGTCTTGCCCCACTGTAAATCCTAAGCATTTTACTCCGGAGGAATAAAGACTTTTACAGCAACATTCCATTTAACATTTTCCCCAATCATACTCCAAGAAATATTTCCTCCCAGTAAGAAACATTTCCTTTTCAAGATAACGACAAGTATGCCACTTGTCTATTAGGCAAACTTTTCTTGATGCTTTTTATATTTCTTCCCTGGTAGCCTCTGCTTGATAGGGCAGAAGCTAACATGCAGTGCATACTTAGCACCAGAAGATGGAAAGGAGCGCTTAATAAACTCCTCTAGCTTTAAGTCATACATCCAAGTTGAAATTTATTTTCCTTTAATTCAAAACACAGTGGGACAAGAGCCTCCAAACGAAACCCCAGGCAGGAGCTGCTTACCTTGCGAGCAAAGTCCCCTTTCCCTTTGCTGTAGGCTTTGTTCTCCAGGAAATCACACACACAGTGTGCCAACGCTGGGGATGCTTTCATCATCTCAGGGGTTAACAGTAACTGCCAGGAAAAGAAGAGGGTAGGCGTACGTGGGCAGGCTGCTGGAAATCAGCTAATGCTAATAACTTTACCTTGTAAAATGTTAATACATAGTATTTTTATTCTTAAAAATTTCATAGACAAACAAGGCCATTAAAAAAATCTATGAAGTTTTCAATGACTCCTTGCTATGTCCTGGATGTCACATATTATACACAGAATCAGTCTGGGTTACGGAGGGCAGCTACACACACTTGTCTGGGAATAAAAATCCATTAGCTTTCAACACACATAAAGAGCTGCTGTCCACAGAACTGGACACATGTGTTAAATTCTAGACTAAATTTAACACATTTAGTCTAAACTAAATTACCCAGACTTTACAGTCATCTGGGACAGATATATGTAGGTTTGCAGGTTCATCTACACATGAAAGATCCCTAGTACCTAGACAACAAACAAATTTATTGGTAACACAGATGTGTTCACAAATTACTAAACAGATCACAGTATACTGGAAATGATGTTAAGTGTTATTGCTATTTCACTGTTGGAGTACAAATAAACTCTAATAAGGCAATCTACTATAACAGCATGCTATATTAAACAAAAACTTACAGTTAAGAAAAGTGACTTACCTGTAAATATGCATTTAGATCCTTTTTTCTCTTTTCTAAAAAATCTCTATCCATATTATTAAAAGTTTTTTTCCCAGGAAGCTTCAATATGCTTGACAGATTTTCAAACTGAAAACAGAATTAATTCAACAGTCTTTCTTAGTTTAGCATACAAAACAGATTTTCCAAGTGAGTTTCTCTACACATTAAAAACACTGTCAAGAGCATAATGTTTTAATATATTTTATTATACTAATCAACAGAAGATGCAAAATTATCCAAATCTGTCTAAAACCTAACAACTTTTATATGTCATTTTCTAGAACACAGTTTTAGGGAAGACCAGCATTGTAGCACAGCACATGGGGTTGCTGCCTGCACTGCCAGCAAACCATATGGGCACAGGTTCAACTGTCACACACTATGGTTGATCCAGCTTCCTGTGAAAGCACCTGGGAAAGCAGCAGACAGTCCAAGTCCCTGGGACCCTATAACTACAGCTAGAGACCTGAATCAAACCCCGGGGAAGCCATCCCTCTCTACATAACCCTGAATTCCAAATAAATAACAGTTAAAGATGGGTCACTTGAAGCTCCATGTTATCTCATTTTAATATTGTTCAAATTTTTCATAATAAATGAATTTTAGGAAATATTTTCATTCACAAGCTTTTGCTTTGTAAATAAAGTATTAACCAAATGTTTAGTAATCAAGGTTGGGTTTCTGGCTCAATGAAAATTAATTAAAACATTTTAATATTGGTAACTTCAAATTTATTATGTGATCACTGAAGGGCAAAAGGCAAATTTCAGAATACAGATAACAGCTATACTGTACACCTCTACATACAAACAAAACAAACACTAATACTTCTTCCACATTGGTCAGAAGAAATTCAAACTACATTATAAAATTAAGACCCATAGTATATGTGTTTTATCTCTGTAAAACCACTAACACAAGGGATGCTAATGCTCTATGTCTAACTCCACGTATGGGTCCATGGTAATTTGCTGGGACATGGCTGTTAGTCCTATCAGCCATCAGAGCAGTGCGAGGGCAAAGTGATTTATCCACTCAGAGCGCCTGGCCAGCAAGCTTAGTACTAGCTATTCATAGGAAGCAAATTTCAAATTGAACACATTTCCTATTAGTTTAAAAGTAAGGCTATTACAAGTTTAAACACAGAAAGAAACATATATGAAATACATATCCTTAAAACAATATCAAATAAATATTAAACCGAAAAATTTAAGCAATGACTCAATGCAGGTGAAGAAATCTTTCACCTTAGCAAACAAATCAAGCTAAACATGAAGAAAAGATACATTTAACACTAGAAGTCTCCATAGTTATTAATTTCCTTATTAATGCAATTCAAGTCTTCTTAATATGAATTTCAGAAGTCGATACAAATCACGCTTTTAATTACTTTTATACTATTAGAGCTCACTTCCCACAAAAATATTTTAAGGAGATTAAAGGCAGTAACATTTCTCACTATCTTAACAGAATAATTTTTACAGTAGCAAAATGTCATTTAATCAGATTGGTTATTATTTTTACTGTATTATTACCAGTTATGTATTTAAAAGCCTTTAATATATCAAAAACTTTTAAGAACTAAATATTATTTTACTACAAAGACAGGGGACAATGGAGGGGAGCTACTATAAATGTAATTAAAAATGCCAGTTTTGTTATATCTCATGAGTTCTGATTTTTTTTATATTCATTTCTTCAAAAAAAATGTTTTTTCCTTATTAATATCTTTAGTAATACATAGGTCATCGTTTCCTTCAGAAAGGTTTTTGACTTTGTCATTTCTTCAGCAAAATATTGGCTGTTCAGCAGCATGCTGCTCAACTTCATGGTGTATATTTTCTAGCTTTCTTCCTGATACTGATTTTGTTTTCTGGCTTTTCATTCAAGGGGATGTATAGTTAACGTGTAATAGAAACTATCATAAGCAGCTCTGAAGATGAAATGCAGTGTGCATCTCTACCTCCAAATCAAAGGTGGATTCCCAATGAAATTACTAACTATGTCTTGACAACAGGATGCTAGACTCTTCTTTATGCCTACACTGTTTGGACACAGTTAAATAGCAGAATGATAGACTTGTGACCCATTTATGAAGGACTATACTATTACAATAACAAAAGGGAAAGCTGTGAGGTTTTGGGGTAGGAAAGAGGAGAAATTCCAGAGCCAATGGAAACTGCAGTATAAAAAAAAAAAAAAGAATCAAATAAATTTCACAGATCTAATACAAATGATCTGGCAATGTTTTCTTATTCTTTGTTAAGGAAGAAAAATATATATTATATATATAAAATTTTAAAATTTTATTTTTTGAAAAATTTACTTACAAAATTTTTTTACAAAGAAAAATAGGAGAGACAAAGAGAAATCAAGACAGACAGATATTTCACCTATTGGTTCATTCCCCAAATGGTCAAGCAGCAGGGCTGGCCAGACTGAAGCCAGGAAGGAGACAAGCTTCTCCCTGGTCTCCCAAGCAGGTTCAAGGGCCTGACGATCTGGGCCATCTCCTGCTGCTTTCTCAGGTGTGTCAGCAGAGGGCTGGAGCCAAAGCAAAGAGGCCGAGACTTGAACTGGTGCCCACATCGGATGCTGGCATTGCTGGTAGTAGCTTTATCCACTGGGCCACAGAGAGAAAATACGAAGACTATAAAAGTCCTTACAGCTGTTTGTATAAAATGAGGGGGGTGTATTTAAAGACTGTGAAAGTCCATATAGTTACTTGTACAAAACAAGAGGGATGTGTTCAGAAGATATATTTAATATTACTTATATTATTTAGTTAATACATTTATTTTAAATTAATGATTCAAAATTACTGAAGTGTAGATCAAAGACTTAACTGTTACACTGCTGGTTGAGGCTGTATTTATCATAAACTATATCTGAGACAGGCAAGTGGTTCAGCATTTCATCACCACTCTGGAACAGCTGCATCCCACGCCACAGTGACTGTTCTAAGTCCCACCTCACTTCTAATTCTAGCTTCCTGCTAATGTACACCCTGGAAGGCAACAGGTAAGGCTCACATACTAGCTCTCTGCCAGCCACGTGGAAGACTGGGACCGTATTCAGGAGCCTGACTGGCCTGGCCCAGCCCTGGCTGTTTCAAACATTGGGGAGTGAACCAACAGGCAGAAGATCTCTGTCTTATCTCTGTCTGCACCTCTACCATGCAAATATAATGAATCGGGAAATAAAATACCTACAGTATGGAGACTCCTGTCCTTACTTCCAACCAAGATCAAATATCGTGGCAAAACAAATTCTTTTAAAAATTACAATGCACATTTAAATTTTTCAAGGTACATCATGGACATTTTGTCAGTAGCCCTGAGTACTTACAATTAGTCAATGTTTTCAACAGTATATTGATCAATTAAATACTCAAATGACTCTAACATTTGTACAAGACATACTGAACTTACTTTACGTCATTAGCTTTGGATAATATCTGAGCTCTGAGACTCTTGAAAACAATTTAAACCAAAACTGAGTCAAGAAGCAACAGGAAGTGAGCGTGCCTCAAAGGCGTCATTACCTGCTCAGTGATCCTCATGTGGAAGTCATGGAAGTCACTGTAGCGGCGATAGGTCTTCCACATCTCGTCACTGTTGAGACTGCGTCGATGCACGGTGATGGCATACAAGGCATAGGTCTTGCCATGATCATTACAAACGCCTGCCACAGCATATGGGTCACAGTCAGCATATACTAACCGTTTAAAACAAAATGAAGAGAAACAAAAGACACAAAAAGGAGGAAGATGAAGAACAAAAACAAAAAAGACAACATGAAATGAAATGAAAGGGGATCTGAAATGACAGACTGAGATAAAAAGATGTCAACAAGGGATTCATTTCTTTAAAAAATTACATGTAACAGCTCAACACAAAACAGAAGTTTGTGATGCCACTGATAACCACAAAGTTATGTCTATTTGGATTCTCTTCTCAGGTGCTTTTACCTACATGATCAGTGATGTAAGTACCACCTCAGAAGGCAGCATTACACTCCCTTAAAATTAATGGAGGAAAAATAACCAAATCACACCCTTGGGTGTTACCTTTCTTACTCTCCTGCATTTCATCTAAAATTGCTTCAACTGACAGCAAAAGCAACAGGATAACAGACATCCTCTGGCACTTCTTTCAGCTAGTATGCAATCATTCAAAATTTTAGCTTATCTGAGGTTTCTAAAAAGATAGTTTCCTGCTAATTTGAAACATTGCTACCAGGTCGGGCAATCTTTTAAATCAGAATACACTCTTTCTTTGTACTAATCTCGAGAAAGGGTTATCAAATTTTAAGTCTGTACATTTATCTCCTATATACATGTATGTATATGTAATATATAACATAGGAAATGCAATGGCTGTATGTGTAATACTTATTGATATGTTATATAAATATGTATTATATAAATATATAATGAGCATATAACATGTATTTTTATGTAGACACAAGTATACACACTATATAAATATATTACATATACATATGTGTATTACATTTACTGCACAGCATGTAATATGTTACTGTTATACATTTATAAAACACGAGTATAATATATAAACATACTGATACATATTTAATATACAACATATATACATGTTATGCTACCATAGTTTTAATGACCTATGGATTACTTTAAAATTTACCACGTATGGGTGACATGTTCATCTGTACTACTCTTGGCTAAAATTCCTGCTGAACTAAGGTCTTTTTACTTGTTACTTTTCTTCTTTGGTGAAGCATTAAGCCTATGAGTACAATGTTAAATAAGAACACTATCTCAAAAATGAAAGAGAGAGGGAAAAAGAGAATAAAGGGAAAGAGTATCATTATATTCCTAGAACAATACATATGAACTATATGGAATCTGTTAAAAAATTAGAAGAATAAAAGAAAAAGCAAATAAAGAGAGGACTCGTGCACAGTCACTTTTCTAAACTTGGCTTGCTCGCTACTTCTAACTCCACGCTCGATCCTACACTAAGCTAGGTCGACAAGGGTTACTGAGTCTCCTTCAGCTGTTTCTGGTCTATTTCTTAATCCACTCTTCTGCCTTGATTTCAAACACTACATATTTTGATTTCCAAAATTTTACTAAGCTATTTTTATTTGTTTAGTCTGGCCTCAGGATTTATCTCTGAATATTTTAACACATTTTGAAAATCCAAAGATTGCTGAGTTTTTAGGATGTAAATCATTTTATTAGCTTATTCTGTGGAATCTCCCTAATTGTGGCTCATATTTCTTCCTGTAGCTTTTAACTCATTTTTTAAATAAAGATTTATTTTTATTGGAAAGACAGGTTTTACAGAGAGAAGGAAAGAAATAGAAAAAGATCTTCCATCTGCTGGTTCACACCCCACGCAGAACAATGGCTGAAGCTGAGCTGATCCAAAACCAGGAGCCAGAACTTTCTTCTAGGTGCAATGTTCCAAGGCTTTGAGCTATCCTTAACTGCTTTCCCAGGCTACAGGCAAGCAGCTGGATGGGAAGTAGAGCATCCGGGACACGAACTGGAGCCCATATGGGATCCTAGTGCTTGCAAGACGGGGATTTAGCTACCAGGCTACTGACTGGGCCCTGAACTCATTTCTATACGCTTGATTCCAAAAGATCTTGTTTCTTCTTTGGGAATTCTGAGTGCCCGACATGGGGAAGCATTCACACTGAGCAGTGTCACCACTATGACGGTTAGTTTGTTAGGTTCAGAAAGAATTTGGCCCTAGTGTCATTGTCATTATTCTCAATACAAGAGTGTGAAACTATTTACAACACAGCACTGACACAGCATAGACTTCTGTAAGTAATACAGAGAAGATTTAAAGCATAGAAGAGGACGAGCATGGCTCTCTACAAAGTTTTTGCCACTTTAAATAAGAGACCCGAGCATCTGTGGATTTTGGAAGCACTCCTCATGGATAATGACGGAAGTCTGCACTGTCTAGTATGAGACACTAGGACATGATGATCTCAGGACAGCGAAACCCAGAGCTCCTTGCTGGGATACAAACTGGGCTTCCCATCTCCTGTGGTTGATCTGGACACTACTCTTCCTTCCACAGAAGGCAGGCTAAGATTTTCTGTTCTTCCACATCAAGCAGCTCTTCACAACCAAGCTGTGTGCCAAGGACTCGGTCCCAGCTAACCATGGTCTTGGCTTTTCCTGTTTCTTCTCAACCTCAGAGCAAGAACATGGGCAAGCCAGCCCACACACGAGTGGCTACCTGGTGTGGCAGTGGAGATGGCACCTGGACATCGCACACCTCACTGAAGTACCCGGGGTCCAACCCCAAGCTGTCACTCCCGATAAGCTTCCTGCTGCTGGAGACTCTGAGAGGCACCAGGCGATGGTTCAAGTGCTTGGGTCACTGGCACCCACACATGGGAGAGCTGAAGTATGCTCCAAGCACCCAGCTTTGTCCTTGCCCTGCTGCATGGTCCACACAGGCATTTGAGGAGACAGCCAGTGGATGAGAGTGATATTCAGTCTCAGCAATTCTTATTCTCTCTACCCCACACCTCAAATAAACAGAAATTTAAGAAAAAAATAACCAAGGCAGTAATCATTACGCTACTATAGGCCCCTTGTCTTCAATATTTCTCAGCTCACTGATGTTGACAGTTCATGGACTTATAGGTTTCCCATACTGTTCAAACATTTCTCCAACTTCCGCACACTCCTGGAAAGAGACTTCCTTTATCCCCAGTTCTCTAGTTTGAGGCTGCACGTACCAACAACAACAAACAAACAAACAAACAAACCCTATTCAGCTCGGATATATCTCAGTAAAAGATTTTAGCAAATTATCAACCAGACTCAGGTCTAAACAGAACATTGGATTTAAAGAATATTAGGTGACAAAACAGAATATAAGAATTTTGAAATGCTAACAGTGACATTAGAAAAAGGTAGCATCACAAACTCAAATGAAGAAAATGCTGTAGAAAAAAAAGAACTGAAAATTGACTATGAAACAAAAAATATGACTTGTCAAATCAATGCAGAAAATCAGCCAAGCAACCCTGCTGGCTGTGAAGCAGGGTCCCAGCACCGTCTCTTACCAGTGTCTGAAATGTACGCGTGCAGCTGGATCGAGTCATCCGAAGACACGCTGGAAAGGTCATCTAGAGACTGGGGAAGAGCCGGGGACAGCACATGTAAGCACATGAGAACAAGTGTGGACCAAGTCTGCATCCCACACGCACTGCATTCAGGTCCGTTTCCCTCCCACGCTTCTTCCCTCACCCCCACACACTAATCCTCCTCATATCCTAACAGAATAAACAAAAGCCAAGATTATACTAAAAAAAAAGTGACCAATTCAATACATAAGGCTTCTCTCTTTACTGCTAATCCTCAAGTAACTTACTGAAGTTTTTCCAGTTATATTCAATCCATGGCAAGAAGTAAGCAAATATATTCTCAAGCTATGTTAAAATGTACTAGAACCAGCTAAGTTGTGTTTGCTTAGAAAGCATTTTACTAGTTTATTTACATTCCTTATTTATAAGATGAAGATAATAGTATTTACAATACAGGGTTATACAAAAATTAAGTAAGGCATGTAAAACAGAAATTACTAAATGAGAATAATTCATATACTGTCAACAAAGTTTAAATAATTAACATACAAAAATAACTTCATAAACAAAAATTCTGTCCAAACAGAGACTCTGGATATAAACATTAAAATCATTTTGCCATGTGCCTAAACCCACATACACAGCATGAACAAAAGCTCAGGAAGAAGGCACAACAGTGAGCAGGTGGCCTGTAACTTCCCAGAAATAACCGACCTGCAGGTATCCACGGCTGGCACTGGGCATTCAGAAGTAGGGAGACTCCCCACCACAGTCTAGCTGACCAGAGCTGCACACTGCGGTTCAGGTTTGTATAAACAACATGATTTATGTTGAACATCCGCCTTGCTTCTGACAGTCCTGAGCTCTGGCAACTGCCACATTGAGTGAGAGCTTTGTGATCCGCCTACCACTCTGCTCTGCGTTCTTGTAAGTCACACCAGGGGCACCACCACAGCCGCAGGGCTCACGGTGCAGGAAGTGAGCACATCTGGGGGACTGTCCTAGGAGAGGACATGGGAGACCTGGGCCTTGTACCCTGATGACTGCCCTGTGCTGATGCTGCTTTCTCTCTCTGTAAAACATCTTAGCTGGGAGTGGGAAGACGCTGAGTCCGATGGGTTTTTTCAGCAAAGTACTTATGCTGGAATGCTCTTGGGGACCCTCAATACGTAGGCATTACAAAATTCAGATATATCTCACACTTCAAAAACATAGGAACTAAATGAGCCCTTTTGTTGTACAGTGGGAGAAACAAAAAATAAACAGACATTGAAATGATTTTTGTACCCTTCCAACTGACATAAGACCATTTAAATGAAGGCAACTGCTTCCTAAGGACAAGTCAATAAAGCATTTACTAAGTACTGCTGAGAGAAGCAGAAGGTTGTAGTTCCACATAAATAATCCATAAAACTTCTGAGGTCAAATCGAGAACCCTTAAATTAACTGAGGTCTATTCCAAGATTTACTACTGATCTATTAAAGACTTCATTACACCAATAACTCATTCTTGCATTTCACTTTTCCCAGTGGTAAAATGGTGTTAAAAAATAACTTCATATTTGTGACAAGAAACAATGTGAGTGAAAATATTATGAAAAGAATCAGCACGTACTTCTTAAAGAAATACTTGTGGTACCAACAATAAAATAATTGGACAGAAACAGCACAGCCTTTAATATTATTTTCATGAGAATGACAGAGAAATGAAATAACCATCAAATTTATGTTATCTGTTGTAACGACTGTTTCAAGCAAGCACAGAAAACATGAGCCAGTTTTCAAAAATAAAGCATTGAAATTATTAAAGAACTGCTGATATTTCTTCCTAACAGATTTTTAGGAAATAAGTTGCTCAATGGCAAAGTTTGATATATGATGTAATAGAATGTATATTATTTTATATTTGATGGTGAATTTCTGCAATACTAGTGACAGTTTATATGCCAAAGACAGGTCATTCTCACATCTCAAATCATACAGTGTAGTGGCTACAGGGTTTCTAAGCTGAAAAATCCTTTTTAGAATAATCTGATTTTTTTTTTAGTGTGGAATATAAAAATATCTAAAACATTTTGGCTATCCTTAGTAGTTACATGTTGTCACCTAAAAATAAGAAGAGACAAACTGATTCTAAGGTGAACATTTATGTGTCACATTTTACTGCCAACCACAGTATTAATAAAAGTACCACCTAACCACAACAAACACTGGAAATAGATAAACTATTTTTTTATGAAATGTGATCATATTTATGCAGGTGCGAACTCAACCCAATTCTCAAAGTAAAAATGAAATAAAATCATTAAATTTTAGCTCCAGAATGCCTTAGGTGGTAACCATACATTTCTTTAGAAACATATGGAGAAGCTCTGGGTGTGTTATTTGCCTACCTAAGCCGCTTGGCACAGCTTGGCCTTTAACATTATTTCAAGTCACTACAACAATGAAAGCACCTGTAATACTCACCAAATTTATGCTTCTTGTAGGAGACCCATTAAAGGATTCTGTAAGAGGAAATTCAACTTAGTACACTGTAAAAAACATTTCAAACTGTTATTTTATTTAAAGTTCAAATGCTGAGAAGGAAAAAAAAACAAGCCAACGCAATATAAAAAGTAAAGAAAAACTATGGTATACTCCCAACATCTGGTCACTTAAGTTTCCTGGTTTTGCATAAGCCAGTATTTCCATGAAATACAGACATGAATTTGACAGTTGACCAAGAACAAAAAGACATTCACGTATAGAAGAGCAAAGGATACATGTTCATAGTCTCCTATTAAACAGCCTTCGCAGTCAGAAGAGACTGCAGGGTGAAGCCCATCAGGGAACAGCAGCACTGCTGTTTCTGTCTCAATGGGTTAACTGATCCCAAATAATTTAGTTCAGCAAGAGAGAGAAACAGATTGATTTTAAATATATCTATCAAGTTTTTTTGGTAGATCTGGCACTAAAACATTGAATCCCACATTATTCAATACATAACTACTAGACCAGAAAATTCCTAATAATTTATATGTACATTTAAAAAGCAACTGGGAAACCAATTTTAAAATTGGTATTAGGGAATGTCACACACAAATACTTTTCTCAGGATTTTCTTGTGTATCTAAGCAGTTGGGTTTCCAGATATATTGCATCTATCTATCTGTCTTCTGAAATGAAGAGAGAGACAGAAATGCCATTAAGTGGTCCACTCCCCAAATACCCACAAGGGCTGGGGATGGAATGGGCTGGGCTAGTCAAGACTCAGAAGCTAAGAACTCAACCCAGGGCTCAGACCTGGCTGGCAAAAATCTAAATAACGTAGGAATTCATCATTGTGGCCATTCAGTAAAGTCAGCGAAGGGTAGAGCTATATGTGGAACATGGTGTTCTAACTTGGGACACTGAGATCCTCATCATGTCTTAACCAGTAGGCTGAAGACCCAACCCCATAGACAAAACTACATACACTTACAGCAGCTTGCAATGTGCTGCAGTGGGTCAAGCCTCTGCTTCTGACACTGGCATCCCCCATGAGCACCATCTGGAGTCCTGAATACTACACTTTTCATCTAATTCTCCATTAATGGGCCTCGAAAAGCAAAGATGGCCCAGGTACTTGGGCCCCTTTCAGCTACGTGTGAGACCAAGATGGAGATCTAAGTTTCTGCCTTCAGCCTAGCTCAGCCCAAGCCACTGCAGCCATTTTTGGACTAAACCAGCGGATGAAACATTCCCTCAACCCCCTTCCTCTCTAACTCCACTTTTCAAATAAATAATTAAATAAATCTTTAAAAAGAAACACGTGCATCTCAACATAAAATTATGCCAGCTTACCTCCATCCCCATCATCGGATCCTCGGAAACTAGGATCTTTCAACATGTCCAATTCTGCTAGCATGCGTACATACAACGCATTCTGTCTGAAGGAAGGGTAGAATCTTTCATCTCGTAGCATCAACTCATACACCTTGTGGAAATAAATCAAGACATTCAATAATGAATACACACATTATGGTGCTTTTTGTTAAGTAACATTTCACCAAAAGCTACCTTGGGGTCTTGCCAGAACATATCACAGTCACTGTCAGCAGTGAAACAATGCAGAGCTAATGGGTATTTCTGATTTCTCTACTATCTAAACTATACTACAGAGAATCCTAGTGTCAACACAAATCACATGACAGGCTTTACACACATACAAAATAGTGTTTTCTATGAAACAAGCACAGTGTTTTTTTTTAAAGTTCACAGAAACACACACTAGCAAAAAAATAACACATGGATTTCAAAAAAAAATTATGCCAAAACAAATTCTACTTATCCATGTGTTTTTAAAAATATATTCATACATGAAAGGCTCAATGCTCACACTAAAATGAATGAAAGGCATGCTACTCATATTAATTTACCAAATTTTAATACTAGAATATCTGATTTTGGTCAGATTCAAATAAAATAACAGAAGGATCTTCTTCACTAGTCAGTTACATAAATAGAAAACATTGCCCTACAAAACTGGAATTGAGAAGCATTAAGGTCATAATTTATATTTTTTAGTTCATACTATATATTTTTTTAATGCTTTCACAACTTGCTGGAAAAAACTATACTGACAGAAAAACACACTTTTTTTCTGAGAAGATACAATGATAAATGCTGTAAACAGTACCTTTCTTTGAATGTCATCAAAGATTTCAGGGGTTGGATCTTCATGATTCAAAGTATCTGCTAATTTTGCAACTAAATAGTCATCAACAGTAACTCTTGGAGATGCCTGTCAGACAGAAAAATCACAGTAGCAATAACCTTGGTAGTGGAAACAGTGCTAACACTGGATGGTAGGAGTAACAAGGCAAAACAGAGTTCTCTTCCTCACGTGTCACAGAGGTGACCAGCACACAGACACAGACTTGCACCAAATTTTACTCCATCTGTGAAATGCAGCTAATGTTACATAAGGCAATTTAAGATTAAGAAGCAAAAATACCTACACAAAACCTGTAACAGAGGCTGGCACACAGGAAGCAATCATCAAGAACTAATTACTCTTAATATCTAATGTACTAGACGCACTCGACTGCCACATGACTCCTCACTTCATACTAGAAAATTCTTTTGAATGCCTTTAACAGACTACAATAAGCCTAAATTTGTTTTTCTGATGCCAGCTTCAGGGCATGTCAACAGCTTTGGCTCAGGCAGCTTCTGAATCTAACGCAGGCTCTAGACAGTAAATGAGTACCAGAGAGATGTAACTTACAGAGAGTAACAAAGCACACAGCTTAATTTCACTATTTTCAATAAAATATCAAAGCAACAGAAAGAAATTAGGCAAGGAGGGAAAACAAAACAAAACAAACAAGAAAAGGTGGGGAAGAAGTAAACAAGGTATGTATGTCCAACATCCCTGTTAGCCAACCCACACAGACCTTGTTCCTGCCGCCTTTTACATGGCGTAGAGGAGGCATTCATGTGCTGTATGTGGGGAGCTGGCTTCTCTGATATAATAAGAAATAAAAAAATTCAATATGGTAAAAAAATTAATAATGTTCATTGGTTGTGGTTTCATTCATATTCTAAGCTCACTAAAGGTTCCAGAAAATTAAAACACAGGTCAGTTTGAAAGTAAGATTTTAATATTTGTTTACTTTTATCCACTTGTTATTTATTTGACAGGCAGAGTGACAGAGAGAAAGGGACTGTCACAGAGGGCTACAGAGTCACAGGTGGGTCAGACCAAAGCCAGGATCTTGGATTCCATTTGTGTCTTCCATGTGGATATGGATCAATATCTATTTATTTCAATGTCATGGGGATTTTAAAATCCCAATAAACATAGTTTCATACCATTAACACAAACATTAGAGAAAAAGTTACGCAACGTGTTGTACAATTAAAGTAAAAGTGTGTGGGAAATCAAGTAAATTATCTTCAAATTCACAAAGTTCTAAGTAAGGCAGGAGGTGAACATGACAGATAAGAACAAGTGACGTAAACTTTAAAGCACATTTAAACTTGGATTGTACGTATGAATGTGTTTGCTACACAGTCTCAAAACTAGGCACTCTTGTGAATATAAATATACTTCATAAGGAAAAAGTTTTAATATCACTTTAATAGATTAAATTCATGTCTAAAATTGAAATTAATTTTTCCATGTCTCTGCCGCCCTTTCTCCCTCTCTCTCCTTAACTCTTTCAAGGAAAAAGTGAATAAATTTTTAAAAGCGGGGTGGGGGTGGCAAGCAGCTCAATAGGCTCATTTTCCACCTGCAGCATCTACACTCCCCATGGGCAATGGCTTGTGTGCCAGCTGCTTCACTTCTGAACCAGCTCTCTGCTAACTTCCTGGGAAAGCAGCAGAAGACGGGCCAAGACGTGAGAGATCTGGAAGCTGCTCCTGGCTCCCATGTTCAGACCAGCTCAGCTTGAGCCACTGTGCCCATTTAGGGAGTGAGCAAACAGACAGATCTCCATCTCTCCCTCTTTCTTTCAAGTAAACTAACTCAATAAATAAGATTCAAATAAAAATTTCATGCTAATACGAGTAATAGCCATTTTAGCTCTACAGAGCCAATAATCTGGGATCTTGAGGATGTTTTATCTCCATTCATGAGGGATGGTGGTCTGTAGTTCCTCAGGTAGTTATTTTGGCTTTCTCATCAGGGTAACACTTGCCTTGCAGCACAAGATGCCACAGGACCTCTGTCCTGTCTCTTCTGCTTCCTCAACAATCTGTGACGTACTATTACTTCCTCAAAGAGCTGGCAGAAACATCAGTGAAAGTTCACAAAAAGATTTCCAAGTATTATTTTTTTTAACTTATCCAGTTGGATTTTTAAATGTCTCCTTTGGTCAGCTTTACAATTTGTAACTTCCTAGAAATAGTGCACTTCAGCTACCCTGCATAATTTATTTTCATGAATGTGTTCATAGTATTTATTAAAATCTCTCTTCAGTAGGGTCATGATGTCTCCCCTTCCTCTCATGAGGAAGTCTGACGCTCTCTTTTCTCCCACTTGTTCCCAGCAAGGATCCAAGCACGTGGACTGTCCAGACCTGCTGTCTCCTGGCATGTGCATTTGCAGAGCACTGGGACAGAGGCAAGCTAGGACTCACACATAGGCTTCTGATGATGAGACAAGCTGTACCAGGGATATCTCAAGGACTGGGCCAATCCTAACAGTTTTTTCCTCAAATTTTATCTGTGCTTGTTTTTCTATTTATTTTTCCAGAACTGTTTATTTACCAGGACTGAATGAGACAATGTGATGTAGCCACGCCTGATTAATTTTTTGCCAAACCTACAAAATAATACATGATACCGTCAAAGAAGATAAGAGTACAGAAATCAAAATCAATCCTCACCTTTTCTGATAAATACTGTTCATAAATCCCAACAGCTGCTGCTCTTAAAAGACCTTTGGTTTGCTTGGTTTGATGTTTTCCATCCCTTTGACGACTTAATAAAACCTCTAACTGTTGCTGCGCTGTAACCCGGTATCCTTCCACTGTCATCCAGAAGAAAAGATGTGCCTGACCTCCAGTTTGCTGCATGTAATCTACCCAAAAGATAAAAACAACGCAGTAGTTAATGTCAACGATTCATGGTCCCTGGAGCTGCAGTAAAGAGCAGGACTAGGACTTTAGGAAGCGGACTGCACACTTAGCCGCGTGGCTCCAGCTTCCGCCTAAGGCTGACTTGGGGGGCAGCTGTGCGAGCCCAGGCTCCTGCCGGTCAGCTTCTGCCTCCGGCCTAGCTCTCGCCATTCCGTGCATTTTGGGAAGATGGAAGCTCGCTCCCTCCATCTCTATCTCCCAAGTGAACCAAAAAGATAAAATGAAATAAAATAACAATCAAGGTACTTGAAATACTACATCCAGGACATTTAAATCCTTGAAGGAAAAAGCATTAACATAAATTTAGTAAAAGCTAAGCACTATTCCTCTAAGACACCAAAGAAGAATCAAGTACATTTAGAAAATGTAAACTGCACTTTCATGATAAAACCTTTAGTAAATTTTGCATAAGTTTCATCAGAAATAAACTACCTCATGAAAAACAACAGTTGCTCTTAACAAACATTTGTCATAATATGCTAGTTTTGGAAACACCCAAAAAGAATAGGTGGTGCTGCTTAGGACACACATCCACTCTCTGTGTCTAGTTCTGTGCCACCATTTGGAAGATCTAAACTGAGTTCAGAGCTCCTGACTTCAGCCTTGCCTCTCCTGGCTACAGGATGGAAGATCTTTCTCCCTTTCTCCTCTGTCACCAAGGATATGGAAATCAAAATTATGAGATACCACCATACTATTCTATACACATTAGGTTAGTAACTAATAACAACAAAAGCACAGAAAATACCAAGTTCTAGGAGGTTTAGAAAAAAAATGGGAACTCTTTTTCACTGTGGGTAGGAATGTAAAAACAACAGCATATGTGAAATATAGTAAGATGATTATTAAAAATATGAATGATGGGCCCGACGTGATAGCGTAGCAGTTAAAGTCCTCGCCTTGAAGGCGCTGGGATCCCATATGGGTGCTGGTTCTAATCCTGGCGGCCCCACTTCCCATTCAGCACCTGCCAGAAAATGCCACCATGGGAAAAGGGTTGTATCAGACTGGGCTGCAGCACCTGCTGGCACATTTAAGACCCAGCACTGAGAGCAGGCCTCACAGGAAAATTCTGGGGAGAACCATACTAGGCTACTGCTTCCAATGATGATGCTCAGAGCTGGGACTGGGGGTAGGTCAGGCTAGGAGAGCTACACAGCACCTGATAGCCTGCACGTGGACTCAGGCTTTTAACAGGTCAGACTGGGCTAGGCCACAGCACCTGCTGGCAAGTGCTGGGACTGGATGCAAGTTGTGTCAGGTTCAACCACAGTACCCCTAATAACTATAAAATCCAGGGCTGAAAGTGAGCCTAGAAGAACTGTGGGCACTCCCCTGATAGACTGCTGCTCCCACTATTGAACATGAAAGCCAGACCTGGGGGTGGGCCAGTCTGGACAAGGTAGCAACTCCAGTTAAAACATGTAAGCCAGGTCTAGGATGTAGCACAGGCTGTTTCAAGCCATAGCACATGCCCACGTGTGCTAAATACAGGGTTGGAAGCATGCCTCTTGGGTGTTACTGGGGGTCACCCCAACCAGGCTGTGGCACTTGCTGGTGTGCATGAGGAATGGACCTGAGGCAGTCTAGGCTGGGCTAGGCCACAGTACCTGTTGATTCACGGAGACACAGAGTTGGGGGCAGAACTGATTAGGTAACTACATCTACCAGCATGTGTGTTGGTTCAATGCAGTGACAGACCAATCTGACCTGTACTAGCTGCACACACAAGAGTTGAATCTGAGGTCACCCTAAGAGGTTTCTTGTGGGACTCCCCAACTAGACTGCTGGACTCAAACCCCAGCCACAGGGAATATCATATGTGGTCCAACCTTGGAGTGTATGCATCAGAATGGGACCTCCTCAGTTACCAATGCCCATGCAGTGGAGAGCATACCCAGGTGTACACAGAGGAAATGTTAGCCAGCCCATCTGCGCCAGCAGAAGACATCGAGCACCTCAGCAGAGAACAGAAAGCAGAACAGGCTGGACCACACTCCTGGCCAATCTTACTGGATATACTAAATTGGACTTGACCAGCCAATAGACTTTGGAAAAGAGTTTCTCAACTCTGATACTACAAAGGCAACGATGTCTGAGAACTGCCAAACTACTCAAATAACACTCTTCCTCATACCGGGGTCTCTACGGTGTTATCAAATCACTGCACCCCATCCCCAAGTGTTGATGTAGTTTTACAGCAAGGGCTAGCTCCATCCCCCTTCCCATCCCTCTGGTCCCAGGAGAAAAACAAGCTGAAACATTTATTCTGCCCAGCTTCCTCTATACCTCAATCCTCCACTCTAATCAGAGGCACACATGGGCATGCTTCCCTGTCAACAATGTAAGCAATGTTAATCATAAAATAAAAAATGTTTGAAAACTGAAGCTGCCCAACTGTGAAGGGAAGATGGAGCAGGGAGCCAAAAGGTATGTAGTTTCACTTGTACAAAGCAGTTCTGGAGATTAGAAGTGATATAGATGTACAAACTGAAAATGTAGTTACTGACACAGAACTGTACATTAATCACTAGGTAAGATATTAAAGTATATGCTGATATACTTTACCACAAATTAAAAAACACACAAAAATGTTCATTGGCTGTTTTCTCTAAGTAAAATGAATTTACTTACCCATAAAAAATTGTAGTGCAACATTATCTACAAGAATGCTGTCCAAGGGGACTGTGCAAAGCTTCCCAAAATTTGCTGCAAGTTTCACAGTATTTATTTCCTACACAAAAGAGTAAATACAGGTCAATATTTTATTCAGCCACTTACATTAAAAAATTAAATACAATAAATGAAATTAGAATAAAAATGTTAAGTTTTTCTCTTCTCATGTATGTTGTTTCCCAATATAACAAATTCTTTAAGAGTATCTCAATAGACATATCTGCATTAGTGTAAGCATTAATGTCTCCCTACATAAACTATATGTGAAGCATCACACTGGAGCTATGCTCTGTCCTACACATTTCAAATGAAAGTAAACATTTCACAGCATTAAAGTAAGAAGGACGTATCTCAAGCACTGACCACGTCCAAGAGTAAGTAAATTTCCACACGTTCAAGTGTGAGCCACAGACTTTACCTGTTACGAAAGATATAGCTTAATCCTAAGTAAAAACTGTACTAACCAAAGGAAATGCATTTCTCTACAAACTACTAAACAATCAATCAAATTCTATATAATCATACATATTCTTCAAGGCCAGCATTTACCTACCAACCAAAAAAAAAAAAAAAAGGAAGAAAAACAAAAGGATTAAGGGGAAGCACACACATACAGGGCACCTGTGTGCCAAGCACTGTGACTGCCACACCTACTAGATACACACCCCCCCACTCTAACAGGCAAGGAAAAACATGAGAAAGACCGCCTAAAAACACAGCACTGCAAAGCACTTTTTGTCTTCAAATTTTGCTGTCCTTCCATTAGCTTCTCCACAGTTCCAAAGCCACATCTCACAACTGTACATGTGAAAACCAGCATCAATAACAACCACAACAAAAGACAAGCAGGTTCACTGCAAATCAGGCAACCCGATGAAGATACGTGACACAGAAAGGAAATGGGAGAGAATCTGAAAGTACTAGATAGTGTAAGAAAACTCACTTTAGATGTCTGGCATTGAATAGGATGCACAGCACTTTCACTAATCCCCCTTCTTCACGCTGTCTCCCCTTTCTTCTGTCCAGCAAGAGCCCCACAGATAAGGGATGGGGGAGTGTATTCACCTAACTTTATTTGTAACATGAAAAAGGTTGTCTTTTAAGATTTCAGGTAACTCAGCATTACAAAACTGGTAATGTGGGGCCCACATGTGGTATAGCCAGTTAAACCAAATGTCATATAAACATTCCATATGGGAGAATTGGTTCAGGTGCTGGCTGCTCCCCTTTCCCTTCCAGATGCCTGCTTCTGCACCTAGGAAAATAGCAGAAGATGGCACAAGCACTTGGGCTGCTGTGAAATGTGGGGGAGACCCGGATGGCGCTCCAAGCTCCTGGCTTCCATCTAGCACAGTCCTCCTCATAGCAGCCATCTGGAGAGTGATTCAGCAAATGAAAGCCTGTCTGTCTCTTCTTCTCACCACGACTTCCTTAGAAAAAAAAATATGCAACCTTCCAAATCAATGTTTTTTTAAATCGCATTAAAAAGTCCTACAAACCTGTAGGGGTTCTGGGGTTATTTTCAAAAGGAAAACATTACTTGATTTTACCTGATTGTAGTAAAGCTTGATCTACTCCCAAATAAAAGGAAGACTCACAATGAAACTGTTAAATGTATCTTGACAACAGAAGGCTGCACTCTCCACCACTGCCTGTACCTTCAATGTTAGGACACACTGAAACAGCAGAATGATGGACTTGTGACTGTTGCTGAAGGACCATAATATTGTAAAATGAGGGGGAGAATGGTGAGGAGAGAAAAAGATATCATTCTTCTAACTTGCATGTCCACATAAACCAGTTAACTGAAGCACATACATATAAAGGGAGCTTCCAAAGGCTCCTGGGAAGTGAAAATTAAAAATACATTTCTTTTCATATAAAAAAGTTTCAAATCCATCAATGACACATTTCCTGTGAACCTTTTAAAGTTCATGAATGGTATGTGCTGACAAACGTAATCCTAGGTAATACTTCAGAAATTTCTAATACTCATACAGGAAACAACTACTTAAAAAAAATAATCCTTCTATCCCTTACATGCATGATAAAATGTTAAGACCAGAGAGATGAATTAATAAAACAGAAAATCAGAGCAAAAATGGTAACCACATTAAAAACCAAAGGTATGAGCTCATGTTTATTTCTACCTTAGCACTCCTTTACCGTAAATCCTTCCAGTTATTTATCATCACTGCTTCTAATTCACATTCTCTCATCCTCTTTCCAATCTCAGCCAGAACTGTCATCAGAGAAGCAATCATTGCCATGTGTGAACCCAATGGTCCATTCTCAGTCTTCATCTTGCTCAGTGTTATCTGTGGGCACACTCGAGCAAGCTCTGTCTTCGGATAACTTCTATACTTGGTTTCTCATACCCGCAGGGCTGTGTTCACTCTAACCAGCCACTTACTCTGCTTCTCCAGGGGAGTTCTGCACTCTGCCTAAAACAATACTAAAGCCTTAACATTAAGGGAGGAGTAGCTTCTTTCTTATACTGTGGTTTGAGTAAGATGATCTAGAATTTGAGCAGAGGTTTAACCCCCTGAGTCTTACATTACTGAAATTAAGAGAGCAGAACTTTATCTGACCATGGTGATCATGAACGGGCTTCCAAGATGTGACTGAATAAGGTCATTGGAGGAGAGCTCCAGGACTGAATCCAAGTGGCTTTCTAAGGAGGACGAGGACACAGAGCCCCCGCCTTCGCAGGCAGAGACAGACTCCTGTGTTCCCATGAGGAGATGGAAACAGGGGAGAAGAGTATTCATGTTAGCATTCCTGCTTTTGGTAGAATTATGATCCCAAATAAAATGTTATTCTTTTATGAAGCAGTGTGACTTCAAGCATTTCACTGCAAAAATAAAATGATACCTAACACAGTAACTTCACTTAGTAGCACTTCCTTGAATTTAAGATTTCAGAATGTGTAACTGAAATGCCAGCTCCGTAAAGAGTTTTAGTCCTTCAAAAAGGGTGCTCAAATATTCAGTGTTAGGTTTTGAATCAATGACTAAATCATCAGTTAAATCTCTCTCTCTCTCTCTCTCTTTTAACATGCTGGTTACACAATACCATGTCAACTAATTCCATTATGTTATAAATTGTTACTGATGTAATGTCGGGGTTTTTAATTGATTGGGATGATACTCTGTCAGCTCTACCTTCAGACCAGAGATGGTCTCTCCAAGAAACTGCTGAACTTATCTGGACAATAAGATGCTGAACTCTATGCTTTGTAGATGCTTGCAAGGAAAGAATCTCAACTGAATCTGAACTGTAGTAATGCAACAAGAATCCACCCTGGGAGGGGAGGGGTTTTGGGGAGGGAAGAGCCTATAGAACTGTGTCACATAATGCAGTGTAATCAATAAAAAATAAATTAAAAAAAAATCTTTAACTAGCATTTTTGAGGCAGTGTTGTTCATGTAATGCACACTTACCATGTAACACAGCATACTAGCAAACTTTTCTAAGTCATTATTAGAGCACTGAACTGCTAGCATTCTACTTACTAAGAAACATTTATAACTGAAATGTAAATTCAAAAGTGTTTTACTTACTTTGCCTGACTGCAATCGCTGTATTCTTGAATCACATACTTTCTTTACAAATAATAAGCTATTTATCTGATTTTTGATAGTGTTGATATCTAGAAATAAACAGAATGGTTTTTAGCTCCAAGCGGTAGTTGGCTATGAAACTGTTTGAACATGCACTTAAAATTTTTGTAACAATAACCAATTAATAGTGCAATTACTTCATGCAGTGAAAGAATACAATATTATTTAACAACAACACATAACAATTCCTTTTCTTCAGAGATAACTGGAATAATCACTCACATTCAGAAAATAATGTTTATGTTAACAGGGAAGAGTTACTGAAGGAAAGAAACAACTGCATAAAATGACATCTAGGTAAATTAAAGTTCTGTTTGAAGGCACAATAAACATTTTCTTAAAGAAAATGTTCTTTCACTTACTTACCATCACCAGCTGTATCTAGAGATCTAAGATACTGTAATTCTTCTGCTGCCTTATCCCTGACTGCTTCCAGCTCTCCAATGTTGTCACTCAATTTAATAATGTTCATAAAGGCCTCATAGTTGCAATTAGAATCACGGATCTGAAAATCAAGTAAAAAAAAAATAAACTAGGTGGGAGGAGAGTTCATTTGCTATAAGCGTTGTTCTTTGCTCAGGACACTCACATTCTAAGAGCTCACAAATGGCAATCAAAGTAAACACAAGTAGAGTGTGAACTGGAAGACACAAGGGTATGCTCAGAACATCAGGCGGCTGCAGTGAAGTCAAGGATGGGTATAGAAGCAGCTGAGGTCTGCAGCAATGATGGGGAGCCTTGTAGTAGGGAGGGGCTCCCCCTCCTTACCAGGAGAGTGAAACAAAAAGCAAGATTCACTGTGGGGAAATGTGAAGAAACACTGACCTGTTGAAGTAAAACAAAGTAAGGGCACAGTCAAGAGGAGGTGAAAAATGATGTGGTGCCCAGAAGCAAGGAGCTGGCAATAAAAAGTGCTTTGGAAGGTGCTTTCCAAGCAAGTGTTTTTGGTAACAAGTGTTCAAATTCGCTGTCAAATCAGATACGAGCAGGAAATGAAAAAGAAGAACTACATCAAGACTGCAGGTCTGAACAACCAAAACAAAATTAACCTCAACAGGATGGAGACAAAGTGGAGCAGGACAGGACTGTTTCGCCTCGGTGTTGGCCACGTGAGGAGGGTGATCCCATCACAAGCCTGCCGGAAGGCAGAGTGACGATGGACAGCAAAGAGAACCATTCGGGAAGGAGGACCAAACAAGGGGTGCTAAAAGTTACCGACATACAGATCACACTTAAGTCCACAAATCTGGGTGAATCATCAGGAGAATAAGAGATGACAGATACCTGGCACAGCTCAGTAGCAAAAAAGAATGAGAAAGACCTTAAGAGTTGAAGAAAAAAATCAGGGAAGCGTGTTGTCTTAATGAGTCAAAATAATGAATTCTAACAAGGAAACTGAAAAACTCTTCATACGTTTCAAATGGCTCAAGAAAAATTTGGGATCTACAAAATGACCATTTTATATCCCCACAATTAATATGTAAAGGCTTAAATTTTTGCACACTCATGCCAACATTTATCATTTTCTGTTTTTTTTTTCATACAGTGACCATTAAAAGGTAATAAGATAATGCAAACAGCCTTGATTTACACGTCCATGATTACAGATACTGAACAGTTTGTTATGTAACTGCTGGACATTTTAAAACTACCTTGGACAAATGTCTTTTCAATCTGTTATCCATTTTTAACTTGGCTTTGGGGCAGGCATTTGGCATCATGGTTAAAAGATGCCTTTGGAATGCCTGCCTTTGGAAGTCCCTGTTCCGCTTCCAATTCCAGTTCCCTGCTAACGTGTGCCCTGAGAGGAGGCAGTGATGGTGCCTGAGGTTGAGTCCTTGCTGCTTATATGCCAGATCCAGTCTTGAGTTCTAGGTTCCTCCTAGCTTCAGTCTGGCCCAACCCTGAGTACTGAGGAAATGAATGAGTAGATAAATCAGTAGTAAATGGAAATTAATGAACAGATAAAGAATTTTCTCCATCTTTCAACATGTATATATATTTTTAAAAAGCTGCTAAAATAAATGAACTGTTACTTTTTTTTTGCTGTTGTCAAAAAGTATTATTATTATTATTATTATTAACATATGATGAGTGATGACCCCCCAAACCCCTAGTCAAATACATGGCACAGATTCAATCCGATTCCCTCACTTTGTCAGTTCTTCTTTATTGGTGATTCTTTTCTTTGCTGGGCAGCTTTATAGCTTGAAATGCTACCACTGTTCATTTTTTTTCTGTTGCCAGAATTTTTAGTGTCATATTCAAGAAATTATGGCCAACTCCATAGGCTTTTCTCCTTAGTCTTCTAGTTTTGTAGTTTCAAGTCTCATACTCAGGTTTTTAATGTTCTACGTTGATTACAGCATGACAAAAAGGCATAAGGTAAATGTCCAACTTTACTACTTTTATATGCACATCTAGCTTTCCCAACATGAATGTGGAAGAGTTTATCCTCTCCTGTAGTGTAGACTATTACTGCGTATCACAAGGTAATGTGACTGAGGCTGGTGCAATGGCTCAACTAGTTAATCCTCCACCCCTAAGCACTGGCATCCCATAAGGGATCATTTGTGTCCCAGTTGCTCTACTTCTCATCCAGCTCCCTGCTTATGGTCTGGGAAAGCAGTAGAAGATAGCTCAAAGTGACAGGGCCCTGCACCTATCTGGGAGATCCCAAAGAAGCTCCAGGCTCTTCTGATCAGCTCAGCTCAGCTCAGCCCAGCTCTGGCTGTTGTAGCCAACCGGGGAGTGAACTAGCACACTGAATATCTCTCTCTCTCTGACTCTTCTCTGGAAATGTTTTCCAATGAAAATATTTATTGAATGTTTTCAGTCTTTACAAAAAGGATAATTTGACAATATTCATGAGCACTATTTCTGGGTTCCCTAGTCTGTGCTCCTGTTTGTGCTGTGTATCTGTGTTTATATATCCTTTACTTCTGTGATTACTGTAGCCCTGCAAACAGGCTTTAGGGTTAGGAATAGCGCAGCCTTCTTTGTCACCATGGCTTGCCTACTTAGGGTCTTTGGAGAGTCCAATAAGCTGTAGCCCTTTTTCCCCTCTATTTCTACAAACACATGACTGGAGAGCTGACAGGATTACACTGAATGAACAGTCTCCTTTTTATAGCAGTATGGACATCTTCACAATGTTAACTTTTCAAATTAGTGAACACTAGATGTGTTTTCATTTATTTGTGTTGTCTTTCATTTCTTCAGCAAACTTTTGTCATTTTCACTGCACAGATCTTTTGCCTCACTGGTTTAGTTAATTTTTTTAAGTATTTTAGTCTTTCTGACGCTTTTGCAAATGGATTTACTTGAAAACTTATTTTTCTTGCTTGTTTTGGGCATATAAACACTAATCTTTTAAACATTTTTTGAGGATTTTTGTTTCAACAGTCATCAAGGGAAACAGTTATGTGGTTTTCCTTTGTAGAGGTACCAGAATACTCAGTCTGGAAGTACTCTACCCCTTCAATTATTTGGAAAAGCTTCAGAAGGATTGTTATTTATTCTTCTTTAAATATCTGATAGAATTCTCCAGGGAAACCATTCAGTCCTGGGTTTTATTTTATTGGGAACTTTTTTTGCTTTTCAAAACCCTAAAAGATTTCTTTATTTGTTTCTTTGCTTACTGTTAAGGACAAGAGTTACACAGAGAAAGGGAGATGGAGATTTTCAATCAACTCTTCACTGTTAAATGGCTTAACAGGTGAGATGAAGCCAGGAGCCTACATGTCCATCCAAGATTTTCTTACATGAGGGCATGGACTCAGGAATCCTGGTCATCTTCCACTGCTTTCTCACACACATTAATAGGAAGCTGAATTGGAAATAGAGCAGTTGGAACTTGAACCAGCACTCATATGACATGCTGGCATTACACGTAGCAGCTTAAACTGCTGTACCATGGCCCTCAGGAAATCAATTACTGTATTTTAAACTAACAACTTCAATCACATAAAAACTGCATTGATTTACACTTATTTAATCTTAGCAATGTCATTTAGCCTTTAAAACGATGCCTTTAAGCTTTATATCCATTGACGCAATTTCATAATTGTTTTTACCCCTTAAATCAGGAACTAAATCAACATGATTTATATACCATCACTATAGTACCACAGGATTATGTGCTTCGACGCGTTTACTTTTGTCAGAGTTTTCCCTATGTTCTCATGCAGCTAGTATCTATCCTCCTCTTTGTTTTAACTCAATGGACTCCCTTTAGAAAGTGATCAGGCAGGGCTAGTGCTAATGAACTTCCTCAGCTTTAACGGATCTGGGATGGTGTTTATTTCTACTCTTAGAAGATTTCTGCTGAAAATTCTGTTCATAATCCTACAAGGGCTGATAAGTGATGATCTGTTTTCCTCTTGCTGCTCTGAAGATTCTTTTTGACTTGTTTTCTTTTTCTTTTTTAATTTATTCTCATCTCCTGGAAAGGCAAGGGAAAGTGAGAGAAAGAGTTTCCATCCATTGATCCAACCCCGCAAATGTCACCCAACAGCCACGCCAGGGCCAGGTTGAAGCCAGGAGATATGGAATCTATTTGGGTCTCTCATGTGTCAAGAGTTCAGGTACCATCCCAACATTCTGTCTCCCAAAAGAATGAGCAGGAAGGGGGATCGGGAAGCCAGAGTAGCAGAACACCAACCAGTACTCATACATGGTTTGGGGGCTCTTCAAGCAACAGCTTAACAGGGTGTCTCACAACTGACTTAGATCCTGTGACTGTAATGCCTCTGAGTACAGTGTCTCTTCAGGTTCTATCTACCTGAAACTTTTTAAACTTCTGGAACTTAAGATGCCATTTTCTTTCTTATGGTTTTTTAAAGATTTATTTGCTTATTTGAAATGCTGGGTTATAGAGTAAGACAGAGAGAGGGACAGACAGAAAGAAAAGTCTTGCATCCAAAGGTGTAATGCAGTAATGGCAACACCAGCCAAAGCTGGGCTGGCCCAAACCCTGGAACTTCTCCCTGCTCTCCCCATGCCAGTGTAGGGATCCAAGCACTTGGTCCACCTTCTCCTGCTTCCCCAGGTACATCAGCAGTGAGATAGGTTGGAAGCGGAGTAGCAGGGACTCTAACTGGCATCTACATGGGGTGCCAGTGCCAAAGGAAGCAGCTTTACTTACTACACCAGTCCCAGATCCCATTTCCTTTATTACATTTATTACATTTACTGCTATTACATCTACTGCTATTATTTCCTCAAACAACCCTCTGCCCATTCTCCTCTCTCTCATGGTGCTTGACCACGCATATACAGATTTCATTTGGCTATCTTGTACACCTGTCTGGCTTTCTTCATTCTTCTTTTTTAGTTGTACCTGTCTCAACAGTTTTAAACAACTTGCCTTTGAGTTCATTCTTTCCTCTGAGTACCAGTCTGCTGGTAATCTCCTCTAGGACACTTCTGAATTCTATTACTGTAATCTTCAACTACAGAACTGAGTTCATTTTCATGATTTCTCTGTTGGTATTTTCATTTATGTTCAAGTGTTTTTCCTAACATGGTTATCTCCATGTATCCTCTCAGTATGCTGAACTTCTTTAAGAGGATTAATTTGAGCCTGTTTGTGTGTGGGTGTGTTGTTTTTGTAAGATGATTTGTAAGGCATAGCAACAGACATACAGACTCAATCTGCCAATCTGCCCCAAGTGGCTGTAAACAACAAGCTCTAAGCCACATTACAGCTAGGAGCCAGAAATGAGCCAGAAATTCTGCTATGTCTCCTACACAGGTAGCAGCAGCCCAAGTACTACATCTAGTATATTCCCTGCTGCATTAGCAGGGGAATCGATTGACAGTAAAATGCCCAGGACTCTAACCAAACTTGCATATGGGACTCTAGCATCCAATGCGCAGTGGGCTTAAACCACTGTACAATGCTGGTCCTTGATGATTTTCAGTTCTTCATGAAGGAATACACACATCTGCCTCTGTAGTTCCTGAATATTTATTTAGTCCTTTTATTTTAGCTATTTTCTCATTTCATCCTGTGGCCACTTAATGCTGTAATTTCTGCATCTGGAAAAAAAAAAGACACCCCCCTCCGGCTCCTAGATTTACAGAGTAGTTCCTACAGGGGAGACGTTCATCAGTCAACCTTGCTACAGAGGCTGGGAGACCTCACAAACCTTCTGTAGGAATGCGTCTTTTCTGAACTGGTCTCCTTTCACAATTAATCTCTCAATCAGTTTGCTTAGTTACTGGCTCCCTCTGGTGTCTGCCTACAGAAGTTCAGATGCTGCCACAGCCGCAGTTTGCTTCGTCCTCCACAGACCAAGACAGAAACAGCACCACAACAACCTCCTGTGAATCCCACAACTTCAACACAGGCTCTACTCTTTTCTTTCTGTCTCATGCGAGAAGGAAGGAGTTGAACACTTCCTGCTGACCGGAGGATTTTAACTGTGGTATTACTAGCTCTCTTCACTCAGTGTAAGTTATGGAGTATCCAAAGGACAACCGTTCCCACTAGCAGTTCACAACAGAAGCAAACGCAGGACACTGCTCTGAAACATCCCTAATACTGGAGCAACTTTGCACTTGTCTCTTTCGTAAATTTTATCTCAACTGTGAGTTGTGCCAGAAGGGGGAGATGCTGACACAGAAGAAAACAATTTTTCTTATTAATTTAAATACGGTCCTTCTCGGCTTCCTAGTAACTTGGGGTACTGAGATTTCTTACCTGATTTCTGCAGTTCAAATACAGACTTTATGAATCATCATGGTTAACCTGGCTAAACGGGAGCCCCTCACACCACTACCTAGGCGAATGGCACTTCACTCGACAGTTTCCTGTGAATATTTATCTTTATGTTTAGACATGTTATTCACATCTCAAAAACTGTTTCAAAAACAGAGCTCTACTTACCATCCATATGACATATTGATTAATATAATCAGGATCACTGAGTTGATTTATTAATGGAAGAAGAACTCCTCGTGCAAGGATTTCCTAAATAAAAAATTTTTGAAGAAATTTAATGAAATAGTCCTTTCAAATCAATAGTGTAAATTTCCTAAGAAAGAAGTGATATGCATGGACATAAAAATGAAAACTAAAGATGAGCTATTACAACCTTCAGTTAAAATTAGAAAGATAAAATTACCTAGAGTGACACAGACACATCTCCACAATAACAACCAGGAAAAGCAAAGCATACATTTAGTATGCTAACATTCAGTTTCAAGGCAACACATGAGACAATGAAATGTGTGTTCAAAGTATGAAAACAAAGAATACACTCCAATCTTAGAATTATAATTACCCTAAGGGAGGGAACAAAGTAACTACAGTAAATATTGACACTGATACATAAATATCTATCATATTCTTCTTCATACTTTCCTGTGTATAAACATTTTCCTGACTTAAAAAAAAAAAATCAAACAAAAACCAAAATACGTCTCGGTGACTTACGCGACTATTTACAACGCCTACATCCATCAGAGAGCCCATGCAGGCCCCAGCTACCCCACTTCTGATCCAGATCCTTGCCTGCTAACGTGCCTGGAGAGACGGGACACTACCAGCCCAAGCACCCGAGGTCCCTGTCACCTAGAGGGGAGACCCTGAGGGGTTCTTGACCCTGGCTTTGGCCTGGTCTAACCCTGGCAAGAACACCTTTCTAATTTTCATACTTCATACACATATCCCCACCTTTTTCTTCTTCAGTTACTCTGTCACTCTGAATAAATTTTTTAAATAAATAATATGCTAATATACTCATCATTTTCCAGACTATACCTTCTCATTCTCTACAATCAATTTGTGTTCCAATTAAAATTTTACACTTCGGGCCCGGCGCGGTGGCGCAAGTGGCTAAGTCCTCGCCTAGCACGCCCGGGATCCCATATGGGCGCCGGTTCTAATCCCGGCAGCCCCGCTTCCCTTCCAGCTCCCTGCCTGTGGCCTGGGAAAGCAGTCGAGGACGGCCCAAAGCTTTGGGACCCTGCACCCGCGTGGGAGACCCGGAAGAGGCTCCTGGCTTCGGATCGGCATAGTATCGGCCCGTTGCGCTCACTTGGGGAGTGAGTGATCGGACGGAAGATCTTCCTCTCTGTCTCTCCTCTCTGTATATCCGCCTTTCCAATGAAAAAATAATAAAAATAAATCTTTAAAAAAAAAAAAAAAATTTACACTTCCTTTCAACTCTGACTACAGAGCAATCATCTTTTTAAATAAACCTTTGTCATTCCACCTAATCACTTTTTCACAGATAATTAACATACACTGACATGTTTCCTGCATCTATCTCTTAATATTTATTGTATTTACACTTTTTTTTAGATTTATTTATTTTTATTGGAAAGGCAGATATACAGAGAGGAAGATCTTCTGTCTGATGGTTCAGTCCCCAAGTGGCCACAACGGCTGGAGCTGAGCCAATCCAAAGCCAGGAGCCTCCTCCAGGTCACCCACATGGGTGCAGGGTCCCAAAGCTTTGGGCTGTCCTCGACTGCACTCCCAGGCCATACGCAGGGAGCCAGATGGGAAGCAGGGCTGCCAGAATTAGAACCAGCGCCCATATGGGATCCCGGTGCACGCAAAGCGAGGACCTTAACTGCTACGCTATGGCACCAGGTCCATACTTACATTTTCCTTACACACTGCAGCTATTTAGGAACTCTGCATCTGAACTGAATTTGAGCAACTGCTATATTTACTATTTTTTTTTTAATTTTGAATTTCATGGTACAATTCCAGAGTCCAGGATTCCCACCCTCTAACATACCTTCCCCATATTATTACAATAGTGTAGTCCTCCACAAGCAGTCCTAATTCCATCATTCTGTTATGTAATGTGCCCCAGCATTGCTGGCACAGTGGCAGACAGTGCAGCATCCCACTGTCTAGATATGCCCAACAGTTTCGCTGGGAGTCCATCTTGGATTTGGAAGCAGGAGTACATGCTGCATTGTATCTTCACATCTGAACATGGCAGTCCCTATCACGCCACCACTATACATTCCCTTAAATGAGAAGCCATGAAACAAAATCAACAGATATGAAGTTCAAACAAAAAAATTACAGCACCATGAAATCGAAAAACGCGCCACTGAATGCACGGGTGAAGGAAACAAAAGTCTCAAAATAATTATCTCCATCTTCTCAAGGTCATTGTTTTAAACATTTAATAATGAACAGAAAATGAAAAGCCACAAATTCAGAACTAACTTAACAAAGCAATGCTTTCACTCAGTCCTAACTTTCATGTTAATGCCTCTGATATTTAAATTTGTCACACATTATTTCTTGACAATACTAGATATGCTAAATAACAGCAATCTTGAAAGGATGTTTCACTTTTCTAAGGACATATTTATTCCTTCTTCCTGAATCCCTATTAATCCACGTTACTTTCAGGTTTAAATTGACAGAAGCTAAGTCTTTTTCTTTAGGGAAGCATTTTATATAATTCAACGTCGGCAAGTTATGGCAGTCCCTGACAACTAACAACATTCTTCTGTGATGATTATTTATGAAAGACATCAACAGATTTACCAGGCATCTTTTGGAACATATTTTTAAGTACTTTATAGTCCCAACTAACAAGGGATTATTTCTTTCACATTTAGCTTCAGTCTCCAGGTTCTAAAAAATAATGTTTACTCACATGGCTTCTTCCTTCAAATTAGGCATCTGGTTATATGTGATCAAATTCCGCTATGGACCTTGGGGCCAGCTCTGCGGTGAAGCGAGTTAAGCCCCCTGTCTATGACTTGCGCATCCTACATCACAGTCCCCACCTCCACCTTCTGGAGAATGCACCTGGGAAGGCAGCACGAGGTGGCGCAAGCAATCCAGGTCCCTGCCATCCAGGTGGGACACCCAGGGGAAGTTCCCAGCCGTGGCCAGGCCCACTGCTCGCTTGTTGTAACCATTTTGCAAGAAAACCAATATATGTAAGACAGGTTTCTATAGATCTCCATCTGTCCATTGTCTGTCTGTCCGTCTGTCTCTCCCTCTCTTTCTCTACTTTCCTCCCTTTCTGTTGCCTTGCCTTTCAATCTTCTTTCTTTTCCCCTAAAATCATGTAGGAAGAAAGTTTACACAAAATGTCTCCCCCCCCACAAATTTTTTTAAGCTTATTTACTTGAAAGGCAGATACAGAGACACATAAAGAGATCTTCAATTTGCTGTTTCACTCGCTAAGGGGCTACAACAACCAGGGTGGGTCAGGTCAAAGCCAAGGAACCTGGATTCCCAACTGGGACTCCTATGCGGGTGACAGGGACCCACGTCCTTGGGGCATCTTCTGCTGCTTGCCTTAGAGTATTACAAGGGAAATGGATTGGAAGCAGAATGAGCAGGACCTGAATGGGCACCAGGGCAGTAGGCTTATCCTGCTGTACAATGACACTGGACTTCCACAAGTTTCTAGATTCAGGAAAAAGCTCATGGTGCAGAGTTTTGAGTAAATGTTCTTTTACCAACTAGTTGGTTTCTGATAAAACGGCAAGATCTCTGAATGTGCCTCATGGAAGTGTTTGGTTGGTCAGGGACTAACTCCTTGACTCAAAAATTCCTATACAGGTCCTACTGAGGGCTCTTTAACACTCCCAAATAAGCAGCACTTTATAAGTAATTCCTACTTTTAGAACCATAATTTCTAGAAAATAGCTATTACTATGGAGGCACAGTCATTGAAGCCCCATGATTCTTTAAATAAAATCCAGCAATGCAAATAAAGTGAGGCAGTTGAAAACAGCAATTATTTCAGTCAGATATTGTCATTTGTGCAACCTACACAACTGATCCATACAAAGGCAAGATGAGCTCTTTCATCTGTTATTTAACCTAAACAAAATATATTCCAGAGAAACTAGCATTTAATTACTAATAAAAGACAAAGGGAGTAAGATGGAATACCAATCAGTCTACTGAATGTACTGCTCTTTAACAACCCTCACTCAGGTAGACTCACCCAAAGAGCCATCAAAGAGAAACCTACAGCAAACCTCCAGGAAAAGGGTATCCTCTGACTTACTACCTACTGTGTGTCAGGTACTGTGGTAACTGCTACACATACAAGGGTGATCAACACAAATATAGCTTTTGTAGTGTCAAGTATAGAAACAAAAGCCTAATAATCACCTTTAAATAGAGTAAATGCTACGAAGGGAAACAACTGGGCACCACCCACAGTGAATGACAGGAGACTGTGAGGAGGTGGGTCTTGGAGACATCTCTGACGAAGTGACAGCAAAAGTGCGATTTCAATGTTGAGTACTATTTAGGTAAAATGAAAAAAGATCAATCATTCCTGGCAGAGGAAAAAAGTTTATGAGATAGCCCTGCTGCAGGAAACAAAATGCCATTTTTGGGGAGGAAATAAAAGCCAGGATCCTCATCATAGCAACTGCTGGAAAAGACTGAATGCTTAACCAAACTTCAGCCATGCTGCTTGAACACTCTTCCCAACGAGGCCTGGGTGTGAGGACTTCACTGACTGTCCATCTCTGCACTGCAGCTTTAGCAACAACACCGTAGGGATGGTTTAACTGGATTCTGCAGACTCTGATCCCAGAGCAAATCCCACACCTGCCGTCCTCCGTGTGCCGGCCCATCACCCTGGCTGGTCGGCCTTCAGCCAGAATCTCAATATGTCTATATAATCAGAGCTCCCCTTGACGCCGACCTCCTGGTCATTTTCCAGCCACAGATCCTCAACCCGTTCCTTGGCTACAACCCTCCATTTTCCCTGGTGTTTGGAATAAGGTACACTGAAGACTCCACTGCCCTTCTGCAATACATCCTGAATAGAATCAGCTTGCATCACTTTAACTGCTACTCCACTATGATTTTCTTTGATGCAATGGGGCACAAATACTGGAGACATAAGCAAGCCTCATACACAGGGTCTGGTGTGAAACATCTGATGGAGCTCATACTGCCTGCAAAGTGGGAAAATGACCAACAGGCAGGCAGCGTATGGGGCAAGAGTAAGATTTCCATTGTGACTTTTCAAAGGCCTGTGAATCACTAAAGTGGGTGGTCGGTCAGGGCACCTCCTGCACGCAGCTCCAAAGGAAGTCTGCATGAACGACACAATCCTAGAACACGTTAGCGAGTCAACGTTGCTTAAAGCAAAGGAATGTTATGAGTAAGAAAAGGGGCTAGGACAAGAGAACTTGAGAATTTTACAGTTAAGAAAAGGAGAAATTAAAAAACACAAAACGATAGGGTGGCAGTATGAGGCAGAGGCACAGAAAAGAGAGCTTCAAGAAGGAAAACATGGGCAGTCATGCGCAACGCTGTAGAGCTACGCCACAACAGAGGCTCGGACAGGACCGTATGGACAGGCGCTGATGCTGCAGGCTCTTGACAGGAACGAATACTGCAACTGAGCACTGGTATCTTCATTCTGTGATACACGCGAATCTAGTGACACACTTACATTTACCACCCCCCGATAATGATGTGCCCAAATAAATCGTCTTAACAATGAGGAAGGGCAATTGGGAGATGGCTCAATTGGCTAATCCTCCGGCTTCAAGTGTCAGGATCCTATATGGGCGCTGGTTTGTGCCCAAGCTGCTCCACTTCTCACCCAGCTCCCTGTTGCCAGTCTGGGAAAACAGTAGAGGATGGCCCAAAGCCTTGGGACCCTGCACCAACGTGCAAGACCCAGATGCTCCTGCTTCCTAGCTTTGGTTCAGATCAGCTCTAGTCATTGTAGACATTTGGGAAGGAAACCAGCGTAGGAAGATTTTTCTGTCTCCCTTTCTCTCCATAAATCTCCCTTTCCAATAAAGTTAAAAAAAAAAACACCAAGTTAATCCATCAAACTTTACCAATGGAAACCAACCATTTTCTACTCATGTCACAAGAGCGTCATTAACATATCTGAGAAGTTTACAGATCTTTAGCCAGGTTTCAGGAAAGTCTGTGGTACTGCAAACAAAACCACAGATATGTGTAAAATCAGGCTCAGAAATGGGAAGATTTGAAGTCCTTTTAGTTCATTCAACTTGATAAAGTTATTATTTCTCAAACAAAACCAACAGCCAAACCACATGCTATTCCTATGCATTTTTTGATACAAGTGTTAAAAGTTTACACCCAGAGAATAAAATGTGCAGAAATATTGTTCGCATTTGACTTACACTTAGAATCCTTTGTAAAACAGCTCAAGTCGCTAAAAAATACTTTCTCCAGATACATTATTTTTTATTTAGCTCAATTTAAGAAAACCTATAGTAAAAACAAAATTGGGGCCCAGCACGGTAGCCTAGTAGATAAAATCCTCACATTGCATGAGCCTAGATCCCATTTGGGCACTGGTTCATACCCTGGCTATTCTACTTCCCTTCCAGTTCCCTGCTTGTGGTGTGGGAAAGCAGTCGAGGACAGCCCAAAGGCTTGGGCTCCTGCACTCATCTGGAAGACCCAGAAGAAGATCCTGGCTTCGGATCAGCTCAATTCAAGCCATTGTGGTCACTTGGGGAGTGAAAACAGCGAATGGAAGATCTTTCTGTCTCTCCTTCTCTCTGTAAATCTGACTTTCCAATACACATAAATAAATCTTTAAAAAAAAAAAAAGGAAGAAGGGGGGTCCAATATAGTAGCCTAGTGGCTAAAGTCCTACCCTACACACACCAGGATCACATATGAGCACCATTACGTGCCCCTATGGCCCCGCTTCCCGTCCAGCTCCCTACTTGCAGTGTGGGAAAACAGTCAAGGATGGCCCAAAGCCTTGGGACCCTGCACCCACACAGGAGGCCTAGAAGAAGCTCTTGGCTCATGGCTTCATCTCAGCTCAGCTCTGACCATTGCTGCCACCTGGAGAGTAAATCAGCAGACAGAACATCTTCCTCTCTGTCCCTCCTCCATTTTGCATATCTGACTTTCCAATAAAACTAAATTTTTAAGAAAAAAAATTTAAAACATTCCTTTGTTATAAAGATTTATTTATTTATTTATTTTATTGGAAAGGCGAAGAGACAGAGAGGAGGATCTTCTGACAAGTAGAGGAGAGGTAGAGAGGAAGATAATCCATCCGATGATTCACTCCCCATGTGGCTGCAACGGCTGGAGCTGAGCCAATCTGAAGCCAGAAGCCAGGAGCTCTTTCAGGTCTCCCACGCGGGTGCAGGGTTCCAAGGTTTTGGGACATCCTCAACTGCTCTCCCAGGCCACAAGGCAGAGAGCTGGATGGGAAGTAGGGCTGCCAGGATTAGAACCGGAGACCATATGGGACCCTGGCGCATGCAAGGCAAGGACTTTAACCACTACGTTATTGTGCCGGGCCCAACATCCCTTTGTTATAATCAAAACTGCAAGTACCTAACTCTAAGTCAGGCAGTTCCCAAAATTAGCAGTCACAGACTTTGGCCCCTTTCTCTAACTACTTTCATACTATTAAGCTTATTTATTCTCCACTCACATGATCTCAGGTCTACACAGCATGCTGGTGAATGAATCAGCTCATGGATCACATGCTTGTGCTTCTTTGTACCTTAACAATGTCTCAGTTTTAATTTATAATATATAAATATTACAGAGAAAATCCACACAACGCTCCTTTGAGGTCTAGAATAATCTTTAAGAATGTAACATGGTCTGTTGACTGAAAGTTCTGAAAACTACTGTTTCGTTTTATCTTTACCTCCTCCACTCTTTGTAAGTTTAAGCTTACCCTGACAAAGTATCGCATGATCTTGTTCTGGAAATCTCCAGGAGGTAGCAGTAAGTACAGTAAGACTTCACACAAATCCCTTAGGAATCCTAAAAACCAAAAAAGTTACAGTATTAATGGTAGGAGACAGGAGGCATCTACTGTTGCTCACCTGAGACAAGTCCCAAGGAGCAGCTTGCTGACTGCCTCACACCTGACAAGTCAGCACACGTCACTGCCCAGCCAGCAGGGCCACTTCTTCAAACAGCACATACTGAGTAACAAACTAGGTTTCTTTGTTCTGCTCTATTTTAACTGGTTTTAAATTTCCCCAAAGCAGTTTTCAATGTACTATGTATTTTAAACTTCTAACATCAATTACCTTTGTATACGTAAGCAATTTGTACGTGCAAAAATACACACGTAATTCTTCTTTCAAAAGAAACCTCTACTACCTGAACAGGTATCAACAGGAAAAAGAGAGCATGCTCTTCGAGTAGTTATGATTATGCACATATTTAATCACACATAAAAGTAATATAAATATATAGAGAAGATACAATTATATGTGGTATATGTATCTACTTCTTATATTTAGTGATTTCCTATCATTGCTAATGAACAAGCAAGTAAAAACTGAATGATACAATAAATGTAAACTAAAAAAAGGAGAATTAACGAGAGGAAAATTTTAATTTAATATATATATTCAAAACCGAAAAACCAATTTCCTCAACTAGAAGCTGTTCCAATGCTGGTGCTTCCTGGAACTATAACTATAACTAGATAATAATAATTACTAAAAAGTAATTTGTAAACACTGAAGAGAATCTTCAACTAAAATCTGGCTGGCCCACCTTCCCACAAAGAAAGGATGACTCCATTCAAAACCATAAATTTAATTATTCCATTAAAAATCATTTTCAAGTAACAGATGTGCTATTAAAGAAGAAATTAGAACTTCAAAGAAAAAACATTTATAAATCCTAAGATATAAAGTTTCAGATATGAAATGTTGGTGCTTGCTGTAATTCCAAAGACAGCATGTTAATGTTTAAAGATCTAGGAACTATCTTTAAGAGCCAACAAATCAAATAAATACTATCTTTACTCTGCTACCTGTCCTATGTACTAACTTCACCCTTAGCCTGTCTCTGGTTAGCTATTATTCCCTAAAGAGTATGTTGAAAAAGAAAACCTTCTTCATCCTTGGGAGAGGTGCACACTAGGTCACGGCAAACATCCTTCTCCATTTCCACTTCAACTTCAAAGAAGGTTTCTACAAGGTCTTCTGCTGTACCTGGACAGAGAGAGGCACAATTTGAGACATGCAAAATGATAAATAGGATCAGATTTAGCAATCTAAATTCTCACAGAGAACAAAATCATTACCTTTTACTTGCTCATCTTTCTCTGTTACTTTCTGCTGAGCCTTTCTGAACACTCGAAGGTGTGTGCCAAAATCATCCACAAGGCGTGTGGTAAAATAAGGCTGCCAGTCGATTTCTTTTGACCTTACAGAAAACACATTACAGTAAGCATCATATAAATATTAAAAACACAATCTTATTGTAATAGGAAACAACAAAGCACATGATTAGGACACTGCAAATTTATACTGATTGTGTGCAATATTTTATTTTATAATATCCAAAGTCCATAAAATACATATTTTACTGTCTATATTTGAAGAATGCTATACATAAAAACCATTTATCTAAACCCCAGGTTAGGAAAATAAATCTCATAATTAAATCTGAGGTGGGTCAGACAATAACTATAATTGATTTCTCAGCTCAGACAAAGGAAAACAAAGGGATGCAGAATGTCTCTGACTTGATGCTAATATTTCAGACGTTTTTCGGTTTCTTCTGAAGCCTTTCTGAGAATTCTTGACATTCTTCTCTTTAGCTATCCGGCCCGAGCTCTAAGCCAAATACATCCGGTATGAGTGAGTGCACTGATTTTTTGTTTGCACATACTGGATTTCAGAACATAACCATCATGAAGTGATGCAGTTAATGAATGATGTAAATATCACATATATAAACTGCTAGAATCCAGAGAAAAAAGGTAATCTCTAGCTTTATAATATTATCTAGCATCCTGTATCAAAAACAACAGATTTCTTCAAAAACACAGCTAACCCAATACACTAATGAAACTCAAAAAACACAGCAGATGATATAAAAAGCAATGCTATCGCTCCTTGAATTCAGTGAGTATTCGATACTTTGAAATAAAGATTTTTTTCAAAGCTGTTTTTTTTTTCAAAGAAAAAAGCACTAAACTTAATTCACTCTTTTATGAACATGCCAAGTAAATAAAAGACAAGGAGTCCATTTATTAAGATGCTGGGCAATGGAGAAACCCTACCCCATAGTTCTTCGCGATAATTATCCATACATGAATGACTGAAAAGCTAGTGAAGGAGTTTAGGTTTTGCCAGTGACCACTAAGAGAGCTGCAGGCACTGAGAAATAACAAGATGATTGTTTTCAAAAAACACACATTTGTACCAATTTTTATTTTAGAGATATAACTACAGTGTGTTACATACATGACAAGACAGACAGAAACTCTAAAATATACACAGAGAGAGACAAAGGAATCTCTGAGTTGAGGCTCCCAGCTGTTCCACTCCTGATGTGCCTGGTAAGACAGTGGGTAACAGCCCACGGCGTGAGCCCTCAGCTAGCCATGTGAGCGCCAGATGGAGCTCCCGGCTCCTCGCTTCGCTCCTGCGCAGCCATCTGGAAAGTGAACCGGCAAACTGAAGAGATCTCTTTCTTTCTCTTATTACTGGCCACTATCTCACTTAATCTATAAAGATTCATTCTAACAAATTTAGAAGAAAACAATATGCAATATTTCCAGTTATATCTCTTCTATTCTGTAGCATACTATAACTTCATTTACTGACATGCTGAAATAAAATAATGTTCACCAACTTTGGAAGACATTTTGAACTCATTTCAAATGTGTTATAGAGGATTATAGAAATTTAGAATGAATGAAACCATATACCAATGCAAATATATAGAGGTTCTTTTAAAGTTTTTTTAGTGTAGAAATATGCTGGATATAGAATATCCTTGCACTTGACACTTTCCATTAACTGCATGCAAACTGATGATATATCTCAACACCTGCTTTTTTAGATTAGAAAAACAGTACATTGTTTTTCATTTATAAATTACACTATACTCATGCTTCCTAATAATACCTGCCTTAATAAACTTAAAAACCTTTTTACAGTGTTTAAGTGTTTTCTTGAATTATGGTGTATGACAAATATGTAAAAAATGGGATGTGAGTGTGAATTTCAAAGACATCACTCAATTACATAAACACCCTCTTCCCACTGTAACCACTACTTAGCTCTTTGTAATCAGTTATCATTAAAGCATGTTTGCGCACAGCGAAATACTGGGCAAACGAAAACTCTATGATGGACTATATCAATGAGTGGATTCTTCAACGACCTTATCGTGCTTGCAGTGATGAGATTGGCAGCAATTCATAACTGGTGAACCATCAAAACCACTTGAGCAAGAATCTCAGAGCATGCCCCACATCCGGGACCTGGGGTGGGTGGGAGACTGTGTGGGGCTTCTCCCTTAATATCCCCCTTTACTCCAGATACATGAAGGAAACAATATGGAAATAATAGTCTTACCTACTCTCCTGTAGCCCTTGAACCTTTTCACCCTAATTAACTATGTAAAGATTGTCAAAAATATAATTAAAAAATTAAAAAAGTATGTTCGTGCATAACTTCTTTGTCATTTACTCCATTATTCCTATTCTAGTGAAAACAGGAGTTATTTCACAATGCACGCTATTACACTTTCATTTTCTTTTTAGCTATAAGTTATTTCTTGAATTAAAAAAACAGAAAATTAAAATTTAAAAAAATTTTTAAAGGTAAAAAAATTAAAATAAAAAAAATTTTAAAAACAGAAAACTTCATACTGATCAAAAGACTGAGTGACTGATCAATCTTAACCCGAAACACAAAGTTTATAGTAGGTCACTGAAGATTAGATAGCTCAACAGCATGATCTGAGCAAAGACAATTAACAATGGATGCAAAAGAGCACACAAGTTTTAATTAAAGCACGAAACCAGAACCAAACAATAACATATGCTTCTCTGAACCCAGTTTTTGCCAGGTCAGCATCTCTACCTCCAAAGTTATCACAGTATTACCTCCAGGTCTCCCACATCCACTTATACCCTTTCCACTCTGTGGTCCACACAGCAGCACAGTAACTTTTAAATATCTGAGACAGGCTTGGACACAGTGGTTAGGATGACAGCCCAGTACTGAAGAGTCAGGGTCTGAGGCCCAGCTGTTTCCTATTCCAGCATCCTGCCAATTTGCACCCTGACAGACAACAGCAAGAGTTCAAACTGTTGGGTCCCTGAACCCATTATGGGAGATAGAGATGAAAAATCAGGCCTTTTGGGAAGTGAACTCAGAGAACAGAAAAATCTCCCTTCTCCCCCTCTCCGCCTTTCAGATAAAAAAAAAGTATGTACAAAATAACAGAACAATAAGAGCTTTCAAAATACTTTTACAAATTCCCATTATTAGTACTAAACATTTTCAGATCTTGCATATACATGTTTTTGCTTATTTATTGTTTAGTTCATCCTCTCCCCTTTGTTCTATAAACCCAGAGGCTTTCCTTTTATTTCTCCAATCAAATACGTTCCTTCTGATCTCAATGCTCTGAAGAAAATATTCCTTGTATCGTCTGCTTGCCCACATTCCAAGTATTTCCCTTCATCACATCAACATGACAATTCCCATTTATGTTTTGGAGTTCATCCAGAATTTAAATTCTACATGCCATCATTAATATTCCCCCAGGTCTACAACTATTCATTTCAGTAGCACCAAACATTTCACTTTTGATAGCATTTGCAACCTATCTTTGATTCATTCATTTTAGAATAAAACATGGGAACAGGAAGGCCAGGCATCGACAAAGATCACTTTATTAGCTGAACCATGATGCTACAGGTGTAAGTAAGCAGGCTGCTGTGCAGAAACTTAGGACAACAACTGCTAATTCAAGGTCAGCCAGGAGTGTTTCACTACAGGGGTAAAGAAGTAACATTTCAAAAATCAGCTTGAAATGTTGTCAGAGACCACACACAAAAAGACAACCTATTAATTGTATGTTCACACACGCAGTGGACATCATGTGGGCCTGCCTCACTGGAGAAGACAGTGACTGTTGCTTAGCACGGCATCTTTACATTTTCAGCAGAGTGTTTTTAAAGGTGACTTATGTTAAAACAAACACAGTGAAAGCCCCTCTTCCCATAGAAATCTTATAATGCTATGTTCCAACACATACTTATCACTGAAATCACTGAGATTTCATCATGAAAAACTAATGACAAAATCTATCCAGAATCTACTGGTTGCTATGGTCCACCTTAGAGTCTCCATCTGCCCAGATATTCACTGCCAACACTTGGTTGGAGTAGTTGATCAATTTGTTCTGTCTTCCGTCCTCTGCCATGGTACCAGGTGTTCTCTGGAGGCTCCAATACACTGCCACACCCTCCGGGTGCACCTGGATATGCTGCCCACTGCTCCGTTTGAGCCACTGAGGCGGCCCAGCTCCAACACATGCACACCACGGTCAACCCATGGCCTTCTCAGACCTAATTCTAATTTTCTGTTTTTTTTTTTAATTTAATACAGGGTCAAGCACAGTTCATCACAAAAATCAGCGTACACACACACTGGTAGTTATAATTACTGTGTCAGTTCTGTCTCCAGCCCCATGTTTTACACAAACCAAAGCATGTTGGGAGTCCAGCCTGATCCTGTCCACCTCATACTTGACTTTCACACAAACAAATGGGAGCTGCAGCCTCGTCGGAATGACTCACAATAACCCCCACCAGGCCCAGAGGATGCCACCATCCATCTAGTCATGCTTGTGCCTGACAGAATTTTCCCCCTGTGCCAGCATCTGCAGCAAAGCCCAACCCACCCATACCCACTGTGGCTTATGCATGTACCAGAAAGCACAGTCAGGCCAGCCTGCCTTCTCCCTGATCCAGCTTACATATAGGCCATCAGATGCTGTGGCCCTGCCTGGTCTGGTCTACCAACATCCCAGCTCTCATTGTCACCAGTGGGAGTAGTGGCCCAGTAGGGGGGCTGCCATAGTCCCCCCACTGGGTTTATCCCCATACCCCCCGGGTTCACATGTGCTGGCTGGGTGCTGCAGTTCAGTCTGGCACAGCCTGCCTCAATTCGTCATTTGCCAGTGGGTGCTGTAGCCTGGCTGAGCCCGGCCTACCCTCAATTCCAACACATGCTGGTAGAGGCTACAGTCTAGCCCAGCTCAGCCGGCCACCAGTCCCGGCCCTAATGTAAATTGGCCGGTACTGATTTCCAACCCGGCCTGACCTATATTGCATTCGGGCACTCAGATTTGCCAGCAGGTGATATGAACTGACCCAGCCTGGCCTGCCCCTGACCTGCGCCAAATGTATGCCAGTGGATATCGTATTTTGGCATGGTCTAGGCTGCTTCCTATCTTGGTTCTGGCACTCACCTGCAGGCACTGTGTCCTGACAGAGGAGTTACCCAAGCTCCTCTGTCAGGATCTCTGCCAATGCCAGATATCGCACACACCGGCAGACAGATGGAGACTCTAAGGTGGAGAGCACAGCAGCCAGTGGATTCTGGAGAGATTTCATCGCGACTGGAGTGGTGGGAATGACAGAATTCAGGACTGGTGGGCTATCAAACCTCTTGAGAACTTCACAGCACTGTAAGTTTCAATTTTTGTTCCTGTTGTTGATTTTGTATTGGTTTTTCATTTAGGGGGATGTATAATAACTGTGTAATGGATATTATCATATCCAGATGTGAGGATACAATGCACTACGCAGATCTACTTCCAGACAAAGATGAACTCCCAATGAAACCATTTACTGTATCTTGAAAATAGGATACTGGATCCTCTGCCATTATCTATGCCTGCAATAACGGACAAATGACTGCGTATGAAGAACTATACTATAGTAATAATATAGGGGTACTTAGTGGATACAAAGGGATTGGGGTGGGAGCAAGGGAAATCCCAAGGCCTATGGAACTGTATCATAAAATGATAATTGTAATTTTAAAAATTGTCAACAAAAAAAAAACAATGACAAAAAACACTTGAAGTAACACTGTGTACATGCACACTCATACAAAAAGGCTTTTTAAAACTTGCAGTAAGATTAGTATTTTAAAAAGCACATCAAATCATGATATACATTAATCTTCTATATAAGGCCATTTTCCTGGGTAGATTTTAATAAGACTGTGAGAGAAGGAATACAATTTTAGCCCACTGAGTTTCTAAACTACCAATCCAGTCTTTGAGCAGGTCTGTGAAAGAAAAATTCTTGTTCTTCCTGCAAGCCACAGATATTAACCCCCACTTATAAATCACTAAAAACAAGGATATACTCTTTAAACTTCAAAATCCTTTACCGAGTTCCATCCTCCAAGAGTCCTTGAAAGACTATTTTGTCACAGTGTCAAAAGCTCAACCTGAAACTAAACTTGGGCAAAATGGTCCAGGCACAGAATCACACGTCTGATAGGAAATCCTCTTCATACTCCAACCTCAAAATACTCTCCAATAGCACACATTACCAAAACCATCCCTCTGGAGCACCTGTCTCTCCCATCTGGCTATCTACCTTAAGTGCCCAAGTTATCAGTATTAATTATTTCACATACATTCCTGAACTTATTTACACTTCCCATTAGTTTATATCATAACCCCCAGTAAATAGGAAATTCTTTAATAGGTGCTAAATTAGCAACCACAAGGATCAAAGTCTCATGGCTCTGTGATTACAAATCGGTCTGTCCTTCCCACAGCTGTCTCCACAGTGCTGTGCTGTATGGGAGAGCACACTATTACAGGCCTCTCTTCACACTTCTTCAGCCCATGCCTTCGCTATGATAGCTAACCATGCAGAGGTGGGAGAACAGAACCATTGTAAACTTTGGCAACAGTAGATTCAGGGCCCAGGGCAGTGGCCTAACAGCTAAAGTCCTCACCTTGAACGTGTCAGGATCCCACATGGCACTGGTTCTAATCCCAGCAGCCCTGCTTCGCATCCAGCTCCCTGCTTGTGGGCTGGGAAAGCAGTGGGGGCTGGCCCAAAGCCTTGGGACCCTGCACCTGTGTGGGAGACCTGGAGGAAGTTCTTGGCTCCTGGCTCCTGGATTCAGATCAGTGCAGTACCAGTTGTTGTGGTCACTTGGGGAGTGAATGAATGGAGGAAGATCTTCCTCTCTGTCTCTCCTCCTCTCTGCATATCTGATTTTGCAATAAAAATAAATAAATCTTAAAAAACAAACAAACAAAAAAGAAATAATAGATGCACACCACTAAAGATTTACTGTTTGCCTTCTATAAAGACCAGCAAGTTTGACTTTGAATGATACAAATGTTTTCATCAAGAAAAGGTCAGCAAATGTCTGGTTTCAAGCCCAATATCCTTTGTGCCCACACATTAATATAGAATATAAAGCTTTAAGTAAACGTCATTATCAATACTATACTAAGAGTAAAAGAGCACTTTAATCCCAAAGTAAATTAACTCGAACAGCAATCCACACACTTCAAAAATAATTCCAAGGGCTGGCATTGTGATCACCATTTGAAATGCCAGCACCCCAGATCAAAGCACTGAGTCCCAGCTATTCGAGTGCCAGTCGCTGCTGATGCACCTGGGAAAGCTACAGAAGATAGACCAAATAGCTATGGCCTGCCAGCCTTGTTAGAGAACTCCAGGGAGCTGCAGGTTCCCAGTTTCAGCCCAGACCAGTCCTGACCACTGAGGCACGTTTGAGGAGTGAAACCAGTGGATCAAACACATTTTCTACCTTTTTCACTTACTCACTCCATCTTGCACAAAAGTAAATAAATCTCATTTAGAGAAAAAAAAGGGAGAGAAATAAAAATAATACCCCCCAGAATTATTACAAATATGGAGTGTTGTAGTATAATGGAGCTCACAATGCTCTGGAAGGAAGCATGATAAAACACAAATTAATCAGATTACTTCTTTTATTTAGGTGGTTTCCAACTGCTTTGCTATACTGTCATAAACATGAGAATAAATGTCCTTCTGAGTAGTGTCAACTTCGAAAGTTCAAAAATGGCAAAGAGTAGAACATGGTAGCCAGCACTGTGGTGCAGCTGGCCAAGATACCACCTCAAACGCCGGTGCCAGGTCATGCCGTGCTTGCAGCACTTCTGATCCAGCTCTCTTGCTAATGTGCCTAGGAAACCAGAAGACCCAAAAACTAAGCTTCCAGGCACCCACATGGAAGACATGGATGGAACTACTACAGGCTCCTAGCTGTGGTCTGGACCAGCCTTAGCCACTGTGGCCCTTTGGTGGAGCGGGGTGAACCACTGCATGGAAAATCTCTCTGTATGTCTCTCCACGACTACCTGCCAAATAAGAGATGAATCTTTTTGCAACAGAAATATATACATATGAAATGGCAAAATAAGACACTTCGTACTTGTAAATGCAATTACAATGATGACAGCAAAGTTAACATTTAGTGAATATTTACCATCTGCCAAATGACCAAGGCACAGTAAATCACAGAAGTTGTTTTAAATGCTTTTTACGGTTTATCACTACTTCACAAAATATGTCACTCCTACCATCTCGTTTGTCTCTTATACCTGGGGTTTGCAACAAGTTCAAGAGAAATCTTTTCACATCTTACTGAGAGCTACCTTATGTTGTGGTATCTTATTTGAAGGGGAAACAAAAATGCAGGTTATCAAGGATTCATCTAAAGCTCCAGCTTCAATCACATCCACAAAAAAGAACAATCCAAGAGTTAGCAAGAATATTCCGCTTCCCCAGAATGCCAAGGGATTAACTGGCACCCATGGTAAAGTTGGCACTCAAGAGTGCTCGCTCATGCCTAAGAGTACCCTCAGTTACCTGATGAGGAATGCTGCACCCACGCCAAGCAGAGCAGTTACTGAGTATTAAAGAACTAAGGCTCAAACCCAGCACTTCAGAACATCTCTACCTTCTCCCAATTTTCTCCTCAAGATTTAATACTTGGTTTAAAACACACACTAACAGCTTCTCAAAGTCGATGAATCAGTAAGCACCCCAGAATCCAGTGGTCCTAAATCCTTTCTGAGTTCACAGGTCCCTTAAAATATTAAACCTGTGAAAATACTCAACAGGCAAAAAAAAAATCTTGAATTCATTTTTCTGTTTGTGGACTTCTGTTCACAAAGTCCTGGATGAGGTTATCTGGAAGGACAGGGGAAGTAAACCATTCCTGGGAAGGTAGAAACCAACAACTACGAGGCCTTCCAGTGCCGGAAGCTTTATCTGATGGCAGTTTGTGTCCTTCTACTTCAAAGCAGCCTCTACACTAATTATTACCAGCTTGTGTTAGCTTGTCAAAAAACCAGATCAGTGTCCAATGGAGGCAACCAGGTTTTTACCATAATCATCCAAATATTAAGTCTGAGAGTAGATAATATCACAAAAATGGGAAAATAAAAAAGCATGACATTCAAGTGAGACGGTGACAAAGATATCAAAATCAGGAAAATCACTGCATCGAAGGAACGAGAAGGTGGGAGACAAAGGCAGATCATCTTGATGGTGAGTTAGCCAATGGGGGATGAAGAGTTAACATGCTGCGAAAAAACCCTATGTCCCTGTCGCACTCCTCCTGGTTAACGTATGAACCATCCTGCCCATGACAAAGCAGGTGTCTGCATACAAATGCAGAGCTCCAAAGCCTCACAATTTTCAAAAACTGCCACACGTTATTTTTATTTTACTACAGTAAGTAGCAGCTTTGTTTTAATCAGTCTGGCTGGTACAAAATAGATTCAAAATAAAACAGAGTATTTGGGGAAGCGGAATGGAAGTGTTATCAGCAAGTCGAAGTAAAACCCTGGAAAGGCACCTGTCTCAGTCCACACACCGTCAGAGAACAGGGCCCAACTACCAGAAACACTCTGTGAAAACCCTCAAGGCTGGGGCAATTTAAAGGGTAAAAAGGATCTTAACAAAAATCTCCAGTTTCACTCACCTTTTAAACTCCCACCACTCCAGTTATTCTTCCCACTGGCATAAACAATACATCAAGACCCCTTACCTAGTAGCAAACTGAATGATGGCATTCTGAAGAGTCTGTCTAATTTCAAGAAGAAAAGATTCATCATCACTTAGTGTATAATACCAATACTGAACATAGTCCCTCAAAGAAAACTGGATAACCTGTAACACAAACATTGGGAGAAAATTCAGCTCTTTAGCATTTAAAATATTAATAGTGGCAAACTAAAAATAATTGATCATCTGTCAATTTAGGTTTCCTATTTGTATATTATTTTGTAGTAGCGAATATCTGCCTTCACTAGAAAAGCAAAATCTGGCTCCAGTGAGACAGCTCAATGACTAGATTTTTCCCTTGCAAGTTTGTATCCCAGCTGCTCCACTTCCCATGCAGCCCCATGCGTGAGGAATGGGAAAGCAGTGGAGGATGGCCCAAAGCCTTGGGACCCTGCACCCACATTGGAGATTAGAAGAAGCTCCTGATTCGTGGCTTTGAAATGGCCCAGCTCTAGCTGCTGTGGCCATTTGAAGCAGATGGAAGATCTTTCTCTCTGTTTCTCCTTCTCTATAAATCTGATCTGATCTACCTAATAAAAATAAATCTTTTTTTTAAAAAGCATCAATCTGACAAACATAATTTCAAAAACTTTCAATTTTAGTATCCCAATTCATCTGCTGCTCACAATTTAAAGAAACCGTGACGGTTGGTGAGGTGACACAGCAAGGGAATGTCCCTCCAGCGGCGCTGGCACGCTCCACAACCAGCCCGGATCTAGCTGCTGCAATCACTGGGGAGTAAAACATCAGAGAAAATCCACCTCTTTCTCTCTGTGCGTCTATCTCTGTCTCTGTCTCTCCATAAACCTGTCTTTCCAATAAGAATAAAATGGACTTTAAAAAGGAAAGAAACATTTTTTTTAAAAGCTTATTTATTTTTATTAGAAAGGAAGATTTACAAAGAGAAGGAGAGACAGAGACAAAGACCTTCCATCTACTGGCTGAATCCCCAAGTGGCCAGAACAGCCAAAGCCAAGCTTATCCAAGACCAGGAACCAGGAGCTTCCTCCAGGTCTCCCACATGGGTGCAGGATCCCAAGGCCCGCCCGGGCTGTCCTCGACTGCTTTCCCAGGCCACAAGCAAGGAGCTGGATGGGAAGTGGAGCAGCCATGACACAAACCAGCGCCCATATATGAATCAGCTTATGCAAAGCAAGGATTTAGCCACTAGGCTATCACGCTGGGACCAAAAGCAAAAACAATCTTTAAAAAAAATATATTAAAACACTACATATGGCAAAGTCCCAGACATACAAATAGAGATGACCCATTCACATTCAAGTAAAGATAGGGTTTGCAGAAAAAGAGTAACTGTTGGTGCTAAAGAGTCTAAATTAGTTCAACAGACTGAGATGCAAAACAATGCTGATGGGGACCGTAATTCACAGTTTTTAAGACTGTGACATCAAATCTACTGCTATCAAATTATAAAAATCATATGATTCACTTAATTCTATTAGTATCATTGATGCCATCAAAAAGCACAGACTACAACTCAAAATATAAACTGAAAATTAGATAACCCAAATATGTGCTCATCTAGAAGACAATCTTGAGATTTTAAAGTATACTGAATTTATAAACATCATATAATCAAATAACTATCAGTGAAAAACACTGAGGATAATGCATTTGCCTAATTCTAAGTTTTATTTTTTTAGCAAAACAAGCGATTTTCATTTTTTAAGTAGTAAATTAACAAAGAAGTCAATCACCAAATAAACCTATCATCATCAGTGACAGTTTAACTATCAAATTATTAGAAACACTATCAAGTCATCATAGACTTTTTTCCAAATGCAAATTCAAAGGGCTTTCACAGTAAATGAACTGCTTCATTTGTTAAGTGCTTGAATAAATCAGCACCTTTGAGCACAGAACTCAAAGATGGCCTCATCATCAACATCCAATATGTTATTAATGTAGCTTAAAGGTTTTTCTCCATATTTTCAAAACAAGTGACACTAGCACACAATATATGAGAAGCAAATACCACATACTAAAACTCACTTGCTGGAGAGGTTCATCAATTATATTGGCACCCGTCAATCTTCTATCAATCTTAATAGTTCTGGCTTCCCGTTTCATTTCTTCTAAGCACTTAAAGGAAATCAAAATATTTTACTGAGCAGTCTTAATTCTAGCCTCTCTAAAACACTTCAAATTGAATATTCATCACAACTCCCCTTTATTATCCTCAAGCCAATGAAAAACCTTATTTCTTGCTATTCTAACATAAATGAACCAACCACCCGCTACTTCTTAACAAAATCCGACACTGAGAAAAAGAACCTCGATTCTCCCTCAATTTTAAGTCAGAAAACATGATTTAGAATGATGTCAACTAAAAATGTGCAAGTTATACGGCTGTTATATTTCAATAAAACTTTTAAATAAAATTAACACTTCAATTGAGTTTAATTACTGTCTTCATTTCACACTCTCTTCTTTCCTCTACCTCTTTCCCAGTAAACACAGCACACCAGTTGCCAAAATAATATACTTTACACTTGGTTTTATGTAAGGATGATTTCTGGACACTAAAAAACATGTATTTCTCTATTTATTCTAGATCTTCAGAAAGAACAATGGCCTGGGAATAGGGTGAAAGGTAACAACACCTTTAAATTAAAAATAGAAATTCTGGCACAAAAATCATGGACCATACAATGTTTGGATTACATGGACTACATAACAGCGGGCTCATAACACTGAAACAGGCCTAAGTAATTCCTAGCACTAGTGAACACACAGCTGAGAGAGACAGAATGGGAAACTGAACAAGAAATTCACAAGAAAGGGTATAACAAGCTTTGGCAGAAGCTCAACAACTCATTAAAAGGTTTGAAAATACAGATCCTAATGTCAAAAATGTCTTTGTGAATATAGAAATCTTCATGAATATAGAACTAGTATAGAGTAATATTCATGGCTTATTATGTGCTTATGAGCAAATCCATAATAAAAAACAAATCTAGCAAACTACAGGGACATGGCTCTAAAGAAATGATACTTCCCTGAGCAGTTTCAGGCAGGTTCCTTCTGGATGTGTCAGAAGGCGGCAGTGCCACCGAGCACTGGACAGGTCACAGACCCGAAGACTTTCCAGAAGGACAAATTACGGCGGTGCCAAACAGTGACACAGATGGTCCTCACCCTGTGCAGGCCTGTCACTGAGTTGTGTTTTACGTCTATAATGTAAGTTTAAAATGCTAAGAAAATTTAGCAGAAGCTTACAGAACAAGGATACAGAAAAAGAAAACATTTTGGTTTGGTTGTCCAATGTGTGTGTGCTGAAAGCTAAGTGCTACCTGAAGTGTCAGGAAGTCAAAAATGCTTCAAAGTTTATCAAATAAGTGACAGTGAGCTAAGAATACTTAATGAGAGACAAAAATCCTATTTTGAAATGACTGCAGTGTAAGCTAAGTGTGCAGTGGTTATGAAGCCTGCAGTCACACACAGGAGCACTCATGGCCTTCACCACTCAGTCCCCAGCTCACCCAGGACAACCTGCATTCCCACAAATTCCATTCATGCTAACTGTCCCATATAGCTAGACAACCCCCTTACTGTACCTTTTCTAGTTTCGGATTACAGATGTATTTAGCTCTATGTTCCAACTGCCTCTGGCATTCACTACAGGAACATTTTGCAGGTTTGCAGATAGAAGCAAGACACTATATATCACACAGATGAGGTATGTGCCAGGCTACACTATGTAAGACTGTTCAATCTCTAATAGGGCTGGGTCTCCTGGCACAAGCCCATGGGCCCACTTGTGCAGTGGGTGCTGAATCCGTGAGCCCCAGGGGCAGGGGGCCCAGTGGGACCTGAGTCTCCAGCCCCAGGTTACTGACCCCGCCTGCATGGTGGGAGCTGGGTCTGTGAGCCCTGGTAGGTCCCAGGGTCGCAAGGCCCAGGACTGTGGGCCCAGCTGTGCAGTGAGCGCTAGTTCCAAGAACCCCCCAGGTGGAGGGTCCAGTTTGGCCCAGGTTGCCTGGCTCAGGTTCATGAGTCCACCTGAAATAACAGGTCCTCCTCAGCACAGAGGACAGAGTGCTGGACAGCAGGCCTTTGTGCACATGCAACATGGTAGCCCACTGGAGTCTGCACAGGGCATCTGGTACCATAGCAGAGAATGGAGAACAGAACATGTGGACAACTACCCCAGTCAAATGCTGACAGCAATATCTGGGCGAATGGAGACTCTAAGGTTGACTGCATCAGCCAATGGACACTGGAAGGGATTCCTATTCCATACATTGGCGAGATCAACAGCATTTCAGAACTATCGCATCCAGCTGGGCAGGACCCTTGGAGCATGTGCCACACTGTGACCCTGGGTTGATATCGGGTGGTCTTTCCCCATTCTTTGGGACTGGGATGGTGGGAGGCTGAGTATGGCCTATCCCCCATCTCCTCCCTTCCTCCCAAAAATGGGAAGAAACAGAAAGCTTGGAGACAATGATTACACCCGCTTTTCCTAACCATGGATCCTTCCCACCTTGATCAACTATGCAAACATCATCTAAAATAAAGAAAAAAGGATATATATCTCTTTAAAAAAAGGTGTTCAATCTATGTTACTCCCATGATGAGGAAACTAACAACATTGTCTCAGGAGGTATCCCTGCTGTCAGAAAACACAGGATGGTACGCATGTTTCACCTTGTAGCATGAGGTCAGATCTAAGTTTTCAGAATATAGTATTATCATCATTTACCTCTTCTGTCTCTTACAGCTTGGCACATAATGGCAAGTAAACAGCTGTAAAGTTACTGCCATCAAATGCAGACTATGTCTCTTCAGGAACATAAAGTCGCCCCAACTGCACAAAAACTAAAACCATGGCAAATCTGAAGTCTACCCATTTACTTACAGATTCATACTGAGGAATAGAAAACAGCAACATTCAAGAAAATAAAAATTAAGTCTGACTTATTAAAACTATAATTGTGTAACTCAGTTTCAAACTATATTTTCCAAACAAAGAAAAAGTGCCCACTGCCCCACCCCTAGCTTCCCTGCAATTACCTTCAGAATAAACTATTCTGATATGTCATGATATGTCATATCATACCCATGATACTTTAAAATTCCATCTTAAAAAAGTTGGGAAAACATTCAAACATTCCAATTTCTACATGTCAAAATCACAATTTTTCTTTCACACTAACAGTAAGAAAGTGATCATGGTGACTTTTTAAAGCCAATCATGTCAGTGCCATCGGAAAACCTCCAGAGTCACACCAATCATCAGCAACTGAGAGTGAAACCTGCAAAGCCACACCCAGACACCACTCTCCTGTCACTGAGGAGGGCTGGATGTGACACTTCAGATCCTCTCACGCTGCTTACCTTAGGAACCCCAGTCGACGTTGGAGGAAGAAATGAATGTTCACACTGCTCTAGGTGCTTCTCTGAGTTTGTTTTTCCGAACAGGAGAGTAACCACTAAACCCCTAGAAAAGAAATTTAATTAAAGGTACAAAAATAAAATTCAACCATGATTTAACACACCTATTTTAAAGGACATTTTTCAAATTTCATAGATGGTTCAACACTCACTTAGAAGCCAATGACTTTGCAGCACAAAAACAAAAATTGACAATTTTTTGTTCAGACCTTAAAAAAACTAGATATTCTGTGATTCGCACAATAGTGCCCTTCAAAATTTCATCAAACTGTTTCACAAAGAACCCCATGAAGTTTCAAACTTTAAAAACAACAACAACAAAAAAATCAACCCTCATTAATTCAGTAGGCTAGCATTTCATTCTTGCACAGAGGCCAGGCTAATCTTCTCTATATCGTTCCAATTTTAGTATGCATGCTGCAGAATCAAGCGGAGTCAAAAGGCTAGCAAATAACCAATTATAGATAAGAGACTCGAACTCTATAGCTAAATGACAGAATTCTATGGTTTTTGTTAACTAATTAATATAACTTGCCACTATGATCAATAAATATAATATATATAATATAATCAATAAAATAATCAAGGGCTATTCAGGGTATTGCTTAAAGTCGGAGGGGCTGTTACAGCAGAGCAGGTTTAAGTTTTGGTTTGTTCACACTGGTTCAAGTTCCAGCTGTTTACTACCAATCCAGCTCCCTCCCTGCAAGACCAGGATGGAGTTCCTGGTTCCCAGCTATTATGGCCACATGGAGAGTGACACAGAGGATATAAGAGCTTTCTCTGTCTCTATACTCTGTCTATGACACTCTTTTCAATGAATAATTAAACATACTAACAAATATTTTTAAAACTAAATACATAAAATACAGCTGGAACCAAGAAAAGAAACATAAATGCATTACCAAAACACTGATTTTAAAATTACAGGATGATGGTGGGGGAAGCAGCATGGTGGCCTAGTGGTCTAATCCTCCACCTGTGGTGTGCCATCCCCTATGAGCACTGTTCCAGTTCCAATCCAGCCTACTGCTGATGGTTTGGGAAGGCAGCAGAAAATAGCCCAAGGCTTCAGGTCACTGTACCCATGTGGGAGACCAAGAAAAACCTCCTGGTTCCTGCCTTTAGACTGGTCCAGCTCTGGCCACGGCAGCCATTTGGTGGAAGGACCAAACTGGCCCAGCTCTGGCCACTGCTGCCATTTTGGAGGTGGACCAGTGGAAAAAAGAGTCATTCTCTCTCTCTCTCTCTCTCCCTCTCTCTCTCTCTCTCTCTCTCTCTCTCTCTCTCTCTCCTTCCCTTCCTCTTTCTCAGAAATTCTGACTTTAAAGTAAAACCAATAAATCTTGGAAAATCTACAAGATCAAGATAAGATAAATGCTGGATAAAAACTACCAATGACTAAAAGTTATCAATATTGTCTGTATTAAAATTTACAAACAAACCTAAGCACTGAAATTCGCTAAACTAGATTTTTCTCTTATGATGATCTTAGAGCAATCTTACAATGATTCAGACTAGCGACAAGATTAAAACAGTAAAAATAAAAATTGACAGTCTCAACTACTGAGAGGAAGACTCTCCAAAGCAGTTTCTGTGAGGGCATCCACTCAGTGGCGCTCAGCACAGGTACCACAGACAGCTGGGGAGGGCGCAGCCCCTGAGGCCAGCCAGCTCCTGCGGTACGTTTCACTGAAGCCACTTGGTAACTGATGCTATGAAGACTGAAGCTGACCCTGTATTTTAGATTCACTCCCTTAGTAACCACACACAACAAAATATTTATATAAAGTAGACACTGCATTTCTAAAAACATTTTTATTAAACAGACTGATAAAAGATTAACCTTTGCCTACAGCACAACAGTAAGAAAAGCAGGACAGCAACAGTATGCAATTAGAAGCAGCGTGACTGATAGATCCAGCCATGAGTTCTACGTAAAAATAAATGCAACAAATGGTTACTTATACTGACAAATAGACAGCAGAAAGTCATGGAATAACCATAATATAATATTCCACAATCACTACTGTACCTACAAAAAATAAAAATTTAAAAATCCCTCACATTTATTCCCAAAAATGTTTTTTTATATTAGAAAGGAATTAGCTTTGATCATAAACAAAAAAAAAATTACTATCAATCTTTCCAGATGGGGAAACTGCAGATCTTAACACACGTAATTTCGGAAAACTGTTAATGAAATGTCTCTATGCATCTATGAACACAGTTAACGAGAGAGCTAAGAAATCAGACTAAGATATTCCTCTCAGACACTGGGGAATACTGGGTAACAGTCAGCCCTCCAGTGTTCTCTCATCTATACAACACAGAGAACAAAAGTAACATATACGTATTTAATTTAATTATTTTTAAAAACAGAGGATCCAAAAGCAAATAGTTAATTCAGACCCTCACAGGCAGAGATAACAGCTCCTGCCGCTCACATGGTAGACCAGAACTGAATTCCCAGCACCCAGCTTCACCTGCTCTATTCCCGGCTGTTGTGTGCATCTGGGGAGTGCACCAACAAAAACAAATGTTCTATTTCTCTGCCTGTCTGAAACAAAAAAAATTTTTAAAGAACTTAATAAAAAGAAAACAAACCTAAAACTAAGAAATGACTTCTAATTATATGAAACAGAATCATTTTACTTGATAGTAAAGACTTCATTTTTGGTTTTTTATTTTTTTTAAAGATTTATTTTTATTATTTTTTTATTGGAAAGGCGGATATACAGAGAGGAGAGACAGAGAGGAAGATCTTCCGTCCGATGATTCACTCCCCAAGTGAGCGCAACGGGCCGATGCTATGCCGATCTGAAGCCAGGAGCCTCTTACGGGTCTCCAACGCGGGTGCAGGGTCCCAAAGCTTTGGGCCGTCCTCAACTTCCTTTCCGGGCCACAGGCAGGGAGCTGGAAGGGAAGCGGGGCTGCTGGGATTAGAACCGGCACCCATATGGGATCCCGGGCGTGCAAGGTGAGGACCTTAACCACTTGCGCCACCGCGCCGGGCCCTGGTTTTTTATTTTGAAAGGTAGTTACAGAGGGCAAAAGGCAGGGAGAAATCTTCAACCTGCTGGCTCACTCCTCAAATGCCCTCAACAGCCAGGGTTCAGCTAGGCCAGAGCCAACACCCAGGAGCCAGGAGCTTTACCCCGAGTGCAGATACCTAAATACTTGGCCCATCTTCTGCTGCTTTGCCAGGACATTACCAGGGAGCTGTCTCCAAAGTGGAGGGCCTTGGAATCAAACCAGCATCCATATGGGATGCCAGTCCGCTATTTTTGTTCTTAAAGCATTAATCCACACTAAATTACATTAAAAAGGGACACTAACTCTTCAAATCAGAGACAAAATAAGAAAGTTATGAATAAAGAAATTATGCTACTCACTGACCATAACTGCATTAACCTGAGGAAGCATAATTAACTGACATCATTCTGGGACATCAGCTCACACACTCATGGAGTGACTTTCACAGGAGTGGTGCTGTCTAGAACAGAATGCTGGGCCAACTTACGAAACAGCATGAACCTGGATTTCAGACTCACCATGTAACTGTCAATATCTTCCCAAGAGTCTTTTAGAACTCATAACACACTCTTCAATATTCAACCTTACCTAAAAAATTTTTTACAAAACATTGTCCAGATCTGTGAAATTACTACCCACTAAGTTACCAAATTCCAATCAGGAGCAATAAATTCTCCCAAGACACTGAAGAAGGCGCTTGCTCACCGTTCTCTATCACGAGCTTTATATGAAGTAGTTCCAATTACAGGAGAAATTGCACTCTAGCCTTCTCTTTCCAAGCCCTCCTACCTTTGATTCAAAGTACTATAAATATGCTGAAATCCTTTTCCTTCACTGGAAGAAACCTTGCCTGTTCAGTTAAATCTCCTTTCTATTCGGTAACTATAACATAAAATACAACTTTAACACACTTGACATAGTTGCTTAATTTAAGTCGGTTGCTCTACAGTCAGTGGGCATGCTCCACAGAAGACGACCAATCACCTGGCTCGTGACTGAGGGTGACAGGTGGAACAGTGATTCAGAAGCCACCCTTGCACGGTCACAGTCATTCAGGTCACTGTTTCACGTGCCGTCCGACCCAGCTAAGCCCTCTACTTGCATAGGCTCATAACACATCCTCTAAATGCTTGTGATCTAAATGATTAAAAATAAACTCACAGGTGTGTATCCTACAGCTAATTATATAAACATGCATACACATCCATTAATGACAAAAAAAAATTCATTTCAGCTAACTTACTTTGGTTAATGTTTAAATAAAATTGCACTGTTTATACATTCTCTTACCATTTACGTCTGATATCAAATCTTCTGAAAATAAAGCTATAAAAATTATGACTGACACTTCCTTTGTAAAGATTTATCAAAGAAAAACATCAGCAACATACACCAAGTAACCATGAAAACAAACCTGCAAAATTGAATATTTACTTGAATTTTCTAGGGCAACAATATTAAGAGAAATTATTAACAGCTGAATTCTAATCAATGAAACAGTATCTTCCACAATGCAAAACTTGGTATGTTATTCCAATTTAACTTTCCCTACTAATTTAATTTTAAAAATTCATCATTCAAAGACAATTAAAGTTTTTAAACCTTCCTCATGAGTCTCATTAAATGTTTTTTTCTTCAGAAACTGGAATTTTATTTTTGGATGAAACTATATTTCTGCACAAACTGGTATCTTAAATCTTAGTTTTAACTTTGCTAAAAGCAGTTTTAATACAACAGTCACAAATAAATCATACTCCCAGTCTCATACCATTTGTTCTGTTTTGAACACCATGACATATGAATTATGAAGTTATCATTAAGAATACTTACCCACCCACAAAGCAGAGGATATAAAATGCCAAATAAAATATTACAAAGGGTCCGAAGGTTATCAGGCAAAGGACAATGCCGAGGCTTCCCCATCCCCATATGGACAGACTAGCCTGAAAACAAGCACAAAATAAAAAGAGCTTTTTAAAATAAATAATTCACCCTATCAATGAGAAAACAATCATAAAATTTTCGGTTTTGAGTTTCTCCTCTTAAAAATGTGTACTATTGTTTCAAATGATGCCAAAATATTCAATTTTGGAAGTACTAAGTATGTTATTAAAAATTTATCTCTAAGGAATAATATATAAATTTGTATTTATGAATAAGGAACATTAGCAACCTAAAAAAAAAAAAAAACAGTGGCCACACACAAAGTAAAAGACAGCAACAGCTACACAGATGGCTGAATGGAATGCTGGCACGAGAAACTTCAGAGCATTTTTAAAAACATTTTTACTTTATATATGCAAAAGCATATATGAAGGTTAAATAGCATACAAAATTTTTACTTACTTAAACCCAATATTTCACTTTAAAACTTTGCCCAACACGACCACAATAAAACATTTAATTTTTAATTAAAATATCAAAATGATTCATCTCCCTAAAAGCTGTAACATTTTCTTTTACTCAAATTGGATGAAAAATCCATACAATTACAGTTGCAAAAGTGTCAGCTCTAATTACTAAGTTTTTTCAGCTCAACAAAACATCTCTAAAAATATCTATGCCTTAAGAAGTAAAAACTCTATATCATATAGAATCATATTATCTTATCCAGTAAAGATGCCCCTTTTGTTCAAGATAAACTGGATTTTAATGTTTTAAGGCATTGTAAACAAATAAATGTATTCCATTCAACAAGTTACTACAGCCATTTGACTTGCACTGTGAGGCATATAAAGGAAGCATTTGTCTTTCCAAGGCCATGAAGGAAGGTAGAGAAGAATGTCTTATAGGAATAAAACAATTGACACTAAACCAAAAGAAAATAAAAGAAAGCATTATAAGAAGCTAAACTAAACAAAACCAATGACCAAAAAACTATGGAACAGACAATGGTGCTGTGGACTATAAGAGAAAGGAGAGTTTTATTCATTCATTCGCCATTTACTGTTTTCTTATGTGCAAAAATGTGCTGGCAACAGCACAAGGAGCAAAACATATTTCCCAAGGACTACACAAGCATATCCTCTTAGGCTTACATACCTAATAAGAGCTGAACAAAGAACAAAGTTATTTAAAGCAAATTTACAGTCCAGAGGGGAGGAAAACAACTAAGTCAACATGATTATATCAGATGGGGATACGAGCTACCCGGAATAATAAAGCAAGCATCTAGGTCTGGTCCAACAAGCTCTGAATTAAATGGCACATGAATGGAAATCTTGGACAAGATCTATTCAGGGAAAATTTATTTTTAACATTTTGTCTCCTATCCCTTGAAAACAGTCTATTCATGTTTCTTAGCAGAAATTTTTTGGCATTTCTCGTTTTTATATCAGACTGATGCAATTCTTGTTCATTTCTAGTTTTAGCAATCTTTTTCCTTATCACAGCCATTATCATCTAGCAACCAAAGGATAAAGATGCCTGCTCAAGGAAGTGGGCTATGCCTTCAGGCCACCTTTCCAGATTAGGAGGAATACACTTCCCACACCCAAGTGGCCTCTGACTTCCTTCCAAGAGCTGAGAGCCACACACTGTGACAGAGCAGCAGCGAAGCACCTCTGACAACACCTGCTGAATACATAATCCAGTAGCCAACCCACAAGGGCACACCACAAGATGCCTGGCTAGAGGAAACACATGCTATTACCCTATTACCCAAGACTCACTCCAAATCATCTTGGCTAACTTCCCAAGAAACAGTTATCATAAATTCCCCAGAGGACTGAAACTAGACTACAACCCACATACTTTATTCAAACCTACCTTATCCAGTGACATGTTATCAAATACTAGCAAAGTCATTCTTTCTTTACGCAGATTTATTCATGCTGGTTAGTTTCACAAAGCTAAACAGCTTTTGTTTAAGGATTTATTCAGAGGTTTTAAAAATTAAACCGAGTAAAGTAACAATCTCCGGATATGAAGCAACATGCAACTGAAGAGTAACACACCAGGGGCCTGGTCTATTTTTCACTCTGGTGTTTGGCTGTTTGCTTTCAGCTGAATAAATGCCTATTTACTCATAAGTTTGAATCATCTTTCTAAATTAAATTTCCCCCAAGACCATAGTTTATTTGAGCAAGATTAATTAATGCAGCAATTAATTAACAAGTAAGACACCGCAATTAATCCATTTATTGTTCTAGATTCCTATGGATTTCTTAGTCCTCATTTGAAAAGTGTAACAATTTTTTCCCAAAATCCATTCACCTATTCAACAAATATCTGCAAATACCAGTAATGCCCCAAGAGCTAGTGATTTAATAGTGAACCAGAGATGCTTTACAAATTTTTTTTTTAGTTTTTATTGAAAAGGCAGATTTGCAGAAAGACATTCGATCCACTGATTCAATCTTCAAGTGGCTGTGATGGCAGAGCCAAGCCTGTCTGAAACCTAGAGCCTGGAGTTTTTTCAGGGTCCTCCACATGTGGGTGCAGGGTCCCAAAACTTTGGGCCATTCTCCACTGCTTTCCTAGGCCACAAGCAGAGCACTGGATGGGAAGTGGAGCAGTGGGATCCCGCCAGATACAGGCAAGGATTTAGCCAATAGGCTACTGTGCCCGGCCCAAACAGGTAGATTTTTAAGTCACATCTGGGTCAACAGTACGGTGCATAAATAAGCTGTCGAGTAAAAGGCTGGCATCCCACATGAGCACAGGTTCCTTTCCCACTTCCCTTCTAACTTCTGTTAATGTAGCTGGGAAGGCAGCAACAGGTGACCCAAACGTTTGGTCCCCTACAACGTTTGCTCCCCTACAGGGGAGACCTGGAGAGAGTTTCAGCCCTGGTTTCAGTCTGACCAACCCCTGAAAACCATCTGGGCAATGAAGCAACAGATGAAGAGTTCCCTCTGCGTCACCCTCTCTCTGTGCAACTGTCTCTCAAAATGAATAGATCAATGTTTTTGAACAACAATCACATTTTTTAAAAACCTGCAGAATTATTTCTGTGATTAAATTCAAGAGACTAAGAAAACATGTCTAATGAAACAACTCATTTCTTTTGCAGTTAAACTGTCAACTCCAAATGTTAATCTATTGCAACCAGCCAGCATGGTGGCATAGTGGATAAAGCAGCCTCTTTAAAACAGACACTGGCTGGAGTCCTAGTTGCTCCAATTTTCAATCCAGATCCCAGCTAAAATGCCTAGGAAAGCAGTGAAAGATGGCCCAACTGCTTGGGCCTCTGTACCCACATGAGAGATGTGGAAGAAGCTCCAGGCTCCTGGCTTTGGCATAGCACATCCCAGCCACTGCAACCATTTGGGGAGTGAATCATCAGTTGGAAGTGTCTCTCTCACTCTGTAACTCTTTTTCAAACACAATAAATCTTTGAAAGAAAAAAAAAAGTTAACACTATTCATTAAAACATCGAAATCGTACATTATCCAAACAGTTTCTATTTTCCTTAATGTTTCCTATATATAATTGGTTGATTATAAGCTTATTACTTAGTGAGATTAATCAAGAAAAATCAAGATGATCTAAAGCCATTTTAAGATTTCTGAGTTATAAATATTTACTAAAATGATAAACGACAAAACTTAAGGAAACATTGTACTAAGCTAAAAACCATTCACACAAACAGGTATTACCACAAGAGCAAAAACAAAATGAAAGGCAATAAAAAAGACAAAAACAAATCTACACAACAGTGACTTGCATTAAAATAAAAAAAAAAAACCTTCTGTTTCCTACATGGAATAATCAACACTGAAATTTCCACACACTGCACCTGCAATCACTCACAACCGAGGGCTGCAGGATGGCTTCAAGATCACCTTCTCCAGCACTTCTCAAACTTTAAGTATGTCAAATGCAGGTGATTACAACGCAGATTCCGAGGTAGAGTGCCAGAGTGGAGACTGAATCTTTCCCTTCTAACAAGCTACCAGAACTGTTTAAAAGAAAGCATAATTATATATCTCTGACTTCCCCAAATTAATCTCAAGATCCAGAAATACTTACTCATAATTCCAAAATCCATGAAAAGCTGAAAATTGAAACCGTATCATGCATCCTACACACCACCTCCTTTGCTCATCAGAACTGAGGAAGCAGCCAAGAAGGTAGCAAAACAGTACTTTAAAAATGCAGCAAATAGTAGCCAGAGTATGACTGAGGTGAAATCTCTCACCCCTATACTTCACTGTTTATTACTACCACATACCTCCATTTCCTCATCCATATCACCTGATTACTTGGAGGACTGTATGAGTCTCTGACTTAGCGATCCATTTAGTTTGTTCACTATTACTATGCCTGGCTTAACAATTAAAAAAAACTGGACCTAATGTGATGGCTCAAATGGCTAATCATCCACCTTGCAGTGCCAGATCATATCCCAACTGCCCCACTTTCCACTCAGCTCCCTGCTTGGAGCAGTAGAGTATGGTCCAAAGCCTTAGAATCCTACACAATGTGGGAAACCCGTAAGAAGTTCCTGGTTGCTGGCTTTGAATCTGTTTAGCTCCAGCCCTGGCAGCCATTTGGGGAGCGAACCAGCATATGGAAGATCTTTCAATCTCTCTCCCTGTAAATCTTTCTAATAAAAAATAATTAAACCTGAAAAAATAGTAATGATGCATATCATGATAATTAAGCCTGTAAGGAATACTGACATTCACCTGACTGTTACCAGTACTTGTGACTGGAAAAGCAGCTTAATACCAAGAGAAAACACAGAAATCACACATTTCAGTTTGCCATTAACTTTCCACATAACCTCTACAAAAATCACTAAACTTCTGTGTTCCTTTGTTTATGATTTTGTCTGAAAAGTAGGAATACAGACAAAAGAAGATATTCCACTGACAGGTTGACACCCAAGTGCCTGCAACAGGTAGGACAGGGTCAGGTCGAACTCCATCCAGGTTCCCCCCACAGCAGCAGGGACCCAAATGACTGGGTCATCAGGTGCTGCCCACCAGTGTGTGCTAGCAAGGAAGCTGGGACCAGGACAGGCAGTACTCGAACCCAGGCACTTCAACATGGGGTGATGCAGGTGTCCGAAGTGGCACTGTAACCGCTATGCTAAACACTCTATTATTTTATTATTATTAAACCACTAGCTATGAAAGACAACATACCACTGCACACTAACATGTAAACTGGATTCCAGAGGCAGACACTTGGCACACTGTACACAATGTCACCCAGGAAGCCCACATCCCATACCAGAGTGTGTAGTTCTGAGTAATAGTTCCACCTCCAACTCCACCTTCCTGTTACATGTGCTGCAGAAGGTAGCAGGATCAAGTACCATGGTATTTGCCACCCTTGTGAGAGAGACTAAGCTCCTGAAGCCTGCCTTCAGCCTGGCCCAGCGACAGCAGCTGCAGGTAATTGTAGAATGAACCGTGGATAGAAGAGTCTTTTGCTCTTACTACCTTCCAAATAAATGTAAAAATATATATATTTAGGGGTTGTTCCCACAGGTTAAGCCTCTACCTGCAGCATCAGCAACTCACATGAGAGCTGGTTCAAGACCCGCCTGCTTCACTTCAGATCCAGCTCCCTGCTAATGTGCCCTGGAATGCTGTGAAAGATGGCCTGTGTGCTTGAGCCCTGCACCTATGTGGGAAATGGAAGAATTTCCTGGCTCCTGGCATCAGACCAGCCTAATTCCGGCCATTGTAGCCATCTGGGAGTGAGGAGTGAACCAGCAGATGGAAGATGTTTTTCTGTCTCTCTTTCTCTCTGTCTTTCATATGACAATAAATTTTTTTAAAAATTATTTTTAATTATGTGAGCTGTGAACAGAATCTAGATATAAGGAAACAGTCATTCTATTTATTTTTAACAAATTGTGCCAGTTTAATTACTCCAATTATTTTTCTTAAATCTAGCTACACACTAGCTAAGTATGTATAGCTATCATTCATCTAAGAAAGATTTACAAAAATGAACATATGTGCTACACAATGTTGCACAGAAACTCTGAGGGAGAACCAAGACAGCTAGGCAGAGAGCAAGCGCTGGACACGCAGCAACACACAGCTCCAGCTGACTCTGTCCCCTGCTGCTGCAGACGCTTGCAGGCCCAAGCGGGGACACAGGCAGCTGTGTTCATGAAGAGACCTGCAATGAGTTCTCAGCTCCAGGTGACTTGTCTACCCCACCCACCCTCAACCTGCTAAGACATTTGTGGAATAAATTACTGGATAGGAACTTACTCTGCTTCTGTCTCTCAAATAAAAATAACTCCTTTGTAGACTTGATTTTGTAGCAGTGTAAGTATTGTACATTACCATAAAACTATTCAACTGCATTTACTAACAAAATATAAGTCATGCAAACTACTTCAAGTGATTTTAACAACACAGAAAGCATTGATTCTGAATACCCAGCATGATACACTGTAAGAAAAAGGAACAAACACACACACACACAAAAAAAAACCCACAAATATTTTATCTTTCAGTAAAAACTACCATAGCTATTCATTCCACTACTTCAAATAAGACACCCAGGAGCAGTGGTGGATTCTGAGTCAGGGGCAAGAAACGCATTTCAGATAAGCCCAGAACGCCAGACAGTGACCACCCTGCTCAATACAGTCAGTGGAGGGCTCGTGATAACCTGGAGAGATGCCAGCGGGTGGAAGAACAAATGCCACACACTGGAAGGCCTCCAGTGTTTAAGAGACCAGAAAGACATTTTTTGAGTTCCATTAATAACCCTTGAAGAGGGTTATATAATCAACTCATGATTTTGAAATGTTGTAAAGAATTTAACACTTATCAGTGTAATCAGCGATCAAAAATCTGTCCTTAAATTACTAACAGTGCATACAAAAAGAAATACAATTAGAAATTAACATCATCATCTACAAAAGAATTCTGAAGAATAAGAGAAAGAACAGGAAAAAAAAGCCACATCTGACTTAGGAAATGCAGAAGATGGAAAGTGTTACACTACGTCACGGAAATGAGCTAAGTAAAACTAAGATTTTGAAACTTACGGGTAAAAAGTTCAGTTCTTACTGAGTGTGTGCTGGCCAGAACCAGGCTGGACTGCAACACCCATTGGTTCCAATGGAAATTGGGGCTGAAAACAGAACCAACCCAGCAATTGCAACCACCAGCTGATCGGGGCGATGGACTGTGCCAGGCCCTGTACATGCTAGTACATTCAGGAATTTGGTCTGAGAACACCTCAGAAAAACTTTCTTTGGAGATCTCCCCAACTGAAATGCTGGACTCAGAACCCTAACCAAGAAAAGAGAGAAGAAAGAACAGTTCAATCAACCATCTCAGCTATAGGTTGGCAGCAAAATACGGAGCAAACAGAGACTCTATGATGGAGTATGTCAATCAGTGGATTCTTCAAAGACCTCATAGAGCTTAGAGTGGCAAGATGGGCAGCGATTCATAACTGTTGAACTATCAAAACCACCTGAGCAAGAACCTTGGAGCATGCCCTACATCCAGGACCTGGGGAGGTTGGGAAATTGGGTGGGCCTTCTCCCTTAATACCCCGCTTTAAACATGAAGGAAACAATATGGAAATAATGGTCTTATCCACTTTCCTATAGCCCTTGAACCTTTTACCCTAATTAACTATGTAAAGATTGTCAAAATAAAATAATAATTTAAAAAAAGTTCAGTTCTTTCAACAAATTTCGAGGGAAAATAGACTAGGAAGAAGGGGGGGACAGAGAAACTTGTGGATTAAAACTGTAAAATGCAGATCTTTTCAAAGTTATTTTCACAAAAATACACTGAGAGAGGGGAGAGGAAAGTGATAACGGAAAGGCAAGAAGGGGGAAAAATACAGTGAACATATCACTGAAGGCAGGTGCTGTGGAGCAGCACGCTTGTGGAAGCTCCAAATTCGGCACACTGCTGGTTCCAGACCGGCGAACTGAGGTTTCAGACCCAGCTTCCTGTGGGTGTGCCTGGCAGGCTCAGAAGATGGCACAACTACTTGGGTTCTGCTACCCATGTGGGAGACCTGGATGGAATCCTGGCCCAACTCTGGATGATAAGAGAATCTGGGAAGTAAACCAGCAGGTGGATTTTAAAAAGTTTCTTTTTTTTAAAGCTGATATGAGGGTTATGTTTAGAATAAGAATTCTGTATTTTAGAGCTGTATTATGAATATTTACCAATGGACTGCTGTAGGAAATACATGAAGTATGTACAATTGGCTAGGACTGGATAAATGTCTAACCCAGCATTGTACTATTTCTTTCACTTTTAATGTTTGAAATTTTTCTTTAAGCATCTTTTTTAAAACCACAGCGATCATAAACTTCACTTCAACAATAAATACAGTAACATTTCTATTTCCCAATAGGGAAGTAAAGAGCCTGTCACTAACCTATATATTACCTGGGATTAAAAAATTCACCCGCGCAGGGGTTTGGCTTAGGGGTAAAGATGCTGCCTGGGACACCACCATCCCCTACGGAAGGGCCAGGGCTGGAGTCCTGGCACTGTTCCTAACTGCAGTTGCCTTTAATGCCCACCCTGGAGGGCAGCAGGGGCTGACAAGGCTGTTTGGACTTCTGCAGTCACACAGGGGCTGTGGACTGAGTTCCCAGCTCCTGGCTTAGACCTATCCCAGTCCCAGTATGTTGCAGGTATTTTGGAAATAACGAACAGGTAAGAAATGTCTCTCCATCTCTGTATCACTGTAATAAATACAACTTTTTAAGTTTCAAATGATTGTTAATATTGGATCAACATACACATGGCTGTTCCATTAAGAAAAACATAGTTTTAAATATGAAACTAAGCAGTCTGAATATTCTGTTTTATGTGCAGGTCTGTATAATACTTATTTATTTTTTTTTAATTATGATCCTTTGGGGCAGGTGCCATGACAAAGCAGGTAGGCACCAGCGTTCCAGATGGACACCGGTTCATGGCCCAGATGCCCTAATTTCACCCCAACTCCCTGCCTACTGTCTAGATAGAGGATGGCTCAAGCAGAGGATGGTTCAAGTACTCCAGCCCCCACACCCATCCAGAAGAAGCTCCTGGCTTCAGAACGGCTCAGCTCCAGACACTGCAGCCATCTGGGGCGGGAACCAGAGGGAGGAAGATTTCTCTGTGTGTGACTCTCCTTTCTTTAACTCTTTCAAAAAATAAATAAATAAAGTATCTTCCAAAAAACTGCTGTCTTCCAACTATTTCACACATTTACACTGATTCTATTATTAATTAGGCCTCAAAGACACGAAGGTGAATTCATTTCTATTCCCAATATGCTTACAAACTGCAAAGGTAAAACAAAAGCAACTATCATAAAGGTAATAATATACACCAAAATAAAGATATTTGCAGTGTTTGGAAAATACAGAAAAATACAGAAGCTCCAAGAGTTTAAACTATTCCTTTGTCTTTAAAAGGTAAGTTGTATAGCACAATGAAACTCTTCTTTGTAATTTATTTCCTCAAAATGGTGTCACCCAAGAACCAACTGCTGACTTTGTACATTAGAGTTTCAGTAATTTTCAAAAACAAAAACTCCCCATGAATAGATTCCCTAGCATTTATTTAGGGTCCTTGAGAGTACCCCACAGGGGCTGTAACTGTAGCATAGTACACACAGCCACCACCTTCAATATCATATCCCAAAAAGGTGCTGCTTCTCATCCCGGCAGCTCCATTTCCCATCCAGCTTCCCGATACTGTCCTGGGAAAGCCAAAGAGCATGGCGAAGTGCTTGGGCCCCGTCACCAACATGGGAGGCCGGGAGGAAGCTCCGGAGGTTTGACAGTAGCCCAGTCTTGGCCACTGCAGCAACTCAGGGAATGGACGCACACATGGTCTCTCTCTCCACTCTTTCTCCTCTCTTCTTTCTCTCTCTCTCTCTCCCCAAGTCTTTCATATAAATATTATAAAATAAATTAAGAAAAAGGTATCCCACAAGGCAAGTGCTCTGAGACCCACTGCGCAGAAGCAGAACTGAGGGGAGAATTTATTTGATTCCCAAAATTAAAGCGAACACTCTAGGGGATTTATACTTTGATGTCTAAATATATTTTTTAAATTCATTCATAAATGGTAATAAAATAAGGCTAGTACCCTTATTCTGCATGTACCAGTTGTGTGGTATAAATAAATATACTCTTCAGAAATTTCCAAAAAGCATTTATCACAAATAACTATAAATAATCACAGTGATTACATGAAAAAGGACAATGGCATCTACATTGCACCAGCCATCAATTAGAATGAACTGAAACAATCAGCCATGCCCCCCCCAAAAAACCCTGAAACTTTTCAAACTCATTCAATTTTCAGTAAAAAGTAGAAAAACCTAGTCTCACATGATGTTAAAACTAACCATTTAGGGTCTAGTAAGATGGCTTCGTGGCTAAATCCTCGCCTTGCAACCACCCGGGATCCAATATGGGCAGCTGGTGCCCCAGCTGCTCCACTTGCCATTCAGCTACCTGCTTACGGCTTGGGAAAGCAGTGGAGGATGGTCCAGTGCTTTGGGACCCTGCACCCATGTGGGAGACCCTGAAGAGGCTCCAGGCTCTTGGCTCCTTGCTTTGGATTGGCTCAGCTCTGGCTGCTGGCGTCACTTGGGAAGTGAATCAGCAGATGGAAGATCTTTCTCTCTGTATCTAGTTCTCTCTGTAAATCTGCCTTTCCAAAATTCAGATTCATTTCACAGTTTTTATAATCCCTCATCTTAACACAGGAAGTAACTGACATCACAAATCTGCTGCTACTGCATATATTACGATATAGAAAACTGCCTGAAACTCTCCTGGGTATCCACATTCATTATGCCCAAAATCCAATTCATTATATACCCCAAATACCTCTGTCACTTTGTTTCTTTGGCCTCTCGGTAGGACACTTGCTCCCTAGACTCTGGCTTCTGATTCTAGCCTCCTGCCCAGACAGACTCTAGCAGGCAGTGCTGATGGTGTAAGGAGCCTGGTTCCTGTAACCCAAGCCAGCCAAGAAAGAGACCTAGTTTGCACTTCTGGCGCCAGGCTCAGGGCCCAAACATTGCCGGCATTTCCAGAGCAAAGTGTGGGCGGGGGAGGCTGATGCAAATTCTCTCTCTCTCTCTCTAATGAATTTAAAAAATATTAAGAGAACCTGAGACCAGCAGGATGGTTGAATTGCCTACTCCTCGCCCAACAAGCACCACACCTCAGCTCCTGGCTCCAAATCAGCTCAGTTGTGACTGGTGCAGCTATTAGGAGAGTGAACCATCGGATGGAAGATCTTTCTGTCTTTCCTCTCCGTAAGCATGCCTTTCAAATGAAAAAAAAAACTTTAAAAATTTTTAAATAAAATAGTAAGTATCAAGTAAGCTCCTTTGAGGCATGCCTTCCCTCAGTCCTTGCACCCTCTTCCCAGAGAATGCTACTTCAAATGCCACAGTTCTTGGGAATGCTGATCTGCCTCTTCTAATCTGATAGCAAAGCTCTGCTATTTCAAAGGCAAACAGTTGATAGCCTCAAGAAGCTCACAGTTTTGCATCAAAAGGCAATGCATATGATAACAAAATACAATACAATCACAGCAACCCATCAACTATCATGAGAGGCTAGTAAGGAGCATATCTTCCCAGGTGGCTGCAAAAGAGGGAGGGAATGAATCAAAAAAAGCATTTTAGAAAAAAAAAAAAAAGACAGCTGGAATGAGGTTCTCAAAGGATAACCAGAATACAGGTAGATAACAGGGGACCTGAAGTAAGACAATTCAATTACAACTAACAAACTGAGCAACGCAGAGATGCAAGGAATAGGACATACTTCATCATTATAAACAAACTAAATATTCAACCAGTAATTGTTACAACAATAAATAATAAACATGTATGTTTCCTGTATGCAAGCCCTAACACAGCCCTGAGGACCATATTATCCTATCTAGTTTCCCTTTCTCCAACTCTCAGCTGGTTTAGGACAGCTATGTTATCAAACACAGAGGCAGCGAATAAATACACTATTGGGAGACCCTGGCCCAATAGGGATCTGAAATAGACTTTTTCCAAGAATGCAAAAAGTTATAAATGACTGCCAGTCAGTAGGAAAATGTGGAAAATGATTCTGGAGCTGGCACAGTCACTTCCAGAGGACATACAGGTCACTAAGTCAAGAAGCGAGCAAAGAGAAGCACTAGAAACAAAGCTGAGTATGCTGTAAAGCCAAGTTCAGACTCTGTGGATACCAAGGCAAATGGAAGAAGGGAAGCCTCAGGCAGCATTGCAGTTCCAGTAAGAGCAGCTGTATTCCAGTTTACTTCCATGGATTCCCCTTTTCCATGAAGTAATTGGAGTATACTTCTGTTCCTTACATTCACGAATCCCAACTGGAAACCAACAAGATGAGGCAAATGCCAGCAATAGGTAAGTCTTAGTCAAGATGCACTATGTAGCTAACACAGAAGCATTCAAGAACTCTAATTCCCATACCTGGCTCTGCTCCATGACAGCATGTGAACTCAAGCAAAGTATCTCACAACCTGTTTATTCACTGTAGATTTCACATGAATGAACAGTTTAAAACATTAACTTGGGATGACAGTACGGTATACATGTGTATGCGCACACAAACTCAATGATACACTCTTAAAGCAACTCTTTTGAGAACTTCTGTTGATTTTTTGCACAGGCAAGAAGGATGTAAATCTGAAGCATAAGCATGCTTCCTTCTAAAGATTCTCTGGTCTGGCTGGGTCTTATGTAAATTATTTGGCTATTGAGGTCATTAAGGCCACTGAAAAATCAAAAAGCAGTACTGGAAACAAAAATAGTAGAGTATGTATGTAAAAATATGAAATTGGATTTTAACATACTTATTTGACCTGTCCCCCTCTTGAACTACTCAAAAAGGCCTGCCCATCCTCCATATCTGAAGGCATTTTATGAGGGACTCCTTAAGCAGAGATGACAGCAGTGTGAACCATACGAATGATCCCTAACACACTAAGCCACAGTGACAAGTTTGGATCTCCACAGCCAGTTTAAAGAGCAAATAATAAGTTGAGACTCAAATCTCACCAATCACAACTTATTTTAGGATTATTATTTCACTATCACATAGATAAACCAGGAAACAGGAAGCAAGTATCAACCAAACTGGTGTACCACCAACACAAGGACTGACAAAAGTTTAATGCGGGTAGGGCCACAAGATAAAGCAGAAGATAGATCTGTATTATACGCAGAGTTTTAAAAAAGGAAAAAACACAATACTTTTCATGTATTTCACAAACCTACTAGCAGGTACATATCTTCTAACACTAAAGTAATGAACAATGATCTTCAGATTTTTTTTTCCCTCACTAAAACCCCACAGACAAAAGTCCTTTCCTAACTTTGGCCTGACTAAGCACTGGCTGTTGCAGTCACCTGGAGGAGGAAACAGCAAATGCAAGATCTCGACATCTCTTTCCCTCTCATTCTCTCTCTCTTTCTCTCTTCCTCCTTCCATCCCTCCATCTTCTTGCCTCTCAGCCCTACATATGTTCAATATTTTATGTGAATATATTACAAAGATCCTACCAAATCTTTTAGATACTATTCAGAAAAAGTTATTTCATCAAACCACAATTTCTACTTATACTTAGATATTAGTCATCATAAACATATTTCCATATATTTTACAATGAATTTTTATTAATAAAAAAACTACATTAAAGCACATAATAAATATGCGACTCAGCTATTTCTGGTCTCTATTTTGGCAAAAACAACTAAGGGACTATGAGTCTTAAGCACTCTAGAATATCCTAACATTGTCATTGCAGCCACGGTTCTTTAGAGCTATCACCTGGCAGCAAGTAATAAGCCCTGGTCAAATGATGCAAAATAAAACCATATTCAATAAACTAGCTGGTTAACAGAAACACTGTCTATTCTTGACAGCTTGAGTAAGCTTTCCAGTCATTTTCAATAACTCTGAACTCTTTTCTTGGCAAAATTTGAGGCTCATTTTCACTAAAGTCAAATTAAAAAATGAAATGCTAAAAAAAGAGAGGGGGGAGGTCAACCTTCCATGACGGGTCATCATTTAGTTCAAACTCAATCAAAGTCAGCCTTAGCTCAAAAGCAGAAGAGGTCTGGCTTCCATTTAACCTATTTTAACCATTTACTTCACATTTTCATCCTACTGTTAAGTGTTACACAAGAAATTCTTTTAGTAAACACAGGACAGTCTCAGATTTAAACTGCCAAAATATCATCAGTTGACGCCTCACTTAAGTAACTGTAGTAACTCCTTGAAAGTAACCGAAACTATTTCAAAAGCTATTTATCCTTATATTATTTTTTTTTCCACTTTGTGTAACAGGTATTTACTTAAGCCTCAAAATCATTCCTAGATTCTAACAACATTAAGAACTATGAAGGAAAACAAGAGAAGAAGGAACAAACAAAATAAAATTTAAGAGATTACTTGAAAAAAAAGATACTGGCTGAAAAATCTATTGCAAAATATGTACCAAGTAAGATTCATACCTTAAAAAAGACTGATCTTTGGCTCATTTTCTTTCTCAAGTCAGCATGATCTCAGCATGATAGAGGGCAAACAAAAACAAACTGGGGCTATGTAAAATGGTGCAGCCACTGTGTAAAACAGTTGGTGGTTCCTAAAAAAGTTAAACATAGAATTACCATATGACCAAGAAATTCCATTCCAAGGTGTGCATAGCCAAAAATACTGAAAACAGGTAAACATGTAGACACATGTTCACAACAGCACTATTTACAACTAAAAGATGCAAACAGCCTCAATTTCCATCAACAAATTAGATATACAAACTGTGGTATCTCTATTCATTGGAGTATCATTCAGTCATAAAAAAGGAATGGAGTACTGATGGAAGTAAATGAACCTGGAAACAGTGCACTACATCCAGAGGCCAGATGCAAAACACCACAGACTGTAGAACTCCATTTACAGCAGCTTCCCTTCTCCAGTTTCACTTTCCATGTTTTTAGTTACCTGGTAAACTGCAGTTTGAAAATACTGAATGGAAAATTCCAGAAATAAAGAAGTCTTAAGTTTCAAGCTGAGTGTTCCTCTGAGCAGCCTCCTGATCCACCCCACCTAGCAGGCCAGTTGTCCACTGGCAGGCATGACCATGAAGTATGCACTACCCCACATTATTCGCTGTGTAGCCACCTAGAGTAACTGTAGCAGGTATCTGTTCTCCTAACCCGTATTCCTTTGTCTCAATGCCTCTATTATCCACCTCACTTAGCACATGTAGCCACTGTATCTCTAATCATAAAAAGCATGAATACAGTACAGTAAGATAACTGAGACTCAGTTTGCATGATTTTATTACGGTGTGTTGCTGTAACTGCTCTACTTTATTAGTAATTATTGTCTTTCATCTCTTACTGAACTTAATTTACCAACACATATATAGCAACAAGCATACTATGTACAGGATTCCACACTATGCACAGTTTAAAGCACTCCCAGGGAAAATGGTGTGGGGAACCTTAGCATGCATCCTTGCAGATCGAGACAGGAATAATATATGTGCAGTATCCATAATTAATCAAAACCATGCAGACAGAGCTCAAATTGGTGGTGGCCAAAGGGTAAAAAAAAAAATCGGCGCAAACAATGAATACTAGTCCTCCTTTTAGACAGAAGAAAATATGTGGTGACTGCACAACATTGTATTTTCAACTTGAATGAACCATTCTTTTCAAAATAGTTACTACAGGACATCAATGTTATTTCAATTTTTCGAAAGAATTAAAACAAACAAAAACACTGGGTCAGAAGATACAATTTCTAGGCCCAGGTATTTGTGAAATAGGTGTGGAACAAACATAAAAAGTCAACCAATTATCAATAATCTGTATCTGTAGCACTGAATTTTTATTTCATTACTATTTTTAAAGTTATCTTCATTGTATTTTAAAGGGAGAGGAAGACAGGCAAATAGGGAGGGAATCTTCCATCTGTTGGGTCATTCTCCCAAATATCTTCAAAAGCCAAAGCCAGGTACTCAGTCTCAGGTGATAGGGACCCAAGCACACGAGCCATCAACAGCTGCCTTCCTGGGTGACCAGCAGGCAGGTGGAATGTGAAGCAGACCCAGAACTTGAGCCCAGGGATGCTGATATGGGATGTGAGTTGTCCCACATAGTGAACGAACCACCACAGATAATGTCCACCTCTATATTTTTAAATCATACTATAATATGTAATTTATCTGAAAGACAATGTATAAGATGCTAGTTAAGGTCTTCAGCAACAGTTTTACAGGAAAGATATTAGAAAGTTTACTATACTTTCTTCCCATGATGACTTCAAATAAAAATGGGTATACTAAAAGATAATGCAACAAAGAGTCTTGCAAGGAATATAAATGTGATGAAGGGGGAAGGAGCAGAAATCCCTCCTAGTTTAGCATGTGTAGGCCTAGGAATTAAGTCACAGCAAGCAGGGAGTGCAGCAAGCTGGGAGCAGGTGCAAGGCTTTTTGTCCTGTCAAGGCTGGGCACACTCCTTTGGAGCTGAATGAGATGCATGGGAACTCCAACACTCTGAACTGGCCAACTGCCCGGTAAAGGTGGTGATAAACCTACCAAAGACTTGTGTTTTGGCCAGCCTGTAGGGAAACTGAGTGCTAATCTAATAAGGGGAAGGTACTGACCACCAGCAACCCACTGCCCTGCACCAGTAGGATAAACAATATCCTAACATTGACTACTGTGTCTCTCTCACACTCAGAGAGGCCTGTGTCAAATAGGATTTGGCATACTGCTAAACAGGGCAGTCCCTTGTGGAAATGCCAAAGTTAACACCCAGGGTGTCAGAAGGATCCCATGATCTCACAGCAGGGAGCAGTAACAGACTGCAGGGGCAGCAAGGGGGGACTGCAAGCAGAGTCCCTGCTTTTAGAGGATTCATTTCCTTGAGCTTTGTACTGACCATGAAGAGAACTCACATACGTAGGACCATAAAAGCAGAGAGGAGAACTGTAGGTAACGGCGCTCTTAGTTTCCAATGCAGAACACACACCTCAAATCCTGAGCAAAGTCCTCTAGAGACAAGGATCTGGTTATAACACTATGGAGAGATGCCATGGAAATTCAAGTTTGGGAAAGTTCATTTCAGCCTTAACTTCATCCTTTCTCTTATCCTTTGAATATGACACACTATTAATGAAGCTAAAATCTCAAATTCAAGACAGAATTTAAATAATTACCTTTTGACATCAAAAGCATAAATAACAAAACAGGAGACATAAAAGTCAGCAAAGTTTGTGGTGCAAATGATACCAACAAGGAAACGAAAAGCCACGCCAGAAAATGTTTTATTTTTTTTCTTATTTGCAAAGCATGTATATGACAACAGACTCCTAATTGTAAAACACAAAGAACTCATAAAACTAAATAGAGGAATAACCCAACTAAATAGGAGCATGAGAATCTGAACAAGGCACACGAATGCTCAAAAGAAAATAAAAAGCTGCTCAAAATCACTGGCCATCAGGGAGATGCAAACGTAAACCACCATGAGATACCACTTCTCACTAGGCCTACTACAATTCAAAAGACCTCTTCACAGGCCCTGCAGGATATGCAGAAACTATGAAGGGACTTCAAAAGTTGGTGGGTCAACCCAACCGAACAATGTGCACTCCCCGTGAGCATTTGGCACATGCCTCGCAGAGCCCTCCTGCTGTGCCAGTGGGGCTGCCAATTCGCAAAGCACCTTGCAGTTCCTCGAAGGCCTCAACAAACTTGCCACAAGACCCAACAATTCCACTTGTCAGTATATATCCACAGGAAAGGAACACATAGTCCACCCAAAACCAACACAGATGTTCATGGAGACACTATTTACAACAGCCAAAGGTTGTGAAAATTCATCAGTCTCCATGAACTAATGAAAGGATAAAAGAAATGTACGATATTTATACGATGGAATATTATTCAGCAATAAAAAGATATCTAAAATGCACATATATGCTACGATATGAATGAACCCTAAAGACATGTCACAAAGACCCTCCATTCATACAGACCTTCCACAACAAATTCCTGGAGATAGATCTGTGACTGCATGGGTGCTGGGGAGGAAGACTCAGAGAGTGAGGACTGTCTTTAGGGTCACAAGTTCCGTAACTTATCATGATAAGGGATGCGTAATTTCAAACATAACAAAAGCTATTGATTTCACATTTGAAGAGAACTGCATTCATGTGACATGTGAATTACATCTCAATATGGCTATTTTGCAAACTACTAGTTTGTACAAGCAAGAAGTGACAGAGAGAAGTCAAGGTGGCTAAAGGACAAACACAAACGAAGGGAACAAGTTGATCTGCGGTAAAACAAGCCTGAAGTAATTTTCAGAATTAAAGTGCTATTTTGTTGTAGTGTTCATGGGCCATGAGCAATCTTACCTCTAAAGTACACCTGGCAACATGAAGCAAGGTTTACGGGTATTACAGCTCAGGGGAGAAGACGCTATATAGACCAGAGATGCTGCACCGCACCTTATCACACTGAGACCATTCCCTAAAATGATGAAAAGGGAGAAAACAAGCAGACAGGAGATACAACAAAGAACACAGAAAAGGACTAGGAAGAAAAAAATAAATAAATAAAATGCAGAGAATAAAAATGAGAAAAGGAGAGGGGTCAGACTGTGGCACAGCGAGCTAAGGTGCAGCCAGCAACATCCACTCACAGGGCGGAGTTCCAGCTCCCCTTTTTCTGATCCAGCCTGATACTAAAAACCCTGGGGACGCAGCAGCTGATGGCCACAACCTTGGGTTCCCGAAATCCACATGAGAGGCCAGGATGAAGCTGTACAATCCTGGCTGTGGCAGGCATTTGGAAAGTGAAACAAAAGACAGAAGATTTGTCTCTCTCTTCCTCTCTATCATTCCATCTTTAAAATAAAATAAATATTTTAAAATAGCCAAAAAAGGAGAGAATGGCAGCCGGAAAGAAAAAAAAAAAAAAAGAAGAAGAAAAACAGGTAAATAATTCTGGACTAAAGAGAGAAATCACACTACTGCATGATATCCTGACTCAAACTAACAAAATCTAAATATTACATGATAAAGGTATTTACTAATAAATTTATTATATTACAATCATGCTGCTGTTATATTGAAAAAAAAATCCTTATTCCTGGGAATTTCATAAAAGTATGTTCATGCTAAGTGATATACTATCTGCATTTTACCTTAACAAGTCTGAACTATAACAACAAAAATAACACACAGTTAGAAATAAAGAAAATAGGACCAAATATTAGTTACCCTAGATTTTGGTCCACAAGTGCTAGTCTTAATATCCTTTTCAGTGTTCATTTCTGTTTGAAAATTTTCATTATAAAATTTAAAAAAATATTACCAGTAAGTGGGGTGAGCATCATCGTGCAGCATGTCAAGCTGTCACTTGCAAAAGTGGCACCTCCCATCCTCATGGAGACTCGGATAGGGCTCCTGCCACCATCTGGCCCAGCCTCAACTGTTACAGGTATTTGGGGAGTGAGCCAGAACGTGGAAAATGGCTTCCCTGATCATAAGCACTTTTTCCTTTAATCTTTCTGTAACTGACTTTCAAATAAGCACATATATTTTAAAAAAAAAAACCTGACAATGAATTTTAAAATTATACTGAAACCATTTCTTTGAAAGCTTCTCTTGAATGTTGGTGTAGGTTCTGGTTCATTGTGTTTCTGAAATTACCACAGAAACGTTTTAATTGAAAAGGGGCATTACCCAACTATATTTTCCAAAGCATGAACGAAAATATCAAAAAAGAATCTAAAGATGACATGTCCAATACCATTTTCTTTAGATCCCCTGTCACAACAACATGTTAAAGTAAATTAAAATGCACAGGGCAATACTGTGTCAAACATTCTTAACCTAAAAACTTCCTATTAATTAGTTCCCTTTATCTGGGCCACGTGACAGCACTTAACGTGCTCAAACATCAAGGTCATCCTCTATCACTGTCTCTATATATCACTGTATATTAAAAATAAACTCTTAGGGCTGGCGTACTGGCTCAACTGACCAATCCTCCACCTCCACGCACGAGCATCTTACATGAGCTCTGATTCATGTCCCAGCTGCTCCATTGCCCATCCAGCTCCCTGCTTACACCTGGGAAAGCAGTGGAGGATGCCCCATGTCTTAGGACCCTACAGCTATGTGAGAGACCCAGAAGAAGTTCCTGACTCCTGGCTTCAGATCAGCTTAGCTCTGGCTATGGTAGCCATTTGGGAAGTGAACCAGAAAACGGAAAATCTTTACCTGTCTTTCCTTCTCTCTGGAAATCTGCCTTTCCAACAAAAATAAATAAATCTTTAAAAAGAAAGAAACCATTACTTGGAAATCCATCCTAACTTCTTATAATTGAATTAGAATGAATAAATTTAGTTTATACAACAGAAAACTTCCACTTTCACAAGATCCTTCTCTAAAGCACAAAAAATGTTGATCAAAGCAATTCACTGGCGCCAAGCAAGATAAAACAGTCCCTTTCTGCAAATGGGCGTTTGGCCTAGCAGTGAGGATATCCGCCTCCCATTCCAAAGTGCCTCGGTTCCGTATGTGGCCAGTACACACCCAGGAGGCAACAGTGATGGTGCAAGCAGCTGGGTTTCTCCCATCCTAAGAAGTAGATCTGGACTGTATGTCCAGGCATGGTCAACAGCAGCACTAGCTTTTGTAGGCAACTGGAGAGCAAACCATTAAATGGGAGCTCTCCCTCTCCATGCTTGCCCTCTATCCCCCAAAGAAAAACAAGATTTTTCTGACCCAGTGCAGAGGCCTAGAAGCTAAAGTCTTCACCTTGAACACACCGGAATCCCATGTTGGCACTGGTTCTGGTTCAGGTGGCCCTGCTTCCCATCCAGATCCCGGCTTGTGGCCTGGGAAAGCAGTTAAGGACAGCCCAAAGCCTTGGGATGGCACCTGCATGGGAAACCTAGAGGAGGTTCCTGATTCCTGGCTTTGGGTCAGCGCAGCACCGGCCATTGCAGTCACTTGGGAAGTGAATCATCGAATGAAGATCCTCCTCTCTGTCTCTCCTCTCTGTATACCTGACATTCCAATAAAAATAAATAAATCTTTTAAAAAAAAATTTTAAGGCCATATTCAGTTACAAAAACTTTATCCCCTACTTACAGGGGGTATAGCAATTCTATTTAGTCCCAATATTCATAATTGTTTTATTTTTTTTTTAAAGATTTATTTTTATTATTTTTTCATTGGAAAGGCGGATATACAGAGAGGAGAGACAGAGAGGAAGATCTTCCGTCCGATGATTCACTCCCCAAGTGAGCACAACGGGCCGATACTATGCCAATCCGAAGCCAGGAGCCTCTTCCGGGTCTCCCACGTCGGTGCAGGGTCCCAAAGCTTTGGGCCGTCCTCGACTGCTTTCCCAGGCCACAGGCAGGGAGCTGGAAGGGAAGCGGGGCTGCCGGGATTAGAACTGGCGCCCATATGGGATCCCGGGCGTACAAGGCGAGGACCTTTAACCACTTGCGCCACCGCGCCGGGCCCCTGTTTTATTTTTTTTAAAGACCTATTTATTTATTTTATTGGAAAGGCGGATATACAGAGAGGAGAGACAGAGAGGAAGATCCTCCATCCGATGATTCACTCCCCATGTGGCCGCAATGGCCGATGCTATGCCAATCCGAAGCCAGGAGCCTCTTCCGGGTCTCCCACACAGGTGCAGGGTCCCAAAGCCTTGGGCCGTCCTCCACTGCTTTCCCGGGCCACAGGCAGGGAGCTGGATGGGAAGCGGGGCTGCTGGAATTAGAACCGGTGCCCATATGAGATCCCGGGCGTGCAAGGTGAGGACCTTAACCACTGTGCCATCGCTCCGGGCCCCCAATATTCATAACTGTTAACTTGTGCTGTTCCCCATAACACACAACCAGCAGAATCAAAACACAAGCCTATCTAATCTAAATCCTCAAGGCTTAGCACTGGATCCTCACCAATCTCATACCATTTCCTCCTCCAAAGAGGCGAGTCCTCTAAAACAGAACCATCACTTCCAAAGTGTTTACTACTGCTTAGGACTTTCATTAGCTGCTTTAAATATGTCTCATTCTCATAACTGTGATGGGTAGGGAATCATTTGTTCTATCAAAGGCTATTTGAATATATTCACATAATTCACGAAATACACAAAATCATCTATTTAAAAATTAGACTACTATAGATTTATTGGATGTTGGGTCACACTTCCAGCTACCTTGGCAGAGCCAGATCAAATGATATCTGAAACCTATGTGAGCCAGAAGCCGGATATTTCACACCAATGCTCTATGACATGAGTTACATTACTTATGATCAACCAATAAAGAAACAGCTAAGTCAGGGAACTTGAATTTAGTTTAAAACCTAAGCATCTGTACTTTATACTTACTTCAGGTATTGTTTTTTCAAAAAAGAAGGGAAAATACTGCACTCATTATCTGAATAGTTAAAAGCCATTCACTAAGATTCAAAATTTGTAATAATCTGAAAACTCAGAAGTACTAACATGACACTAACATCAAAAGTCATTGAAAATCTCTAATAATCTGATGAGGATATTTTAGGTATTAAGATAACTTTCAAAGTATGTTTCCGAGTTAGTATAAACCCAGATCACAAAAAATGCTGTAACATCAGAACAATGATCCTGATCCTCTTTAAATGAACATTCACAACAAATATTAAGCTTAACAATATGCATTTAATTCAAGGAGTGATGGGTCTTTCCAGGGTGGACATCGTGCACAGCAGCTAAGCTCCCACCCTTCATCAGAGTCCCAGTGGCTCAGCTTCCGGGGTCTCTGCTCATCCCCCATCCCACCCAGTGGGAGACGCAGACTCGTACTTGACCCAGCACTGGCCGCTGCAGATCTGGGAGAGTGAGCCAACAGATGAGCAATCTCTCTCCATCTGTCTCTTTGCCTATAAAGTAAATCTCATTAAATAAAAACTCAACCAAAAAAAAAAAAATACAAATTCAGAAAACTCACACAATCATACAAGGAAATACTGGGCTATACAGAATAAGAAAACATACAGACCATTCTACATTCACTGTTAATTAACAATGAAAAACACTTTAAAATCCATAAATAATGCATCAGAAAAAGCCAAAGCTAAATTTTCCACTGTGACCATTCAAATGAGGAAGGGAAAAGTGAAAGCTGAGAAAAATCTTTAAAGAATACACTGCTGGTCTACAAGCATAAAGGTGAATTAAAAAGACAGAAGGGGCAGGAGGAGGGGAGGACATCAACACAGCCATAAAGCAAAGGCAACCCGAGTACCAACGGAAAATGCAAGACCAGCACTGTGGCACGGCAGGTAAAGTGGCTGCCTGCAATGCAAGCATCCCATGTGGGTGCTGGTTTGAGTCCCAACTAATCCACTTCCAACCCAGCTCCCTGTTAAGGTGCCTGGGAAAGCAGATGATGGCCCAGGTCTCTGGGCCCCTGCAACTCATGTCGACTTGGATGAAGCTCTTACTTTCAACCTGGCCCGGCCCAGGCCAGCCACTGTGGTCATTTGGGGAGTACACCAGCAGACGAAAGGTTTTCTCAGTGTCTCTATTTCAAATAAATAAATCTCTAAGGGGATAAAAAGGAAAATGGTGACACAGATTCACCCACAAAGTAAGTAAACTGGTTAAGAAGAGAGGAAGACCCCATTTCTTGGCTGTAACAATTTACTGTGTTATTACAGGACCCCAGATAAACAGTCACTGTGTAAAGGAACTGTAATCATTTACCTGTCTAATACCATTTAGATCTAAATAAATATAAATGTGTAATAACTCAGCCTTGAGTTCTTTTGTTAACCTGCTGTACAGCTCTATTCATACTTTCTATCTGTGCTGCTATCAGTCAGATAAATAATTCAACAGAATGTTATCAAAAACCATGCTCAAACCTCTTTTTCTGAAACCTTTAAGTAAACATAAAGCTACTTTAAATAGAAGTTTATCCCACTGAGAGGAACTCTAGTTCTTTTTGTTTTTTCTTTTTAAGATTTATTTTACTTGGGCCTGGCATGGTAGCCTAGCAGCTAAAGCTCTCGCCTTAAACACGTCGGGATCCTATGCCTGGGAAAGCAGTAGAGAATGCTGTAAAGTCTCAGATTCCTGTACCCGCATAGGAGATCCAGAAGAAGCTCCTGTCTCCTAGCTTTGGACCTGCCTTGGCACTGTGGCCATTTGGGTCCACGAGCAGGGAACTGGATCAAAAGTGGGACTCACAGGGATGCCCACATACAGGTGGAGAATTAGCTGGCTACCCCACTGCGCTAGTCTGAATTCTAGTTCTTCAATCAGAAAACTGCACCAGCATTTTAAAAGCATACTGCAAGAGTACATCGTAATTTCCCTTTCCTTCCACCCACTATAAGTTTCAGTGGTTAGAAGAAATACCTGGGTAGCCAAAACTTCTGATCATGATCAATTCACACTATACAGTCATCACCCGTCTTGATTTCTGCTTGAAGCTCCATCTAGACCTGGCTCTTATCACTCATTTTGGAATATGATAAATCAATCAGAAGGTCAGTAAAAAATGGTGTAGGAGGTAAAAAAAAAAATAGCTAAGTTATCTGGGTCAAAGAAGTTACTTTGACAGTTTAAAGCTTTTCAATGAAACAAAGAACACAAAAATCAACTTCATATATTAAAATCTAAGTTTGGAAAAGACACCATTTGCTGTTTGTATGGGAGGTAATACAGCAACGCGAAGTATCTACTGAGTGCTGCCACAGGAAGCACTGTACAGGACTCAGTAATCCATCAGTCATACAGCAGAACACTCGGGCTCCGCAAGGTCAGCAACCTGGAAGTCAGAAAACTCAGACGCAGGCCCAATCTGCCTCCAGTCATCACTCACAACCACAAGTGTGCACTCCCCATCAGAAATGTCCAATCTGTGATGACAAGGTTTATATAAGGGAGATTTACACTGAGCTCCACTACAAAGATAGACTTCCACACACAAATGTTGCATTTGTGCCTATTTTTGATGGCTATGCCAGACATTTGTAATGAATCATAAAGCAATATAAAGCCCATTTGCTTTTTCTAAATCCTTGAAGTAACCAACGCCCACCATCTGTGAAGTATATTTTTTAGTTTCTTCTTCTGTTTCTTTGTGTTGTTCCACTCTGCAGGATTCCTCCAGCCACCACCTGGCTCACTTGTATCTGAGTCTTCACAGCAGGTGTTGAACCCTTACACACAGCAGCAGGAAAAGCAGAGATCGCAATCACTCGCATCCAATGAAAAAGATGGTGCTTATGTAAGATGTACCTGATTTTATTCATGATACCCGACACCTGACTGCACACCAACTGTACTTCTCAGCTGAAAAAAACACTTGAGTCTATCTCAAACTCAAGAAATAACTCAAATAACAATTGCAAAATACAATATCATGTCTTAGACCAGAAGCCTTGAATAACATATTATTGTTGTCAGACTGTATCATTAAAATTTACAAAATAACTGAAAAGGAGGTGAAAATTTACTTCAAATTTACCTGTTCCACCAAAATCGTGCAACTTCAATTAGTTTTCTCAGATCCAAACCTCAACTGATGGTGAACACAAAGGCCCTGCTCCCCACCGCGCTGGCCTAGACTCAGAAGTCGCAGCACAAAAACTGCACAGCCTCGCCTGGGCCAAACCACAGCCAGGCTAAAAATACCTGGGGATTTCGGGAGCAAAATCAATTTGGAATTAAACAAAGTAACATCCAAGGACTATTCCACGCTAAGGTCAAGAGCAAAGCAGAACTTACTTGAGTTTGCACTGATGTCACAGTGCAAAGACCCAATGAAACTGCACCAGACTCCCTTGGGGCAGGGAACGACCTGGCTGACCCACGGGCGTCTCTCCTCCTAACTTCAGCTGTACATTACACACACCATCATCACAGCTTCATTTTAACAGATAAACAGATCAGAATTATTTTTATTGGACTTTTCTGATACATATTACTGCTGAAGATAAAATGAAATTACAGAATTTCATTTTGTGTCTAGAGCCTGTGACAGAAGCTGCTCTCCTTGAAATGCATCCCCAAAATGTCCAACTCTGAAATCCACAAGCAGGTTTTTATTCATACCTGTAAGTATGCAAGGAAGCATTAAAGGTCATAAAACCTAAAACATTCACCCAAGTACCTTGAAAATCACCATTACTGGACTATCAGAAACAAGCTTTAACTGTATAATGTTCAGAAATAAAATTTTCAATGATGCTTGCAAAATAATAAATGTCAAGGAGTAAGAGACCCCCTAAATAAAATATGCCTTCTTGTATTTATAATTATGTAAAAATAGCCTAACAGTTTCCATATATAGAGAAAATTAAAACAGAATTATTATTCTAATTCCTCCTGCTTTCCTTGGTTGAATCAATCCCCAATATAATATTCAGCCACAACTTTCTTCATGACATAAAATCTTTAATGGACATACAGAGCAATTGATCCTTGAAAGTGAAGGTAAGAGTTCATTGGAGACAATTAAATCTTAACAATTTTTTTTTTATTTTTATCTTAATTTTTCCAGGGAATAGCCAAAGATATCCAATCAGGCCTGAGTACCAGGCTCTGTTCTGGGATCTAGGAACAAAACTATAAATACCCCTCCAGGAGCTCAGCAGAAAAACGCAGCAAGCAAACAAGCAAATAAACAAGTTACACTCATAGGGGCAGGGGGATAAGAGGATGAAATGTTATATTCACCAAAGTAATGGGATTCAGCAGTCTCCGTAAAATTAGATGCGCAGTCTAAGAGATAGTCTCTTACCAAAATCAGAAAGCGGGAAGGTATCTGGCACAACAGATAAGGCATCACTCAGAAGGTACCAATTCCGAGCCCGGCGCAGTGGCCTAGCAGTTAAAGTCCTCACCTTGAATGCACTGGGATCCCATATGGGCACAAGTTCTAATCCTGGCATCCTACTTCCCATCCAGCTCCCTGCCTGTGGCCTGGGAAAGCAGTCAAGGACAGCCCAAAGCCTTGGGACCCTGCACCCACGTGGGAGACCTAGAAGAGCTCCTGGCTCCTGACTTTGGAATGGCTCAGCTCTAGCCACTGCGGCCACATGGGGAGTGAATGAACGGATGGAAGATCTTTGTCTCTCCTTCTCTCTGTATATCTTACTTTCCAATAAAAATAAATAAATCTTTAAAGAAAGAAAAAAAAAAACCAACACCCACCATCTGTGAAGCATATTATTTCAGTTTCTTCTGGATATGTTCCATTCTTCAAGATTTCTCCAACCACCTCCTGGCGACTGCGTGGTAGCCTAGTGACCTTGCATGTGGCAAGAGCCCATATCAGCACTGGTTCGTGTCCAGGTGGCCTGATTTCCCACCCAACTGTGGTCTGGGAAAGCAACTGAGCACGACCCAAAGCCTTGGGACCCTGCACCCATGTGGGAGGCCCAAAAGAAGCTCCTGGATCCTGGCTTCAGATCATCAGCTCAGCTCCAACTGTTGCAGCCACTTGGGGAGTGAATATGAGAACAGAAGATCTTTGTCTCCGTGTCTTCTCCTTTCTACCTGACTTTCCAATAAAAACAAATAAATCTTCAAAAGGAAAAAAGGTAATTCAAAGATTCTCCTTCCCTTCTTCCTTCCATTCCATTTCCTACTGTGCGATATCTTGATGCAGCTGCAGGCAGCAGAGGACGCCTGACTGCAGGCAGCTCATTTCGGAGCTGCCATCTCAGAGCAACCATGGCAGCAGTTTGCTCAGAAGCTGAGAGGCCAATCCACGTCATACTTCTCCTCATCTTAATTTTGCATCCTTTAATCATATTATCTGTTTCAGTCTAACAAATACCTCAAGTCTCCAGCTTTGACAGCTATAGTAGCAACAAAGCTAAATTTAACACTGGGAGTAAGATTTCTGAGGGTAGGTTCCATTCAGGCTCACCACTTGAGCTCCAGAACACATAGCACAAGCAGGTGTATTCATGCTTAATAAACTAATCTACCGAAAGCCAGTATCCCCAAGAACTGACAACAGAAGCCTAAAGGGCAGCTTTTCTTTGATCAAGAAATGACCAAGTGTGAGGTAGTTATCTGACGACTGAGTGTGCCCACCACACCCCGTACTGGAGTGCCTAGCCTGAAATCTCAGCTCTGCTCCAGCTTCCTGCCAATGAGCACCCTGGGAGGCAGCAGACAATGGCTCAGGCACGTGGGTCCTTGCCAGCCCACATGGAGATCAGGAGTGAGTTTTAAGCTCCTGGCTTCAGCCTGGCCAGATGTGCTTGCTGCAGGCATTTGTGGAGTCAATCTGCAGATGTAAGATCTCTCTCTGCTGTGTGTGTGCGTGTGCAAGCGTGTGGGTGCGTGTACGTGCGTGTGTGAGTACATGCCTTTCAAATACATATACAAATACATACTGAAATACATATACAATTTTCAAATCCCAATTTGTTGAAATTTTTAAAATATTAATCAGGTTTGTTTAAAAACAATTTTCCCAAAAATATCTGAGTGTATGTGCATACAGGTAACTCCTAGCCCTTAAATTAACTTGCCTTTTTCAACATTTTTTTTTTTAGAATTCTCCTTAACAACAAAAAAAACCCTTTTTGGGGTCGATTTAAGTATCACACAAGAAACTCCCTGAACTCACCAATTTGCTAGACACACTTTCAGTCTAGTTCTGCTTTCCTCCACTTTGTTTAGTCTCTTACCTGCCCTTTCTAACCAGCACCTGAGTCAGGGTAATTCTCAGCACCCACTCTCCCCTCTCCCCCAACAATAAAGTCTAAACTTAAATTCATCTGTAAGCACGTGCGTGAGGACTGGGCTCACAGCTGCATCCTCTCTGGCCTTTAGGAGAGGAGAGCGGCCAGGAAGGTGCTACTACTCTGCCTCACACAGAAGGAAAGCGCTTACAAAGGCCACGGCTTCCCCAATGCCAGCACGAACAGTGCTGAGGCCGAGACTGATGGTCTACACCGCTTCCGCTAAGCGGGACTCAGGGCCTCGCACTGTAACAGGAATACCCTGCTGACGGAACAGCGAGGCTCACCATGACTCCAGCCAGATACTCACTCCATTTCTCCCACTTTTAACATCCTTAAACAATCTAAAAGCTGTTCCACTGTGTTTATCAAAAAAAAAAAAAAAAAAAAAGAGTTGAATAATGGATTTCAAAGAGTTACACAGAGAGAAAGATTAGAAATAGAGACAAATACAGCCAGGGTGGTGGCCTACAGTCTAACCTTGTGCCTCTGTTGCTGCCATACCACAGGGGTGCCAATTTGTGACCTGGCTGCTCTACTTTCAATCCAGCCTCCTGTGAATGGCCTGAGGAAGCAGAGGAGGAGGGCTCTAGTCCTTGGACCCCAGCACCCTTGAACAGACCCAGAAGAAGCTCCTGGCTCCCAGCTTCGGATCAATCCAGATCTGGCGGGTGTGCCTATTTTTCCCTCTCTGCAACTCTTCTCAAATAAAGATAATAACAAAGAACAAGAAAGAAAAAGAGGAAAGAAAGAGTCATATTCAATGATCTGCTGCACCTAAAATGGCCACACTGTCCAAGGGCTGAGCAGGTTGAAGCCAGAGCGAGGACTCAGCATCTCCCCCATGCCGGAAGCAGTGCTTTCCCAGGCACAGTAATGGGGAACAAGATGGGAGGCAGAGCAGGGAGGACTCAACCAGAAGTCATGGGATGCCAGTGCTGCAGGCAGCAGTAACACCCACTGCACTCCAGTGTCAGCCCTAGCCCACCCGCCCGAAGTCCCCTCTACCTCCAAACACTTATTAAAGCACTACATTATTAACATCAGATCTGACTCAAACAAAGTTAATTCTAGACTACTATCAACTGAGGAAGCACTAGCTGGTCTGTGAAATCTGAGTGCTTCTTTCCAAGCAAGCTATAAAGTCACTAAGCCTGGTCACCAATGGGCCAGAACTAAGAACCCTTCCTATCATAGATGCTATTCTCTTCCCCTTCCAAAAACTCAGGTTTCCTCCCTGTCCATTTTCGCTCAGCAGGACACAGCTTAGCAGATGCCACCTAAAGTGACCTATGACATCACCATGCCATTACCCTTTTTCTTCTCCCTTTAAGTCTCTTTATTTCAATTAAACTTCCAATGACACAAATCACAATGAGTACATCTATCAATATGATTAAGACATGCACTCCTTTATAATCTGCAAAAAGTTTACATATAAGCTGGTGGCAATTACAGTATGAGATGAAGTCACATATTTCACAGCAGTCCTATGATCACATTTGTCTTAAATCTGTAAAGCTGGAGCTGGAGCAACAGCCTAGTGGCTCAATTCCTCCCACTGCACACGCCGGGATCCCATATGGGCGTCAGTTCTAATCCTGGCTACCCTGTTTCCCTTCCAGCTCCCTGCTCATGGCCTTGGAAAGCAGTCGAGAACAGCCCAAAGCCTTGGGTCACTGCTCACATGGGAGATCTGGAAGAGGCTCAAGGCTCCTGGCTCCTGGCTTCAGACCAGCTCAGCTCCTGCCGCTGCGCTCACTTGGGGAGTGAATCAAGCAAACAAAAGATCTTCCTCTTTGTCTCTCCTCCTCTCTGGATTTCTGACTTTCTAATAACAACAATAAATCTTTTTTAAAAAATATCTGTAAACTTGCAGACATTTCTACTTATATCCTACCCCAAATTTTATCCACATTTCCTCAAATAAAAGCAATTTGATACATTTCTAGCTATTAATGTTACAATACTCTTAATCATAAAGTGGACCAAGGAAGAACTGTCTTTTCTAAAAGCTACAGAAAGTAGGTCAACAACTTTGGGGCAAACTCTGGAACACTAGATTTTTGCACACTTTAATCTCCCAGTTTAGGACTCCCAAGGATATTCAGAGGAATCTTTAAATCTCTTATTATTTCAAAATGCCCAACGACAGATACATTAATCTGAACCATAGCTGTGGCGTTAACCTAAATTATCACAACATCTACTTGTGATTTTGGTGACACTAGCTGGATTAGATGACTGCTGACCATGAGATGCTGAACAACAAACATGAATGCTGGATTAAAGTGAAAATAATTATCTCATAAACAGTGCATTTATAAACTTATTCGAAACTTAGAAAATTAAACACAAGTCTTTCAAACACTAAGATTCTTTAATACATGCAAATTTTGTCATTAAAAATAAATTTCAAGAAGAAACAACCCAGAGTAGCACAGGCTATTTGCAAGCCATATATCCCATAAGGCGTCAGCAGTCAAACCTGAAGAACTCGAGCATTTCAACAAGCAAACAACGCATTCTGAACATGGGCAAAGGCGCTTGCTCCCTGCTAATGGCCTGGGAAAGCAAAGAGGATGGCACAGGAGCTTGGTCCCTACACACGAGGAAGACCCTGACAAAGCTCCTGCCCGCTGGCTTCAGACCAGCCCAGCTCTGGAGGGAGTGGCCATCTGGGCTGCAGCAGCTCTCCCATTCTGCCTCCAGTCCTCTCCATAACTTTGCCTTTCAAATACAAATAAGCTCTCTCCACCCCGGTCACTGCCACCTCCTGAGCAGCCTGAAGAAAACATAAACAAACAAATAAAGTAAAACTTTTTTAAAAAATGAATAAAGAACCTGAAAAGACATTTCTAAAAAGAAATCATATATTTGGATAACAGGTACATGAAAAACTGCTCAGCATTACTAACCTTTAGAAACATGCAAACTAAAAACATGGTATCACCTCACACCTGCTAGAACAGTTATTATCAAAAAGATGTAAGTTAGGATCCGTACTGTGGCATAGCATGCTAGGTTACTGGCTGCAATGCCAACATTTGACATCAGAGTTCCAGCTGCTAGAGCTTCCTGCTAACACCAGGAAGCAGCAGAAGATGGTCCATGTGATCGAGTCCTTACCCTTCCTCCTCCTCTGATCCCTCCCTCCCTTCCTCTTCTTTTTCTCCACTCTCCCTATTTCCCTCTCCCCCTTACGTGTAACTGCCTCTTTCAGATAAACAAATCTTTAAACGAGCAAAAAAAAAAAAAAAAAAAGATGAACGTATTAGCATTGATGTTAAGAAAGGAGCACCATCACCATAGACTGCAGGCTCTTCAAAAATCTAAAAATAAAACTATCATATGATGTAATCACACTTTTAGATACACAAGCATGACCAAGTACTGGGCTTCATTTGCCCAAAGGATATCTGCATGCACATGGGCACTACAACAGTATTCACAGCAGCAAAGCCACAGGATCAAGCGAAGTGTCCGGTCAGAATCTAGCATGCATGCACAAAGCAATGGAGACGGGAGACCGCAGCCATGAACGACACCGATGCTTCAAAGCAGCAGAGCAGGCAAGGAGATGACCAGCTCTACACTGTATACATATTTCAAAACCTCATACTGCACCTCACAAATGTACATAAACATAACTGATAATTTAAAACACTAACAAAGATAAACATAAAAATTATTGAGAAACGGTTAATAATATTCAATTTTGTTTGCCAAAAGATGCTAACAGTTGCATAAACAGAGTGGCAGGTCAGACTCGCTGTGGACAGAGAGATCCTTCTTCCCCCCTGGAAAACCCCTTTCCTGCTTCCTGTCACCCGCAGACCTAGACAGCTCTTATTCTGGTTAATGGCTTTGGCAACGTCATTCATTAAAACAGAGAAAAAAACAGCTGGTATAATCTAAGGCTAATCCAAATGAAGTCTTTCCCCTTATATATGTATCAACCAAAATAAGTCGCAATATTGTACTAAGCACTTATGGGTGTGCTTGCACCTGTCAGAGAGAGAGAGAGAGAGAACACAAGTGCACACACCTGCAAAGAGCCCTGAAAATTCAGAGATCCTTAAGGCATGCATGACAACATCTCTACACTGCAAGATTTCCTTAAGTAAATGGGGGAGGGGGAAGGATGAGCAGCTCATGGGAAAATAATGCCAAAACAGTGAAACTGCTGTGAACCGGGATAAGCTTATCTTTTAATTCCCCTGGGATGGACTTGGGCAGTACTCTTGTACAAAAAATTTTCCAAGTGCAGGTAAACAACTGTGCAACATGTTGCACATTCAATTGTACCACCAAAAAAAGCTATGAATTCTCCAGATAAGAAATTCTTTTCACTTTCTTTTAGGCAAATTCTTTGAATCACAAAGCCTTTTTCTTCTTTAACAGCTATCACCTTGGGGGCTGCTGACGTGCCTCAGTTTACACCTTTTCCCACCATTTAACTTGACAATGAGAATCTGTACTAAAACTCAACGTCAGCAAGCAGAGATGAAGCAACTGAGGACAAATGCATTCAACCATTTAACATTTACTGAACGCCCCTCAGTCACAAAGTAGTAACTTTAAATAACCACAATTTCTAATTACTAATTTGAAAAGCACATGACAAAAAGCTAATACTTGCTTTTTATGCAAAAACAATCTCCAGAGTATACCACAGCATGGAAATCAATTCACATTTTCACACATCTAATGTATGACTATACCTTTAGTCCTCTGGGAAAACAAATGCTCAGAATCATAACCCTAACCACTTTTGAAGTCTCCAGCAAGATTTGGAGGGTGTTTAAGAAAAATCCACTGATAAACATGCTAATAAGTTTAGCATTGCAGAAGTGCAATCTGTAAACTTCCCACCTTCTTAATGTTGGTCTATAGAGCACACCATCAGTGGCAAGCTTTGGGCACAAAGGTTGAAATGCCACCTCGGTCACCTACAGTACTTCTTGGAGGGCGTGCGGTTCAGTCCCCACACACCTGATTCCACTGAAAGCAGGCCAAGGCTCAAACACTTGGGTAGCTGCCACCCATATGAGAGCCCTGGATTGAGTTCCAGCATCCTGGCCTGTCTGGCCCAGCCCCTGTCAACATGCGCGTTTGAGCAGTGAACCAAGAGAGGCAATTCTTCTCAAATTCTCTTCTCTGTGTCTTTCTGCCTTTCAGATAAAAGTAATTTTTTCTAAAGTTAACAGTTAAAAAAAAGTGAGTGGGTATTAAATAATTCTCAAGTATACAATGCCAACTTTTTTTTTAACCAAAAGTAGTAGAAATAGTAAGAGTAGTAAATCTTAGTCTGTGAAGACAGTTAAAAAAATCTTAGCAGGACATTAAAAATAACTCAACCCTGTATGGAAACACAGACACACACAAACAGAATCAAAACACAAGCACAGAAAGATGAATAACAAATCTTCTAAATAATTCAACTGTGTTTAAACAAAAATAACACATACTGAGAACTATGTAGCCAGGTCCATACGTTCAATTCATAGGGGCCAGGAACATGGCATGCCCTATGGGGCAGAGGGGGGTGAAGAACTAAAGAACAGGGTCCCCAGCTGCTCCACTTCCTTCCCAGCTCCTTACCTAATGGCTGGGAAAGCAGCAGATGGTCCAAGCACATGGGCCATTGCGCCCGAGTGGGGAGACCTTGGAAAAGTGGCAGGCTTCTGGCTTTAGCCTGGCCTAAGTCCAGCTGCTGTGACCACTGCAGGAACGAACTAACAGAAGATTTGTGTCTCTCCTTCCCTCTACATAACTCAAATAAAAATAAATCTTTAAAAAAAAAATCAAATTCACACCAATTATCACATTTCACAAGTCTCAAAGTTGAATCCACACATTGGTTTGCTCAACTGTAATTTTTCCTTTAACTTAAAATAGCCTTTAATAAATAATGTGTTGCTTCTCATTTCAGCAAGGATTTCAATTAAAGGAATATTTTGACAAAACAAAACCTGAGGTTTCATTTAATGTTTATTACCACTGTTATCACTGTTGACCTATGCACTTAGTATTCCCAAACTGGGGGAAAGAAACCTGAAAACTAAAAATAGTATAATGATACTATCAGTTACCCAAAAAAAATCAAGGATGCATTTCAAAGTGACAGTTAAAACAGTGCCTAACTTTGGAAGAGAATCGCCAGGTGCGACTCCCGGCTCCGCCACTAGTTATGTGCTCCCAGCAAGCTGTTCTGACTCCCGCAAGTTTCTAACAGAGATGGCATCAACCATCTCTATGTGCAGGCACAAACCAAGCACAAAGTACAACTCACCACGTCAGAGCACAGGCAATGCTTGCCAAACCAGGCCGAGGTAAACACAGGAAACCCTTCCGAGCACAGCTCATCACCACGTATTTTAGGATCTAACACGTCAAATCGCCCCTCCAAACCCGCGGCTGATCTAAGCCTCAACCACACAGCTGCACGGGGTGCCCCTCACTAACCCTAATTCTTCAGTAACCTGTGAAACTTAATACCTGAAATATTACAAAAATAGACTATTTAAAAGCAATCCTTCTTTAAAAGAAAAGTGCCAGGATAGCAGAAAAGGTCTCAAGTGATGATGAGCCGTACAGTTGCCTGATAACATTCAGACAAGAAGGCAGTGCTTTCTAAAATCTATCGAGAGTAGAAAGCTACACTGAGCGGAAATGAGGGCTGTTTCAGCTCTGTCACTGGCAACTTTGACCTTGGATAAGTCAGGACTTCAGTTTGCTCATCTATAAAAGGCCTACTACAGCCCAGAGGTAAGCTCGCAGACCGACTTCGTGGGCCTCCCTTCCAGAGGCGCTCCACAGCAGGGGCTCCCAGCACCGGCTCCTGCGGGGAACGCTGGCACTGAGGCACACACTGCTGGCATTGACCCAGCGCACACAATACAGCCCTGAAACAGGCCTGCATTAAAACACCCAGGCTGAGGACCAAGCCAACGCACCATCTTCCCAGCAGGAGACCACTCTCCCACGGCAACAGAAAATCTCCAACTCCAGCTAACTCAAGTTTAATCCAAAGCTCATCTCATTAAGCATGTCACATTACAGAGCCACTTGAAAGCGTACTGTGAGGCCAACTACCCTCAGCACCATTTAGCACTGAAGGGCGAAGCAGAACTTTTGCTGCTTAGGAGCTTGCTTTCTTTCCAACCTAACCCTGTTGTTAGTGACAACAGCAATTTCTCATTCAACCATGATCTCCAAGGAACGAAACCAACTCCAGGACTGAAACACACACAAACGTGGGCAGTGAAAAGTGAGCTTCAAATCAGTAGGAACTTGCGGCTCAGGAACTACAACCTTCCAGGCACTACTCACCAGCCGCCGGCGCCAGGCTTGGTGCACGGGGTAAGCTAGTCACGTTCCGGGGGGCTCCAAGGGGCGTCCTCTACCATTCCGCCACACAGTAACGACGCATCCACAGATGGTTACGTTCCCTTTTTTGCCCACTTGGAGGAAGTAGCACTATGGCCCATCACCTGAGAAACCTGTGTCCTACTCCGAGTTCAGATCCCAAAGATGCTCACCCCACGCCCTGAGCCCTGGAACCCAATCTCCAGGTCCTCCGGTCCACAGTTTCTCAGAGGCTGTCCTATCCCATCGGGGAGCTCGGCTCGACCTGCACAAGGCCTGCCTGACACCTGCTTCACCGTGTTCACCTGAGCCCAGCACAGGGCAAGCAAAGGCAAACTCTCCCCGTCTTCCCAAAGTCCGCCTTTGCAACCGATGCACAGTCAGGCTCTAGAAAAGGGGAAACGCTTGGCTCGCCATCGCTGCACTACTTCCATTTCGGGTCCAAGGGTACGGAGAGGGGGTTTAAAAAGAAAAAAAAAAAAAAAGAAAAATCACACTATTCCGCAGACAGTAGCAAAGGGACCACAGGCGAAACCCAGGAGACAGACGGATGCTGCGTTCAACTTCGAGGCTGCCACGGTTTCAAGGAGAGGTGCCGGGATGCGGGGGAGGGTGGCCAGAGTGACCCAGCCTTTGGGGGGCAAAAAGGGGGACAGAGAAGGTCCTCCCACAAGTAGCAGTGGGAGGTGGGGAAGAGGAGGAAAGTCGAGCCGACTGGCCGAGCCGCCGAGCCTGGAGGATGCTGCCCGCGCCCGGGGACGGAGGAGAGCCCGGGCACCGAGGAGGGAGGAGGGGAGGGAACCCTCGGGCACTGGCACAGTCGTAAGGGGGGACGGGAACCCGCAGCAGGGGCGGACAAGCCAACCCTGCGAGCCTGCAGCGTGTAAGGGGACACCCAGGAGGGAGCGGGGAGTCAGGAGGACAGCGGGCAGCAGGAAAGGGACCGGTGCCAGGGGGCGAACTGCGAAAGGCGAGGCGCGAGCGGCCGGAGGTGGTGGTGGGGGACTGTGTTGACTCAGCACAGCTCCTGATTCTGGGGAAGGGAGGTGGGAAGGCACACTTGTAGGATCCCCGCCGCTGCTCAGGCCCCGGGACCCCCGCGGCGGAGGCCGGAGAGACGCTATCCTCGGACGGGCTGGCGCCGGCCCCTTCCCCATTTCACAGGTAAACACACTGGCCGCCGTCGCCGCTTACCTCTGTTAACATTATTACACCCCGGGGAAGTGAGGTCCTCCCTAGCCTCGCCTCATGGCAGCAGCCGTAGCAGCAGCGAAAACTGCCCTGGCCGCCGCCAAGGGCGGCAACTGCTCCTTCAGTCCTCTCCCGGGCGGCGGCTTTACTCGGCTTCGCTGGCTTCCCCCCGGCCCGACTGCTCGCGACGGACGCGCGGCCATCTTGGAAGAGCGACGCCCGCGTCTCCCCGCGACGTGCGCTCTCATTGGCGGGCGCCGGAGCCGCCGGCGTCTCGTGACCGTCTCCATAGCGCCGGCGTGCGGCGAGGCGGTGGCGGCCGCCGGGCCTTCCCCTGGGCGCCGGCGGGGAGGTCCCTGCGGCCCCGCGCTCGGGTCGACCTGGGGTGCAGGGGAGTGCGAACAGGTCCCAGCGCCGTGGCCGTGCGGGAGGCGGCTGGGCCCGCGTGTCAGCCGCCGTCCGCCACGGCCGGACCGGCCCGAGCAGGCGCGAGAGTGGCAGAGGCCGAGGCTTGCACTGCCGGCGACCTCGCGCGTCTCGGGAACCAGGTGGCAGGTTTCCGGTGCCACAGCCTCCCTCAGGCATCTGCCTGGACTCCTCGGAGACGGAAGAAAGCGGGAGGGGGCGGCAGAAGTGGCTCGGCTTCCTGGCTTCCTTCACGGCCTGGGGAACTGCTGTCCACTCGGTCCCGTGTTCTCTTTCCAGACGTGGGCAGGAACTGCCTTTTGTCCCCTAGGCAGTTCTCGGGGATCTCCTCACCCCCGGCGGTCGCGACAGGTTGCAGATGCGATCCGAACCAGTCGGAGACTGCCGCCGGGTTGCCCATTGGCTGGACGAGGAGGGCTTAGCTTTCCTCCGTCTTTAAAAATTCAAACGGGTTTGGATTTTGGTGGCGCTGCTTCTGCGGGTCAGCTGGATTTAGTGTCTTCAAGGCCATGTGTTTATGGAGGAGAAGGGAAGAGGATTTCAGCAGGTGGCCCTGCCCCATTCCCGAGTGGGGAGAACCCGGCAGTGAGCCTGTTGGCCAAGTGCTCGGCGCTGGGTTTTTAAGTTAGGACTTGGGCTAAGCAAGTTGAAGTTCTCACCAAAGAAATTGACAAGCGAGTTTCAAATTTGACAGGCAGGGCATTTAGTTCTCATGTCCTAAGGGGCACAAAGACATCTGGCAAAAGGACAGGGAATAGTTCCTTCCCATCCACGTGATGTATTGATGTTGAATGCATTTTGTTTAATACATAACTCTTAACATTCTTAGGTGAGTAGGTGCACGCATCACACTCCTTCCAGAATCTTCTGTGTCCCCACCAAGGGAACAAAATGGTTCGTTTCAACCGTTTCACAAAAAATTTAAGAGGAACTCTCGATTGTACCCCATCTGAGTAATGGAAGCAAAGGAGTTTTCATAGTTGCTTGAATCTGCATCGTACGCATAGTTTCCACGTGGCTGCACCAGCGAACAATCTCACCTCTTGCAAGACAATACAGTAGGCTGCTGGTATCGGCGTAGTAAGCCATGAGCAAGAAATAAGATGGGGGAAGAGGGGGCAAATAAACTCCTTGGCCTTGGGTACTAAGGGAAATCAAGAAGAGCTTCTAGAGAAAGAGGAACTTGGAAAAATACAGAGAAGTTTCATGAATATTTCAGAAGGCAGCTAGGGAGTTAAAGCTGTAATGTAGCCACCTGGTCATAGGATTCCACTTTTTTTCTCTACAGGCCACACATTTTTAAGTGGTAAATTCAATGTCCTCGGGACCTCAGGTTTGCACCGACCTGTTACTTGGGCAAGGATATGCACACAGCATTCAGAACGTTAGTCTGCAGTGCTGGAAACAAGCCGGAATCCCAAATGCTTCCCACTTTGCTTAGCCAGGGTCCTTCCTATGACCTAAAAATACTTCAGCTTCCCGGCCTCCCAGCTCCTACTCCACCCCCGCCTCGGTGACCTTGTTTCTACTTACCAATTTGTTCTGACTGCCCTGGCCTGTTCTTGCCCTGGGCCTTCGCACTGTGACCTCCACCTGAAGGATCGTTTTGTACCACACACCTGCATGGCTGGGAGCCTACGTGGCTGCCCAGTCATGCCTCACCAATGATACCCACCTCAGCCATCCCGTCTCAAACATTGCTTCCTTCCTATCAGTCTCCTTTTCCTCACTTCAGTTTCCTTGGTTGTAATTCCATCTTCTATCATAATTACCGTTCTCTTTGTCTTCTTTCCTGGCCCTTGTGCTAGAATGCGTGCTCTAATGCATGCATGGCAGAAGGATTTTTCTGTCTTGCTCAGTGTTCCTTGACTACCTAAAATACTAGAATAAAGCCTGGCGAGGGGAACAGCTATTCAGCCCGTGTTTCTTGTGTGAATTAACTCCTAAAAACTTCCCAACACCCCCCAGCCCCGCAAAATCCCCAAAAGCCTTGATATGGAAAGATTAAAATATGTTTTAAATGGACACTGTACTTGAAATTAGGGGACCATCACTTCTGCTGCTGAAATGCTAGACAGAGAGGCTGGCACCATGGCGTTGTATAGGTTTAGTAGATCAAGCCTTCTCTACATTGCTAGACTCCCATATAGGCACATTTTGAAATACTGGCTGCTCCATTTCCAACCCAGCTCCCTACTGTTGTGCCCGGGAAAGCAGCAGCACAAGGTGGCCCCCGTTTCCATGTGGGAGAACTAGAAGTTGCTCTGTGTTCCAGGCTTTGGCCAGACCCAGCTCTGGCATTTGTGGCCATTTGGGGAATGTACAGGCAGACAGAAGATCTTTTTCTATCTAACTCTGCCCTTCAAATAAAAATGAATAAACCTTTAAAATGCTGAAGAGAAGTATATATGACCAGGTTTGAGCTACACCTCTCATTCACCCTGCTAAACAAATAACATATCAGGCATGAGTCAAAGTTAATTTGCTGTCAGGGGAAGGAACAAAATGAATAAGGTATGCTGTTTCAGAGAGTTATGGAAATGAAGTTATGGTGCTAGATAAGAGAGTGCTTACAAAAGCAATTAGCTTTATTTAAAAAAAAAAAGTACACCTAATTTGGTACAAATTGCAGTTTCTTTCCGTGTGATCTTAAAAACATCCTTTTCATAATCACTTGTTCCTGGGACAGGAAGATTGGAGATGCCGAGCTTTTTGGCTATCAATCAAGTTCAAAACAAAACAAGCTATGTTAAGAAGCAAGCACGTGATAAGGGTGCACGTGTGGCTGTTGTTACAGGAGGTTTTATTTCTCACTAACTGTCCCTTCTGTCCAGTTAACACTGGAAGGAAGGACTGACAAGGTAAAAGGCAAAAGTCACATGTGAGATATTTTTAAACAGGCCACTGCTAGTGAATTCTAAACGTCCAGCGAAGAGCCAGAATGTCCAGGTTGCCTCTTACTTAAGCAAAAACAGTTTCTTCCATGTGCTCAGAAAAAGATTCAGAATCTTCCAGCTAATTTGAAGGACAGAATGTTACTGACATAAGCCACTTTGTTAACTCCACTTTCTTCCTATTAAGATGTAAGTTCAGTAAGCATCAGTCAGGCATCACCCGTGCTGAGTGTTCAAGCGTCCACTGCCAAAGCCAGCACATCGGGACTGGACAGTCTAGAGACAGCAACACAGCATACAGGTTTTCTTGATACAGTTTTGGTAGGACAGTAGTAAGCAGAAAAGTACAGGATGTGTACAAGTTCTGTGAGTTCTGTCTACCAGCATGCATTTGATCCACACAAGGTACTTTTTGAGGAAATACTGGACCAACTCAACACCAACAGATCAAGGCACAAATACAATGCTTTGCTAACAGCAAATGGCAACCCTAACAAAATATGCTAGTTGATAGATCTCGTTCCAACCAGGTAGGGGCTCCAACAATGATACTGCCATACATAACTGTATGATATACTGAAGTGAAACAATGAGGTGAATATGCAATTTTGTTCACATCTGTCTTCAATAAGAGCTTCACAATACACAAATTTTTAACTCTGTATTATAAATACATAAAAGAGGCTTTCGTAGGTCAGTGACACCCCAGTAAAAAGTTTTAAAAACAATTTTTTTTGCAATATTTAATTCACTATCTTTCAATATTTAATTCATAATTATGGGTACTGTTTTGCAATACCTACAGTGGACCAGGCAATAAGAGGCCATGAGAGGTTTAGCAGCTCACCTAGGATCAAGGTCCACGCTATCAGCTTGCCTGCTCATTATTGACGTTGACCTTTGTCACCTAAGGTAGGGCCTGTCTGCTCCCCCCACTGTATAGTCACTCTTCCCGCTTCCATGCCATTCCTTCTGTAATGGTGCGACACCTCGCTGCTGTTGGCCTGCCGTCTGTTCACTCCGTTCCACTTCAATATATTTTGCTGTTGTGTACAGTAGTAGTATGGTTGCAGCCCATACCTGGTTGGAAGCAAATTTACCAACTAGAATATCGTACCTCCATGCAGTTCCTTTTGCCTTTCTCTTCAGTTTTAGAATTCAGTCACTTCCACTTACTTAGTTCAGCACTTTTCCTCGTAACCTTTTCAGTGTGGTGGTTTCATCCATTTTTAGTACAGTCTATTTTCCAGAGATCTGCTTACTCCTGAAATGATTTGATTTCTAAAATTAATTCATCGAATTTCACTCTGCGTTGAGAAGTTTTACAAATTTTCACAAATGCGTAATGTCATGTATCCACCAGTTTTAAAATATCACGGAGAATATTGTCACTGTCCTGAAACAGAGAAAAGGGAGTGCTTCCTAAAAATTTCTTTCATATATTTGTAGACCCTAAACAACTAGCAATTTTATTGAATAAGCATTACTTCTACGCTGTGAAGTACTGAAAGAAATGCATGAGTATATAAAATCTCAATCTCCATAATGCCTAATTACCTGGTATTTATTAAGTACTTACCATATAGCAGGCTTTCTTTCAAGTACTTCACAACATTCCTATAGAAAATGAACTATTACTGCTCTCATTTTACAAATGAGTAAACTGAGACCCAGACAGTTAAATTTTTTGTCCAATTTACAGCTAGTAGTAGAATCAGTATTCAAAGAAAAAGATAAATATCCAGGTACAATATAGATAGTTATGTATACAGACACAAATATCCATATAGGTTTGTGTTATATACCATGTAGGTATGCAGTTAAGAGTTGTAAGTTAAGTAACCTAAACTAACTTTAAAAGTGGACAGGAGAGCCCGGCACACTAGCCCAGTGGCTAAAGTCTTCGCCTTGCATGCCCAGGATCCCATGTGGGTACTGCCTCATATCCTGGCTGCTCCATTTCCCATCCAGCTCCCTGCTTGTGGCCTGGGAAAACAATAGAGGACAGCGCAAAGCCTTGGAAACCTGTACCCATGTGGGAGACCAAGAAGCTCCTGGCTTCAGATCAGCTCAGCTCTGTTGTGCACACTAGGGGAATGAACCAGTCAATGGAAAATCTCTCTGTGTAAATCTGACTTGCCAATAAAAATAAATCTTAAAATAAAAAGTGGACATGTTTCAACCATCCCTGTCCCCAGGCTCATGTGATTCACAAATTGGCCTCTCTCCTCCTGTTTTTGACTTTAGTTAAAAGAGGAAATGAGACTAGGTTTCAGCGCTCATGAACTGAGTGTCATCTCTGCTACTTCTAAAGCTTACCTCGGCTAGTTTCATTTTTACAGAAGAGTGAAATCAAAGACTGTCTTTATATTGCTTTCTATTTTACTGGCTTAACACCTAAGGTAAACAAGATTATTCCAAGAACTGTTATTGTTTTTAAATAAGCACAAAGTTTATTTGACTTGCCTCTATCTTTGCATATATGGTAGTTTTCAATAAGAAATTTAAACTTAAAACTATTGGTAATAAATATTCACACCATACATGCCCCATGACACTGGCTGTGGAATAAGAATGGGAGTTTGATAATACACACGTTGTGACTTCACCTTTACTATTAAATAGGATTAAGCCTTTCCAGTGCAAACTTACCACTTGCTGAGCTTCAGTTTCCTTTTCTGTGAAGTTAGGAGATGGAAACACATAATCAGATCAGCACTAATCTGCTGTCTACACTAATACAATGGTTTATTATTATAATCACTGGACATCGCCCTGTGCCTCAAGATCAAATCCTTTGTAAGATGTCTTTTCATTTTAAAGTTGTTATGAATAACAAGTTAGGTGGCAGCTCGTTTTCCTATCATTTTCCTTCTTGGTTCATCATCACCTTTTTACACAAACCTCCGATGGTACACACTGCCACGAGCTATTCTGCATATGGTAATGAACTCTTTGAATTACCACCTTTGCACTTAAAATGAGACATCTCCAATCTTTGACAAACACTACGTGGAAACACCCATGAACAAAGACATCAGTAGAAATGTCAAGAATAGATCTGGTGTAAATCAAAGCGAATACTCAAACAAGGTGCTTGTAAGCTCATGCTGTTGTTCAAATCTATAGGATATGCACCTGTTTGAGATGGGTGAGATTAACACTGTTTTGTTCACTGGATCAGCAAAATGCTGAGGGCTTCACATTTTATTTTTAAAAATAGATGTCCTTTTGGGGTTTTACTGTTGCTGGGGAAGTGTTCTTTCTGTTGCTAACACAGGGCTGGATGTTCTGCTTCGAATGGGACGTGTTTGGATTGGTAGGAGTGGCAGAAGGATGAATGGAGGAATCTGTTTTTTGGACTTTTTGCAAACAAGATGTCTCCCTTCTGGGTGGAGGCAAATGATTGGCTCTTGACGAGAGAATCCTGTGGTGGAATCATGGAATTAGCTGATTTGTTTACAGATTACTCATTAGATTTAAATGGGCTATCTATTCTAACTCAGAGATGATGGGATTATGGAATTTAAGTAAGGAGCATCTAGTATTTCAACACGTAGAGCTTAGAAGGCATAAAGGGGGCATTTCTGCCCTTTCCGTTTTTGCCTGATACAGTTGAGCCTCAAAAAGGGGAAGAGAAACAGACGAGACCTGGATTTCCCTTTCAATGCTGTGATCATATTATTAAAACCCAAGCATCTGCTATTCATCTTTACACTATGTGCTCCGTTTACAGCAGGAAATCGATGGGGAAATTATCTCAAACAGCAGATTGAATAATACTTTGGCATACATTAGGCTGAAAACTCGCTGAAACTGACTCTTCTGGCTGACCTAAGTCTAAGATAGGAACTACAGATTTATTTTGACTGTGATTGTAGTGATCAAAAATTAACTTCTGTGTCCTTATTATTTCAATTGTAGTCTAATACCCTGTGAAAGAATGTTAATTCCTTAAATTTAAAAAAAAAATTAAAAAGCCTTTATTTTGATGCTGTGTCCCTTCCTGTGGCTAAATCATTGATCTTGCTGGTTGTGACAAAAATGTTGGTGAGCCGGTAAAAGCAGAATTGAGGCTCTTCTGAATTCCATTTTTGTCTTTACAAGCAGGGCTCTCATGTATGAGCCACTGTTTTGGGAAGAGGGGACTTTTCATGAAGTGTGTAACTCACCCTATGGCATGCCTATGCTGTATGTCCACTGATTCATTACATTTCCCTCCTATCTAAGTAGACTTCATACTAGGTAGAGTTCTTTGGCTCAGACCAAGGGAATGGAGCCATCTTCCTTTCACCCTTGTTTTCCAAAGTGACTTTGAATGTGACATTTTGAGATAACAGAAAGTGCAGAGAGGAGAGCTCACTCACAAGATGAGGAAAAGAACATCTCAACACTGTACGTGGGCTATGGCAAGAGCAGCTAACGATACACAGCCTGGATGCAACTGACTCTGCTTGCTGATAGTTCAAAGTGCCCAGACATGGGGCATGTTCACCCTCTTTGCTGTTGTTGATTTATCTCCTTAGAATGAAGGCATTGTTTTCAGTAAGGAGATCTCTGATTATACAGTTCGGAAAGGAGCGTTACTTACTAAGCCACGGGCAGGGTGCTACAAATTGGACATACACATCACACACAGAGATGACGTTCTTGGAAGAGGGTAACTTTAGGACCTTACTCCTTCAAGACTTCTCTGCAAAGAGCACCCAAGAAAGGATGGGACGGGAAATAAGACTGCACAAGAGACTGGTGTGAATGAGAATCAGGGAGCAGTTACTCTGAATGCCCAGAGTTCTCATTGCTAGCTCCCCAAGGATGTGGCCCAAAGAATTCAGGCAGGGAGTGTGGTGAGGTGGAGTCACCTGGCCTAGACCAGGGCTTCCCTGGGGAGCCTCACCTGTTCTCACCTCTCACAGAGAAAGCCTCCCACACTGACCTGCTCACCAGTGTGAACAAGGAAAGTCAGGTTCATTGAATGGCTCCTCTGTCCCAGCTGCATTCTGTACCTCGCTACCTTTAAACCCCCAAGGACAAGGTTGCTGGCTCCGATTCTGAAATGAGGAAATTAAGACTCATTTGGATAATTTGCCTGAGAATCTCTGTTAAACAAATGCCAGAACAATTTGAGTCAATGTTTCCAACTCAAAGCTTCTTCTTTTTTTTTTTTTCTTCCTGGTAGACTTCTCACACGCTCAGTCTCTCAGTTCTAAAAGTTAATACACCATTTGGATGGCCAATTAAAATGTGTGTCCTTTTCCCAGGCATTAATTGCTTTTTATAAGCCGTGTCTCAGGAGAAGCTCCTGAAATAAACCATCATTTGTGTAGTGGCGACTTGTCCTTCCTGTTTTCCCACTCTTTGCTCCTCTCCAAGAAGAAAGATAGGAGCTTGAGCCAAGCAGAGTCACACCTGATTTCTTAATTTGTGGGAATCTAATTACAGTTCTCCCAAACAAATTTTACATCTCCTGATTATAAACTGATAATCTCCTGTACTGTTTTAAGTTTTTCCCACTGACATGACATTGTATGAAGAGACTTCAAGCAAGTTTGCTTAAAAATTGGAATTAAAAGTATAAATTCAGGTGCCTGCATTGTGATGCAGAGGGCTAAATTGGATTTTAGCCCAGCTTCCTTCAGATGCACCTGGGAAACAGCAGAAGACCACACAAGTATTTCTTGGGTTCCTAACTCTCACATAGGAGATGAGGATTGGGACCCTGCAACCACGCATGGGAGACCCGGAAGAGGCTCCTGGCTTCAGATCGGCATAGCATCGGCCCTTGTGCTCACTCGGGGAGGAGATGAGGATGAAGTTCCAGGCTTCCGACTTCAGCCTAGCCCAGCCCCAGCCATGGCAGCCATTTGGGGAGAGAGCTGGCAGACTGAAGACCTCTGTCTCTCTTTCCCTTTGTGTGTGTGTGTGTGTGTGTGTGTGTGTGTGTGTGTGTGTATGTGTGTCCTTTCTTTCTAACTCTGCCTTTCAAGTAAATAAGTCTTTTGTTTTTTAAAAAAAATGAGTTTATTTTTGGTGCAAAAAAACCTTTTCTTGTAAACAACAAAAATGCATATTATGAAAAAAATGCTGCAAGGGATTTCAGAATTGTTCTTGTATCGAAGTGAGCTCATACTCCTTTAGCTCCAGTTCCTTGAACTTTCCAATGCTACCTGTACATTCAGTCAGTCTTACAAAGTCCACTTGGGACCTCTTTATCACTGATGTCAGCCACACTTGTATACTTTGGCCTGAAGTCACGTTATCCCTGCCTTGTGTGACTCCTGTTTCGATATCAAGTCTGTCTTTTCATCCTGCCTCTCTTTCTAAGTGAGCTGCAAGACTTGGGCCAGCTTATCAGTTGTGTTCTTAGAAGCTAACTTTGCTAGATAAATGGCATCTGTCTCTCCTCCTGGTTCAGACCCTGCTAGCCTGTCATGAGCACATCCTGTTTCACCTTAGGCTAGTTCCTAGTACCCGATATGTCCCAGGATGGGCTAGGCCATGGCGCTCTGGGCTGCATAAGGGCAGAAAGGGAGGATCTTACGAGCTGCAACATCACGAAGTGCAAAGTATGCACTCACTTCAGCAGCAGCAGGTGGACACTTCTAAGACGTCAAGTTCAAAGTTAATCCCCAAGCTTCCATCTGTTATCCCCAATGGAAATTTATTTCCATTCACATCTGATGCCTCTTTCCTGACAGATTTATAGAGAGAAAGGGAGACATACCCAGAGAAAGAGAGATGCTCCATTTGTTGGTTTACTTCCCAAATGAATTAATTGGTTATGAATTAAAAAATGGCCAGAGCTGAGCCAATCCAAAACAAGGAGTCAGGAGCCTTTTCTGGATATTCCAAGTGGGTGCAGGGGCGCAAGGCATAACACACACTCTCTTTTATTTTTAACTTGCTTATTTCAAGTTACAAATATTAAGGTTTAAAATATGTGCTTAGAAAACGATGAGGTCTTGCCACTGTGTAGTGGTTTTTAAATGTTTGCAGTTTTATCTGTTTGAACATGCCTAGCTCACGATGCATTTCCCAAATGCCCACAACGGCCACAGACAGGCCATGTCCAAGGCAAGCGCAGGGAACTTGGACCAGGTCTCCCACCTTGTGCCTCCCACCCATGCTGCCTCCCAGGTGTGCATTAGCAGGAAGCTAGAGTGAAAACCAGGTGTGAAATTCGGATATTTCCACATGCCAGCTGAAATGTGAGGCTAAACACCCATGCCGGCACATTCTTTAAAAGTGGCAAATCTGAACTCTAAATCAAAACAGAATGACTACTAAATGACAAAACTACTGTCCGATTTCCAACTTCATTGGTTCTGTACTTACCCTTATTGATCCATTGCTTTGTGTAGAACTTAGAGGCAGGAAAGCCTCCAAGCAGACACTTCTGTAGTCACTGCCAGATACGTAATATGAAATTAAACAACAGATATTTCTCACTATTATTTACCTTAAGTCCTATTTCTCAGCAAAATAATATTCCCAAAAGCTGTGTATCTGAAATAGATGGTATATGCTTAGTGTTCTTCAAGACACTTTGTCTAGTGCAATTCTTTTTTTCTCTCTCTTTTTTATATTTTTGACAATCTTTACATAGTTAATTAGGGTAAAAAGCTTCAAGGGCTACAGGAAGTAAGACTATTATTTCCATATCGTTTCCTTCATGTATCTGGGGTAAAGAGGAATATTAAGGAAGAAGCCCCACCCAGTCTCACACCCATCCTAGGTCCCAGATGTGGGGCATGCTCCAAGATTCTTGCTGAAGTGTTTTGATAGTTCAACAGTTATGAATTGCTGACAACACCACCACTCCAAGCATGATGAGGTCGTTGAGGAATCCACTGATTGACATACTCCATCATAGAGTCTTCATTTGCCCAGTTTTTCTCTGCCAACATATAGCTGAGGTGGTTGGTTGAACTGTTTTGTTTTCTCTCTTTTCTTGGTTAGGGTTTTGAATCCGGCAGTTCGATTGGGGAAATCCCCAAAGAAACTTTGTCTGAGGTGTTCCCAGACCAGATTCTTTTATGTACTAGCAAGTACAGGGCCCGGCACAGTCCATCACCCCGGGCAGCTGGTGGTTGCAATTGCTGGGTTGGTTCTGTTTTCAGCCCCGACTTCCACTGGAACCAATGGGTGTTGAGTGAATCTGCTCCTGGATTTTCACCTAAACAGGTTACTACCTTCTCTGTGTTAAGCATATCATCATGATCCCTGGCAGAACTTCGATTTGCATGCCAGCCCCCCAATATCATTCACAAGAACTTCACATTACTGTTGTTTCAATGACTTTATCTTCATCAGAATCATGCAAACCATCTTGCTGTGCTGGGTTTAGTTTGGACTGGCACAGATAATTAAATACTTAACAATCTTCACTTCTGATCATTTGACTATTTTTCCCTAGTAAATATGATTTTGAGGTCACATAATGTCTGTTCAGCAAAAATGCTACAGAGTGGTAGACTCAACTCTATTTCATGGTGACCTCTTAGTAACTTATCAGCCAGGATGTGAAAATTTACACTATGGGAGCTGGCAAGTACTACAAATCAAGTCTTAAATTATTGTGTGTCTAGAATTTTTTTTTTAAAGATTTATTTTTATTATTTTTTCATTGGAAAGGCGGATATACAGAGAGGAGAGACAGAGAGGAAGATCTTCTGTCCGATGATTCACTCCCCAAGTGAGTGCAATGGGCCGATACTATGCCGGTCCGAAGCCAGGAGCCTCTTCCGGGTCTCCCATGCGGGTGCAGGGTCCCAAAGCTTTGGGCCATCCTCGACTGCTTTCCCGGGCCACAGGCAGGGAGCTGGAAGGGAAGCGGGGCTGCCGGGATTAGAACCGGCGCCCATATGGGGTCCCGGGCGTGCAAGGCGAGGACCTTTAACCACTTGCGCCACCGCGCCGGGCCCCGTGTCTAGAATTTTTAAAACGACCAAGAAAATGCTGACGATGCGTAGAAAATTTAGAAAATGTTATGACTGTTGTATTGTGAATAACAACATAAAAAATTGAGGAACCTTGCTTCAAGGATTTCAAAAACAATTATGCAATTCAGCAAACAGACTGCCCACATGACAGGTGACGTACTTGTCAATGAAAAAGAAACCAACCGGGGCCCGGCGCGGTGGCGCAAGTGGTTAAAGGTCCTCGCCTTGCACGCCCCAGGATCCCATATGGGCGCTGGTTCTAATCCCGGCAGCCCCGCTTCCCTTCCAGCTCCCTGCCTGTGGCCTGGGAAAGCAGCAGAGGACAGCCCAAAGCTTTGGGAACCTGCACCCGCGTGGGAGACCCGGAAGAGGCTCCTGGCTTCGGACTGGCATAGTATCGGCCCGTTGCGCTCACTTGGGGAGTGAATCATCGGACGGAAGATCTTCCTCTCTGTCTCTCCTCTCTGTATATCCGCCTTTCCAATGAAAAAATAATAAAAATAAATCTTTAAAAAAAAAAAAAAAGAAAAAGAAACCAACCAATGTTGTTTGTTGATTGCAGCTATCAAGGATGCAAGAGCTCATCAGAAAGACAAGAACTTGCTGTATATCAAAGTCATTAATATTGCATCATTTTCAATGAATTGCATACCACTCATTCCTTATATCAGTAAAATACATTTTTAACTCTTCATGCATATGCATTTTCCTCCACACTTTGATTAGTTATGACCTAAAATTGTTCTCAGATAAAGGTTAAAAAAGAAAAAAAACCTGCTTGTCACTCCCGCTGTTGCTTAGGATTCCTGATGCAAGCACCCATGGACGTTGGTCACAGTGTTCCAAACGGTCCATCGGCCTGCCACCTTTCTTCCGGCTGCATGCTCCGCCCGCCTCTCTTACCTTCCTGCCAAGGAAGTAGCTTTGGAATTCACATTCGATTAATTTAGGCACCAATGATGACTGCATTGGCAGACGACTCCTCCAGCAGGAGACCGTGACCTGGAAGGCAGAGCAGCAAGGGAAAGCGAGCAGCAGGCAGAGGGCACATCCTGGCGGTGTAGAGTCCAGGCCCTGTGCTTTCTGCATGCTGCCTTCCCAGCTTCATGGGCCCAGCTTGGTATTCGTTTTCGCCTAACCACAACATAAAGTGCTTATTTCCTACTTGGGATTTTTTTAAAAAGGATTTCTTTTATTTTTATTGGAAAGTCAAATATACAGAGAGGAGAGACAGAGAGAAATATCTTCCGTCTGATGATTCACTCCCCAAGTGACCGCAACGGCCAGTGCTATGCCGATCCAAAGCCAGGAACCAGGAACTTCTTTTAGGTCTCCCATGCAGGTGCAGGATCCCAAGGCTTTGGGCCATCTTGGACTGCTTTCCCAGGTCACAAGCAGGGATCTGGATGGGAAGTGGAGCTGCCGGGATTAGAACTGGCGCCCATATGGGATCCTGGTGCATGCAATGGGAGGACTTTAGCTGCTAGGCAATGCTGCTGGGCCCCTACTTGAGATTTAGACTTAGGGCAAAATACAGTCCCTGTTCAGTTCACAGGCTGCCTCTGGTGAACCTGGAGGCTTTTGGAACCTACTGCAAGCTGTGCAGTTTGTCTTTGAGTCATATTCCTCCTGTGAACAGAGTTCAAGGCTTCCCCGCAGCCCCCACCCCCAACTCACTCTCTCTCTCTCTCACACACACACACACACACACACACAGACTTAAACCCACAAAAGCCAACAGAATTGTCTGTGTCAGAAGTTGCTCAGCGGCCCACCACAGCCGCCCCGTGGTGGTGCTCTGCATTTGGGCAGGTCTCTGAACGTGCAGTCTGCCATTGCCTGATGTCAACCTAGATTCCAAGGCTCCCTAAGAGTTTTAAATCCCCAGCTCCCTCAATTTTCATTTAATTTCTTCCTGGTTACTTTCTAGGTGTACTAGCCTATTTGTGTATGTGTGATATTGTTAGCACAGCTCTCAAGAGAAACTAAAATGAGAAGCACTTGTTATTCACTTGACTTGGGTGATGCTGAGAAAGATGAATGTGGAATAAAAAAGCAGCATGCCTTCGGAGCCTGTTAAAGTGGCCTACATGTATCGTTAGCAATAACTGGCAAGGCCATAACAGTAGACATTACATTTAGAAGTAATAACTACTGGATTCCAACATGATGAGCTATTTCTCAGATATTTTTAAGTTATTAAAAAAAAAAAACAACTTCTGGGTTAAGAGGCCAGTGAGATGAAGTTTTTGGATGGAAAGCATCTTTGCTGAGGGTCAATTAAAATTGGACTCAGTATGAATAAGAAGACACTGCAATGCAAAACACCTGTCCTGTCCTCTGGTGATGTTAGCTGTCAAGTGGAAAATAATTGCACTTGGTGAAAAGCATGAGACAGGGTTCCCAGAGCCATGCATTCAATACATTTCCCTTTAAAAAAGCTAAAGCACTTCAGAGGGTGGATTTGGGTTTAAGAAAAAAAAAAGTAATTTATTGCTTGGATAAGCATGACCCAGAAAGCCATGCTGGTTGCGCTCACCGACCTGGAGCAGTGTAACTGTCAGCTTCTGTAAGGCTGGTGGGTAACTGTGCCGATTGTACTACAGAGAACTCACTCGCATCTCCTTTTAAGCCAAGTGCACACGATAGAGCAATGTGGTGATTTCCTTGAGAATAAATTGATTTGGAAATTAAAATGCGGCGTGTTTGAGTTACTGAAAAATAAAAATAAAAAACTCTTTCTTATCACAGCCTGTATGTATAATATATGTGTGTTATATATGGTGTGTGTATATATATATTATATGGTATGTAACATATATAGTATATTTTATATAACATCATTTATATATACATTGTATATATTATATACACATATACATTATCTTGCTCTCTGCGGTGTATGTGTCAATGTGTGTGTGTATACACACACACACACACACACAAACATATATATAATCCTGGCACATTCAGAGTGAGGCTCTAGCCATTGAGCCATCATGGATAGCCTTCGTGTTTCTTTTTTTATGTGAACCAATGAGTTTCTTGGCTGAGAATGTTCACTCAGTACACAAAAAACAAAGTTGATTCTTAGATCAATCCAGAGAAATTTCTACAGCTTCAGGGTCCAGTGCAAAGGCCCAGTGGCTAAATCCTTGCCTCCTATGCTTCAGGATCCCAAATGGGCTCTGATTGGTGTCCTGGCTGCTCCACTTTCCATCAGGCTCCTTGCTTGTGGTCTGGTATATCAATAAAAGATGGCCCAAAGCCTTGGGACCCTGCACTCGCATAGGAGACTGGAGAAGGCTCCTTGCTGCTGGCCTCGGATTGTCTCAGCTCAGGCAGTGGTAGCCACTTGGGGAGTAAACCAATGGATGGAAAATCTTTCTCTCTGTCTTTCCTTCTCTTGGTAAAATCCACCTTACCAATATAAATAAATAAAGAAATACTTTTTTTTAAAGATTTATTTTATTTTTATTGGAAAGGCGGATATACAGAGAGGAGAGACAGAGAGGAAGATCTTTTGTCCGATGATTCACTCCCCAAGTGAGCGCAATGACCAGTGCTATGCCAATCTGAAGCCAGGAGCCTCTTCCGGGTCTCCCACGCGGGTGCAGGGTCCCAAAGCCTTGGGCCGTCCTCGACTGCTTTCCCGGGCCACAGGCAGGGAGCTGGATGGGAAGCGGGACCTCCGGGACTAGAACCAGCGCCCATATGGGATCCTGGGGCGTGCAAGGCGAGGACCTTTAACCACTTGCACCACCGCGCCGGGCCTAATAAATAAAATTTTTTGAAAAAGAAAGTTCTATGGCTTCACAAGTTATGCCTGTTGAACATAAACTTGGGCCAGTCTGAGCTTAAAGGCTAGCTTTGATGCTTGAAAGTTCTGCCCACACAAATATCTCTTGCACTATTGACTGCATTAATTCAAACTCGCTCATAAAAAGACATGGCACAGAAAGTTATTAAATCCTTGCTCGCCAAATTATAACAGCATTTTGCCAGTCTTCACACAAATGTGTACTTGTATTGTATACGTAGATGTATGTATTTCTGTGTATGGGTATGTATTTGCTAAAAGAAAGGTTTGGATGCAATAAGATAAAGGAGTCGCCCCCTGAATATTCCTGATTACAGAACTCAGATTTTCATGGTCATTAATTACAGCAGAAGTACAAATAAACTTGGCCTGAAATATTCAGCTTCAAAAAGAAAAATGATATACAAAGAAATCTAGTTTGGAGTAAGAACCAAGTGAATCATCTCACACAGTTACTGAAATGATCTATTTCCTCCACAAGCTGTCTTACCCTACTGTAAAAAGCAGTCATATATCTCAATCCAAGGAAAATATTGTATATAAGTCACTCTTCTGAAGGACATAGAGATGCAAGTTAAGAAGGCAGTATCCATGGCCAACACACGTGTGGCGGTAACTCCTACCAAAGACTGTAGGCACTGAGATGTTCGTGAAACACCAGCCACGCACCAATGACACCTATTAGAGGATGTTTTCACCTCTGTACAAGGAAGCAATTACAAGCAGATAATATGCACGTATGTTAGTATATTCAATATACTAACTCTTTAATATGTAGAAAAACTAAGCATTTAAATAGTTTGGGGTTTTTGTTTTTAACATTTATCTGGCAGAGACAGAGAGAAAGAGATCTTCCACCCTCTGGTTCACTCCCAGATGGCCATTACTACCCAGGAGCTGGGCCAGACTAAAGCCAGGAGCCTAGAATTCCCTACAGGTCTCCTATGCAAGTAGCAGCGTTTCAGGCACGCGAGCCATCTTCTGCTGTTTTTCCAGGCACCTTGACAGGAGGTTGGATCAGAAGCAGAGCAGTGAGGCCTGAACCAATGTTCATAGGAGATGAGTGTGTTACAAGTGGCAACTTACCTCTCTGTGCCACAACACTGGTACCAGCATTTAGGAAGTTAATATATTTTATGAGAGAAGTGATCAAACAGCACTGTCTACTTTATATATAATACTTAAGTATCTGCATGTTTTTCTTCCATATATAAAAAAACTGAAAATAACTCCATCCTTATCTCTCATGTGAGTGGCAGGGACCCGAATAGGTGAGCCATTATCCGGCTCTCTCAGATGTAGCAACAGGGAGCTGCATCAGAAACTGGGCAGCTGGCACACAATCTTGCCCTTCCGTAGGGGCTTTGGGCATCACAAGTAGTGGCTTAATTTGCTGCATAGATTTCTAATTTGTTGACACCAAAACAAACTTGCTTCATTTTGAATAGGAACTTTTTGAAGTGTCCTATCTACTTCTATAACATGATAAGCCAGAAGCATTTCTGCCAACATGAGGAACGGGTACAGGAGGATTATTAGAGCCACTGCTATTTAACTTCAAACAGAAGCATCAGCCAGTACAATCAAACAAGGGACAATAAGCAGAAATACTGGCACTGGAAAAGAAAAGGCAAGATCACATCCAATAACGTGATATGTTGGTATACATAGAACACAGACAGAAATTCATGTCAATAGTCACACAATTTATACCAGGGGAGTATAAATTAAGATATAAAAGTGAATAGCATTCCCAGAAACCTTAATCACTTAAAATGTATCATCAAAGAGAAATGCTTATAATAAGAATAGAACGGAAAATATCAAAATAATCTTAGCAAAAAAAAAAAGTACTAACCCTATATAAGCTTTAACATATGCTTAAATTCAGAAAGTAGACTGAAGTGATGGAAAGACATCCCTTATTTTGGTGGGGTAGAGGGTGGGGAAGACCTCAGTAATATAAAGATATAAATTCTAAGTTAATATATGAAGTTAATATGATTTCCATTAAAATTCCCTGAGCTGGTTGCTGTTATTTGATGAAGCCAGATTATTTTAAGGTTCACACAGAATAGGTAGGGAAACCCTATAAAAGAAAACCTAACGAAGCTAACATTATATAAAACATACTAAAAAGTCTCTATAATTAAAAAGTAGGGTGTGGATGCATGAATAGAGAGACCAGAAGAAGAGAATCCACATCTAGAAATAGATTCCAGTACATATGGAATTCAGTAAGTGATAAAGATGGCAGTTAAATCTCTGGAGGAAATGATGGATTTAAACAAAAATTAAATTCATGAGTGAGTCTTAGCCTGGTGTTTATTCTCTGGTTTATAGATGTTCACTTCACATATGAGACCACCTGGGTTTTGATAAAAGCTTCCTGCTGATGCCCACCCTAGGAGGCAGCTGTTGATGGACCGAGTACTAGGGTCCCTACAAAGACTAGGACTGAGTTCTTGACTCCTGATTTCAGCCTGGGTGAGCCTTGGCTATGGAAATTTGACAAGTGAACCAATGGATAGAAGACCCCTCTCTCTCATCCCCCTTTTTAGATAAATAAATAGATAAATATTAGATAAAATAGATCCACTTATAAAGCACTAGAAGAGAAAAAATTCACTTAAGAAGGGGGTGTGAAGAAACTTCCTAACTCTGACTTGAAACCTAGATTAGTAGGAACTATTTTACTCCACAGCTCTTACTGCTATGGGAATCTGTATCCAATGAGAGACTGAGCCCACCTCCCCTCCCCACCCCACAATGCTACAGCAGGAGAGACCAGCTCCAGTTGTGTGGGATGAATCTTGGCACCACAGGGACCAGCACCCTCAAGGACCAGGGCAATCTGGGCAAAACTCTGCCCCTACAGTGCCACTTCCTTCATTCAGCTGCAATTCTGCCTTTGCTTCCCTAACTGCTTGTATGCCACCACAGCTGGAGCCACTAGCCTCCTTCTCTAATTCTAGAATTTACTACCATCTTCCCACCAAAAGGTCACACTTCAACCTCCCACGCCCTTGGGTACTGACTGGAGATCTTCTGTAAAAGACACATAATCAGAGTGCCAGCAGATTGTCGCTTGGTAGTTTCACTTCCCTGTACGTATACCAGTTAGAATCACATGTTAGATGGACCCCCTTGTATCGCCTGTTATGCCTATAATTACAGCGCCCACTGACTCTCTTTAAATAACCTTTCCTGGGAGAACCACGCCTTGGGTTTCTTCCAACTTTGCCCTTGGCTCCTGACCTGGTTTTTCTGGTGTCTTAGCTGTAAGCAGTTGCTCTTTGCAGTGACTTTTCCTGTGCAGGCCTCCTTTCTACTCCCCATGTTCTTGTTGCTCCCTGACTACATCTGTGTCATCTAACCCTTGGCTTCACCATCAGGTTACCTTCTGTTATGCTAGAGCAGACACTGCAGTAGAAATCAGCAAGAAAAATAGTGGGACTGGGGGAGGAAGGTCGTTGTAGGCAACTACAACCTGGGACACAAGGCTCAGATCTACCTGTGGCTCACTGATGTCTAACACTATGCAAATTAGTACTTTGATATTGTGTTGCTCACAGCTTGGCCTATCACACTTCGCTGCAGGCTAGTCAGTTGACAGGAAGTCAACTCAAATGATGAGTCAGTGCAAGATTTAAGGGCCATTGTTGTTTTATTACTCTGTGTATTGTTTACCTACTCTGAAAGATGAAAGTACTGACCTAGTTAGTAGAGATGTTGTAAGTACTGACCTAGTTAGTAGAAGGCTTCTTACTGATGTGTCTCAGAAAGATCCAGAGTTAAAGAAATGTCACATCAGACAGGACAAAACTTTGGTACATCTACTCCATGGAATATTATTCAGCCATTAAAAAGAATGAAAATATACAATTATACCATAGATGGTCCCAACTAGAGACCATTAAGCTTGGTGAAATGAGTCAATCATAAAAAGAGAAATACCATGTTTTCTCTAATACAAGGAATCCATCATGCAAATTGGAATGTATAGTGGTAGAATAATGAGGATTACCATATCCAGAAGTGAGAAAACAATGCGACATGCATCTCTGCTTCCAAACTTAAGATGGACCCCCAACAAAAGTGTTGGATATAGCTAGACAATGGGATGATGGACTGTCTGACATTGTCTGTACTAGTATTGTTGGGGCACACTTAAATAGCAGACTGATGGAATTGTAGCCGCTTATCATGGTGTGACATCATGGGAAAAATCAGTCGGGGGATGGAAAATGGGAGAAGGGGAAATCCCAAATTATACAGAACTGTATGATGTATTTCAAAAATAAAAATTAAAAAGAAAGTTAACCATTGCTAGAAGGGGCTTCCAGGGAGCAAGTACTCAGATGGCCCATTTTCCCTGTATATTTGTTAACATGTTGATTTCCATTTATTTGATAGGCAGTGAAAGAGAAGGAGAGAGAGAAACATGTTCCATTCACTCATTCACTACCAAAATGCTTGCAACAGCTGGGACTGTGCCAGGCTAAAGCCAGCGACAGAATTCGTGCTGTGCGGATGGCTGGCAGAAGCCAAGGACTTGAACCCTCTTCTGTTGCCTCCCAGGGTACACATTAGCAAGAAGCTGGAATTGGAAGAACAGCCAGTACACAAACCAAGCCCTCTGATAAGGGTTGTGGGTGTTGCCAGAGATAATGTAATTTGCCACACCCCCTCACTCTTTAAATTGAAATGCAGATGACAATGACAATGATAATGATGATGCTGGGAGACATCTAATAAGCAAATGCTTTGTTCTGAAAAAAATTCTAAATCCTTTTCTATGTATTCTCTTCAAATTCTCTAATCAACTTTGATTACTATCCCTGACTAGGGCACAGAGAGCTTAGTGCTGTGGCCAGGGCCATTCAGGAACCTTAGTAAGTCACATCCATGGCATCTATGCAGCTCTGAGTACTGTCTGAAGTGAAAAAAAACAAAAACAAAAACTGCCTTTCAAGGTTCTTGTCACACTTGGAATGGAAGTTTTGTGTTGAAATTAAAAGGTGAACTGTACAGAAAAATGAATATGAATTCTTTTACCCAAGCACTATTATCAACCATACTCTGTGGGCTCCTTAATTTCTCATTCCAGCATCTCTTCAATGTCACAAGATATTTCCGGTGGGTTTTGGGAGGAGAACAATTGTGGCAATGAATATTTGAAGTACACAAGCGTCCCTGAAACTTTAGTCCCTATTTGATGCCACTTTCTCGAATCGAGACAGAAGTAGAACCATTGCTACAAGGTCCATCCACTCCCTAGCGCTCATGCTTCTTTTTAACCCATGCTGGGGTATGACATCAAGCAACAGCACACACTACAGTAATCCCCAGCAGCTCCTGTTTCCTCAGTATCTGAGGCATAAACCTGTCTCAAATGAGTTGACGTAGGGTCGGTCAACACTGTGTTAAACCAACCCATATGGGTATGGGTTGGAGATCCAGCTGCTCCACTTCCGATCCAGCTCTCTGCTAATACATCTGGGAAAGCAGCAGAAGGTGGCCCAGATGCTGGGGCCGCCTGCATCCACATGGGAGACTTGGAAGTTCTGGGCTCCTGGCTTCAGCATGCTACAGCCCTGGCCTTTGTGGACATTTGAGAAATGACCCAACAGATGGAAAAGCAGTCTCTGTCTCTTTGTCTCTCCCTCTCTCTGTGTAACTCTACCTTTCAAATAAACAAATCTTTAAAAAAGTTCTAATCTATGCATTAGGTAATCAATATTGTTATCTCTTAATTGTTTGTTTTACAGGATTTATTCTGAAGGTCTCATTCTGTAGCACTAAAGCAAAGTTAACGGAGATCAAACTTCAAGTAAATTACAACTGTGCTGTGTAAGAAGTATAATTTGTTACATCTATCAAAAGAGATAAAATTATGAAAGCCAGCATATCTACTTAAGTGAGTGTGTCCTATTATTTTTCTTCACATGGTACACAAGTCAGACTTTTTTTTTAAAAAAAAAAGATGTATTTATTTGGGCCCGGCGCGATAGCGTAGTGGTTAAGGTCATTGCCTTGAACGTGCCAGGATCCCATATGGGCGCCAGTTCTAATCCTGGTGCCCCACTTCCTGTCCAACTCCCTGCTTGTGGCCTGAGAAAGCAGTTGAAGATGGCCCAAAACCTGCGTGGGAGATCCAGAAGAGCTGCTGGCTCCTGGCTTCGGATTGGCTCAGCTCCAGCCATTGTGGCTGCTTGGGGAGTGAACCATCAGATGGAAGATCTTCCTCTCTGTCTCTCCTCCTCCGTATATCTGCCTTTCCAATAAAATTAAATAAATCTTTAAAAAAAGATGTTTTTATTTGGAAGGCAGAAGGAGAGAAAAAGAGGCAGCTCTTCTATCAGCTGTTCACTTTGGGTGCTGGGTTGGTCCAAAGCAAGGACGAGGAACTCCATCTGGGTCTCGCACGGGAACAGCAGGCACCCAGACAATTTGGTCATCACTGACAGCTTCCCAGGTGCCTTAGTAGGGACTGCATCCAAAGTAGAGGCAGGACTGGATCCCAGGCACTCCAGAATGGGGTGGGAATGCCACATGGTGCCTTAACCTGTTGAGTTCCATCAAAGGACAATATTCATTATAAAAAAGGATTGATATCTAATGAGCACTTACCATGTGCCTAGCACTGGTCTCATCTTGACCTCTGAAACTCTAGAGCCCTTCACTCTGCTTCCTTCCTTCCTTCCTTCCTTCCTTCCTTCCTTCCTTCCTTCCTTCCTTCCTTCCTTCCTTCCAGTAAGCCCCCCACCTCCAGCCTTTAAGAACAGCCACTTTCACAGTACTAAGTCACTTAAGTTTGTGTTCCCCGGGTGCTGCCACCATGTAACCTTGAATCACTTCCAGCAATATGTGCACAACATCCACCTTATCATTTAGGTCCACACAGGGACCTGCCACACCCAGGAAGTGTCCTGGCTCTGCAGCCACATTTCTTTATTTTCTTTATTGAGCCTATAAAACTTTACCCATTTCCCCACCTGGGGAGACAGATTTGGATTTTACTTCTGTCTCTCTGATGGCCCACTACGTGTATAAAGCTTTTATTTTCCCAAAGACCAACGACAAAAATTGGTTTGGTAACAAACGTATCTTACAGACTGACAGTGCTGCACTAAACATTTGATTTATATGATCTCAGATATGAGAAATATCCCCGGCCGCTCTTCTCTCGCTCTCTTTCACACACAAACTTTAAGCACACACACACACATTGGGAAAAATCTTCAAAAAGTTCGAGGGAAATTCACATCATCTTTAAATCTGTTTCTCATAAACTTTTGAAGTGCCTTCAAATACAGTGTGGACAGTAGCCGATGGTCAACATATATGTACTTTAGCTTGCTTTCCCATTACATACAGAGCAGGGCTTGTTGACATGATTATATGAAGGCTAGAAAAAGTCTTCTAGCTTCCCCGCATCTACATCTCTTACAGAAAGTATCTTTGTTCTCCAAGTGTTTGCTCATTTCTCCAAGTGAGTTCTATCAAAAAAAAAAAAATTGGCCTGACCTTTAGCAGACTTCCATACAAGTTAAAAATTACTAGATGAACAATTAGGAGCGATAAGAGGCAGAAGGGATGGGACCTGGAGTGCAGAATCTCTCTTGCAATTTAATCAGCAGCCGGCCAAAAGGCAGACTAGGTCAGAGGAGACACAATGGGGAGCCTAAAGGGAAGAAAGAAACAGATTTAACTTTGGTTTGGAATCTTAACACTGGTTACAGCCTACTGCCTTTCACACAAAAGGAACACAAGAAGTAGCTAAGCACTGCAAGTGGCACGCAGGTGGCAGAGCTGGGGTTCCGGCTGCATTCTTTCGGATTCCAAGGCCTTTTCATCAGAGTGCCTAGAATGTTGGTGCTCTTCCATGACACCTGTCTGTGATGCACTGATTTTATTAAGTTCTTGGGTTTTTTTTTGTTTTAGTTTCTAAGATTTATTTTATTTATTTGAAAGGCAGAGTTAGAGAAAGAGAGACAGAAAGAGAGAGAAGTCTTCTATTCACTGGCTTACTGCCCAAAAGACCACGATGACTGGGACTGGGCCAGGCTGAAGCCAAGAGTCAGGAGCTTCATCTAGGTCTCCTGTTTGGGTGCAGGGGTCCAAGAACACTGGCATTTTTGTTTCTGCTTTCCGAGGTGCATTTGCAGGAAGCTAGATCAGAAGCAGAACCGGTGCTGAGAGGGGCTTCACCCTTTATACCACAACACGGACCCTTATCAAGCTTTTCTTAAAGCAACCTAAAATCTAGATTTTTTTTTCACATCTCTTGAGATTCAAGGCTAGGAGGCATGAACCAGAGGAAGGGAAGCTGGGAAGGCCCAAGGCATGAAGTAGGACATGTGACAAGTGACTAAGCCTGTGGACTCTGGAGTCGCAAGTTTTGGCGTTCAAACTCCAGGTTACTCACTTGTTGTTCCTTTAGACGAGTTCCTTAAACTCTTTATCTGCGGTAGAGAAGCAATAAGAATACCTTCTTTGTCGAGCCTTTTCATAAAGTGAAGTCACATCTATTACAAAGCTTATGGAATAATGCCTCCCACACAGGGAATGGCTCAGGTCATGACTGAAGATATTACAACCTAAGTGGTGAGACACCAATGTTGCGGTTGGACAGCGTGGTGAAAACCAAAGGAACAAAGATAATGAAAACCCTCAACAGCAGAGAAAAACAGCTTAATGGAAGAGGAAGTACTTGCCCACAGGTCGGATGAATGTATAAGGAACAAATATCAAGCCGTCGATGAAAGAACATAGGATCGGAGTCCAGGGAGGTCTAGGGAATAAGCAGGAAGCCTCCCTTGCTCTCTTGTGGGGTGGGGCAGCTGGACACTTTGGAGACTTCGAAGGGGAAGCTGTGCAGGTGCCACAACACCTGGTGAGAGCTGGGAGGAGATGGAAGAGAAACTACGGAAACAGATTGCAACACAAGACTGCCTTCGGGGATCTGGGTCTTAGGGACACAAGAGAAGCATGGCCAAGGGAGAAGGAATGAGGAAAGGGCACTTTGTGGAAGGAAACGAAGATAATTTCTCCTGGCAAAGCGGGTGGGAGGATAAGAATGAGGAAATACTGGAGTAGTGGGAAGAAGTAGGATATTATAGGAGGCAGAAAGGTCAAGCACATATTATTTTCCATGTGCCAAATGGTTTAACGACAAACCAGAAATGTGGCCAGGGTGGAAAAACAAGTAGTCAGGTGACAGGCTTATAGAATTTTGCAGGAAAAGTGTTGGACGTCACTTATAACTTACAAACACTCATCTCACCCTTGTTCTCTCACCCCAAAGAGCTAAACCCTCCAAAGGGCATACTCACACTCAAAGCTAGTCCCGCGCTCAGTGTGAGGGCTTAGGCTTTTGGAATCCATTTCCCACTTGTGGCAGGTGTAAAAAAAAAAAAATAGGATGAGAGTAAACTGTCCACTGTATTATTATGGCTACTCCGTGAATGACAGGTGTTCTGACAAGGATATGATTCTTAGCAAGTGGAGTGTGAGCCCATCTAAACGGGAGTGGTTCACGCAGATTTTGACAGTGGTTCCAGTGTGCGGCAGAAGCTCCCAGTGTAAATGAACATTAGTGTGGATATGCAGGAAAACCGGTTATGCCTGGAAGAATTGGGTTGAATATACTTTCCCTCCAGGATCTTATAAGGTATTCACCTGGTCCTTTGTTTATGGAAGTTTTGCGTGTGTTATTATGTTAAGTATGCTTTCTCAAAGCTGGTTTCTCCAAATACAGCCAATAAATTGTAGCTTATTTTACTTCCAGTCGTATTTTTCTCATGAACAATGACCCTTTTTTGTGTCATAAATTTCCAGACACCTGGACTCTATAGAAAAAGCACCTGATGGACTCCAGAGCAAAAGTGTTTAAAACTCTCAGGCTGATGGGATTTTATTTTACATTTTTATTAGACATTGAACTGCATTCAAATTTCAACTCTAGGTGGCAGCCTACTCCATCATTTATTCAGGTTCTGTGGCTAAGCCGTAGATTCATTCACAGTTTTTCCATGAATGCATAATTCTGTGCAAAAATTAGTCCCTGGCTCTCAGTATCTTTTAAAAATAGATTTGATTTTAGGAATAAAATTATGGCTTGAGATCCAGGTTTCCCATATATCATTCCATTCTGGATTTCACTAAGTCGAGAGAAAAAAAGAATGAAGATGTACATTTTAGCCAACTTTTTTAAAAAAACGAATATAATCCTCTTAATCAAGGCAAAAGTTCTACGACAAAGCTGTGTTTCTGTCATAAAGAGTAGCATTTTAGAATGAATAATTTTCCCATGAATATACTCATTTACAGAAGTATCAGCAATGGATAAGACTCTGGGTTTTCTGAGAGTGCTAAAGAGTATTGATTCAGTTGAAGGAAAAGTGTCTCTATAAGAAAGAAGTGATCGTTATATGTTTCTTTGCAGCTCATTGATGAACATTGACACAGCCAGAACATCATTAGATTGCCAAGGCCCCAGATGCTCAGGCTATCCACGAAAAACAATGCCTCGCTCAACCGCTTACCCCCGAAACACACATGGAAGTGTTCGTGTTGTTGATGCAAGGGCAGAAACAGGATACTCACAAGTCCTGCGCGCTCATCAAGCCAACACCTGTCACATTGCACACTGCACTTGCCTTTCATGTCTTAGTCCTCGTGCAGGAAAGCACATCACGGAGTTGTTCCATTCTAAATCTGAGGTGTTATTTTGTTGTTGTTTGTTTCTTTGTTTTGACACAGGTGCTAACAGTATCTGCTTCTCTGTGTTGTTGTGAGGAGGAAATAATATGACGTTTCTGCACAGGGATGGGCAGCTCTGCAAGTTAGTGTCATGTTTTTACTAACAAAGCCTGCCGAGCAGAATGGCATAGAAACTGGTCGAAGTGATGGACTCATGAGGAGCCTTTCCCATGGAGGCGCAGAGGCCTTTGGTCCTCCCCAGCATATCCATAATCTTCTTTGTTGAGAAGCAACACAGGAATGGCAATAGATGGCATGGGCGTGGCAGGGGGTGCTGGTGAGGACTTTAGTCACTGCGGTGTGAAAAACAAGTTTCTAAAACGTGTCTAGTTGTTCATGAAAATGACCACAAGTCTACGGCCATACCACCCTGAACGCACCCGATCTCGTCTGATCTGGGAAAACGACCACAAAACCATTTTTGCTAAAACTTTGAAAGATTTCTGCATTTCTCCTTGATACATATGTGTGTTATATGTATTTATATAGATGTGTGCGCACATATATATGCACATATATATTTATAATAGGTGTGATTGCAGAGAGAGGTACATATTTCAGTGTCATCAACTTCTGAATCATGATTGAACACTATTCTTCACAATTTGTGTAGAGATCAGAGGACATGATCCCAATGACACAAACCCTTACTTTGCTCAAGTTCTATTAACCAATTACTCCCAATAAAGAGGTCCAAGGAAAAATATCTTCTGTTTTACCAGGGAATCGATCTTGTGGCAGAGCTTCCTAACCAGCACATTGTGGATTAATCCTCCAAGGCTCGGGGCTCCCAGGAGCAGCTGCCAGGGCGTCCACTTGACCTGAGCAGCTTAGATCCTCCTGCGTTTAACCCAAGGTACTGCATAAGCATTATCGTTCTATTTGTCTTCTCATGGAGGAAAAGGCTAGGAGTTATGGTCCTAGAACCAAGCGGTGTCTCATTGTTTATTTTGCAAAGTCAGATATACAGAGAGGAGGAGAGACAGAGAGAAAGATCCTCCCTCCATCCACTCCCCAAGTGACTGCAATGGCCGGAGCTGCACTGATCTGAAGTCAGGAGCCAGGAACCTCCTCCAGGTCTCCCACGAGGGTGCAGGATCCCAAGACCTTGGGTTGTCCTTAACTGCTTTCCCAGGCCACAAGCAGGGAGCTGGATGGTTAGCAGGGCTGCTGGGATTAGAACTGGCACCCACATGGGATCCTGGTGTGTTCAAGGCCAGGACCTTAGCCACTAGACCATCGTGCTGGGCCATCTCGATAACCTTTCCAGAGAGGAATACTGATCTTTCACAAACGATTATGTTAATTTCTCCAGTTGAACAAAGCCCAAACCTCTTATGATGCTTTTCAAGTCCGTATATCGCTGGGGTCCAGGCTACCCTTCTAGGCAGGTTGCCCATCATATTCGTGTACATTTCACACTTTTCTTTCTTTTCCCTCTTGGAGATTCAGTTATTTAAAAGAAAGAGTGAGTGAGAGAGAAAAAATGAAGCTTCCATCTGTTGGTTCACTCTCCCAAAATAGTCACACTGTGTGTAGCTGGGGCTGGGCAAGGCCCAGATCAGGAGCCGAGAGCCAAGAGTCAGGGATTCCACCCCCATCTCTCTCTCTCTCCCTCTCTCTCCCATCCCTCCATGCCTTCCTGATTGGCTACAAACAAACAAGTGCATAAATATTTTTGGAAAAAAAATTGGGAAGGACTTGCTCTGATTGGAGGACTCAAGAGAGCTGAGAAAAGATAATCACAATTGAACCATATAGGATTTGACTAAGATAGACTAGGCACAGTGGGGGCTGTGGGAAAGTGTCATGGCATAGTAGGCTAAGACACTGCCTGTGATGCCATCCCATATCAGAGTGCCAGTCTTGAGTCCCGGCTACTCTGCTTCTGCCCAACTCCCTGCTCATGTGCTTGGGAAAGCAGTGGAGAATTCCAGGGTCCCAGTTACAGCCTCGGACAGTCCCTAGAAGTATCTAGGGTATATAGCAGTGGATGGGAGCTACTTCTTTCCCGCTCTGTTCCTCTACCTTTCAAATAGCTCTTCACTAGTGATCATATTACTAGGGGATAAGGAAAGATACAAGGCAATTATTAATCTCCATTTCATTTATCTGTGAGAAGTATAATTTTTTTCCTTTTTAAAAATGATTGTTTATTTTTATTGGAAAGGCAGTCCACAGAGAGAAGCAAAGACAGAAAGATCTTCTGTCCTATGATGGTTCACTCCCCTAAGTAGCTGTAATAGCCAGAGATTAGCTGAATGAAGCGAGGAGCCAGGAGCTTCTTCATGGTGCAGGGTCCCAAAGCTTTGGGCCACCTCTAAACTGCTTTCCAAGGCCATAAGCAAGGGGTTGGAACAGCTGGGACATTACAAATTACCCGTATAGGATTCTGGTGGTTGCAAGGCGAGGATTTAGACACTGGGCTATTGCACTGGGTCCAGTGTCAGTTTTTTCAAAGACCCATATTTGATACAACATTACAATTCTAGACTCAGGAAGACAGCTTTGTATAGTTTAGTAGTCGCAGAATGAATGCACAAATAAAGAAGGTATGAGGTTATTAGCCAGTCCCTTAGTTGACCTCGTCACCTCGGGTGCCATTGAGTAATTAGCCAGAACATATCTGAAGTTGATCTTATTTTATTATGCCCGCTTGGCAACACAATATTGAGAATGAAAGTTAATACCAAAATTTAGACTTAGGGAAGTAAACTGAAAAAAAACTCCGTGTAAGTGTTTTAAGCAATGGAAATCTGAAAATTGTATGTCCTGGCTTTGTGTTAACAGATTTGAATAGCATTGTTTGCTTATTTGTTACTCCTCAGCTCCAGTTACCCAGCTGGCATAGATTTGAAATTTACAAATCTGAACCGTGCTGATTACGAGAATACTGGAATTTGCAAGTGTCAATCAAAAGAAGGAATGTGGATCACACGTCTTGTCCACTTCTCTCTGGGGCCAGCGGCAGCTTGTGTTATTTTGTCCCGAGTGCTCTATGGATTTAAGGGGAGTTTCTAAAAATACACCCCTCCGGCACCTCAGCCCTACCCTCGCCAACGAATGATGTTGGTTTTGGAGGGATTAAAAGATGACCCCTCACAGGTCACAGGTGCACATTACAATTACAGTATGCTTTCCCAGGTTCCACCCGAGACTGTGACCTGGGCTGAAATCCTGTTGAAAAAAAACAATAATGTGGAAACAGTGGTCCTATCCACTTTCCTGTAATCCTTGAGCCTTTGTGCCCGGATCAACTATGTAAAGGTTATCAAAATAAAATAATTACAAAAATAAAAAAAAATAAGCTGTACCGCTGTCTCCTCTTCCTCCTCCTCCTCCTTCTTTTAAAATCATTTATTTACTTTTATCTGAAAGCAGGTTTACGAACAGGAGGAAAGACAGAGAGGGAAGTCTTTTATCTGCTGGTTCACTCCCCAAACGGCCACAAGTGGCTGGAGCTGGGCAGGGAGAAAACCAGGAGCCTGCAGCTTCCTCTGGGTCTCCACATGCGTGGAGGGTCCCAAGCATTTGGGCATTCATCTGCTCCTTTCCCAGGCACATTTGCAGGGAGCTGGATCAGCAGTGGAGCAGTTGGAACTCAAACTGAAGATCATTGTGAATGTAGTAGGCATTGCGAGCAGTGCCATAGCAGTGGCCCCTCTTCAGGCTAATTAAGTAGAATTAAAAAAAAAAAAAGAAATTCAACTGTCAAAAAAACCTACCCTTCAATTGCTGATTCCTATGATCACTTTTTCCTGTTCTTGATTCTAAAACTGTCCATTATGGATGACTGGTCATGAAAGGAAAGTGAACATTTTCCTGCTTGTCTAAAGCACTCAACTCAAGAATGCCAGCCATGAACAGAGAAAATAACTAGAGGCTGTGAAACTATCGCCAGGACCATACTATAGACTTAGTTCAGTCCAGATTCATCCCCCTTTAGCAAACGCAGGTGCTGGTGATAGTATGTTTGGTGAGGAATTTTCCATTTAGTAGTCCGTTTTCAAAATAGGCAATTCCTAGTTTTTGAACACCTGTTTAACATCCACTATCACTAACCTTTAATTCTGCAGTATTGTTAGATTTTTCACGGGAGTTGAAAAGGGGAAGTCTAATTGTGTTGTTTTCTTGGAAGCAAGCCATTCTGGATGCCCTTTCACTCTCTTTGTGTTCCACTTGGAGCCCGCTCACACCTGCAGCGCCATCGCTGTCTTGCTGCCCACAGCGCCCTCTGGAGGTCTCTCCACAGGCCCATCCCACGCCCCATGGTGCCTGCAGTTTGCAGTTCTGCAAGCTCCCTTTCTAGTTCAGACTTGAAATTTCCAACCCACACTCTTCCGCTGGGTGTTATGAGGAAAGCAATCCAACTGAGCCTGTTTGAATTCTGCCTTGGCGAGGCACGCTTTAGTTTCAACTTGTCGACATTATTAAAGCAGATTGCTCTACCTGCTGAGAACAGCTAATTGGAAGAATTTCATTCGGGAACCACAAGAAAGAAATGAAATATGCAATTCTTACTATAAAATGAAAGAATTAAAGTGGATAACTTCTTCAAATTTGTTTTATCTTATCTATTGGAGAAACTAGAGAGTTTTTTTCATCTGCTGATTCATTCCTCAAATGCTCCCAGCTGGGGCTGGCCCAGGCTGAAGCCAGGAACTAGGAATTCATTCTGGCTCTGCTGCATCCAGAGACTGTAATACCTCACCCATCACTGTGCGTCTCCCAGGGTCTGTGAGAGCCAGAAACGAGTCAGGAGCCAGAACTAAGACAACTAATTACACCCCTCCGTGTGCAATTTCAACATTTTTGTATTCACGTCTTAGAAAGTACGAAGACACCAGTAAAATGCATGTTAATAATGTATTTCATTTAACACAATGCGTGCAAAATATTCAACATGTAATTGATACAAAAATTACCAATGCATATTTCACAGGACTGCGTGAGCGTTGACAGCCATGGTTTATTTTTATGCCTATTGCGTGTCTCCATTCAGCCTTGCACGTTTTGTGTGCCTTAGTCGCATGTGGCCCATGGCTATCACTCCAGGCACGGTAATTCTAGGACAAAAGTCTCCACTTGGCAGCACACTGGAGTCATCCAGGGCTATTTTATGTCTCCAGTTTTTAAAATACTTATTCATTTTTATTGGAGAGGCAGATATACAGAGAGAAGGAGAGACAGAGAGGAAAAGATCTTCCGTCCACTGGTCCACTCCCCAAATGATAGCAATAGCTCGAGCTGAGCTGATCCTCAGCCAGGAGCCAGGAGCTTCTGCTGGATCTCCCACATAACTGCTGGGGCCCAAGCACTTGGGCCATCCTCCTCCGCTTTCCCAGGAACATTACCAGGAGCTGGAGGGGAAGTGGAGCAGCCGAGACATGAACATGAAGGTGGAGGGTTAGCTTGTTGAGCTGCAGAGCCAGTGCTGAATCCTCAGATTTTATAAATGAATCCTTGTTTCTGCTACCACTTAATGCCCAGATAGCATTCGATTTCTACAACTCTTACCTCTGAGGCCCTAGAATGCACTTCCATTTAGTGGTTCACTTCCAAATGTGCCCAGGAGCCAAGACTGGACCAGACTGAAGCCAGGATTCTGAAACTCAGTCTGGACCTCCCGCAAAGGAGGCAGGGACCCAGCTACCTGAGCCATCACCACTGCCTCCCAGAGTGCCCATTAGCAGGAAGCTGGAATGGAGGGCAGAGCCAGAATTTGAACCCAGACCCTATGATAGGAACAGCAGGTGTCCTTGGCATTGGTTTAAGCACTGTGCTAAACATCCACTCCAGGACAAGAGACATCTAACCAAAGCACAGCTTCTGGAACAGCTCTGTGCTCTGCATACACTCCAAATGTAACTGGAGTCATAGCTCACTTAGGGGACAGAAGGGAAGAGCAAAGAAAAGGGCCAGGAAGGGAAAACAGAACACAACAAAAGCCAAAAGCTCTTAGGTTTTTTCTTTTTTAATTTATTTGTTTTTATTGGAAAGTTAGATACACAGAGAGGAAGAGAGACACAGAGGAAGATCTTCCATCTGCTGATTCACTCGCCAAGTGGTTGCAATGACTGGAGCTGTACTGATCTGAAGCCAGGAGCCAGGAGCTTCTTCTGGGTCTCCCACACGGGTGCAGGGTCTCAAGGCTTTGGGCCATCCGTTACTGCTCTCCCAGGCCATGAGCAGGGAGCTGGATGGGAAGTAGGGCAGATGACACATAAACTGGTGCCCATATGGGATCCCTGCATGTGCAAGGCGAGGACTTTAGCTGCTAGGCTACTGTGCTGGGCTCAAAAGCTGTTGCATTTTAAAGAAGAGTTGAGGATATTGAAGCATCAAGAGCATGGGACTATCATCCCGTCTGCACATCTGAGTGATGACTGCAAACGTCAGCCTAAACGCTAAACAACACTAAACACAGCCTCCAACGGGATGAGGTACCCGATGCCTCCTCTGTGCATGCCTGCTTGTGTCCCTGGCTTTCTGATTGAGACAGAGAAGGCCGAAAAGTTTGGCATCCACTCTGCCTGATGTTACCTGGCACTGCCCAGGAGGGTCTTCTGAGACACCCTGGGCTTGCCTGCATCGCAGCCAGATGAAGGTAAAGGATGGGATGGTACTATTGCAGAGCACGGAGAAGCTGAAATGAAAAATTCAGCCAGCACCGTGGGGCAGGGCAGTGGTGAGAGTGGCGTCTCAGGACAGGATTCTTGTAGTTTCTTACTGCGTGAGGATGGTACCATGAAAGGAGACCAGGGTCTGGCCAAGGACATCGCTGCACAAGACACAGCCAAGGCACAAAGGCTAGTTCACAAACCGGGCAGCAGCTGACTTAGGGATTTTTTTTTTTTTTCTGACAACATTTGAATTCTCAAGCAGCCCTACTTGTTCCCATGAAGATATTGACTCTGCGGGGACAGAGCCCTCCTGAGGTTCCATTCTCATAAACCTCACTGCTCCCTCATCTCTGAGACGTTGACTCCTCATTTCCTGTCTGCTTTCCTTCAATTTCCTGGACACTTGCCTTTCCTGTCCGCTTGCAGTTTACGCTGCCTCTGCCTACTGCACCTGCGTGTCTACCGCACAGCTGGTACTCAACAGCATTCACTCTACGCCTGCACACTTCAACTCTGGAATCAATTTCATAATATTTATTTACTTACTTGTTTAGGTTACAAAGCATACATTTAAGTTGTCTGGCTGCCTAGAATGGGGTCATTCTAACAATAGATCACCAATCTTAGTTTTTTTAAAAATTTTGTTCTTTATGTAAATTTTATTTTTATAATCTTTACATAGCTGATTAGGGTGGGAACAGTCAAGGATTAAGGGAAAGCGGGTGAAACCATCGTTTCCAAACTTTCTATTTCTTCTTCCTGTGTCTAGGGAAAATGGGGGTGGGGGTCTCGGAAGCTGTACCCAGTCTCCCAACCACCTTAGTACCTGGGGGTGGGGAATGGCTGCCTGCTATCATCCCAGGGTTCCCGAAATGGAGCATGCTTTGACGGTTTTGCTCAAGCGATTTAAATAATTCTGAAATGCACCCCGTCGGAGTGAACTCCAATAACCCTCACCAGATCCACCCTTAGCCCTGGTTCCTATGCTTGTCAGTATATGTGGCAGACTGGTCCAGTCTGTCCCACATCCCATTCAGCTCTCATACGCATCAGGGGGCATTGAAGCCTAGCTCAATCAAACTGATCCCACTATCCAGTCCTGCCTGTCCAGCCAGGCCTGTCCCCAGCCTTGGTTTCTATGCTCAGCAGTGGGAGTCGCAGCTCATCAGAGAGGTGCCCACAGTTTCTATTCTGGATCTATTCCCTGTCCTGGTTCCTAAACTGATCCAAGTGGTTTTGCAGTCTAGCTTTATAGGATTTCCCCCAGTTGCAGTACTTGCCAGGTGATGCTGCAGTGAAGCCCAACCGACCTACACTTACTATGGCTTATGAATGCACCAGTGTGTATAGAATGTTAGCTCAGCATAAGTTTCCCCTTAACCCTGTTCACATGCAGGCCAACAGGTGTTGTGGCCCTGCACAGCCTGATCTGCCCCCATTTTCAGGTCTTATATTCACCAGGGGAAGCAGTGGTCCAGCAGGGGAACCTCTCAGCTTCTCCACCGTGCTAACACCAACCCCGCATCCCTGGGTCTTGTGTGTGCTGGTGGGTGCTGCAGCCCAGTCTGGCAATGGCCTGTCTCACCTCGGCATTTGCCAGTGGGTGTTGTAGCCTGGCCAGCCCAGTCTACCTCTGGTTCCAGCTCATGCTGGTGGGTGCTTCAGCCTTGCCCAGCCCAGCCAGCTACCAGTCCTGGCCCTAATATAAACTGGACAGCCAGACCCAGCCTGCCCTGCACCCACCCTGGTTCTCAGGTCTGCCAGTGGGAGTTATGAACTGCCCCAGCCCTACATGCCGGTGAGTACCATAACCTAACCTGGTCTGAGCTGTTCGCACCCTTAGTTTTTGTGTTACCTGCTGGGACTGCATCCTGACAAAGGAATTCCCCAAGCTCCTCCATCAGGTCTTCTTCCCATGGCAGATCTCACACACCTGTGGGTCCTTGGCACAGGCTGACTTAGTTCGCTTGTTGTCCTGGCAGGAACAGTGGCCCTGCCCAACTGGCACACACCCTGGTTCTGACTATTGGGTGTTACAGCCCAGCCATACCTGGTCCATGCCCTGACATAGCTCTCACATGGTTCAGTGAGGGCTGAGACCCAGCCCAGCCTGTCTCACATCCACCTTAGTTCACACAAGCACCAGCGGGAGTTGGAGTCAAACCCAGTTTGGCACACCCTGGACCCTGTCCACATCCATGTCAAGGGACACTGCAGTCTTGTCTAGTCCGACTAGACTGCTCCCATTTCAGCTCTTGCATCCACAAGCAGGAACCAACACCCAGCCAGGGCATCACCTTAGCTCCCCAGCCAGGTTTGTTTCCAACCACAGATCTTGTGCACGCTAGTGGTTGACCCAACTTGGCATAGTCCATCTCTCATCTTGGCTTTTTACATTGGATGCTGCATCCTGGCCTGACTCAGCCTTCCCTCAGTCCCAACTCTTGCTTACAGATGCTGCAAACCAGCCCTGCCCAGTAAACTCCCATCCCTGGCTCATGCAAATCAGTAGGTATGATAACCTTGCCCAGCACGACCTGCATTCCAGCCTGGCTCCTGCACATGCCAGCAAACTAAGTTTGGCCTGGCCCTACCTGGTCCAACCCCTTCCAGAACTAACCCATATACTTGCTGACAGGTGGAGCTACCTTGTCCAGCCTAAGCAGCAGCTAGGCCTGAATCACATGCTCACCAGAGCGAGCTATGGCCCACCAGGAGAGTTTTCCTAGTTCCCCCATTAGGCTCATTTCAGGACCCAGATCTCACATGTGACAGTGGGTGCTAGGCCCCCACCCAGTGTAGTCTACCCCCATTCTTTGTATGAGCTGGTGGATGTTGCAGCCCCGTCTGCCCCACACCCCATTCTTAGGAGTGTCTGTGGGTACCACATCCTGACCAACACAGCCTGTTCGCAATCCCAGTATCCATGAGTTTCAGAGGGTTCTGTGCTAGCTCAGCCCATCACTACCCACAGCTCTTAATCAAACCAGCAGAAATTGCATTTCCACAGGGATGGGTCCACATAGCCCCCACAGAACCTGTGCCTAGACCTAATTTTGTCATGTGCTGGTTAGTGTCATGGCCCAGCCTGACATTACCACCTCCTGCTCCAACACTCACTGGTGGGTACTGTGATCTAGCCCTTCCAGGTAGATCTGTAGCCCTAGCTTTAGTGTGGGCCAGTGGGTGGTGGTCAGTGGTATTCGATGGCAGCTAGTCCAGCCAGATCTCCTACATGGGCTGGTGCATCAGTCTGACCCATAAAGGTTTTCAAGTCTCCCCCTCCAAACTTGTAGACCTCAGCCCCATTGTTCACCTGCAAGTACAGCGACCATGTCAGTGGAAGTTCCTCAGAAGTCATGCCTCACCTACAACATACTCCTCAGTGATGTGCCCTCCTACACATCCCCTTGCCCCTTCTCCTAATCAATCCGTGGCCCCTGTGCCCAGGAACGTTTGGGTTCCCCAGCTCAGCCTTTTTAAGCCTAGTCTTCCAGTGGCATGGTATGATGGCCCAGAGCTCTGCCAGCCCATCAGGGTCCCAAGCTCCTGACACGTGTGCTCACCTGAGACCCTATACTTTCACTCGTCCAAAACTCAGGTGCAATCAATGTTCCCCAAGCCAGTACACAAGGTGGGCATGCTAACCTAGGTCTCTTCCCTCTCCTCTCCTTGTCTGCCCAGGAACAAAGACGTGGGGAGATCCCCAGGCTCACTCTGCCCACTTGGGTATGAGCCCCCAGGTCCTGCCACACCCCTACCAGCTCCAACCCCCGGGCCATCTGCAAGCCTGGATTGCCAGGTCCCCATAGGCCTGCCATCCTCCTGTGTAGGCACCCTTAGTTGGTTTTTAAACACTGTGTAAAAAGATTATGTGCTGTTCTATATTCTACCTGAAGCTTCAGTGATCTGCCAGTCCTTCTATTTATATTAATATAATCCCTCATATTTATCAAGCACTTCTTGTGATAGGTGTTTTGTAAATACAATCTTACTTAATTCTCACAATCTCACGGCAGGTACCATTGCTCTTCTTACAGGTTAGGAAATGTACAGTTTGACAAAGGTGTGTGGCACAGTGGTAAAGCTGCCACGTGGGAGGCTCACACTCCATAGTAGAGTGCCTCAGTTCGAATCTTGCCTGCACTCCTGATTCAAGATTCCTGCTAAGGTGCGCCCTGGAAAGCAGCAGGTTGTAGCTCACAGCTGGAGCACTCGGGTTCCTGTCACTCGGGCTTGAATGTCCCACTCTTGGCTTTAGCCCGGCCTTGGCTGCTGTGGGCATCTGAGGTGTGAAGCAGAAGAAGAACTCTTTCTCTCTTCTCCAAATAAATACATAGATAGATAAATGAAAATACATTTTAGAAAGGACACTTAGGATTAGAGACATTGTCGTTTACTCCATGGCACAATGTAATGAGCCACAATTCAAAACAACTTCTAATTCCACAAAAAAATGCACATTTTAACCACCTGGAGGCATTGCATACTTCTCAAGGGCAAATCTAACTTTGTTCTTTCCTGTGGTTCTCCAGGATGCTTGTCTGGCAGGCTTTTGCAGCAGGTGGTCTTAACCTCCTATGAAGCCGACTGCAGGTGTCAAGGATTGCCACCTGGCGCAGCTATTTGGTCACGTCTTGCCCTGCCACTGTCTTTTCCAGCACGATGTGACAATTATGAAGTCCAGGCCCTCTTTTCTTCTTCTAGGAGTTATCATTTTAACTACTTATTATTCCTTTAACTACTTATTCTCATTTTAAACTACTATGTATCATTTTAAGTGCTCCCTACTCCTTCCTCACAGTTTGTGAATATGATCAAATGTATAGAAAACAATAACGACTTGGCCACTCCCTCAAAAATCTTGCATTTTTTCCCAAGCTGCAGGGTCTACCTCTGACCCAGTGTTTGATGAGACCCATGATGACAGTGATGGTGTTTATCTTGCTTAATGCTTTACGCACCCAAACTTTCATGCAAAACAGTTCCTAAACAGAGAATTGTGCAATTTTGTGCAATGGATGAAAAGACACATGTACCCATGGAAGAAACAAATGTCTATCACTGATATGAGTTTGAAATCTTCAAAAGTTCTGTTTCATTTTAACCCACACTCACTGTCTTCTCTTTCCTGCCCTTCTCTATTTCCACAGCAGCCTTGTCCCTTCTACTGTACCTATGCACACTGCCAGGAGAGTACACCACATCAAAGGGACAGAGCTTGCAGAATAACAAGAAGAGCATCCTATTTATTCCCCACCGACTTTGAAGTATTTTCTCTGCCTCCACTTTCACCTCATCTCTGGTTGAAATCTAGAGCAAGTCTCACCATGGCTGTTGAACCCCGGAGGTCCAGCTTTCCTCGGGTGGATCTAAAGTGGTCGTTCCACAAGCAGGACTCTTCTTAAGGGAGATTGTTAGACCAATTCTGCCTGTGTGTGTGTATGCACAGGTACACACATGCATTCAAACACATGAGTATATGCAATGTATATGATACGCATATTAAAATATGAAACTAATACAATTTGTCCATGGCTTGCCTATTCAAAAAATATTTTAATATACAACATGATTACTGTTTATGATGCATTCTAGCTTCCTTGTTATTTGCCTCAACTATTTTGTGATAAGCCTTGCTTATTTCTCCTTGCCCAGATCTTATGGATGCATGGCTTTGATTTTTTTTTTAAAGATTTATTGATTTATTTATATTGGAAAGGGAGATCTACAGAAACAGAGACAGACAAATTTCCCATCTGCTGGTTCACACCCCAAATGGCCATCATGGCCAGAGCTGAGCTGATCTGAAGCCAGGAACCAGGAGCTTCTTCTGGGTCTCCCACGTAGGTGAGAGATGGCTGGGAAATGGTCCCAAGGTTACGGGTCATCCTGCTTTGCTTTCCCAGGCCACAAGCAGGAAGCTGTTGGGAAGAGGAGCAGCTGGGACACTGCTGGTGCCCATATGGGATCCCGGAGCTTGAAGTGGAAGCATTAGCCAATGCTTTTGAACATGAACTCCACTGGATAGCTCTTCTTGTGTCTACCTCTGCCCTATGCACCTGATTCCAATGTGTGGGCTCAGATCTGTATCTCCTGAAGGTGACAGATACCCATTAGGGAGGATTTGAAGGGTTTGAAGCACATGTTGCCCCACTGACATACAGTCTTGTTTGGGACCCAGTAAATACAGAATCCTAAACTATCAAACCACATATTTGGGGTCTAAAATGTCAGATTGTGAAATATCAGCTTAAACTCAGATCATCAAAACTCGAGCCACACAGTTACTTGCCCCGTTGTCCCTGTAATAGAATGCCAGAGTCAGTACCCCCATGTGTCATTACCAAACTCCAGAATTTCAATTGAGTTTTTGGGTTATCTCTCTCACTCCTTCCCATAATAGCCACTGCTGGGCTTCCTAGCTACTTCATGCCACGCCTGCCCCTGCCTTTTTGGCCCCATTGCCACTCACTTTTCTGGCACCAGTCACTTGGCCTCTGTTTGTGCCTGGGTTCATTACGTAGCACCTGTTTCCATCACCATCTCATTATTTCACTGAGGGGGAGCTGTTTCCATGGTGATGCTGAACTGCATAAGTAGAGATTTTACTACAGTGAGTTTTTTTTTAATCTACTCGATGTATCAGTTCTAGAGGAACTGAACTCAAGCCTTCCCAGAAGGAAATGGGATTGTAAATCTCTCTTCTAGTTCCTGAATCTGTGCTTTTTGTCAATGGACGTATGCTATAATTACGATTCTTGACAGATGGGAGTCCATGAAGACAATCAATAGCTTTTTCTTTTTTATTCTAATTAACTTGTCTTTTTCATATATCCATGGAAACTTCCAGAATGGCACTTCATAGAACAATTGACTAGCACTATTTTTTTTTAAGCTCCACCAGGAAAACTGAATTCAAAGTCCCAGCAAAAAAAAAAAATCCAGGGTGAGAAGTGGCCCAATGACTAATGTAATTATTGCTTAAGCGTTGATTGCTTTTACTCTGGCAACTGCTTGGTGTGGCAAAGGTCACAACATCAGTGAAGAGACTACATAACACTCCTTCCGCATGTGATGAACGATACTCAGTTTTCATTAATTTCTTTGTGCTATATCCTACATTTTCAGGAGGACTTTATTCACACAATTCCCCTTGCAGTAAGCCTTTAATAATTTGATGTGTCCTAAAAGTAAATTTGTCCATAGCAGCAAATTCATTTTTTTTTATGTTTTGCTTTTGGATATGTAACTAAATGACACATTTGGTATTTGACATAGCAACACTGACTGAAATGCAAAGGCAATGAAAAAATTTAAACAGCATGGATATTGTGAGAATTATGAAAGACATCATTAACTGATGTAAGTACAGGCTGATGATTCAACCAGCTATGGTATGGAATCGAGGTTAATCTATAGATTCACTAGTGACTTGAGCCAATGGACTTTGATGCTCAGAAGAGTATTGCTCTCACAATATGCTAATATTGTGGCTGTGGACATTTCCCCCCAGTGGCAACTTTTCAACAAATGCAAACCAATAAACGTCATACCAGGATTCTGTGTAACAGAACACTTCTTGAGAAATGGTTATGTGTTAGATTTCGTGATAGACCCCTTTTCCTGTTCTTTGTTTTTATTGCTTGCAGCATCACAAGGTAGACATCATTATTCCAACTTCAATCATGAAGCCAAGGATTTTTAAGTAACTCTTTGAGCATCAAAGGATCAGTATTAAAACTGGGGTTCAAGTCTGTCATGTCTGTCATCTTTGTGGAAGGGATTATAGATTCTGAAGGTAACTGTTCGAATCTAAGTAGAATAGGAAAATTTCAAGCAAGTTTTTTCTGTAAGTTATAGCATGAGAATATGATGGGAAAGTATAAAATAAGTAGTGAAACCTAGCACAAAGATCTGCTTTGATGAAGAATTCTATATATTAAGAAATAATAGCAAAATGTTTTTCAAAGGTGTATTTGTTTATTTGAATGGCATAATGACAGAAGTCTTCCACCTGCTAGTTCACTTTCCACCTGTCAGAGACCTCTGGGACTGGACGAGGCCAAAGCCAGGATTCCAGATGCCCTGACTCTCCCATCTTTGGGTCATCACATGCAGCCTTTTCCAGGCACACTGTCAGGAAGCTGGATTGAATGTGGAGTAGTCAGGTCCCTAAACAGCACTCTATTGAGGGATGCTGATAACCCGGGCAAGGGCTTAATCCCCAGGCCACAATGGCTGCCCCTTAGATAATCATTATTATTATAAATAAGCCACACATTAAAATGCAAACAAAGTTTTTAGTACATGAGGATTGATCTGGTGGGAGGATCAAGCTTTATGTAGTTTCTCCTCTCCATGAAGCCTCATTTCAAATCCAAACAACTGGGGCAAGTGATGGGGTACACTACTGGGGTGTCTGCATCTGTGCCACAGTACTTAGTTCAAGCCGTACATGGCTAGTCTGTATTTCTGGGCTAGCTTCCGGCTAAAGTGACTGGGAGGCAGTGGATGATGGCCCGGGTACTTGGGCCCTGTTGTTTGCGTGGGAGACCCAGATGCAAGTCTGTTCTCCTGTGTTGGACCTGGCCCTGCCCTGTTGCTGGTATTTGAGGAGCAAACCTGCAGATGAATAGATACTCCGTCTCTTTCTCTTTCAAATAAATTATTGTTATCCTTTTAAAATCAAAGCAATTTACAACTCTTCAGTGCTATTTATTCTATTCTGTAGGCACTTCAATTTTCTGAGTCCCATTTAGAGGAGAGTAACATCTTCCCCTTCATGAGATACAATTCATGTGTTCTTTCTCCCTGAAGTGATCAGGTAGAATGCATAGAATGACATATCTTGTACATTTGAAATTATTGTAGATTCAAGTCCTGATGACCTTGTCTTACTATGCCATTTGGCATGCCCATTGCTATTTTATTGACCTATTGAGTTAGGTTAAGTGATTATGTCTTTCTTAGATGCTCCTATTTCCAGTCCCTGCAAAATTCTGATGTCTACTTTCTAAATTAAAGAGGAGTTTTGGAGGCAATAGTTCAGATGAAGAAAATGAAGGTACTGAAACGGGGCTATTAGCCTTTCTTCCAGTTGAGATACTTCCAGAAAATGCTGCATGGAACTAACACAACCAAAGTGTTCACTGAAGTATTTGTGGAATTGAGTCTTTTGGAAATTGCCATTACAGACAAGACAGAGCTCTGTTTGACTGCTAGCCAAGTATCACCTGGTACTATTTTGGTACAGTCTATTATTATCAAGAAATGTCTCCACAGAGAGTGAAAACATAATGACCTTTCAGTCCTCTGAATGCGGCTCAGAGCTCAATGTCAGAAGACATTGCTATGCCTCACCACATAGCTAGAAAGAAAATTAATCAAAATTTTATGTGTGCAGATGGAAATGCTTAAGCCAGTTTTACAAACCAATTACTATTCAGTTCCAAAAACCTGTAACTTGTTTGAGATTTAACACACACTGAACAGCCTCAGAACTCCTTGAAGTATCATAATTCAGATGTAATGTAGAATATACGTTGACTACTATTTCTGTGTTCTTTGCTTTCTGTATTTTTCAGTTAAGATAAGTAGTAATTCAGGGCCATGTAGGAGATGCCTGTGTGAAATATGTTTTCTGCTGACTGCTCCCTTCACAAAGACTTATGCAGTATATCTCAGTGATATGGTAGCGTTGCTATTAGGGCGCCTGATTCTGTACGCTTTGTTCACAATAACTACCCTAACAATTTTACTCAAAGACAGCCGAATTGAGGATCAAATAGCAAAGTGTTAGTTTAGAATTGGTCATTGGTTAAACCACCAGAATGACAATCAATGAATCAAACTTGCAGGGGTTTTGTTCTTTTTTTGCTTGGTAAACCTGTTCATATCTAGATTAATATACTTCACTGTTTTGTTTTGAATTATTTTTTTTCTGATGGTATGAATAACATGTGCTCCCAGAATGAAGAGCTAAAACACTAAAATGAAAATAAAAACCACTCATGAGTCTACCTGGAGATTACCACCATTGATATTTTAGTGTTTAATATTTACATTATAATCCAATTATTATATTTTAAATGTTTGACATAACATATTCATGCAAATGATAGTGGTAACATTTTGGCACCTTCTGCTGCATCTTTAAGACTTACAATGTATTATACTATGTAGTGTTAAGTAGAAAGCAATATAATTTGAGTGTTTTCCTCAATTTCAATACATAACAGTCATGAAAATATTACAGACCAAATATGGATCTGCAGCGGTGCTGTTTTACTACACCCTAAAAATGTTTTGGAAAATTTAAACTCTCCATTGCTAACCTTAGGACAGCAATTAAGAGGCAGTGTTGTGGCGGTGGAGAAGCTGTGACTTACATTGCCAGAATCCAATATGAGCTCAGGTTCGTGTGATAGGTGTTCTACGAGAGAGCTCCTGCCTCCTGACTTTGGCCTGGCCCAGCCCCAGTTGTTGGCATCTTCTGGGGAGTGAACCAGCACTCTCTCTCTGTAACTTCATTTTTTAAATAAACAAATAAACCCTTAAGAAATTAAGATAGTCACTAAAGAGTGTAAACTTACATGAAGCTTTTTTTTAAAAAGTAATAATGGGGAAAACACAGCCTTTTTAAAGTTTAGCATGAATGAGAGCCCTGCCTTTCTTTTGTAAAGTAGATGACGGTGGAAAAGGAATAAAGGGTATAATATTTCAACTATGAAAGAAACATTCTCAGTTTCAGAGAAACAGTACATTTAAAAATTATTTAAGAAATCCTTTTTTTTAAATTTATTTTTATTTGAAAGACAGAGTTACAGAGAAGGAGAGACGCAGAGAAAGAGATTCCACCTGCTGATTTATTCCCCAGATGGCCACAGTGGTCCCAGGTGGGCCAGCTCCAAGCCAGAAGGAGCCTGCAGCTTCTTCCCAGTCTCCTACGTGGGTGCAGGGACCCAAGGACTTGGATCAGTCTCAGCTGCTTTCCCAGGGCATTAACAGGGAGCTGGATCAGAGTAGAGCCACTAGAACTTGAACTGGCACCCATATGGGATGCTGGTATCAAAGGCAGAGGCTTAGCTTACTATGCCATAGTGCGAGCAGGAAAATTCTTTTTTAAGAATTAAGACGTCAAGGGCCCGGCGTGGTAGCCTATTGGCTAAAGTTTTCATCTTGCACACACTGGGATCCCATAAAGGCACTGGTTCGTGTCCCAGGAGCCCCGCTTCCCATTCAGCTCCCTGCTTATGGCCTGGGATCCTGCACCCAAATGGGAGGCCCGGAAGAAGCTCCTGGCTCCTGGCTTCAGATCAGCCCAGCTCTGGCCGTTGCGGCTACTTGGGGAATGAACCAACATATGGAGATCTTTCTGTCTCTCCTCTCTGTATATCTGACTTTCCAATAAAAATCAATAAATCTTTTTTACTTTTTAAAGAGTGAAGATGTCAAAATTGCTTTTTATGAACTGTCCATACTTGTGTTCTACTTGGAACACCTTCAGGTAACTGCCAAAATATCTATACTTGGGTTGGAGATCAGATATGCATTGGTTCCATAATAGTAAAGCCCTGGTCCAAATTAGCTGACCTAAGTGATTCCTACTAAGAAATATTTGCTTTTACAATGGTTACTGAGAGAGAAGAGAAACCAAACAATCCTACATATACTTGTAAATATACATATATATATATATTTAAGTGATCTTGTGATATCAGTTTGTTGAGAGCAGAGAACAGTTGACTCCCTGGGTTGCACATGGGAAGCAGAAACACCCGGAGAAGGAAATGATCCTTACATCACCTACATACTCAAAAGACCCAGAGTACGTAGTGTTTGTTCTGTGGACCCTAGAGTACTTCTTTTCCCTTTATTCCTGCAAGTCCAGGCTTAACACAGTATTAAACTAAGATTTAAAAAGTTCCCAAGTGCCAGGTCCGGAGAACTCAGCGACGAGCTGTGGCTTTGTCCCAGGCCCCTTTGGAGGGAATGGCATTCTCAGAACCTGGATCCCATTGTGCTCACCACGTTTCTGTTTTGCGTGGCTGCTCTGTTAGCACCTGCTTCCTTGTCTGGTACGTTGGTCAGGTGCCCTCTTGATCTCTGGACTTGGTAGCTTCTGCTCCCTGAAACAACTTCCTCACCAGGGAGAATGCTTTCCTTGACAATTCTACAGGACCATCCTGGGCCTCGGGGATTCTCCTCTATCCAAGGAAGTCCTGGAGAGTCCCGATATGCCCTTGGAAAGTACCCGAAACGTCACACCCTCATCCTGCAACCCCTTCTCTGTCTGTCCCATGCTCTGCACCTACAATTCTCTTTTTTTGATCCCTGCACAGCATCCGCTTACAAACGTTTTCAATTTTAGCCTCCCTGCCTGACTTCTTCAGAACTCACTAACAATTGCATCCAAGCAAGATCCTGACTGAAACACACATTTTCCTTGGCCAGGGATTTTGGCGTCAAGTTATACTGAAGTTCTGACTAGCTCTTGCGATGGTTGATTGTAAATCAGACGCCTATTCTCGGCGCATTTGTATTTGGTGAAGGACAAAGGTGTGTCCTCCCAGGCAAGTGTGTGTCCCTTGAGCAAAAGCTGCAAGGAGAATGTAATTTTTATGGAGCATTATTTTATCTTCGAAAATTTGTAAAAAAAAAAAATTAAAGCTGTTCCATATTTACATTTTTAAAAATAAAGCATTATTTTGTAAACATCCTTTCATGATAATAAAATTTGTCTTCATATCACTTTAATGTGTGTGCTACCAAATAACAACACATATTGTACCTACCTAGCATAAACAAATTCCAACGTCTAGCCCTCATGCCCAGAGGCTGTGATCTTATTGGTTCGGAATGTAACTTGGTCCTTGAATTTCCGACAGATCCTTAAATGTTCTCTATTCCATATCTGTTTGAAAACAAAAAATTTAATGGCCACAAAGTACAATTGCATGATAACTGACTTACTGAAAACCCTTGGAAGATGTATTTTTGATTGGTTGAAAGCTTTTCGTTGTTTGAGGCTGCTCTGAAAATCCTTTCAGGAAAACTTAGGAGCACATCTGTAGTAACTGGCACACTTAGGCCCAATTCCAGCTGCTGCTTTTCTTGCACTAACCGGGAAGTTGAATGGCACACCTCCTCCGTGGATCTTGCCTTTTTCTTGCTTCCTTTGTGATTTCAACTTTCTTTGGCAGGGGAAGGCTTCATTTTTCTCTGAGGTGATTGCTTGTCTGATTTATCAATTTCTTTTTATATATCAAAGCTGCAGACCCTTTGTCAGCATTGCATGTGCTACATAAATATTTACCAATATAGCTGTTCATTACTATGTTGCCATACTTTTTAGTGAATTTTAATTTTTGTAATTGTTGCTCATTGAAAAATAGCTTTTCATGATCAGTTTTTAAAAGGCATTTACTTGAAAGGCAGAATGACAGAGAAAGAAGAACAGAGGGGAGAGAATTCTTCCATTTGGTGGTCCATTCACCGGATGTTCCCAATGACCAGGGCAATGGCAGGCCAAATCCAGGTCTCCTACATGGCTGCAGGGGTGCAAGTACTTTGAGGATTATCTGTTGCTTTCCAGGAACATCAGCAGGAAGCTGTATCAGAAATAGTTAGGACTTAAATTGGCACTTAGATCTAGGATATGGGCATCCTAGGTGGTGGCTTATCTCGCTGCACCACAGCTCTTGCTTCGTCATTACCAATTTTCTAGTCTTAAGAAATGGGCTTTATAAACTTAAGTTGTCTCTTAACTTTAAAGGGAAAAAATAGGAAAATTTAGTGTTGTCTTATGACCTTATGTCAGTAAATAAGTAAGGTCTAGATCAACAGGACTAATACATGATACTGAACTGTTAGTTTTATCCAAGTTTTACTGGAAGCATACAATGAAAAACAGAAAATACATGCCAAAGCTTATCGTCACCCAAAGTTTTCCTTCCATTCAGCTCCCCTGACACTGAGACCCTGGAATTTTCCTGAGTGCACAGAACCTAGAAGGCAATAATGAAGGCACAATAAAGCCAGGTGGTGTTCGACAGACTCATGGCTCATTTTATTTCACAATCAAATCCCAAAACATAGAGTTTAAAAGTTCTGAAACAGAGAGTTTAAAAAGGAGTTAGTTTCTCAGAGTGGGTACCCTGATATTCATATTTGCTTGTGAAGTAATGAGAGACATAACTCTCAAATCCTGTGGAAAGTCAGCATTAAATTCCTGGCTAATGTTGCTCTAGAAGGATTGTGTTCATTGCCGCATGTCTTTGAAGCAACTTGAATCTCCTTAGAGTTGTCCTTCAGTTTATGATGCTGAACGCATGGTGCTCTAGCTGTAAGAAAATAGCAGAGAGGAGATTGCCTTGTAGTCTCATTTAGGCAGTTAATTTTATCTTTGTTTTCTTAAGTCACATTTCATTGTGTTTCTCGATGGTGCAAAACTAATTGGCTCTTATCACAGTTACATTACCTTCAAAGGCAGATAAAATTAATGCAAAGTAAAAGATCACTACCATCTGAGAGATCTGGTTAAAAAAGGAGACAGGCTTGCATAGAGTGCTGTACAACACACTGAAAGCTCTGGCAGAATAATAAATCATGACTTTCTGCAGGTTTATCATCTTGGGCTCTAGTTCATTATTTTGTATCATTTGTTTTAACCTTGGGTTGTCCCTACTGCATCTGCTCTGCTGTGATTAATTCTGCTGATGGAAATAAACTGTCGAAGGGCAATGCTATACCGCATGACTAATTAGCCTAGCGAATTATGTCCATAAATTAACATTTTGTTTTTATGCATTTAAATAAATCAAAGTTGTCCAAACCTCTTTTTGTGTAGATCATTTTCATATCCATTTATATTTGTAACCTTTTGCTGGTTCAATTTACTTAATTTGGGGTCAACTAATTCTTAAACAGAATCTTCACTTAGGTCTTCTAAAAGCCCCATAGCTTGGTTGTTGTCTGTTTGCCCCAGGAAGAATAAAAAGAGTATATCTGCAGTAAGCGGTGATTTCTAGCAGGGCCTCCTCAATAGTCAAGGCTTCTCAGGTCCTTGCAGCGCTCAACCTGTCCCCTGATCCTCATCCTTTACGTGCACAAATAACTGCGAAAAATTAAATCTTCTCATGGGAATCTTCTAGCGCCTTTACTAAACGAGAAGGCTTCTTTAGGTATCAGAGGTTACTACTTTTTTTCCTTTTCTTTTTTCTTAGAACAGTAATCAGAACCAAGGTGCTTGCAGTAAATTTTCAAAGTCCACTCAAGATCGCCATGTGAAAGAATATTAATTACAGGACCAAGATGATTTCAAGATCTGAGAAAGAACGGGAGATGCTTCTATAAACTCTGTAACAGTGGGTTTGCTCTTTTCCAAAGACTATTTTCCAAAGAAGAAGACGACTGACTTTCTGGAATACTAGTTCTCTGGTCTTGTTTTAATCAAAGCAGTTAGGCTCTTTTCAATAAGGGGTTTACTGCCTGCCACCTGCGGCAACTGGATAACATGAAGAAGTCACAAACCCTTGTGTGAATATCCCAGAGTCTTCCTGGAGGCTTCTGTGTGTGTGTGTGCCTCAGCCACATCTTACTGGCGCCTGCGATGCAATCGTACACAGCTGTTCTCAATTTTGTATTCAGCGAGGGTACACTGGTAGCCTGAATTTGGCAATGGGTGTATTTATTGCAAGGAAATCTGCAAACACTACAAATCAGGGCTTTTGTTTTCTAGAGAGCTGGTTTGGTAAACAGTTTTCAGCACTCCACAGCAAGGTAAATGACGCTAGGCAGGTCTCGCAGTAGTATTTAACTCTTAGCCACTTCCTAGTAGAAGAATCTGTGCATTTATGTTCTGGCGTCTCTCCCCACACCCCCGTGCTTTACACTTCTTCAGTTCCCGTGCTCTGGTGAAAAACAACAATCTTGGAAACTCCTGCATGAAGTCAATCTCTCAGAAAATCTGTCTGATGGAAACAATCAGTAGACAATTACCCCTGGGCCTTTCAACTCAGCTGAGTGAGGTGCCGTCCCATTTTCTACTCTGGGGTTCCCCAATTACTGCACCTGCTTCTGCTTTACAAAGGCGGGGTCACTTTGTGTCTTCCCAGATTCCCAGTCTTGACCAAGAAAAGCACCACATGGTCAAATCATTATATAACACAGAACTGAAGCTCTCTGCAGCTCAGTGACTAGTGTGCTTTCAAGGAGAATAAAAGAGTTGCACATAGGGCACTTCATGCATCCAAATGCACTCATTTTGTCAGTCTATTTCATGCTTGCTAAGCACTGTGAGAAAGACAAGAGTGCAGAAAATGACTACTTCTTACAGAAAACTTAGAATCTTCTTGTGAATGCATGGATTAATAAAACATAGGAAGCAACTAGGAAAGAAGTAAGTACTAAATTGTTAAGAACTTGGTTAATGTATCCAAGAGATGGATGAGAAAGTAAAGATGTTATGTTAGAATTGCTGCTGGAATCTGTCGTGGAGTATCACAGTTTATCTGGACAAGCAAAAAGACAGGAGCAGGGCAGTCTACAGGAAATCAACATCACAATCAAAGACATGGCTCAGAGCAAAACATACACGACTCTTGGGGAATTACTGGGAAATCTGTACAGATGGCTCAAGTCAAACAGTGAATTTAATAAGTACAGCAAGCAATGGGAAGCTATTATAGGTGGAGCATCCTGAATCGGAAAATCTGAGATCCAGCTTGTCCCCAAATCAGAAACATTTTGAGCACTTGATGTAATTTCATAAGTGGAAAATTCCACACCTGACTTATGGTGACAGTTACATGAAAAAATACCATATAAATTTTCCTTCAGGCTGTGTGTAAAGTGCGTTTGAAATCTATGATAAAACATTGTCCTATTTTTAAAACTTTGCATATGCATAAAGAGGTATCTTGGTTGGGGGACCCAATGTTAAAGGTAGATGTTCTCTATGTTTATACTCAACTTATACTGGGCTCTTGAGTCGTAGGATAATATGAAACAATAGAAATATGCCAGCAAGATGAATCTATTCACATCATGTTAGAGAAACTGTGTGGGAAAAGATTATTGGCAAAGAAACAGATAGAAATAACTTAGGTGGTGAACTTTTCAGAAGGCACTTGGAGATCCCAACAGGGAACAGGGCAAGGCCAGATCTGAGATAAAGGATTCTGTCTTATCATTGGTGACATCTATCTATCCATCCATCTAATGATATAGATTTATATCATTATTTCTACAACATTTGAAGATTATAATTAACTAACAATCATTACTCTTTACTAAAAAAGCAGAAAGCATCCTTATTTATTACTTTCAGGAAGACATATTTGTAAATGAGGCCCTAATTTCAGCATGTTTTCTGACTACTTGCCATTGGATGTTACGGTACAGTACTAATGTTGACAGCCTGTTTCTTACGCGTGCAGGGGCATACATTCACATGTGTGAAAATGGATTTTGCTTGCTTGAAGAGAGATAAATTATTAAACTTTGAAATACACCATTTTAGAGGATTTCTTAAAAATCCCATGCTATATTATTCAACTTCTGTTACCACATTGACGAATATAGGAGAAAGCCCTACCTGTACATCTACTCATGGAAGCAGAGCTCTTTCCTAAGGAAAAAGAGAAAACACAGGCTTTGGTTGCACGGCCCCATCACACGAGCAAGCCAGTTGTTGTGGTTGCAAACTCTCACATGAAATGTTCAAACGAAAGCAACTGTAAGAGGTTTTTGTCTTTAAGTTGGAGACAATCAGTGGTTTCAACATACACATTAACTGGCTAATAATACGGCTGGTTAAGTAGCATGGACAGGATTAGAGTTAAGCTCTCTCTCATTGTAAATCTCCAGTTTTGTTTTCACTGCTCCTTCACAAAGGTATTTGTATATACACTTTTTAGTGAAAGAAATGTGTAAAATCTATTTTCCTGTGTACTGCTGTTGTGCAGTGTATACTGCTGAGTCGACAAAAAGAGGCTAATGCTGTAGCTCTACCTCAAACATAGCTATTTTTAAAAATAGAATTAGTTTGTATGGCTTCCATTTAAAATGCTTCTGAGAAATCCTTTTGGTCTAGGGACAACTGTACAAGAAGAGTAGCCTTGAATCTCATCAACGGATGGCAGGTGCCTAGATGCCTGCAAGGAGAAAGGAGTATGGAAGGACCTGCTAAAGTCCACAGAAGAAGTCCTTGGCTCCCTCAGAGTGAAGGCCACGGTCACCTGAGGGCGAAGCGGACACACGCGTACCATATGTTAACCAGAATTGCTACAAATGTTAGTAAGGTAGCATGGGATTTGGTAAGCTAGTTCTTAAGCCTGGTTTTTTCTCTCAATTGTCTCTACTCATTTCACTTTTGAGGCTTAGTATTTCCTAAGTTTACTTGATGATAAGAACCACTGAAATGAATTATTTAAAAATTTTGTTTCCTTATTCAAATTAATCATGCTTGTAGATGACATGATATTATACCTGAAGAAACCCGAACACTCCACCAAAAAGCTGTTAGAATTGATAATCCAATTCAATAAAGTTACAGGCTACAAATTAAACATATTGAAACAGCTTTTTTGAATGCCAGTGAACTCACAGTAAGAAAACTCATGAAGAAATTCCATTCACAATAGCCACAAAACATTACATGTTTGGGAATAAATTTAAAGCAGTATAAGAGCTCTGCAATGAAAATTATCAAGCATTGATGAAGAGAATCAATCAAGGACACAAAACAAGGGAAAGTTATTTCTTACTCATGGGTTGTCAAAATTGATGTAATTAAAGTATTTATACTACCTAAAGCAATTTACAGATTCAATGCAATCCCTAACAAGACACCAATGACATTATTTACAGAATTAGAAAAAGCAATTCCAAAATTCATATGGAATCACAGAACACCCAGAATAGCCAGACAACATAAGCAAGGAAAATCCAGCTGGAGGCATCACACATCATGATACCTGACTTTACAGCATGCTACAATACTATAGTAAATAAAACAGCATGGTACTTGCACCAAAACCAATACACACATCAGTGGAACAGAATAGGGAGCCCATAAATTAATTCTATACATACAGCCAACTATTTTTTGACAAAAGTGCTCAAATCATACAATGGAGTAAGGACGGTCTCTTTAGTAAATGGTGCTGGCAAAATCTGATGTATACACATAGGAGAATAAAATTAGATCCACACCTCTCACCACATACAAAAATCAAGTCAAGATAGACCAAACATATACATTTAGTACCTATGACTATGAAATTGCTATACAAAAACATAGGGGCAACATTACAAAACATTGATGTAGGAAGACTTCTTGAATAACATCCCGAAAGCACAGGCACCAAAGCAAAAGTGAACAAATGGGACTATACCACTTAGAAGCTTTTTGCACAACAAAGGAAGTGATCCATAGAATGGAGAGACATCCAAATGCATGAGAAAAAATTTGCAAACCACCTCTCTGATAAAGGATCTCCAAATCTATCGGCAATTTAAAAAACACAGCCAAAAAAAAAACCCAACTGAGTGGTGGGCAAAGCACTTCAACAGACTGTTCTCAAAAGAAGAAACGTAAATTTCCAACAAATAGATGAAACATGCTTAGCATCACTAGGTATCAGGGAAATGAAAATCAAACCCACCATATTACCTCATCCCCGTCAGATTGGGGATCCCCCAGAGCACAGACAGTAACAAATGCTGGAGAAGATGCAGGAAAAGGGAACACTTATAAACTGTTAGTGAGAATGTAAATTAGTGCAACCACTGTGGAAAACAGTGTGGAGATTTCTTTACAAACTAGAAATAGACTTGCCATGTCATCCAGCCACCCCATTACCAGATATAAACCCACAAGATATGAACACAGTGAATCAGAGATTCCTGTACCACCATCTTTACAGCAGTTCCTGGTAGTCTAAATTTGGAATCCACGAAGGTGTTCATCGTCAAATGAATGGACAAAAAATGTGGTAAATAAACACACAGTAATGTTGTTCACACATGCAAAAAGAAAATTCTATCATCTTCAGCAAGATGGAGTCACCTGGAGGGCATTATGGTGAGTGAAACAAGCCACACCAAGAAAGACAAACATTGCAATGTCCTTTCTCATATGTGGGAGCTAAAATTTAAAAAGCAAACACAAAACACACAAAGGAGTAAAAAGGAAGAAATGTCTGTGTATGTCTGTAACTAGTTTTGTAAGACTTCATTATTTTATAATTTTGTCAAACCAATGCTTAACAATGTTATACTACCATAGTTGTAATGATATGTGATTAATTTAAAAATTACTGTATCTGAGTGAAATGGTCCTTTGTTTCATTCAATTATTGTTTATAGCCATTGCTTGTTCTCCCACTAACAAGTCTTTTTGCTTTTTAAAAAATATGTACTGTTTCCCAAGTTTCTTATTTAAAGTGTCAGGAGGCAAGGATTTTTATGACCTGAAAATGTTGGGAATAGATGAGTTACCATTGAATTCAGAAAGCTGCTGTGAAGGACAAACATTAACTTACTTTTCGGTAATAATTTGTGACATGATCTTCAAACTAGACACTTGAGCATTCACGGGCAAGGAGCAAACTTTGGAACATACGTATTTGATGGTGGCTGATTGGTAATCTGAGAAGTGTGAGCGCTCCCCTACCTTACGTGACTCAGCCCAGTTTACTGATCTTGGTTCACTCAGCTTCTATTCTCCTGCCCATTCTATAACTGGTTTTCCTTTGGATGCTCTAACACATGCAGGTTCCCACACCCTGAAGCCTCTTCTTCCACAGTTCCCCTGCAGCTAATGATTTCTGGCAATGACAGAGTAATCTCCCTAATCTTTTCCTCTAAGAAGTAAAGCTGTGAAATGAATAAGTTAAGTGATGTGCAAGAGGTAAGGAGAAATGCTCAATTTTCAGTGTATGAACAAGACTTTCACTCATTGCTTCTCCCACAATCAGATATTTTATGATGCTCCACAGAGGAGATTCTTTCCCGCTGTACTAAGTAAAGTGTTAATACTAGTAGTATGTAACATCTGCTCTGAAATCAGGGTTAACAATGAGTGATACTCCTAGAAAATAAAAAAAAAAGAGAGAGAGAATGGTAAACATATAAAATTACCAGAAGAAAGTCACTGGTTGCATAAGAATTCATCTGACTAAAATACATTATTTAAAACCACTAAATCACAGCTTTATCTTTTCTGATTCACGCAGGGTACTCTTAAGTATAATGACCTAACTGTATCTTCAAAATAGCATTAGGACTTGGGAAGCATCTTAATAAACACTAACTGAAAGCCTCTCTGAAGAAAACATCATTAATCATGTCATCTGATAAGAGGAATTGTCAGGGTTACATTTAGAAATTTAAACTCATACTAAATTCCTGTAAACAAACTGTGTACTATGGGAATTAGGAAAATGTAGCCTTCTTTGTTTACTACAAATGTAAAAAATATAATCCTTAAGCCAAATTTCTCAAAATGGAACTCATCCAGATATATTTGGTCTCTTTGTTAGGGCAGCTTTCCAGTTAATTCCATTCTGTACAATGCTTTGAATCTCTCCAGAAAGTATTACTCTCATTGCATCATTTATTAAAATCTACTTAGATATTGTCTTGTTTATTCACCATTACATAAAGCTTATATCAATTTTAGAAAAATCAACAAAAGCGTGATAGCTAGTACTCTGTTATTCGATTTAGTTGCTATTCTTACCTTCGAAAAGTTGGTTGGATTAGTTCGTCTCAGACTTAAATTCTTCAGTGAAAGCTTATCCAGCCACACCTTGAACCTCCCCACCCTGAACTTGCTTTCCTGACACCGACTTTCCTATTTTTAGCATCCTTGCTAGCAGGAGAGCCTCAAGGCCTACCATATTCTCAAGTACTGGCTTCTTACATTACAGTTCCTTTCACAATTTTTCATCTGTTCTTTCTCATTTTACCATGAGCAGCAAAGAGGAACCAGGCTATGTCTTCTTCAACAATCTCTTGGGAAATCTCAACTAAATATCCAAATTCACCACTTCAGATTCTGCTTCCATCCAAAGACAGAAGGAAATTCAACTGTATTTTCTGTGACATTATAACAAAGACAGTCTCTTTGTTTCCCGTGCCATATAGCTCTACCAACGATTTGTTCATATTCTCTAGGATGACAGAAGTGTTCTCTGACCCCTCACTGCATTCTCCTTTAACAATTGTGCTTCTGCAATCTACTCAAAGAAATGTAAGCCCATCCTACGATACACCTCAACATTCTTTCAGCCTCTACTGAAGAATCAATTCCCAAGCCACTTCTACATTTTTTTGGTTTTTGTTCCAGTAGCATTCTATTTCTTCTTTAAGGCAAAATTGATTTTAAATTTTTACAAATGAATTCAAAAGTGAAAGAGCGATCTTCCATTGGCTCGTTTACTTTCCAAATACCTGAAACAATTGGAGATGGGCTAGGACAATGCTAGGAGCTGACAACTAGATCTCTCATGTGAGTGGCAGTGCCCAGTTACACGAGCCCTCCCTCATTGTCCTTCCAACCCAGGCAATTCAATTGGGATGCAGGTGCTCCAAGTGCCATTTTAACCACTGTGCTAAATACCCATCACTTCTTAGTACTGAAATCTGCACTAGTTTCTTAGGGCTACAGCAATAAATCACTACAAGCAGAGGGCTTAAAGTAACAGAAGCTGGCTCTCTCACACAGTTGTAGGGGCCAAACCTCTAAGATCAAGCTTCCAGAGGGTCCCAAAAGACAGTCAGTTCCACTAGCCTTGCCTCTTTCGCCTGCTGGAGAGACGTGGTGATGTTTGGGTTGCAGACCCATCGTTCCAATCTCACCTACCTTTTCCGTGTCTCTGTCTCTAAGCCTTTCCTCCGACTTTCCCTTGAAAGGACACCTATTATTATGGTTAAGGCTTAATCTATATCCAGCTTCATTTCTTCCTAAAATCCTAAGTTCATTACAAAAATGTCTTATTCAAACAAGGCTCACAGGTTTGGGGGCTAAGATTTAACTATGCTTTTGGGGATCACCATTCAACCCAGGAAAATCTGCCATCTAGTTCCCTCAAATTCATGTCTGTCCAGATGTAAAACGCATTCACATTCCAACACCTCCAAAATGTCTCAGCTGTTACATTAGTTCCAAGCCCAAAATCTCACTGAAATATCAGTTCCAAATTCCATCATCAGCATGAGTGACACTATGGTACAAATCCTCCTTGGTCAGAATTCCTGTTTCTGGATTCATGAACATGGAAAACAAGTTGTCTACTTTCAAAATAAAATTAGTGAGACAAGAATTGTCCCATGTGAAAAGGAGAAGTTGGGAAGATTAAAAGAGTTACTGGTCCTAGTGTTGATATCGGGACAAATTCAATTAGGTTTCAAGGTCTGACAATAATCCCCTAAAACTTGATGCTTGCTCTACACAAAATATTTGTGTCTCCCCCAGATCCATGTGTTGAGTTGTTAGTTTCATTGTGATGGTGTTAGCAGGTGGAGTCGTTGGCGGTTATTAGGTCAGGACAGCAGAGCCCTCAGGCATGGGGTGGGATTAGTTGCACTTATGAATGAGGTTCTCAAAGGCTCCTTCATCCCAGACAGGAGAGGACATGGTCAAAGACAGCTGTCCTCGAGTCAGGAGGTTGACCCACGGCAGACACAGGAGCTGCTAACGTGTTGATCTTGGACTTCCCATCTTCCACCGTGTGATAAATAAGTTCCTGTTGTCCATAAATCATTCAGCTAGGGTGGTTTGTATTCTGAATGGACTAAGAAACTGCTCCCCCTGCTGAGACCACAGGTCCAGCCTGTGGGCTTGCAGCAATGGTCCTTTTGCTCCACCAGGCTCAGGGTTTGTGTTGGCTGCTCAGGCTGCCTTCATTTCCCCTCTGGCCTTTGTACCACTCTTGGAAGCATTGCTGTTATAGTCATTCTCCCTTCCCCTCAGCATGCAGTGTGGATCCGTGGCCAAGTGTATCTGTCAGCTCACAAGTCATATCTCACACTTTACCTTTGATTTGTTCTGAGTTTTCTTATCCTACTCAAGAAGACCTTTTGCTCTGTCATGGTGTAAACATTATTCTATTTTTGTCTAGTATTTTACAATTCTGTCTTTTCATAGCCAGCTTTTTGTGATTTATTTTACAATATGTAAGGATGAAATGAAGTTGTATTTTCTCAGTTAACAGACAGTTATCCAGGAGCATTGACTGATCAGCGTATTATATATCTACAAAATACTTTCTATCATACATGTGGATTTAATTCCATCTTGATGGAATTACCTGTACACACATTCACATATAGTTATCCCTTAACATAAATAAGGGGTTGGTTTTAGGCTCCCTCTGTAATCATAAAAACACAGATGTGCAAATCCCTTGTATAAAAGGTATATTTATATATAACTACTATCACTAGTACTTTAAGTCATTTCTAAACTATTTATGACTATTCTTTCAGATGAATGATATGTAGGTATTTATTATACTGCATTGTTTAGTGGATCAAGACAAGAAAAAGTCTGCACACAGTATGACGGTTTTTTCCCTGAACATTTCAAAAACTTAATAGCACACACTCACATACTCACCTCCCCATCTATTGGTTCACTGCCTAAATACATGCTAAAAACTCAATCCAGGTCTTCCTTACACATGCAAGGAACCTACTTATCTGAGCCATCACCGCTACTTCCCAACATCTGCATTAACAAGAAGCTGGAGTCAGGACTTGAGCAGAGAATAAAGCCAGCTTTTAACTACTAAGCTAAAATACCCACCGCTGTCAACATTTTCAATCCAAGTTTGGTTGAATCTAGAGCTAAGGAGAGCTAACTAACTTAAACACACACATACAGAGGTATAATTTATACATGTAATTTCCCCCTGCAGTCACCAAACATTGTGCTCTTCCGCCCGATACAACAGCATACACTACAGATCCAGCTAAGGAGCCACTACCCAGCTACTCTGATGCAAATACAATCTGCAGAATGCATTATTTACTATCAGATAGTCTCTTGTTTGTGTTCTGGAGAGAATTTTGTCCAGATGATTGATTATGTGGATATACTGATGTTGGATATGCTTTCTCTCAAGGAGTATTACTTGAAGGGATTACACAGGCTTTGAGAGGCTTTCATACTTTCCAGGATATCACTGAGGCAGCAGAATGTTAAGATCGTGAAGAAGTCAGACATTGATAAATGACAACTGACATGAAGAAGCCAACAGAAGCATCAGTATCATGTGGATTGGCCAGCAATTGTTTAAGGAAAATTATAAAAAGAGCTACTGCAGAAGGCTCACTTTGGAGAACCCCTGTAGGCTGCAGGAGGAGTTGCCAAGGCATGATCTCAGAAACCCAGCTCCACGGGGACTTGTGCTGGTAATTCACCTGTGGAGTTGATTCAGTTACACTGTCTTTTTCCCGTAACACAGTCCCTCTGTTAAACACAGTAGGTGTGTGCCAAATTCCTGTAAGTATGCATGGGTCTGTTTCAGGAATCTAAATTCTTAAATATTAATTGATGTGTCCATTCCTGCAACAATACCGCATTTTTAACTCTGGAGCTTTATGATTAATATTTTGTAAGGGAAAGACATGTTCAAACAGATCTTGAATAATTTTGCACATTTTTTCATTTGCTTCCAGATGAATTTCAAGAAAGACTTGCTATATTTTTTCAATGCCTATAAAGACTTTTTTTCAAATTCTCTAATTTTGAGAATACTGCTATTCTTACAAAATTGTTCTTCCAGTTTCTTTTAATGACTTTATTCAGATAGCTCCTAATCTTTTAGTAAACTGATTTTCAGACAAGTTTGATCATTTGGGGGTTTGTTCTCAGTAATTTTGTAGATTTATTGTGTTATATTATGGAACCATTTTTTAAAATTACATATTATATTTTGCTATTGCTTGGGACATTTATTTTATGCAATTTCATTTTACTATCTTCTCTTATGAATTCTGATGGATATATTTTCCAAACATTGAATTTTCAACTTTTATTTATTTTTTTTAACGGAGAGAAGCAGAGACAAGAGATCATCCAGCTGTTGGTTTACTCACCAGATGTTACAACAGTTAGGGCTGGACCAGGATGCAGCCTGGTGCCCAGAAATCAGTCGAAGTCTTCCAGGTGAGTGACACAGACTCTTCCACTGGAGTCATCACCGGCTGCCTCTGCTGTGCACTGATTGGAAGCTAAGGAAGACTTGAACCCAGTCACTCTGGTACGGAATGAGACATGTCCCTGGGGAATAGCAGAAGACAGCTCAAGTATGTAGGTCCTTGCCACTAGTGCTGGAGATCTGGATTGAGTTTCTTGTGCCTGCTTTGGGCCTGGCTCAGCCTTGGCTATTTCAGGCATTGGGAAGTAAGCACTAAATGGACAGTATCTCTCCCTTCAAATAAATACATGTAAATTTTTTTTCTTGTAATTTTAGGATGTTTTTGGATTATCCATTTCTCTTTAAATTGTCATTTAATATTATGTTTTCAATGTTGCAGTATTACATGTATCCATGTAATAATGAGTGTTGGAACTTACTAATGGATCAATAGATTTCATTTTGGTTTTGACTAAAAGTAAATACTTGGTTTCTTTTTATTATTATTATTATTAATTACATTGCATTATGTGACATCGTTTTATAGGCACTGGGTTTCCCCCACCCCTCCTCAAACCCTCCTCCCATGTTGTATTCCTCCACCTTGTTGCATTACTACATCTTGGTTTCTTTGTTAAATTTATTTGATGCATCTTTCTCCATCCCTTCATATCCAAATATTTCTTTGAGATGGCTCGCCTGTATCATGAGATAGTATTGCACTGCAACCTACTAGCTTTCTAAGTTCAGCATATCCTTGGTGCTTTCCACTTTGTATGTTTTCACTTATTTTTTGTCCTGATTTGGACTTGTTCAGTACTGATGCTGGCTTTTCCCTTTATTTCTAAGAGCTCGCAAATTATTTATCCCATTCTTTACTTCTCTTGCATGACCCTGCTCTTGAATTTTAGGAAATATACTTAAACTTGGGTTTTTTCAACTATGTCAATCATTAACTGAGGTTTATAATCTCTCTTCCCTATTAGAAAATATCTTCATATATTTACACTAATTCCTCTCAGCCTTCCATTGTTGGAAATCATCCGAAAATTATTTGCATATTTAAAAAAATATTATATCTCTTTATTTATTTTAAAACATTATTTGAAGAAGAAGAGAGAAGGAAAGGGAGAGAGAAAGAGAGAACTTCTCTTTACTGGGTCACTCCCCAAAGGACAATGGGACTAAGGCTAGGCTAGGCTGAAACTGGGATCCAGGAATTCCATCTGGGTGTCTCACGTGGATGACAGAGACTTAAGGGCTTGAGCCATCACCCACTGCCTCCCAGGCATCTTAGTAGGGAGCTGAATCAGAAACAAGGAGCTGGGGCTCAAACTGACATGCCAATATGGGATTCAAGTATACCAAGTGGCAGAGTAACTTACCATGCCACAAGGCCTGTCCCTTATAGATAGTATTTTGAAACTTACATTGTGGCCCAGTGTTCATGTGATTTGTCCTTGAAATGACATCATGTTCACAGTAACAACTCTTTTCTCACCAGTTTCTTTGTTCATCTGTCTCATTTCATGTATTTTTAATTTATCTCTGTGTGTATAGATGTGTGTGTGTGTGTGTACATCTACTTTTCAGTGCTTTTAGGCAACAGTTTCAGAACGCACACATGATGACCATTTCTGAGTTGTTTAATATTTGAAAATCTTAAAAATTTGATTTTACTATTTAAAATTCAAAAGATAGTTTGGCTCAAACAATTTAGGTGAAAAATTATGTTCTTTTAAAATTGCAAACAAAATTGTTCTATTTTGCTTATAGTATGGGAATGTAAATGAGAAGTTTCATGGCAATGTGAATATTGTTTCTTTAAAAATTATCTTGTTTTTGTTATGCCTTTAGGAACTGTTAGAGCTTTTATTTTTCCCAGAGATCAGAAATTTCACACAAAAGGAATGCCCCCCACCCCGGCCTCTCCTACACACACATATTTGCTGACACTGGGCTGGTTCTGCTTTCCAGGGGTGATATTCCCAAGGGACAATAGTTTAATATAAACTTGAAGTCATTTGAGAAATCCTAACAAGTATGAGGAAAGAAAATAAAATTAAATGTTTAACCAAACAAAGTACAATGTCATTTAATATCTACTAGAGTGGAGTTAAACAGGCCAAGGAAGATTAACCTACAGCAAAAGCATTTGTTATAAATACTAGATATTTCACAGAAACAGTGCATGTGATTTCTAGAAACCTTTGATACACTGACTACTTGAACCCAGTAGTTTATCTGGCTGGGCAAAAGATGGTTGGAGAGAAGGCTTAACTGAAAGCCATAGGTACAAGCAAGAATCCACATCTTCAAGTGGCTGACCAAGCATTAGCCTTCTGCTGGAAAAGGATTCACTGTGCTTGGCTGCCCTTCTCCCTGTTGGGATTGTTTATATATAATATAGTTTAAACTTCTCCCTGTGGTAACCTGAAACTTCAAAATGGTGTCAGCTTTGTCGGGCCCTGTATGTCTACATGAGTCTCAGAGTGAGCAGAAATACAGCTGTTCAGTTAGGGACACAGGTGCAGGGCCAGAATATCAGACAGACATCTAATGCATACATAAAAATTCGGCTAACTGTGAAACTCGTTTCTGTAAAGCAAGCTTCCTCGCTTCAGCTCCTCTTCACCGGGCAGCTCCTCATCTGCATAAACACTTGCCCATTGAATTGATTCACACAAACGGTGTGACTGCTTGGCAGTTGGGTTACAGAGGGTTGACACGAAGGATGAAATCCTGTCTTTAGCAACAAAATGGATGTGATTAGAAACCTAGGGCCCGGCGAGGTGGCGCAAGTGGTTAAGGTCCTCGCCTTGAACGCTCGGGATCCCATATGGGCACCGGTTCTAATCCCGGCAGCCCCACTTCCCTTCCAGCTCCCTGCCTGTGGTCCGGGAAAGCAGTCGAGGACGGCCCAGAGCTTTGGGACCCTGCACCCGTGTGGGAGACCCGGAAGAGTCTCCTGGCTTCGGATCGGCATAGTATAGGCAAGCTCACTTGGGGAGTGAGTGATCGGACGGAAGATCTTCCTCTCTGTCTCTCCTCTCTGTATATCCGCCTTTCCAATAAAAAAAAAAATAAAAATAAATCTTTAAAAAAAAAAAAGAAACCTATATACCTAGGGAATAAGCCAGTCCCCAAAAGGAAAATATCAGGTTTTGCCTGATCTGTGTTAACTAATACAGATTATATAAAATTATTCTCTATAAGTATATGTAAGTATATAAGAATAAAAAAGTCATCTCAAAACTGACATTTTGAGATTTGATCACTGCTTCCAGCCTTTTCTTACTCTTGAGGAACAGTTTTTCTTTTTTTTTTTCCTCCTTGCTGTTTGTTGAATTATTTACCTAATGGAGTGTCAAACCTGTGATTGTGAAGTGAACTGAAGGCATGTCATTGTCAAAGTTAAAAAAAAAAAAAAAAAGGACACGAGGAAGGACAAGACAGGTGGAGAACACGGGCCGGAGGGAGGGTCAGATGGGAAGTGTCACCATGCTCCTAAATGTTCACCTTATATAAACAAAACAATTTAAAACAAAAGGTTTTAAATTGGTTTCTGGTTTCTGACCCAGCCCCTGGCTGGTGCATGCCAAGAAGGTGCAAGTAAGTAGCTGGGATCCTGACACCCAGGTTAGAGCCCTGGTTGAGTTCCTGGTGTTTAGCTTTGGCCATGGGAAAATCCTGGCTGGTGTTAAACATTTGGGAAGTAACTCAATAAACAGGAGCTTCCTCTGTGTCTCTTTCCATCTCGATCTCCCAAATAAATAATCGCTCTGTACCCTTCATCTTTTTAAAGTAAAGGCTTTTTGGGGGAGGATTCTATTTATTTTTATTGGAAGGATTCACAGAGAGAAGGAACTACAGAGAGGAAGCTCGTTCTGATGTCTGATGATTCGCTCCCCAAGTGGCTGCAGCCAGAGCTGAGCCAATCCGAAGCCAGGAACCAGGAGCATCTTCTGGGTCTCCCATGCAGGTGCAGAGTCCCAAAGCTTTGGGCCATCCTGAGCTACTTTCTCAGGCCACAAGCAGGGAGCTGGATGGGAAGTGGGGCTGCCGGGATTAGAACTGGTGCCCATATGGGATCCCAGTGAAGGCAAGGTGAGGCCTTTATCCACAAGACTACCACACTGGGCCGTCAAATAAATAACTCCTTTAAAAAATGTGCATCACAAGGAGTAGCTGTTAAACCTATCACATGCCCTTTCTACAACATCAAAATACTTTTTGGCTTAGGCTTTTCATGGTTGATATCGTGCTAGCCCCTTCATGTCCACAATTCTTCAGTAAAATTCTTTCCTATCAAAAAGTCAACAAACCCACCTTAGACTTCAGTTCATCCTTAGATGAAGTACATGGTTTTATAAAAATCCTGTGACTTAATTTAGAAGCTCCAAAAAGTACTTGCAACATCAAACTGACTTTTCTTTTAGTACTCTCAATATGTCACACATTTTTTCAGTTTTTAAAGGAAAACAAAGCAGATTTTTAACTATCTTTAATATTACCTAATTAGGAACTGAATGCTAATGTAAACATTTAAAACCCATAGTTGGTCGCATTTTTTTGAGGTGTTAAGTAGGAGAAATTTTAGTCTTGCTGTTATTTTTTGCTCCTCAGTACTGGCTGTTGCTGTACCTCACCATTGCAGGGATTTGTCTAGAATCAGAAAATGTTACAGATGGAAATGACCTGAGAGACCACCCACTATGCTATCCTAGTTCACAGAGAAGCAGGACCAGAGAAATAAAGCCAACTGGCCTGGGATCTATGCGCTAATTAGAACGTACATTAGAATATGGGATTCTTCAATGTACAAGGAGGAGCTTTTTTCTTTGTTTTCACTTGTAGATTCTTGGAGACTTATCAGAATAAAAAAAGATTAAAAATAGAGCAGAAATATTGCTACAATTGTTTTCTCTTTTACCAAGCAACTACAACAAAGAACCCGAATCAGGAGACTAGAAGAGTCTTTTGCTTCAAAAAGAAGATAGAAAACTTTGGCTGGCATTGTGGCACAGCAAGCTAGACCATCACTTGGGATAGCTACATTTTATTACAGAGTACCAGTTTGAGTCCTGGCTACTCCAGTTCTGATCCAATTCCCTGCTAATATGCCTGGGAAGCAGAGGCTTACATCCAGGCCATCCATGTGGGAGACTAGGATGGAATTTCTGATAGGAGCTTGGCTTGGCCCAGCCTCTGACACGATAGCCATTTAGGGAGTGATCAGCTGATGGGACCTCTCTGTGTCTCTACATACCACTTCTTTTCTTTTAAACACATAAATAAACCTATTTGTAGGAATCAATGAACCATGAGCAGTATTGTCGAGTATCTTCATTATTTTGACATTTTGCTCTTTGGATCTGTGACACGAGAATTCTTTTTTTCACTTTTTCTTTTGTTCTCTGTAGGTTGACAGAGACTTCTGTCTGATCATCAAACGTTTCTGACAAAAATCAGACTGACACCTGCTGAGTAACACACTCTTTCCGTTTAGCATATCCATTTTTAAATTAATTACGTTGCATATCTATTCTTAATGAATTACTTTGGAAAGGAAAACTGTGATGCAGAAAAATGCTTTCACTTTCTGCTTCCCAGGGAAAGTGCCGTCCAATGTTATCTCTACAAAGTTGTTGTGGTTTGAACGTCTTTTAAGTCAATACCCAAAGAGAGTGTGTGTGTGTGTGTGTGTGTGTACTTCTTCAATAATAGTTTCTTGCTTTACTGGCTATTCTTTTACCCTTCAGAATTCTCCATAAATAATTCACAAAGAGCTGCTGTGGTGCACCTCGTTTGGCTAAGGAGAAAAGAGACACAGTCAAATTCTTTCTAACAGTAGAGAAAAAAATGGTTGTATTTTCAGGGAAATAAATGCTTTCACTACACATACTTTCAGTTGACAAAATGCTAGATGTTTAGGTGGCAATTATAGTTCCTTGATAAACTGTCAGATCTTGTCACAACACATGTTACAAACAAGGACAGATTTAAATGTCCTTTGTGACAGCTTTGTGTAGGTTGAGCATGTTTGTCAGTTAATTTCAAACAAGGAACATATTTTTCTTTCCAGCAGTTATCTGCTTGTTTATTAGGAAGAATCTTTGTGCCTTTAATCTCACTCATTTGACTCACAGTCCTAGATCATTATCGTACAATTACTGCACCTCATTTATTTTGTTCACGGCAATCATCCACAATGCTGGGAGAAGCCTGTTTCCCACAGAGCTCTCCATCAGCACAAACGCTGCAAAGTTTGTTTTGTGATTGTTTACAGTTAGAGTTACTGTGTGTGTTTACTGAGCTTTTGGTTGGAAATCTGTCACTTCTTCTAATAGAGGTGTGGAGAGGAACTAGGTAAACGAAGCTGAGTGAGCACACAGAACAGAAGAAAACTAGTGGTTTAGAAATGTGATTTTAATTCTGGGAATGAGTTAGGCTCGTGAAGGCAATTTTTTTTGTTTTTGTTTTTGTAATGCTCTTTGGAATTTAAAAAAAAAACGCTGGTGAACTTCAAAAGTCCAATAAAAATAATAACCCTAGAATAGCAATGATGCTTTAAGAGCTGAAACACGTATCCCTGTGGTGACAGACACAGCAGCAGAGATCCTGTAACCAGCAAACTGCAAATAAGAAAGCAACTCTTTAATATTTATATGATATATTTGAGAGTACTTTAAAATAATTTTTGATCACAGGAATTTCCTTTCCCATGTAGAATATCAGTTGCGTTAAATCAATAGAAAAAGTTACATTAATATTATTGTGACAATGTAAACTCTAGGTATGTTATTTAAACCTCTTTTGAAGACTTTTTCTTTACTCTGGAGTGGTGACCATTCTGATCATTGGTGTGGAGACCAAGTATGCATTCCCATGCATATGTTTTGAAATGGTTCTACTATTCCTAAATGCCGGAGACTTCAGGATCACAGGGATGACAACTTTGGGACACACCATCCAAACACCATTTTGGAGTGCCCCATCCAGAGGCCCTTGGAAGCTCACACTTTTGAGCTTCTGCAGTCCAATGCTCTCCCACCAGGTTATACTCCCTCTAGACTGTGAGTTTCTAACTGAGGCACCAGGAGATGGTGGTGCTGCTGTTTAGCTAACCATACTTGTGAGCCCACCTGTCAGTTCATTAGCTAGATACTTTCTCTAATATCCTCTTACTATTGTTTTTAATTTGGGAGGTAGAGAGACGTAGAAGGGAACAAAGACAAGGAGACAGAACTCTTACTACTGGTTCACTCCACAAATGACTGGCAACAGATGGAATTTGGCTGGGCAGAAGCCTGGATTCCATGTGGGTGACAGGAACCTGGTTACTTGAGTCATTAAAATTGCCTCCCAGGGTCTGTTTTGGTGGGAAGTTGGAATTTGGAGTGCAGGTGAGTAGCAAACGAAATATTTCAATCTGAGTTGTGACTGTTTTAACCAGTGTCTGCACCCCTAGGCAAAATGCCTTTTGTAAAATACTATAATTGTATTGTGTATTTTCTAAATGTTCATTTATGGAAAGGCAGTGTTACACACACACACACACACACACACACAGAGGGAGAGAGAGAGAGAGAGAGAAATCTATCTTCTGGCTCACTTTCAAATCCAAATGGCTGCAACAGGCTAGGCCAGGCTGAAGCCAGGAGCCATGTGGTTTTTCTGGATCTCCCACGTGGGTACAGAGAACCAACAGAGATCCAAGCATCTACAGCATCGTCCGCTGCTTTCTCAGGCATATTAGCAGGGAGCTGGATTGGTAGTGGAGTAGTGGGGAACCCCAGCTGGCATCCATATGGGATGCTGACATCATAGGCACTGGCTTAACCAGCTATGTCACATCACCAGCCCCACTATCATTTTCAGAACCACGCTTTTCCAGCCTAGGAATGCTCTTTTTTCCCTTAAGTTCTATTTTGTCTGTTAATAATACATTAGTTCTCTTTTAGACAGTCCTTGCTCATGTTCCTTTTAATTTCACATTACCATCTACGTACTCTATTCGCTGCTTATCAGTGAGATCCAATCGGATTACATTTAGCTTGACTCTACCACAGTTATAAATTAATGTAAAGCCTCACTCTCCTCCCAGGAAATGCACAGCCTTTTCCTTCATTGCACATCATGCATCTTGACATGGATGTTATGGCCATGGATTATTATTTTGTTCCTTTTTCTCTTCTCTCCCTGTCTCCGCCCCGCCCCCCCAACAATCACATTATGTTTGTTTTATGTAATTGATGTTCATTGATATTTATCTAGCTTTTGTTTCTGAAAGTTAGATGCCCATGTCCCATATCATGGTACTTGAGTTTAATACTTGGGTTTAGCTTCCTTCTAGTGTACGCTGGGAAGCAGCAGATGAGGATAAAGTAATTGGGTTCCTGCTGCCACACGGGAGATCTTGCTGCGAGACCTATGGGTTACTGACCCAACTTGGTTCTGGCACAGATCCATTCATTGTAGTTGTTCTTGGGTGGAAGCTCTGTCCCGATTTCTCTTCATCTAGAGTCTCTCTTTTGTTGCCTCTCAAATCAATCAATAAATAAAATCATAAAATGACAATATAATACCTGTTTAGTAGGATACAGCTGGTCATCCCAGTATCCTAAGTATTTTTGAAATCTCTGCCCGGTGTCTTTCTTTGCTCATAGTCGTTTCTTCCTTCAAGCTAATTTTTGATGATCAAAGCATGTATTCTAGAAGACTTTTTGAAGTCTAGGTAGGTAGTTTCTTCTCTCAGAGAGAAACTGTAGAACTGTAGAACTTCTTCCTGTGACTGCAGGCTAGAATTGCTGCAAACTGGAAGCAGCACAGTGCCTTCGTCACCCAAGAATATCCAGGTGACACTCTGCATAGACATCAGAACCGTGTCAGATTGACCTGAGGTAACACTGTCAGGAGCAGCCTCGCTACTCCTCTGTAGGGTTGCCACTAGTCAGTCATGCTCTCCCTGAGTCATTCCTCTGTGTTGTGGTCATGCAGACTGCTTTCCCTCTGGCTCAGCCATTACCCTAAAAGTCCAAATTAACAGTTCAGCAGTGACCCCTTGCCTCAGACAAACCCTGATTCTTAACTCCCATCTCTGCTGGCCAACGAGGCCTCTGAGTGATTATAGCCAAGTCTTAGTGCCTCCATCAAAACGTGAGGATGAGGTTGTGCCCATATCCCCTTCCTGAGGGCTGCGTGGTGGGGGCAGGAAGCAGCCATGGTCCTCAGCAAACATCCCCTGTGTCCAGGGGAGATGCCATCAGAGAGCTGCTCATGAAGCAGAGGCTGTGCTGCAGTGCAAGAGGTTGCCTATCATGTGTGCCTGGGGTCACGTGATAAAGAGCAGCCAGTGCTCTAAGACCCTGTCAGAAATAGCTCTCTGTGGGACTCCGAGGGGGGTTAATATTTAGAATTAGCTATTGTCAGCTTATGCCATTATAATTATACAGTATTTACAGTTCCGACTCCTTTTGGCTGTGCCTAATAGGCCCTTGGAAATGAAGGTTATGCTTGTGTTTACACTTTTCCCAGGTCAGCAGCAGCAGACACAAAATGCATATGACAATTGTGCATTATATATGCTACCTTCTTGAGATTTGTCTTTAAAAACAGTACTTGTGATTATTGTTGACTTTGGCAGTTTACTCCAGTGACAGTCACTTTCTGGGTAAATACATTCTGCTTCATATCCTTATATGTTAATTTACTTCTTATCAATTCAATTCATGAGCTCTAGTTTCAAATAAACCACAGTGAAAAACAAGAAACAGCTTATTAGTGTCAATCTGTTTCATTCCTTTTGTAGGCATAAGAAAAAAGGTTTTGTCAGCAGTTAAGTGAATTCATGACCATAAGCTAAGATTTTTCTTTTAATGTTTACTTATTTATTTAATTTATTTGAAAGAGAGGGAAATTAGGAAGAGGAAAAGGGAGAGAGGAGAAAGAGGCCAAGAGGGAGGGACGGGGTAGGGAGGAGAAAAGAGAGAGAGAGAAAAAGAGAAAGCTCCCATTTAGTGGCTCACTCCCAAATGTTACAACATCTAGGACAGGGACAGGCTGATGCCAGGATCCTGGAACTCCGTCTGGGTCTCCCACATGGGTGTCAAGACCCAGCTCATTGAACTATCACTGCTACCTCCCAAGGTACCCAGGAGCAGGAAGATGGTATCGGAGTAGAACTAGAGTCTAACCCACACTCTCCAATATGGGAAATGGGCATCCTAAGCGGCCACTTTCATGCTGAATGCCAGTTCCTTTAAGCTAATGTTTGGGTTCTTAAAAATCACAGACTTTTTAAGATGGGGTTCTCTTGTCTGAGGCCTAGAAAATGGGTGATTAATGGTCTTCCTTAGTGTGAGTGGAACAGAGAGCTGATTTTTTTTTAATATATCTTCATGAAGTACAAGGTACCTGGACGTGGGATGCCTCATTGCCAGGGTTTGAGTCCTGCCTCAAGATTCAGCTTTGAGTGGCTCTGAGTACATTAACAAACACCTCTTTCCCCATCTGTGACATGAGTTAACAATAAGGGTTCCATCTTGTCAGAGTTGTGAGGATGAAATAAAACCAAGGTGACTCATTAGGAACCACTGATTGTGTGTCAATCACACTGACTTCAGAAACACAAGCAGTTTTTTTTTTAACACAAGATCCAGAAAGGTGTAGAACATTTTGAAGAGAGGGAGCAAGAGCCCTGGACAACAAGGAGCCCCATTTATGGTTCTTACTTGCCTTCTACAGCACTTGGTAATAGTGGTACAGTAGCTACATCCACAGGTGTGGCAGTAGCTTCCTTCCTTCCTCCATAGACTGAGGCATGCTCATCTTTCATTGGATATCTTCATGAATCCTTATGCAACCACTTATCTTTGGTTATACAGTTAGAATGAGGCCTCTACCAAATATAAAGTTAGCAGTTGGGGGGGCAGTTAATGTAGTAGTTAAGACATGGGTTAAAAAACCTGTGGGACACATGTGGGTAAGTTGATTGGATGCTTGGTTTCAGCTCTGGATTCTGGTTTCCTGCCAACACAGACGGGGATGCAGCAGGTGATGCTGATTTGGTCCCTATTAGCCATTTGGAAGACCTAGACTAAGTCTTCAGTTTCAAGGTTCAGTCTTTCCCAGACTTGGCTATTACAGGCATCTATGGAGTGAGTCATTGGACGGGAAGTCTCTCTCTCTCTCTCTATTTTCAAATAAAAATTTAAGGTTCAGCAATGAAGCTATCTGGAAAACAATTGTTTAACCAAATAGAGAATGATTTATCAGAGAACAAGTTTATTTTTTAAACTACCAATCATACAACCTCCTACTTGCATGTATAATTTTCATGACTATATGTTATTTCTAGTTCTTATGTATTCCATAGCAACTAATGGTGACAGGGAAACACATTCTTCCCATTCTGAAATTCCATAATGAGCCTGCATTCCTCACAGCAAGACATCATGGACACATTCTGAACAAGAATATATCTGCCTTATTTGTAAATATCTCTGGAGAAGAAAGGTCTACAGATTGTTGGCATGATTTGTTCTTTTTGTGTTTTTTCTTTTAAGATTTATTTATTCTTTTTTTTTTGAAAGGCAAATTTTTACAGAGAAAAGGAGAGGGAGAGAGAGAGCTTCCATCTGCTGGTTCACTCCCCAAATGGCTACAAATGCTGGAGCTGAGCCTGTCCAAAGCCAGAAGCCAGGATCTTCTTCTGGGTAGCTCTCATGCAGTTGCAGGATCACAAGGTTTTGGGCCGTCCTTTGCTGCTTTTTCAAACCATAAACAGGGAAGTGGATAGGAAGGGGAGCAGTGGGGACATGAACCAGTGCCCATCTGGGATGCTAGCTGGCAGGCAGAGGATTAGCCTGTTGAGCTAGCATGCTGGTCCCCAATTTGTTCTTTTGGCTCCTAACCTCATGTAAATTTCCCCATTACAGTGAAATCTCATTCCTGCTTATTCATGCCTCAGAAAAGATAGTAGCTGAGAGCTTCCTCTCAGACACTTGAGAGCCATTGTTCAAAAATCCTCTGGCTGGATGAACTTATCGTGTCAAGGCCTTCGTTATTGGTCCTATTTTTAAATCCTTTGATCCTTCCTACTGCTCTCCACATCTCTTAAACATCTGAATCTAAACCATTGTGCTCTGTGGGTCTTACCAGCATGGCATTATACTGGATGTGTCACCTCACATTCCTAACACATAGATACTATTTATACATCTTAGTGCAACACTTGGCCTTTGGGAGAATGATAAAAATGCTTCAATGAAGAGGCCAAATCATACCCTAGCATTTATCTATGTCCTAGGTAAGCTGAGACTATTAAAGAAAAAAAAATTCTGTATACATTCTCACAAACACAGTGTATTTTAATTATAAATCATTTATAATTTGACAAGTCCTTTCTAAAATACTTATTTAATTGATAGGCAGAGTTCCAGAGAGAGGGAGACAGAGAAATAAAGAGAAAACTATCTTCCATCTGATGGTTCATTCCCCAAATGGTCAAGGCAGGGCTGGGCCAGGCCACAGCCAAGAGCGCAAAGTTCATCTGGATCCCATGTGGATGCAGGGACCAAGAACTTTGACCATTCTCCACTGCTTCCCCAGGTGCATTAGCTTGGAGCTGGATTGGAAGTGGTGCAGCCAGGACTTAAACCAGTATTCATTTGGGCTTCTAGTGCTGCAGACTACAGCTTAACCTGTAGCACCGCACAGCACAAGCACCAAACAAGTTCTTATCATTTGTTTAAGAAAAGCACTGTCTTCCCAAACAATTTTGAGTTCATTATTACTTACTACTTGATCAAGAAAAAAGTAAAACCAGGGTGACAAAGGACATAAAGGACAGATTTGCAACAATTAATTGAATAATATTTCTTTTAGAATGCCATTGGTTCTGAAATAAATACACAAGTCTTGAGTTGCATTGTTACATCTCATCAGTAATATGCCATTAATCTTACCCTTTATATTAAAGTCTGTATCTGTCTGGACAGCTAAACCAAACTGGGATGATTGCTATCAAACTAGAAACCAAACTGTCAAGATGATGAAACTGAAGAATCCTTTGTTAACTCTCTTGGCCTATCAGATTATTGCTTAAATTTTTGATTCAATCCAAAGAATGCACAGCCCAGGTTTTCTCATTTTAATCTATGCCTGTTCATAGATTCATGATGTTGCTTGGCCCAATGATAGAATTTCACTTGCTGCTTTCATTTGTGGCTTTGTGTCCATAAAGAGATCCTACAACTTTTTAAAAACATTGCAATCAGAGAGGATTTTCATTAAATCTTTCCATACTTACTCCCTTGTTTTACTGATGAAATCTTTACTTAATTGTTTTTTTGGAATTGTAGGTGATAGCCAATTATTTAATCGTAATTTATTTATGACTCAAAGCAAAAATAGGATCACAGGTTAGTGAAACTGAACACTTGAAAAGTCCATTTATTTGCACATTCTTGGATTATTATTTTTCTCAACAACTAAATTACAAATCACCGAGATGTGACTTATGTGCAAGTGCTGTACAGGGATTTCATGAATATTTAGTGCTTTGTTTCTATTTCTAAGTCTGTGAAGTTTCATAAATCAGCACTGTGTTTGCCTGGTGGCTACAGAGCTGTGATTTTTGTGCTGACTTTCACACAATTCTCATATGAAAATAATTCCTGGTAGGTAAAAGAAAAGCTCATATGTTGCTTCCTTTTTTTTTTAACCTTTTCAAAATTTTATTTTCATTTATTGAAAAGGCAAAGAGATAGAAAACATACACTCTCGAAATACCTGCAATAGCCAGAGGCGAACTGGGCCAACATGAAGAACCTGGAACGTAACCCAAGCCATCTGAGTGGCAGGGACTGATGCACTTGAGCCAGTATCTGCTGTCTTCCGGGGTGCTCACTAGCAAGGAGCGGGACACAAACCCAGGCTCTCCCACATGGAACATGGGTGTTCTCGGAGATTCTTATAACGAATCACTGTACCACATGCCACCCCTCAATTTTAAAGAGTTATGATTTTCAGTAAAACAGAAGGGGGAAATATATTGTCATTAGCTAATAAATAGTGTGATCCTAGGAAGAAGCTATTTCAAGTCTCCTAATGTGGAAGCACTGCATTGCCACGTGTTGCGCGGGCTATTTCTTCCACTTCCTGACTGCAAACACAGGCGCAAGGCTATTCCATGGGAGACGGGATCTGTTCCAAACCTAATTCTCAACATAGTCCATCACCAATGTTTTGTAACTGTTTCCGGACTCAATCCCAGAAAAGGTTTTCAGTAGTGTTAAGCCGGTGATTCTACTGCAGAGTGTTAGAGATGACATTGGAAAACAAGTGTAGGATGTTAACAGGAATCTTTATGGACCAACCTGATGATAATTGCTCTCACTACACTCTAGAAGTCACTGTGTTGGGCCGGTGAAGTCAGGGGTTTTTAAGCTGTCGTCCTCCAATCAGATTGAGGGCCATACAGGACAACGTTTCCATACATTCAATTAACTAAGTTGCAGGAGGCAGGAAGGGAGTTTCCAGAGCCCAAAGTTTCCCTGTGGTTAATTAGTCTAAGTAGCACAGTAGGAGATAAGAGGTCTGGGTACATGGTTCACACTATTAACTTCAATGTAGTAGGGAGAAGAGATAAGAGGGTCAGTGTAGCGGAACCTGTTTCTGAGGTGTCAGTGTTACCAATTAACCCAGCCAGCAGGTGTTAGCTAATCAACCAGCTGCACCTCATGTCAGTTCTCAGCCTTGGCTGGACAGTGGAATCACCTGAGCAAGAAATCCCTTACCCCGAGAATGTGCCCCCTGTAATGTCCAATCATGGTGGAGACCTGTGGCTCTACATAATACATTTCCAGACATGAAGTAACAATGTTCAGAGTTTCCTGCTGGGAAGATTAGTATGCTGTACAAGTTGCCAATTTCATTACCAACCTCAGACACTTTTCCTTTTTTTCATGTTTAATGGCAGCCGGACTGTGGAAAGCTTCAGGCAGGCTTTTGGCCCGGGATTGTTTAAGTTGGCAGTAGGCACACTGGAGTTCTCTGGGGGCACACAGAACAGAGGCCAGAACAGGGGCCATCTTCCCTCAGGTGGAGAGCACAAAGCCAGTCAGAGCAGGGTCAACGCCTTGCTTTCACAGAGCCCTAAATAACCAGGAATTCTACTCTAGCTGGAGTTGGCATCAGATAACAACAACTACTTTCAACTTGAATTACCTATATGGCAAAACAAAACAAACAAACAAAAAACAACTACTTAGTGCCTCAGGTTTTCACAGGGAAGCAAAGGGCAGCAATGGGTGGTTAAGCAATTTTCCCAGGATCATGGCGTGCCCATTGAGCAAAGGCTGGATTTAAACCCAGTCTGACTCCAGTGTCCCATGGTTGTTTGTGTGCCCAGTTCGGCTAGCTAGTCTTTGCTTGTTGAATTTTCTATTGCCTTAACATACTGTTTTTCAAATATGGATTGTGGATAAGCCCTTGAGTACACAAATAATGCAAGAAATTTCCCAATTCATTCCCTAAACATTAAATGAAAGTGTAGAAAAACTCCCATAAAATAGCCTTAAGGCTTTAGATACCTGGTACCCATCGTAAAAAACAAAACAACAACAACAAAAACATCCTACAACACTTGGAACAAGAGAAAAAAGAATGGAGGCAAAAAGAAACAGCAAGCCAGTGCAAGGTGAATAAGGCACACCACTTCCAATGAGTGCAGAGGGCTGGGACTGCTCCCCAGCAGGTGCAGCTGCCAAACTCATGGGACGGCTTCCCAGATCCATACCACAGCTACATTGCTGGAACATCCCATTACAGGGAGAAAAGTGGCTTTCCACAGTGAGCAAAACATACCCCACAGGTATGAAGCAAGTCAGTTTCAGAAAAGGAAGAACGCAGATTCTGATTCCGGGATAGGAGCACATGCACTCTGCGCTATGACAGTAGCACCAACATCAGAGAGCCAATGGGAGCGGCGTGCAGCAACTCAGGTCTCTTCCCTCAGCAAGTGAAACGAGATCACGGCTCTCAAAGGAAACTCTGAATCAGTGCTCACCAGTGCAGTTTTTTGAATGGGGGGGTGTGGTGGGGGGAGAAAGAGAGAGAGAGAGTAACACACTGGGGAGCAACAGAGGGAGACGACTTCCCAGAGCACCAGTCACAGAGAGTGCTCCCATTCACTTCTTTATTCACAAAATGCTGACAAACAGGCAAGACGTGGCCAAGCCAAAGTGGCTGGGAGGCAGTACACTCACTAGGTTTTGCATGTGACTGACAGGGTTCCAACTACTTGAGCCTGCTTCCTTCTGGCAAGCACATTAGCACAAAGTGGGAATCAACAGCCAGAGTGGGGAATTCCAATCCAGGTGCTTTGATGGGAGATGAAAGCCTCTTAACCAGCTGTTTACCACCGGACCATACCACTTGAGCAATACTTTGGCAAGCACATAAAAATAACTTATTAGAAAAAAAGTTATCTTTGAAAAAAATATAAAAAGACAAATATACCATCTTGTTATTTAATGTGCTATATATAAAATGAGTCTGTCAAACTGCTGTCAGGTTCTCTCTAAATTCTAATTTTCAGTGTCTATTGTCAGACTGACAGGAGGGGATTTGTGGAACCACACTGGCCCATGGACAAGACTTTGAGTGACACTTTCTTGAGAAGTGAGTTTGACTTTACCATTCTGGAAAGGTTGAACTTCATTAGCAGATGTAAGGATATTGTTCCTAGCAACATCCACCACTCAGCAGTATCTGGCTGCAACACTCCTTCATTTGTCAAAAATGTTTACTTACAATGTCTCATGTGAGTAAAATGCAAACCACAGCTTTTGAACTTGATTTTCCTTGCTTTAACTTTGATATTTTTTTGAAAATGCCAGGACTGGCTAGCTCCAGAGCCCTCAACCTTCAGTGAAGGCTGAATATCTGAAACAGGAGTAGATACTGAACTATTCTCCCATTTTCTTGCTCAGACCTTTCACTGAGACACTTTTCAATCAGAATCAGACAGACAAGGGGGAGACAAGGGACTCCTCATTCGGGCCATGTGTCTGATCAGACAGCACCCAAGGATTGCGTGTGATTGTGCTGAGTCAGTATAAGGGGAAAGCAATACGAGATGTTGAGATGAAGGAATGCAGATGCAAAGATTGAGAAAGAATACAGAAGTTACTATTTCTCAAAATAGAAGTGTTACTGGAAATTTCAAATAGCATATAATGTGTGTGTTGAGATGGGATACAGTTGATTGATTAGTTAGTACCCGCTTGCCAGGTTAATTGACAGCATGGACAGTGCCAGAAATGGAGATTCCATGCCCTTCCTACCTCTTCTTGCGCCATTCAAGTTAATTGCACAAAACCAATTCTGGAAGCTCCACATGTATGTCCTGCCTCTCCTGCCTCCCCTGCCATTCAGCTTCATTGACAGCTTGAAAATAGCTCCAGAGGTTCATGCACCTGACCCCATTTGCCTGCTACTTTAGATTAATAAACTATAGGGAAACTTTGGGCTTTGGCAGCTCCTTTCCTGCCTCCTGCCAATTAATTAATTAAGTGCATGGAAAGTTTGTTTGTCCTGTTTGGCTCTCAATGTGATTGGAGGATGAGAGCTTAAAAACCCCTGACTTCTGGGCCCAGAATGATAACCTAGTGGCTAAATCCTGGCCTTGATTCTGCCCAGGATTCCATATCAGTGCCAGTTTGTATCCCGGCTGCTCCACTTTCCATCCAGCTCCCTCTTTGTGGCCTGGGAAAGCAATCAAGGATGGCA